>NC_091642.1:8190000-8790000 GCF_027580195.1 Bos mutus | reverse complement strand
AAGCTCAGGTTAGCAAAGAAGGTCGGAATGCCCATTCTGTGCCAGCCAGGGTGCCAGGCATGGTGTGACAAAGATGCGGTCCCTGCCCTGAAGGGTTGTGCGGTGCGGTGGGTGAGCAGACATGGACATAAATAACTCAAGTCCCAGGTGGGCTCAGCTGCCCGCTCTAATAGGGGTATAAACAATGCATAATGGGTTTGTTGGGGGCAGGTAAGAGATTAATATTCTTCCAGATCCAAGTCTTTTGATCAAGGCTCAGAGAATGAGGGCATATTGACATGTTTGACTCAGTAAGGAACTCTGATATCCTGTTAAGCTCCTTTCCAGTTTCTTCCGACGATCAAGACCAATGTGTTCAATGGATTTCCCACTGGCCCTCTTATGGTCAGTTTGATACTCTTGGGCATCTTGTGTATGTTTAAACTGCCTGGCTTGGTTTTACATCATAAATGCTCTTTAGGACCAAAGTTTCATTAAACATTAGAGTACCGATTGGCAGGGCAGTTTTATAGGAAAAGATGGATCCTGTGCTGCTTTGGTCAAGTCAAACCTAATTTCTGCATTTTTCTTTCCTAGGATTTTCATTACCATTTTAGGGTTTTCGATTTCTAAGTTCAATACACGTGTTGACAGCTGTATATGAAAGCCACCCTCACTAATGTTGGTTATTTAGTTTTTCTAAGAAATCGAATTTTACAGGTTCCTCTGATATTCTTCTCATTAAGTTCTGCCTCCATAGCATCAGGAGGGCTCCTACAAGTTTGGTCGCAGGGTATCGCCACTGGTCTCCTAGGGAGCCTGTAAGAGACACAGTTTCTCAGCAACTGTCCCTGAGGTTCTAGTTAGCACGGCTGAGATGGAGCCACAAATGCTCAAGTTAATGGAAACCCACTGGATTCCCATGTCTTTTTTTTTTTTTAATAATTAAAAAAAGGAATTATTTATTTATTTGGCTGCACCCTCCAGCATATGGGATATCTTAGTTCCCCAACCAAGGATCGAACCTGTGCCCCCTGCAATGCTCATGCCTGTTAAAGGTGGGGGACAAGCTTCGAGCATTACCCTTCCACAGCCTCATCCAACCCGAAGCTTGGTGCTGACTCCTGCCCAGAGCCCCCCAGGAGTATCAGATCTCAGGATGCAGCTGGTGCCTCCCAGGCCCCCTCAGATGACCCCAGGTGCTACACCACCCCTCCATGTCCAAAGGCAAAAGCAATGTCTCCTCCCTAAACCCGTTCTCCCACTGAGGTCCCACCTGAGTGAGCATCACCCATGACAGATTCCTCCCTCTCTCTACTCTCGAGTATCCATGAGCAACTACATCCTGAGAGTCCACCTCAAAAACAGTCCATCTGTTTAGCCGTCAGGGGCACTTCTCTGAACCAGCCAGTCCACCTCTCACCTTGGCTGGTGAGCACCCAGTTCTCACTGTACTTAATCCCGTCTCTACATTAAAGGCACAAAGGCTTCCCTGGTGGCTCAGCTGGTAAAGAATCTGCCTGCAATGCGGGAGACCTGGGTTCCATCCCTGGGTTGGGAAGATCCCCTGGAGGAGGGAAAGGCTACTCGCTCCAGTATTCTGGCCTGGAGAATTCCATGAACTATATAGTCCATGGGGTTGCAAAGAGTCAGACACAACTCTGAGCGACTTTCACTTTTTTTTCACATTAAAGGCAGAACGATTTTTTTCTAAATGGCCAATCTGACCTTGCTGTTTGTCAGCCTCCAGTGGCTCCCCATCGCCCTCTGGATGGGGCACATCCATCTCATTGTGGCTTAGAAGGCCTTTCACACCCTGCACATCACATGCTTTCTCAGTTTCCTCCCGCCCTGGGCTTCTCCCCACCTTCCCGACCCAGGCATGCTGGGCTTCTTCCGGGACATCTGACTGCTGAGCTCGCAGCTCCAGACCTGCCAACCCCTGTGCCAAGAGCACTGCCCCCTGCTTTACCTGCACAGGAGACCCCCCTCCTCACTCATGTCCCAACTAGGCCATCACATCCTCTTTATTTCGTAGGGTGGGGGGAGGGCAAATATAAAAGTTTGTATAGTTGTAAAATGTCTTAGCTACAAAATATAGAATCTTTATTCTAGAGAGATTACATTCAGTTCAGTTCAGTCGCTCAGTGGTGTCTGACTCTTTCTGATCCCATGGACTGCAGCACCCCAGGCCTCCCTGTCCATCACCAACTCCCGGAGCTTACTCAAACTCATGTCCATTGAGTCGGTGATGCCATCCAACTTTCTCATCCTCTGTCATCCCCTTCTCCTCCAACCTTCAATCTTTCCCAGCATCAGGGTCTTTTCAAATGAGTCAGTTCTTTGCATCAGGTGGCCAAAGTATTGGAGTTTCAGCTTCATCAGTCCTTCCAATGAATATTCAGGACTGATTGCCTTTAGGATGGACTGGTTGGATCTCCTTGCAGTCCAAGGGGCTCTCAAGAGTCTTCACCGACACCACAGTTCAAAAGCATCAATTCTTCGGTGCTCAGCTTTCTTCATAGTCCAACTCTCACATCCATACATGACCACTGGAAAAACCATAGCCTTGACTAGACGGACCTTTGTTGGCAAAGTAATGTCTCTGCTTTTTCATTAAAGGTAAACAAAACTTCTGTGTACAATTTCCCAGACTAATACTCTAACAAGGTTCTGTCCTATTAACAGAGAGAAAAAACAAAGTTTAATTGTGTACCAGCTTACCTTTGATATTAAAACTCAATTACTTTACATTCATTTCAATTTTAGCTAGTCCTCAGATCAGATCAGTCTCTAGTCCTAATCACCTGTAAAATTCCTTTCTAAAGATTGGGCTTTTCCCCCAACAAACATTCTGCAGGTTTCTTTCTCTCTATTTTTCCCATGTCTTCTTCTGAGAAGTGGTTCTCCACTTCCCTAGGTCAGCTCCTCTAGTTTGTGTCTCAGACACTGGCCATCCTGTATTAAAATGGCCTGTTCCTTCACTGTTACCCAGCTGGAACCTACAAAGGCAGGGCCCCATTGGTCTGGGTCTCTGTTATAAAACCAATACCTGGCACCAATGTTAACACAGAGGTAGAATGAAAAATTAAAAAAAAAAAAAGTTATTGGAGTATAGTTGATTTACAATGCAATTTGTTTCAGGTGTACAGCAAAGTGAATCAATTATACATACATACATATATATATATATATATACACACACTCTTTTTTAGGTTCTCTTCCCATGTAAGCCATTACGGAATATCGAGTTCCCTGTGCTATACAGTAGGTCCTTATTAGTTATCTATTTTGTATGTAGTACTGTGTATATGCCAATCCCAATCTCCCAATTTATCCCTCCCAGAATCAGACAAAACTGCTGATTTTTGACCAGCCATTTCATAACGATTCAACCTAATACTTGCCATTCATACATTTTTGTATGATGTAAACACAGTATCTCTTTGTTTTAATTAGAAAGTCGTAGTCAGTTAACTCCTCAAATGGCAAAGACTTGTGTACATAAGTTCAACTGCTTGCCTGAAGCTCACAAATGGGAATAAAAGAAAGGCCCAAACTGGATTATTCAAAGACTAACAAGAAACATCACGAAGAAAGACAGCCCATTCCTTCAGCATGATGTTTCACACCTGAGGGGCATCCGAGAGGCCACTGCTGGGGGGTGGGGTGGGACAGTGAGGGAGATTTGTTTGAAGAGGACCTCAAAGAAGATTCTCCCACTTTCACAGAGTCTATGCCGCAGGATTAAACATTCATGTGATAAGATCCCACCAGTTACATCCTTGTTGGCAGAATATATTCCCCCCAGTGAAAATACAATTCGTGAATAACTACTTTAGAAACCTACTTTTTACTTTCAAGATTAAACATGCTCAATGGACATGTCGGTCTATGGGAGACTTCTATGACATTTGAAGATAAATAACTATTTGCTTTCCATTTCCTTTCTGGCCCTCTTACGTGTGCTGAGCAAGTATAGATCAACGGAAGCATTTTCTCCTTAGATCTTAGTTAGCAAGAGGCTGCCATCTATAGATCCTTGGCCCAATTACACACTGTTTGAAGAGCAGAAACTGCAGGACTGTGGCTCTCGTGGGTTTGTGTAAGTTTCATACCTCTCACCTCTGAGAATTAGGACGGTAGGTTTTTAATGGGATTTTAGTTTTTCATTTAATTTAATTTCTTTATTTTGCAAAAGATCTTGAAGTCCGTATTATGAGCATCATCAAGCCTCTTGTTCCGCAAATGGAAAAACTGCGGTCCACCCAGGATGAAAGGACTTGTTGCCCCAAATTACCCAGGATGTCAGGACATCGCTGGAATTTGCACCAAAGCTGAACTTTCATCTCATTCCAGGCATCCGTTTTTTGCTTGTTTGTTTGCTTTTGGCCTTCTGTTTATTTTCCCCATTATTATAATTTTTTGGCCATGCCTCTCTGCTTGTGGGATCTTCGTTTTCCAACTAGGGATTAAACCTGGGCCCCGGTGGTGCAAGCGCCGTGTCCTGACCATTGGACCCCAGGGGCCGATGGCATTTCTGTTTTCTTAATACAGGAAAAGCAAGACTCTCTCAGCATAGGGTGCACCCTGAGACAGATCAAGTCCAGCCAAGGTTTGTGCCACGGAAGCTGGGTCCCTCCACCCACCCAAGGAAATGGTTTCCATTTCAGAGTTTGTCTTTGAAACGGGTGACTCAAACCTTCCTTAATATTTTAGACAAAACTACAACAACAGCAATAACAACTGCATAAGCAGGGTTGTGATGGGGAACAGGATTTATAAGCAGGGTTGTCTTCATAAAATACCTTTGTATTTTGCCATAATATTATGAAAACTGAAATAAAGTTATCATCTTCTAATTAAGAAAAAGTGGGCGGACAACGCAACTTTAAAAGAGCTGTATTCTGCAGAAACAAAGGGCTACCCTCTAGTTCTAAATCCACAGTGTTCCATGAAATGCCTGTTCCCTGCTGGTTCCCAGATGCCAGGCCCTTTAACAAAGGCGCCCTTGTCCCTTGGGACACGTGCCTAGCTGTGTTTTCAGAGAGAGGTTTCCAGGGCACACATGTGTAGCCGTGTCCCCCCTCCCCCGTTCGCGTGATCTACCTGGTTATTTAACTTCTATGCAGAGTACATCATGAGAAACGCTGGGCTGGAAGAAGCACAAGCTGGAATCAAGACTGCTGGGAGAAATATCAATAACCTCAGATATGCAGATGACACCACCCTTATGGCAGAAAGTGAAGAGGAACTAAAAAGCCTCTTGATGAAAGTGAAAGAGGAGAGTGAAAAAGTTGGCTTAAAGCTCAACATTCAGAAAACGAAGATCATGGCATCTGGTCCCATCACTTTATGGGAAATAGATGGGGAAACATTGGAAATAGTGTCAGACTTTATTTTGGGGGCTCCAAAATCACTGCAGATGGTGATTGCAGCCATGAAATTAAAAGATGCTTACTCCTTGGAAGAAAAGTTATGACAACCTAGATAGCATATTGAAAAGCAGAGATATTACCTTGCCAACAAAGTAGTCAAAAGCTATGGTTTTTCCAGTGGTCATGTATGGATGTGAGGGTTGGACTGTGAAGAAGACTGAGCACTGAAGAATTGATGCTTTTGAACTGTGGTGTTGGAGAAGACTCTTGAGAGTCCCTTGGACTGCAAGGAGATCCAACCAGTCCATCCTAAAGGAGATCAGTCCTGGGTGTTCATTGGAATGACTGATGCTGAAGCTGAAACTCCAGTACTTTGGCCACCTCATGCGAAGAGTTGACTCATTGGAAAAGACCCTGATGCTGGGAGGGACTGGGGACAGGAGGAGAAGGGGATGACAGAGGATGAGATGGCTGGATGGCATCACCGACTCAATGGACGTGAGTTTGAGTGAACACGGGAAGTTGGTGATGGACAGGGAGGCCTGGCCTGCTGCGATTCATGGGGTCGCAAAGAGTCGGACATGACTGAGTGACTGAACTGAACAGAACCTGGTGAATATTCCTTTTTTCCTGCTTGGAAGAAGTTGGCCTGAGATAAAACTGGCTGAGACAGGCAGGATGCAGGCGACACAGGCTGGAAGTTCCCGGATGTGTGCAGGGTTGTGTGGGGGCTCTCCCCACGATGGACAAGCCCACTCTGGCTGCCCCTGACCTCTCAGAGTGGGAGTGCCGAGTAGGGGGCTCGGTATGGGTGAGCTATGAGGCAGATAGAAAAATAAACCCACGTGGAAACCTCCATGTCACTTGTCAGGGTCCTTTGTGGTGCCAGAGCTGTCGCTCCTGGCATCTGTGGTCTCTGCCTTGCCCTGGGTCCTGCCTGCCCCCACGCATCACTGCCCTTCTTGATGCCCGCCCCTCCCCGCATCCTTTGTGTATATCCCCCTCCCTCTCTGTGCAGACACGCCCCCATCCTCACCTGTCCTTGGCTCGCACTCATCCATCAGGATCCACCGATACCTTCATTCCTCGGGAAGACTTCCCTGGCCTCAGCTCCCGAGCCAGATTGATTGCCTCTGTCTAGACTGCTGGAATCCCACGGGCACTGCCTCCCTCTGTTTCTTAACGGTGGGCACCATGATCCTCTGAACGTGTGATGTGCCCCTGCACAGTGCCAGGATCCCTTAGAGGACCAGGACTGCGTCTGTTCAATTTTTCTCTTCTCAAGGTGGAGCTGGGAGCCTGCCATGCACAAGAAGCTCACAGGGCATTGAATGACTGAATGGGTGATGGGAATGAATGGGTGGCGGGCTGTGGACCCCAGCGGGTCTTTCTGAGCAGGGATGCTGGGGAAGGGCATGTTGTCTTGGGATTTCACTTTTGATAGCTTAGGGCAGGGGTCAGCAACCTTCTTCTAGAAAGGTCAGTTAGTAACTATCGCAGGCTTTGTGGGCCAGATGGTGTCTGTCCTATCTACCCAACCCAGCTCTTGTTGGGCAAAAACACCTAGAGATCATATGCAAACAGAGGTCCATGATCATGGCCCAATAAAACTTTATTTATAAACACAGGCAGACAGCTGGAGTTAGCCCATTGGCCAGAGTTTACTCATGCTGGCTCGGGTGGGGACAGAACTGCTGCTACCATAGGTAGATTTTCCTTGTTGGTTGAACCTCAGTATGGCCAGGGGTCTCTGGGGGTCTCCCGGGCAGGGGCACTTGTACTTGGCTTTCTCTCTCCTTTCCTTTGGGCAGGCATGGGAGGGGTCTCAGAACTCGTTTCCAGCCCTCTAGCTAGCTTCTTGGTATTTTCTGTGTCTTTTTGCCCTAGGTAATTCTAAGATGGATGTATCCCCTCTAGAGCTGGGGAAAATAGGCCAGCGGAGGCTCTGGTTATTTGGTGTCTCCCCCACAACCCGCTAGGGGGGCTCCCTCTCCCCTTCCTCTGTCCCCGAGTCCCTCCCTGCATCTTCCGTGAGGAACAGTGACAATGCCCGTGGCGGTCGATGTTTAAGGCCACGTCAGAAAACCATCACAGCCCGAAAAACAACAGTTGCGCTGATTTTCCTCAAGGACGGCGCTCTCCTCTGCTGTCCTTGGCAAAAGCCGGCGTGGCTATAAGCCTAGGGGCTGGGGTCACCTCACCCACCAGCTGGTTCTCAGGCCAGGAGGACCATTCAGCAGGAGGCTGGAGCAGGTGGGGCTCCCTGGACATTTCTCTCTCTCTCTGGTTTCTCCACACCATCTCTCCAGCGTGGTGACTCTGGGCCACCAGATTTCTTACTATCAGCTCAGAGATCCCGATGTGCATGTTTCAGGAGAGCCAGAAAGAAGACACATCTCTGTTTATGACCCAGTTTGGGAAGCTGCTCCAGATTCCTTCTGGCACATTCTGTTCATTGAGGTGGTCATGAAGTTCCACGTACATTGAAGAGAGGTGAAATGGACTCCATGCCATCATATGAAAGGGTAACGTTCTTTAAGAGTGGAGAGGCTAAAAAGGAAATAGCATCCCCACACCTTAACTCCCTGGGCCCTGTAGCATTTTGATACATCCTAAGACTTTTTATTCTTCTTTACTTTCTTAAGTATTACGGCTGAAGCTAAAGTTCCAATACTTTGGCCACCTGATGTGAAGAGCTGACTCATTGGAAAAGACTCTGATTCCGGGAAACACTGAAGGCAATAGGAGAAGGGGGAACAGAGGATGAGATGGTTGGAAGGCGTCACTGACTCAGTGGACATGAATTTGAGCAAATTCCAGGATAGAGTTGAGGATAGAGGAGCCTGGTGTGCTGCAGCCCAGGGGGTCACAAAGAGTTGAACACAACTTAGCGACTGAACAACAACAACCACACTTTCTTAAATATTATGACTTTAATGACCAGAAGCCCATCAGTTCAGTGGGATTTTTTTTAAAAATTAGAATATTTTTATAGGCTTCAGAGATTCGAAGACCCTTGAAGACATCCTGCGGAGTCCCTTCACTTTACAAACGAGTAACCTGAAGCTCAGAGGAAGGCAGTGACCTGCCCCAGGGTCACACCCGCATCTGATGCTATTGCTCCTGGTCCAGGGTTTTGCCCACAGTTTGGCCTCTGTCCAGAGGGCTTGTTGCTCTCAACTTCTGAGTCCGTGCTTTCTTTCTGGCCCAGCTGCAGGTTATTCCAGAACAATCTCCAGGCTATGCCAGCACTTTCTAGCCCATTGAGGACTGTGGTGGAAACACTACACATTGGCCCATGGTCCCCTCTGCTGTCCTGTCAGACTCTTCTCCTCTCAGACACCCGGGTGGTGTCACCCCCAGGCGGTGCACTGAGTGTGTGGCTGAAAAAGCAGTTTGGCCCCTGAGCACAGGGACCACAGTTCAGGCTCCTTGATTCTGCCACGGCCTCATCTCAGCACCTGAAACCTGATGGCTAAGAAGCCTGGTGTCTCACTGACTAACTGGTTGGACGGTTGAAGGAAGCCTTGTCCCAGGCAGCCTCATTTCCTTCTCATCTCTTCCGGGGCAGCCATTCTGCCTCTGCAGTCACGCTCCCCCCACCCCTCCTGCTCCACACACACACACACATGCATGCTGAATGTGGCAGCAAGCCTGCACCCCCTCCCCTGCCCTGAGAAGGGTTGTGGACTTCCTGAGTGTTGGTGGAAAGTTCAGGATGCAACCCACCTGGCACTGATCCTTGACAGCACGATCTTTTGTTCCCAGTTCATTCAACTTGAGGAGGAAGAGAAGGAAGGATACGTGGAAACACAGGCCCTGTGTTCTGCCCCTTCCGCACAGTAGCTCTTTGAATTCTAGAACCCTGGCATCTCTGGGAAATTCCTGGCATCCTCCCCTTGATTTATCACCCTTTCATATTTCCCACCAGGCCAGCATTTATGAAAGCCTGGTCTTCATATCATTTGGTCTGCATTAGAATCATGTGGGGTATTTTTAAAAGCAGAATCCTGGCTAACACTAGTCCTAGGTAACTAGGACTCACCGTATCACACTCTCTGGGGACACAGAACCCAGAAATATTCACACTAATAAGCCCCTTGGGTGACTTTGAAGCACTTGGCATTTGAGACTCTGTGCTTGAGGCAACTTGGGAAAGTTATTTTATCTACAGTCATGTGCCTCGCACAGGGCACAGAGAAGGTGATAATAAACTGTTGGTTGAATGAATGAATAAATGCACAAATGGTGCCATATCCCTGAACTTGACCACAAAAGAGGTTCTGCTTGTTTTGGAGCAGCCTTTCATCCTGTCCTCCAAGCTGCACACCTGCTATTTAATACTTTGCACACCTAGAGCATGTCAGGTGACATTCCTTCTTGCTCTCAAATAATACCGTTAACTTGGGCACATCTTGGAGATATTGCAGGTTCCATTCCTGTTAATGTTGATATTTTGACCTCTTCCCATGAATAACGAATGTTCTTAATGGCATCTAGAATAGCGAACCCCTTCCAGAAGGTTTCAATTGACTGTGTCCAAGTCCATCAGAGGAATCACTGTGTATGGCAGCTCGAGCCTTATGAAGTGTATTTCTTAAATAATGAGTCTTAAAAGTCAAAATCGCTCCTTGATCCATGGGCTGTAGAATGGATGTTGGATTATCAGGCACGAAAACAACACAAATCTCTTTGCGCATCTCCATCAGAGCTCTTGAGTGACCAGGTGCGTTGTCGGTGAGCAGTCACATTTTGAAAGGAATCTTTTTTCGGAGCAGTAGGTCTCAACGGTGGGCTTAAAATATTCAGTGAACCATGTTGTAAACAAATGTGCAATCATCCGGGCTTTGTTGCTCCATCTGTAGAGCACAGGCAGAGCAGATTTAGCATGGCTCTGAAGGGCCCTAGGATTTTCAGAATGGGAACTAAGCCTTGGCTACAACATCAAGTCACCATGTTAACCCCACAAAAAGAGACTCAGCCTGTCAGTTGAAGCTTTGAAGCCAGACACTGTCTTCTCCTCTCTAGCTATGAGAGTCCTAGATGGCTCCTTCTTTCAATGCAAGGTTATTTCTTCTACATTGAAAATGTGCTGTTTAGGGCAGCCACCTTCGTTACTTATCTGGCTAAGTCTTTTGAATAACTCGCTGCAGCTTCTACATCAGTACTTGCTGCTTCACCTTACGCTTTGATATGCTAAGGGGATGACTTCTTTCCTTAAACCTCCTGAATCAACCTCTGTGAACGTCAGACTTCTCTTCTGAAGCTCCCTCACCTCTTTCAGACTTCACAGAATTAGAGAGTTGGGGCCTTGCTGAGGATTAGGCTTTGACTTAAGGGAAGGTTGTGGCTTGGTTTAATCTTCTATCCAGACCATTCAAACTTTCTCCATATCAGCAATAAGCCTGTTTTGTTTTCTTATCATTCGTGTGTTCACTGGAGTAGTGCTCTTAATTTCCTTCCACAACTTTCCCTTTGCATTCACGACTTGGCTGACTGTTTGGCGTGAAAGGCCTAGCTTTGGGCCTATCTTGGCTTTCAGTGTGCCTTCCTCACCAAGTGTGATCATTTCTAGCTTTAGATTTAAAGTGGGAGACGTGCTATTCTTCCTTTCACTTAAATGCTTAGAGCCCGCTGTAGGATTAGTAGTTGGCCTACTTTCATCACTCTTGTGTTTCAGGCCCGAGGAGAGGGGAAGAGGTGGGGGAACGGCCAGTCAGCAGTACAGCAGTCAGAACGCACACATCTATCAATTGTATTATAGGGCATGGTTTGTGGTGTGTATGTGTGTGTGTGAAGTCGCTTCAGTTGTGTCCGACTCTTTGCGACCCCGTGGACTGTAGCCCGCCAGGCTCCTCTGTCCACGGGATTCTCCAGGCAAGAATACTGGAGTGGGCTGCCATGCCCTCCTCCAGAGGATCTTCCCAACCCAGGGATCGGACCTGTATCTCCTGTCTCCAGCATTGGCCGGCAGCTTCTTCACCACCAGTGCCGCCTGGGAGGTGTGTGGTACTCCAAAACAGTTACAACAGTAGCATCAGATATCAGTGATCTCAGATCACCGTCACAAAGGATAATGAAAAAGTGTGAAATATTGTCAGAATTCACAAAACGTGACACAGACTCATGAAGTGAGCAAATGCTGTTGGGAAAATGATCCCAATAGCCTTGCTCAGCCCAGAGCTGCCACAAACCCTCAGTTTATAAAAATCATAATATCTGTAAAGAGCAGTAAATTGAGGTTTGCCTGGACTGCAGCAGGGGGTGTCAAGTTCAAGGATGTGTGCGTATGTAACATCATGTTAAAAAGGTTAATCATCTTTAAAATTATTTTGTGTGTGTGTTTATTTTCCTTGTTTTAGGTTTTTAAAGGGTTCAAAAGAAGGATGTCATAATCAATTTGAAATAGTCAATTGCTGAAGGGTTTAGTCGTCTCTAGTCAATGGAGAATGCACAAAGGTTTTATTTTCACAGTGTCATTGATGAGACATATAATGCACATAAATTGACAGGACACTTTTTTTTTTGGAAAGAGCTCGCTGGGCTGAGTGAAGCCAGGCTGAGGCAGGGGAGGGCACCCTCCCACCTGGCCATCAGGCACACGTCAGTGGTCAGGGAAGGAAAAGGTCCTGCAGGGTGAGCAGGGGACTTGCGGCAGCGAGTTCTCAGAAGGCCTCCGGTAGGAGAGATGTGGATAATTTATACAATGTTTAACTATCTTTTAAACAGCCAGTTTTTCTTGTACAGTGACTGGGCTTCCATAAAACAGAGACAAGGCCTGCCCATTTGGCTCGGTTTTAGAGGGGATGGCGCTGTAAAGTTAATGCACTGAGAAATCTGTGGTGCTTTGGCGTTAAACCCAACACGGGACATAAAGAATTGAGGCTGCTCTAAGCCATGGGGATGGGGAGAGAGATGAAGCAATCTTTGCAGATGAAAACTGTCCTGAGTTGATGAGAAAGGGCCTCCCTGCACCACGCTGAGAAGCCAGGAGCCCAGGGAGAGATGGCTGGGGTCTGCCCCTTAACTGCCCGTGTGTGACTGTGAAAAGCCAGCCCCCAGCAGCCCGAGTAATTAACCACCACTGGACCCCAACACTGAAGGAGTCCTGAAAGACAGAAGAAAAGGAGTAATGTGACGTGTGTGCGTGCGAACTCGCTTCAGTTGTGTCCGACTCTTTGGGACCCCATGGACTGTAGCCGGCCAGGCTCCTCTGTCCACGGGATTCTCCAGGCAAGAACACTGGAGTGGGTTGCCATGCCCTCCTCCAGGGGAGCTTCCTGACCCGGGGATCAAACCTGTGTCTCTTATGTCTCCTTCGTTGGCAGGTGGGTTCTTTACCACTAGCGCCACCTGGGAAGCCTTTGATTCATTGATTTATCATTTGAATCCTTGTCTTCTTCCCATCTTGGGTTATAGGAGAACGTGGGTGGATGCCTCCCCAGAATGCAAAGAAGAGAAACCATTTCAGGCCAGTGGGAACTGCAGCTCGGGACTCCCAACCTTGCCCGGGCTGTCTGGGGCAGCCATGGATGCTGTTCAAGGTGATTCAGAACCCAGACTCAGCCATGGGGTGAAACTCATTTTTTTCACACTGCTTGTCACATAGGGGCTTACACAGCTAAGGGGGTTTACCTGACTTAGGCACCTTCTCTTTCCAAAATGTGTGTCTCAGTCAGTTACCTCCAGACCCACAAGCCTTGCCTTCCTAGGGCAGCTGTAATTGCAGGTGTCCGGCCAACAGGATGGGCGCAGGCCCAGACACCTGGGACCCAGCGGCTCCGTGTTGAGACAGACGCTCTCAAGGCTCAGGGCAGGCTCTGGACAAGAGGCTGGCCAGTGGCTGAACAGGGCCGAAGCGTTGATCCTGAAGGGCCATGACAGGCCAGGCTGCTGGGGAAGGGAGCTGAGGCTTTCTAGAAGCCTCCGGGCTTGAGGAGAGTCCTGGGTTTGGCACCACCAGGGCTTTTAAGTCCCCTCACCCTGGCCTGTGGTCGCAGCATGGGGTTGTATTTCTTGCTCTCTCAGGACTGTTGTGACTTCCTCTGGGGGTGAGAAGCCCTGAGGAGAGGCAAGACTGGGGGAGTGTGTGAGGGGAGGGGCAGGGCTGGGACCGCTGAAGGGAAAGGCCACTTACAGAGTGGACACAGAAAGCTGAGGAGAAAGCAGGGGATGGGCTGGGGTTTGGAGGCCAGTGGAGTAGACGGCAGGAAAAGCTCAAGGCGGGTCACATCGTATCAGAGCCTTCCTGAGCCTCACAAGGCGAAGCAGAAAGGCTGGAATAAAAACGGCCCTGAAGGGCTTCCCTGTGGCTCAGTGGTAAAGAATCCACCTGCCGATGCAGGAGACATGGATTCTATCCCTGATCCGGGAAGGTCTCACATGCAGCACAGCAACTGTGCCCGTGAGCCCTAACTACTGAGCCTGTGCTCTGGAGCCTGGGAGCTGTGACTACGGGAGCCCTTACACCTCAAACCCGTGCTCTGCCACAAGAGACACCACTGCGGTGAGGAGCCGGTGCACCGAAACTAGAGAGGAGGCCATACGCTCCACAATGAGAGAAAAAGCCCACGCAGCAGCGGCAACCCAGCACAGCCAAAAAAAATAAATAAAATGGGCTTTATTTTGGGGAGCTCCAAAATCACTGCAGATGGTGACTGCAGCCATGAAATTAAAAGATGTTTGCTCCTTGGAAGAAAAGCTATGGCCAACCTAGACAGCATATTAAAAAGCAGAGACATTTCTTTGCCAACAAAGGTGTGTCTAGTCAAAGCTATGGTTTTTCCAGTGGTTATTTATGGATGTGAGAGCTGGACTATAAAGAAAGCTGAGCACCAAAGAATTGGTGGTTTTGAACTGCAGTCTTGGAGAAGACTCTTGAGAGTCCCTTGGACTGCAAGGAGATCCAACCAGTCCATCCTAAAGGAGATCAGTCCTGGGTGTTCATCGGAAGGACTGATGTTGAAGCTGAAACTCCAATACTTTGGCCATCTGATGCGAAGAGCTGACTCATTTGAAAAGATCCTGATGCTGGGAAAGACTGAAGGCAGGAGAAGGGGATGACAGAGGATGAGATGGTTGGATGGCATCACTGACTCAATGGACATGAGTTTGAGCAAGCTCTGGGAGTTGGTGATGGACAGGGAAGCCTGGCATGCTGCAGTCCATGGGGTTGCAAAGAGTCGGACACGACTGAGCAACTGAACTGAACTGAAAAGCCAGAGGGCAGTGCTCCCCTCTCCCAGAACTTGGGGTATCTCTCTTAAAGCACATTCCAGAGCAGGTCTGGCCTCCCCACCCCCCAATCCCTCACTGCGGCCTGGGTCTCTGTTGGAGCTGGCTCCCTCACTCAGCAGGCTAGAGATGGAGAATTGGAAGCTTGTCTTCAGGGCCGAGTTTCTCTGAAAGCGTTGCACCCTCTCTCTGTTACCTTGCTCCAGAGACGCTGCCTCTTCCAGGAAGCCCTCTGGTAGGGCCACTGTGCTGCTCGTGGTGGGCCTCCATGGTGCCCCTGAGCCTAGCTCAGCTCTGGAGGCACAACGATGGCCGCCTTGGGGTTGCCACCCATTCTGGACGAGATGTGGGCTTCCTGCAGCCTTCAGCGCAGCCTGGGCACTTCTCCTTTCTCTCACTGGGCAGGTGGGCTCCTGGGGAAACAGGCAAGGTCTCCCCAGCCAGCTTTGCCCAGGTGCTGGAGTTGCAGTACACGGTCCAGAAGTCAAAGGTAGAGGCTGGGCGGTCAGATCCATGAAGAGGCTCTCAGGATTCTGCAGGGCTCGGTCGGGCTCCAGGTGGGAAAGGTCTGAACTCAGAGACCCTCTTGGGCCTAACTCTTTGCCCCTGGAAAAGAAGAAAAACGTTATTCTGCACGGAGAGCAAACAGGTCACGGACTCATCTCATTGGGACCCCTTGGCACACGAATTTTTCTTCCTTAAAAAAAAAAAAAAAATCCCCCAGGCATCACCTGCTTTGAAATCCCTAAATGTAAACTTCAACCTGCAGATTCCAGCCAGGCTGGGGGTTCACTCAGGACTTGGAGGAACCGTTCGAGCAGGGACGGTCTGATGAAGGGATCAGTCAGGAATTCATAAAGTATTTATTTAGCTGCCCGAAGCACCCCACCCTCGCTCTCTTGTATGGAAGAATTGATGCAAAGTTTCCGAGACAAGCCTGCGATTGCGGCTGTCACCAAACAATGCCATATTTCTTTTCTTCTCTTAAATTCTAGGATCATTCTCTGTAAGAGGCCAATTTGTCTGTCAGGCAGGCAAAACAGGGGCCGCTCCCTGCCCTCATTAAACTGACAGCACGGGTTATTAGCAGAAAACGAAGCCCGCCCGCCATGAAGCCGGCCTCTGTTTTACGGCGAGCGCCAGGGAGATATTTTCAGTAATTAATTTGATAAATATATTAATTATGAATTGAGTTGACAGTACAATCAGATTGTCAGCCGTCCAGACAGCCTCTTGTGATAAAGCTCTGTGATGAAGTGGTTGGATTTCAGGCCTGTCATCCTTCTGGGCTGTCCCTTATCGCCCGTCTGCCCATTCAGTCTGTAATTTCCTGCGCATTGTAATTAAATGGTGGCTTTCTGATTGGAAAGTGACTCCTCAAAACTTAATCTCTTTTTCTGTCCGAGCTTGGTAGGGGAGAGCTACAAAAAAAGCCCTTTGTTTCAGGGCAGTCTTCCTGTGAAGAAGCAGTTCTATTTCCCCCGCCCCTTTAAATACACCTCTCTGGTCCCCGGAGGGCACCTTGGAGGAGGGAGTGGGCTGGGAACTTCAAGAGGAGGAGGAGGAGGAGGGGTGGGCGGTGTGTCCAGCTGTGCGTCCTCTGGCTCTGCCTCCTTGGGCAGGTCACTGTTCCTCTCTGGGCCAAAGTGATCGCGTGTCCCCCACCACCCCACCCCCACCCCCAAGGCCTAAGATTCTGGGATCCTGAGAACAGAGCAGCTCTGCCCGCCTGGCCTCCCTCCAGAGGCCCAGGAAGGGGAGGGAGGAACAGCGAGCCAAGAGTCAGCTGTATTTCTGCAGGACAGGTCATTCGGGGAGTCCCTTGCCAGCACTTTTTTTTCCCTTTTGATGAAATTAATTATGAACACTGCCTGGGGTCATTTGACTCGGAGATACATGTCAAGATAAAATATTTCAGAAACACTTATATTTAATAATTTAATACGGTGGTTCGCATTTGGGTGCAACAAAGGGAATTATTGGTAATTGCGAATTTTAAAGAGGCAGAAGGAAGCCCTGCAAGACGGAGGAAGCATGGGACAAAGCCAGGAAGGTCAGGAGGTTTTTGTTTGGCAGGCCCCGAGGCTTGATTTGAGGCTGAGAACGGAGGTCATTTTAGAGTGCCTGGTGAAGGAGTCAACTCCAGAAGCCTTCTGAGGGGCAATGCTGGGGACCCCAGGGGTCCTGGGTGTTCTAGGGGCCCCGGGTACCCTGGCCAGCCAAGGAAAGAGCATGTTGGTCCTCAGGAACATTGTCCCTGTCCTCGGAGTCCCAGGAAATCTGTGATGTGAGCCTCAGAGAGGCCCAGGGCCGTTCCAGGCCTTGCAGATAAGAAACAAGATCCAGAGAAGCTCGGCCTCTGGGGCTGGTGCCCCCAGGACATGGGGCTCCATGGAAAGAACAGCGACTGTGCATGAGGAAGTTCCAAGTTTCAAGTACAACTGCTCCTTGCCTGCCTTGCCTCCGTTTTTTCTCTGTAAAATGGGCTAGTAAAGTACCTACCTCAGATTTGATGTGAAGATTATATAAAATAATGCAGGTAAGGTGTTTTTCAGAGCAGCCGAAGCACAGCAGAAGCGGAGCTGCTATCATCTATGCACATTAAGAGCTCAGTTAACATGAGCCCTGCCTGCTTCTCTCACTGCTTCGTTGTGCTACTCCCCATTCATGGCCCAGCAGGGGGATAGGACCCCCTCCCCTTTCGGAGCATGGCACAGTGGGTTCACTCCCAACAAGGGCTCAAACAAACTCGAGTCCTGCTCCTCAAACAACCCACCTAGTGGATTTGGGCAAACCCATCCCTGAAATGTAGGAAAGCAGGTGCTCAGAAGCTGCTCTGGTGGGTGTTCATCCAGCATGGGTGGTCACTGACGATCTGGGGTGAGAACTCCCCCTCTCCAGCGAGGTGAGCTAGGCAGTCCCTTCCTTGTTCTGGCACTTTGCTTTTTTCATCTTTAAAGTAAGGATGCTGTACTCGACCATTGGCAGCATCCCTGGAAAAGCCACCGGGGCTCAAACTCTACATAGTAAAGTGTTAATCACTTAGCTGTGTCTGACTCTTTGAGACCCCCATGAACTGTAGCCTACCAGGCTCCTCTGTCCATGGGATTCTCCAGGCATGCTGGAGTGGGTCGCCACTCCCTTCTCCAGGGGATCTTCCTGACCCAGGGATCGAACCCAGGTCTACTGCATTGCAGATAGATTCTTTACCATCTGAGCCACCAGGGAAGCCCCAAAGTCTGCATAGTTTTAATTCAACTCAGCTTTCTTCAGAAACTCAAACATCTTACCGGAAAACTCAGTTTTTGTCTATCACTTGGAAATCATGGGCCCCACCATGATCAGAGAGCACAGCACGGCAGGAAGGATCAGATTACGTGCTCAAATTACAAGTTGGGGAGCCCCTGTTAGGGTTCCCACCAGTCAGGTTGCATATACTGGAGTCCCCATTGCCAGAAGAAACCCCAAGTTACACAAGCTTTCTTTGCATCTCACTGGAGGCGAAGCCAACACATCCATGCAAATCTCTATAATCAAGACATAAAGTTTTAGCATGAAGTAAGACAATTTTCACTCACCCTGGAAGTTGATTTCTATTCACGCCTCTTTCATGAACAAAGGCACAGTTATTCCCCTCCCCTAAAGTTCAAGATTACAGTCCTTTTCTTAACTTTTCAAAGACAGCTTAAGTACTTTGAACACAACTGAAGTTGACTATTATCCTTCGTTAGATCATACTTGAATCTAGATTTTAACATGTTGCCATTATATTTCAAAGAAGAGACATGATTGCTCTTGAAAATTAAAAAAAAAAAAAAAAAAGAAAGAAAGAAAGTAAGACCAGAGGCAGGGTATTGTCTATTATCCCATCCTCTTCCCCAGAAATGTTCTGCTCAGAGCCAGCCGGGGTGCCATCTATTAAATCCTGAATGATGCAGCCTAAGCTTCTTTATTTTATACCAGGAGCGAGTGGTAAGTGGACGCAAATTGATTTTGGAGAGGGTGCTAAGCGATAATCCTTCCCAGGTTCCCAATAAAGAAAATATACTTATTGGAGAGAATTTTTAACTTCGGTTTGAACTTGCTGCTGCCTTTTTAGAGTCCAAGTGGAGACTATGGAGCTTTTGTGTGCCTGTCAGATGTCTTTACCTAATGCAGAGGGAGGAATGATAAATATGCAGAAGGCTTTGATGTGAATACCGAAGGGGCCTCCAGAGGGGCTGAGGAGAAGGCAGTTGACACTGCGGTTTTCATCCCTCGGTAGGGACGGAAGGCATGTTTGAAACTAAATGGCACCTGCAGAGAAGGCGCGCTGTTTCGGATTATGCCCTCGAAACCTGCGTTTCCCACCACCAGCTCGAGGACCCTGGCTCCGAGCTCTGCCTGGCAGGGGAACGCGAACTCGGGCAGGGGATAAAAGGCCAGGACTTTATTCTGTTTGCTGAGGAACCCTTCTGATGAGCCCAGTGGCCGTCACTAAGAGATGCATGTGAAATCCAGCTACTTTTCTGCAGGCAGGAATAGGAAAGGGAAAAAACTCTCCAGAGATGAACAGATGAATCTGCTCTGCTCAGCTCCCTGTACCCCAAGGCCTCAGTTTCCCCATCTGTAGAGTAAGGGGGTTGGGCTAGATCTTATTGAAGGTAACTCTTCCCTGTTCAGGATAAAGTCGCGGCCCTGGTCCTGTGTTGGGTGGGCAGCTTGTGTAGGACCAGGGCTGGCCTCTCGGGAGGTATCTGTCTTAGTCCCTCCCTCCCAGGGCCAACCTCACTTCCTGGTGCAGTTGGAGGGGAAAAACCAGGGTGGAGGTGGGCGTGGGGCTGGGGCAGGGCACAGCAGGGATACCTAAGGCTCTGTGCCCAGATCCTGTGGTTCCGTGGGGGCCCGAAGGCTGTCTCTCTCTGATCTCGGCAAAGCGTCTTCTGCTGTTTGTGGGGAAGGACTGTCCTGCTAGGAGGCAGGAGACCACACTGCAGGCCTCCCACTGGAGCCTCACTGTGTCCGCATCACACATAGTCCACACGACACCCAAGGCAGACAGAGCCTCTCCTCAGCCCGACCTGTTGCCCGGGTCACACCGGGACTTTGAGGGTCCTGGACTCTTTAGGCTTCATGGACCCTTTCTTCCATAAAAACAACAAAGATTGTGTTTTACAGCTGCATGGATATGAAAATAGATATAAACCAGGCTGGATTTGTTGCTCTATATTCATGATTTTTATATTCATTTCTTTCTTCTGATTTTAAGAGGAATAAAAAAAAAAAAAACCTTTTTCATGGACCGTTAAAACATCATCGCAGGCCCCGTGCCTGATTGGTACGTTGAGCTGCACTCCCTAAGGAACTGTTCCCCTTCAGGAGCAGAGTCCACACTTTGAATTTGTAGTCCTGATGACCAAAACCTGTCTAGTACTGGCCAGAAGGACAGAAGAGATAGGAACTATTTCTTTTTCTGAGTTATATTATCCGAAGGAAGTTAGGGGCCACCTTGGCTCACAGCACAGCCCAGCCCTGGGCAGGTACCCTGGTGCAGGAGACAGTGTGTGCTTTGGGGTCAGAGAGACCTGGGTCTCACCTCTCCCAAGGCTCTTCTTGCCTAATGACCTGGGGTGAGTTCTTCACTCTTGGCCTCAGTTTTGTAATCTGTAGAATGGGAATAATGCTACCTTGACTACAGGTCTCTTGAGGTACCCAGAGAGCCACTGTGAGGATGGGACGTGGTGACCACAGGACCAGCATCCTCCAGGAAGTCACCATGGCCAGTTGTTCCTTCGGTCCCACACCTGCATTCATGCCTGGCAGCCACCACATGGTCCGATTCTTGCCTTAGAAGTTATGGGCCCAGTAACTGCCCCACTGGGGTTGACACCAAAATGAACACGGGGTCTGTTTTTGTTTCTCCTTCTTCAATAAGAGGTTTTCCAGGCAAATCAACTGGAAATGGTTATGTAGGGAATCGAGGTGCTGGGGGCCCTTGCAGAATTCTTTGTTAGCTCACCAGCCACAAACTTCTTACACGGTGGCCAATCTTAGCCCTTAAGACACTATGTGCGCCTCGGCCCTGAATCAAGTTAATGAGGGTTTCTGAAGGCTCCTGTAATTTCATGTGGAAACAGTGTCTTAAATTAATATTTTCCTTTGGTTCAAAAGGCTGCCTGTGCCTTTGGCCAAGTGTTCTGGCTGCCGGGAACCAGGGAGTGAGCCTGGGCAGAGGGCCCCGCAACGTGGGGGCAAAAGCCGTACACACCCATCAATAACGAGGAAACATCTCGCCCGGCGGCGTGAGTCCACCAAAAATGGTTTACGCCAGTTGAACACAAAAATCAATTCTGAAGCGCGGTATATCACAGCCCATAGATTACACGTGTCCAGTCAAAACAGCAAGGGGAGAAGAACAGAGGTGAGGATGAAGGAGGTTTTCATAAGTTCCAGACCCGAGAGCCCGCTGTCCTTCCATCGCAGGAGGTAAGGGCCAGCACCTGGGGAGGCTGGAAGTATGTTCCAGAAGGTGACAAACTCCTGCCTGAGCCGCTGCCCCAGAGTGAGAGCGAGGAGGTGGAAGAGGCTGACCGAGGCAGGGCCCAACACGCAGCTCTGGTTCATGATCACCGCAGAATAACCACAGAGATCCCTGTGCCCACAGAGGCCTCACACCTGCTCTGCCAGGCCTTTCTTTTCCTGTCTTGACTTCTGGAGCTGGGGGCAGGGCAACAGTGGTCAGGAGGGTGGCGGGGCTGAGCCAGGTGCCCCGGGATCCCGAAGCAACAGCATCACTTCTGACTTGGGACAGCGAAGCGCTCGGGGTGGGGAGGAGGGCACGGGGCAGAAGGCTGGTCCTTGGAAAGCATCACGTGGGGTCCTTTCCCAGGGAAGATCACTGTCCTGTGCAAGTCTTCCTGATGAGGGGGCCCGGTGTTTAACTGGGGTACACGGTAGGAAGCACAGACATTGTTGAGAGGAAGCACAGGTGGCTTTTGAATGGGAAGAACCTCTCCTCCCTTTGGGAGAAAGTGGGCTTGGGAGGTCCTTCACATGCACCCCCGAAGTGGACTTGCTTTGCCAAGAGCTAAGGGGGACCCCACATGGTGCTTTCCAAGGACCAGCTCTCTGCCCCTGTTCCGAGCCCTTTGCTGTCCCAAGTCAGAGGTGGTGCTGCATCTTCCCCCTCATGGGGCACCTGGCTCAGGCTCTCACCAACCTGGCCACCGATGCCCACTCCCAGCTCCAGCGGGCGCCACCTGGGGCCTGTCATGTTCTCAGCATCACCTCCAACCTCCTGGCTGCTGGTGCCCCATCTGATGCCTCATCTACTTCCAGGGAAAACACGGGCCAGCCTGGCTGAGGTGCAGAGCACGTGGCTCTGGACACAGATCCCTCTCAGGAACCTCCGTGATGGCCCCAAGGAGCTGTTCCACTTGAAAGCCACGGTAACCCTCAGAGGCTGCCTAGTCTGGCCCATTCTTTGCAGAGATGGGGAAACCAAGGGATCGTTCAGGGTCACAGGGCAAGGGAGGTCTAGGAGAGGAGCAGGGCAGCCAGAGTCCTCCCCAGGGTAGTCCTCCCCAGGGTAGTCTTCCCATCCCTAGCATGAGGCTCGGGTGCTGGAACCAGCTGTAGCTCCCCGCCTGCTGATGGGTGGAGATCCCACCCATTACCAGCCAGCATCCCATCCCCTTCCCTTTCCTTTCAGCAGGAGGTTCCCAATGAGGCAGCAGGGAGGGGCCTCTCTTAGGGATTGGAGATGTCCCTCAGCTCCTAATCCCCCTTAAGTGAACAGCCTCTCTGATCTGTACCAACCAGGATTCTCACTGGAGCCCAGTGAGCCGCAGGATATCTGCAGGGTTTGGGGAAACATCTCCTGAGGCTAAGTTTGAGTCCAGATGCTGATGACATACTAGCAGTGTGGCATCTCTGCCTCACTTGGGAGGGAAGGATTCAGGGGACCAGGGAACCAACCACCATCTCTGTGGACAGTGATCCCCTTCGAGGGAATCGCGGCTGAACCAAACACTTTGTTGCCTGCTTTCCCCCTCAGAACAGAGTCACCCTCTGCTCTGCAGGCCTCCCAAACTCCCCAGGTCTGCCCCCAGGGGTAGCCTCGCATGGACCGGTGCAGAGCTCTCCTCTACCCGCTGAGTCTTCTGCGCTAGGACCCTCAGGCCTGAGCTGAACCCTGAGGCCCCGCAGAAAGCAAGACCCAGCCTTGTCCTCAAGGGACTGGAATTCCACAAATGAAGCTCGATGAGCGGACAAGACAGGGTCCTAAAGCTCAAAACTCTTCTGAACGCCAGGGTTTTTCACTCCATTTAAATTCTTCATTTACTTGTTCAACCAGTACTTACCTATTAGGCGCCGAAATATGAAGAAGGCCAGGATAGATCCTGGGGATGGAGCAGTGAATACGATGCTGTCTCTATTGCTTTTATGGAGCCTTCATCCCCCTCCCCTCCCCACATCCTCTGTGCTCAAACCGCAGGACAGGAACCTGGCCAGCCCCAGGCCTTCACCTGGGCTGACTTCCTTGCTTGGACCAGCTGCAGCTTCCCCCATCATCCTTCTTCACCTGGCAAACTCCACACTGTCTTCTGCAGCCCAGATCAAAAGTCCCTTCCTGTGTCATTCTGGAGGCTCTGGCAGAAGCAGACCCTGGGGCTGTGCCTGTGATCAAGCCCACATCTGGAGGTCTTGTGATTCTTTACTTAGAAGCCCTCCTCCCCGCAAACCTGTGATGGATGGAGCTGGACCAGGGTTGGGAGGTGGGGTCTACATCCTGAGCTGTCTCTGTGTTCCCAATACTCTGCACAGAGCCCTGCTGTCTTTTGATGTCATTGTTAAATACTCTGCAGCACACACAACGTTCTTAACTTCTGCCTCCTCTACTCTGGTAAGAAACCATAGTTAAGTCCAACATGTCAATGGCACAGTGATCCATTTTTTGAAAATGCAGTGAAGAGGATGGGCAGTGAAGATTGGGAAGTTCAGAAAGGAAGATAATACAGAGCTTGGGTCCACACATGAGGTCCAAGCCCCATGCACCATGAGGGCCTTAGTTCCGCAGAAGTGAAAGGTGGTCTGGCCCTCTGGGCTCCATACCACGGGCAAAGCCGAAGCTGCCTGGGGGTTGCCAGCTCTCTCTCACTTGTTAGAAATAGAGAACCTCACTGTGATGAGCACTGCCTCCATTCCACGTGGTCCAGCCATCTGCCAGAAACCCCTCCAACTGGATCATCAACAATGCTCAGAGTAAGAAGACTTGAAAATCTCTTAATTGATTAAATGAATGAGTGACTGATTAAGGAATCAAATCTAAGCTGAAATGGTTGACAAATGAAATTATGACTCTGTCATGCAGACCTACAGGAGGATTAATGCGTGAACATCTGTGGAGCTCCCAGTAGTTCAGAAAAGGATCAAGCAAGGAAGCCAGCAAGCTCTCATTTCAAGGCTGGGGAGTCTAAAGTCTGGGGAAGTCCAGACGTTCCTAAACACACAAATCCAAGTTCATTCATTCATTTAGTCAGTTAATATGTGTTAATGGGCTACTGTTGCTGGGCACTCTTCTATATATGTGGGATACACCTGTGAATAAAACAGAAGAAAATCTACTTGGAGAGATAGATCATAAGCAAAGCCACAATGAATGAGTAAATTATATAGTATGTTATGGGCTTCCTGGGTGGTGCTAGTGGTAAAGAATCTGCCTGACAATGGAGGGGACATAAGAGACAGACGTTTGATCCCTGGGTTTGGAAGACTCCCTGGAGGAGGGCATAGCAACCCACTCCAGTATTCTTGCCTGGAGAACCCCATGGACAGAGGAGCTTGGCGGGCTGCAGTCCATAGGGCCGCACAGAGTCGAACACGACTAGAGTGACTTGGCACACACACACACACATGTTACAAGGTGAAAAATGCAAAGTGGAAAAATAGACCAAATTAAGGGGACTGAGGATGTGTGTGTGGAGGGGGTGTGGGATGGGATTAAATACTGAAATTTAAGCAGGGTGGATGGGGTAGACCACACTGAGCAAGTGAGACTGGAATAAGGATTTTTGGAGGAGTTTGCATCTCGCTACCTTGCAGGTTTGCACTAAGAGCTTAGCACATGGCAGCTGCTCTGGAAAGTGAAGTCACCATCTTCCTCCTCGTCACCATCATCACCACCTTCATTGTCATGACTTTTAACTTTGCGCTTCCATCTGGAACTTGCATGCTCCCTCCTCCTCTTATTTTGTGTCTCCCTCAGGATGACTGGTGGTGGAGAAAGTGCTGAAAGCCATGGGCTCACAGCTGCCATTTCCGAGGGCCCCGCCTCCCAGGAGGATGTTCCTGGGACTTCCAGCCCAGAGGGGTTGCTGCTGCTCCAAGGTGAAGGAAATTATCAAGAACTGTGGAGGGTCTGAGACTTTGATTCTATTTGTGAGTTAACAGGTGAACACGAAACCTGCAGTTTCGTGGATGCTGGAAGAAGACACGAGACTCCTGGGTCAGAGACCAAGGGTAGTTTATCACTCAGAGCAGGACCCAGAGTGTCAGTACTGGCAGAAGTTCTCTAAGACCTGGTTCCAACAGGACAATGTGATGTGGGCCAGGTGATGCCCTGCACAGGCAATGAGCTGAAGTCCTGAAAAAATTAGTCCAGGATAAGGGCAGTTAGTGCCTCTGCTCTTATGACGTGCAGAAGCACGAGGAACCCATTAAGAATTGTCTCCCAACAGACTCAGGGAATCTGAAAGCAAAATACATGTTTATCTGTCTTTTGGAAACTCTGGGATGAGGGAGAATTCAGGTTCATACTTTAGGGACTTCTCTGCTTCTGCCATTAGTTCAGGGAGGCAATTAGTTCTTGGCTCTGGTCATAGTCCTGGCTTTGAATCCCAGCTCAGTCACTTTTCTAGGGGTATAACTTTGGGCAATTTGCTTTTACTGTCCCTATCCTTAAACTGTCCAGCACTCTTGCCTGGAAAATCCCATGGATGGAGAAAGGAGCCTGGTGGGCTGCAGTCCATGGGGTCGCTAGAGTCGGACACGACTGAGCGACTTTACTTTCACTTTTCACTTTTCACTTTCATGCATTGAAGAAGGAAATGGCAACCCACTCCAGTGTTCTTGCCTGGAGAATCCCAGGGACGAGGGAGCCTGGTGGGCTGCCGTCTATGGGATTACATAGAATCGGACACGACTGAAGCGACTTAGCAGCAGCAGCATCCTTAAACCGGGCTTCCTTGGTGGCTCAGCGAGTAAAGAATACACCTGTAATGTGGGAGACCTAGGTTCAATCTTTAGGTTGGGAAGATCCCCTGGAGGAGGGCATGACAACCCACTCCAGTATTCTTGCCTGGAGAACCCCCATGGACAGAGAAGCCTGGTGGGCTACAGCCCATAAGGTCACAAAGAGTCGGACACAACTGAGTGACTCAACACAGCATCCTTAAACTAAGGATAACAGTGTTCCTACTTTGGAAGCTTCTTGGGAGGACCGAATGATATAATGTTTCAACAAGGCTTAGCTCAATGCCTGGCATATGGCAAGGGCTCGGTCAGTGATAAAGATGGCAGGGATGATGGCTTTCCAGAAAGAGAAACATGGGTCACAGGAAACCTGCTGGAGATTGGTGGCCCGGCCAGGCAATAAACTGTGAGCTGGCCCTCTGATGCCAGAGGGAGGGGAGAGAGAGATTTTTCATCCTTCTAGGCAGTGATTGCTTTGGGCCTTTAGGATTGAACTCTGTTTCAGAGTTTAATGTCCTAGAATTTGTTTACATGTGTCTTCAGAAACTGTGTGCCACACTCACAGTCTGAGCAGGGGTTCTTGCTTCTAAGAAGTCTTTTTTATAATCTCAAAATTGAATCCAGGGTTTTCAATTTGTCCTTAGGGACCGCATTGCTATGTATGCCGCTGATGATTAAATAGGTCAAGCAGATCCTTGAGCTGATTGTTTTTTTCATAAGCCATATAGCCAGAAACCCTAAGGAGATAGGGATTTCATTTTGGTGAAGAGTCAGTCAACTCAGTTCACTCTCTCCTGTGTGTGTTCTGTGACTGGCAGTAGAGTGACCCAACAGTGTGTATGGCACAAGGCCTCCCTCGCGGAGCTTGGAAGCACCTTGGAGCCATAATTCATATGAAAGGCAGGACTTAAATGTCATACAGGGAGGAAAGAAGGAGATGGGCAGAGAGAGACGGGGGAGGGGTGGGGTGGTACAGAGAGCAAGAGAGAGAATTAGACTATCGTCGAGGAGACCATGGTCGGCATCCTGAAAGCCTGTGGGCGGGGCCTTGAGGAGCATGATGTATTACAACAGCCAAGTCCTGGACTTGCCCTGGATTCCAGTCCTGACCACCTCTGTGACCTTGGCCAAATGATTTAACCTCCAATTTCTCTGGGGTGTTTTGGGTTTTCTCTCTTGTAAATAGAGGACATTAACACCTGCCTTGTAGGACCTTGTGAAACTCAGTGATTGAAATGATTGGCAGGCATGACAAGCAGTGGGTTCAGTAAACGGCATTTAAAAAATTGTGGGCGAGGCCTTCCTTAGCAGTCCAGTGATTAAGACTCTGTGCTTCCACGTCTGTGGGTGCACGTTCTATCCCTGGCTGGGGAATTAAGATCTAGCATGCAGATGGTAAAGAGTCTGCCTGCAATGCAGGAGACCCAGGTTCAATCCCTGGGTGGGGAAGATCCCCTGGAGAAGGGAACGGCTACCCACTCCAGTATTCTGGCCTGGAAAATTCCATGGACAGAGGAGCCTGGTGGACTATAGTCCATGGGGTCGCAAAGAGTCAGAGAAGACTGAGTGACTGACAGACACATATACTCCAGCGCATCACGGCCGAAATAAAAAACGCTGCGGGCAACACTCTTAGGTCAGCTCCTGGGAAACAGACTCAGATGGAAGTTCACAGGGAGGGCCCTCGGGAGCAGCATCTGTGAAGAGTGGATGGATGCAGGAGGGCCAGAAGGATATAGGGATGTGGGTGCAGTGGCAGCTGAGAGCTCAGCGACGGCCCTTGAGCTGAGTGGCTCTCTGGAGTGGTCCTGAACTGAGGCAGGGGGCTGGATCTTGTGCCACCTGGTCAGCCTCTCTGCAGATGGGGCCGGTCCCTGGTGAGCGGCAGAACCTGTGGCCAGGCAGCTCCCTGGGCAGACGGCAAATCCAGGGAGGGTCTGGGCTGCGAGTCATTAGTAGCCAACACTCTCAGCGGCTGGGGGGATATGTGCCTTGTTCTAGAAGGAGCAGAGTATCAAAGAGCCAAGTGCTACTTCTCCAAGAGAACTAGAGAATCCACAGAGAGTCACATTAGCTCGGTCAGAGGCTCCATTCGCAAAGCCAGCATGGTGACGATCACCCGCCTCATCTAGGTGGTCAAAGCTCAGGGCGCTACAGTGAACTGCAAAATTTGGGCAGTGTTCAAAGCCAGCCTGGGCGCCTCCAGTCCGAATTCCACTTGCTTAGTCACCTGAGATTTCTGGACAATTCCCTCGCCCCCTTTCAGCATATCTCCTTCCCCCATTCATCTCTCTGCCACTGACATTTGGCAACTTGAACTCCCCTCCTTCGTTCTAAGTCAGAAATTCCAGGCTTCAGGCATGTCTGCCCATGTGATAGCAGTCTTCAAGGACCTTTATTTGCATGGAGTGTAAAGTGAAGTCCATGAACTACTATTTATAATCAAACAAAGACTGCAAATCCTTCAGGAGACACCACAATTTCTGGCCCCACCCAAAGCAAAGAAACCACTGAGGACTTTTTCCAAATGAAAATGAATCCATTGTTAGCTCTAATTTTATGGGTGCCAAAGCCTGAGGTCTTTGAGGTTCAAGCTCAGCCTGAACTAAGGTATTTTGCAGTTTCTTCTTCCCAGCCCACTGGAATTTAGCAATTTTTATTCAAGTCAAAACTGCCAATTAAGGATGGTTCTCTAATAGGCAAATAATACTGACATTTACCCAAGAAAAGCTAGATTCCCCTTAGAACATTTTCTTGTTTACTGAAACTCTCTTGAGTTAACAGTAGCTCCAAAAGGAAGAAACTCATCTATTGGAAAATCACGCGATGCTATGGAAAAACTCAAACAGCCTTTTTGGCCAAGCCAATATCTGACCCTTCCCCAGATACCCTGATACAGACCCGTGAGTTTTGATTCTGAGTGTGGACAGGCATCGTTCCCTGTTCTTTTCCCATCCCAGCATCCCGCTAGTCACTGATTAATGAAATTGGCAGCTGAATTTCTGAGCCCCTCAAAATGTGCCCAGAGTCCATATGAACATTCAGTTTCAGGGCTCCTCTTTGTAGGGTTCTTGTAATAGGAATTATTGAAAGCAACTTAAAGGCCCCATAACAGAGAATCAGTTGAATAAATTGTGGCAGAGATCTTCATTAGAAGGTTATGCAGCCTTGAAAATGATATTGCAGAAGGATATTCCATGGTGTGAAAAATGTTGGCGGGGCAAGCTACAAAAGAGCACCAAGAGTATGATCCATTTTCATAAACACGGGTACACATGTGGCTGAACATCAGAGGTGACTTCCCCAGGGGTGAAATTACTGGAGGTTCCATTTCCTCCTTTCTTGCTCTCCTCTTTCTCACTTTTCTGCAATCCACATGTATATATTTCTTACAAAATCAAGAGATGAAAAGTTAAAAAGGAGGTACAGAAGAGAGGATTCTCAGTGTAAGGAGCAAACAGCTTTTAGTGTTCAAAGCCCAAGTTCTTGCCATCATAGCCCTGGCTCCTGTTAGGCTGACCACCGGCAATACAGGAAGGCCAAGTTTATTTGTGATGGACAAGAAAGGTAGCGTGGCCAAGGGCAAGGGACATTTCAGTTTGATTGGTCTCTACCTTCTGGGGGGAAAAAAAAAATCCAAAGGTAGTGTCATGCCTTCTCTGAAAGTCTGCTTGCTCTGATGCCCCATCTTGGGGCCCTTTTGGAGAACTCCATGACGTCAGCAGTTAGGACATCACCCCAGTGGTTTTGCTCTGGGCAACACGGCCGCATCCTCTGCTGCCGTCCTGGGTGATCTGAGGGCTGGGGACAGGGCTCCAGTACCTGCCAAGCTGCCGGCTCCCTGTTGTGCAGCTGAACCGGAGGACGCTGAGTCCCTAGGGGGCGGACATCCTCCTGCTTCGGGGCACAGAGCGGGGCGGGCGCCAGCCTGAGCAGCGGAGGCGTTGACAGTGCTGGCTATCTGCAGATCTTGCTGCGGCTAAGGTTGCGTGGTTTGCAATTAGAAGAGAGGTCCGGGGGCCTGGGAGATCATTTCCTTCAGCAGCTTATCATTTGGGCAAAATCTGGGGCTGTCAGGCTTAGCTGGCTGGCCCTGCCTGCTCCCTCTGCCCTCACCGACTCCTGCCCGGACAGCCCTGGCACCCTTGAGCCCCAGAAAAGCTGCTCCCCGCTCCCCTGGTGGACCTCCAACCACCAGGGTGCTTTCTAAGCAGACTGTGTTTTGTGCTTGCTGGTCCTGTCCTGGAGGAATTTTCCCCAACCACACTTTCCCCATCCCCTAGCCCAGGACCCCTTACCGCTCCCTCTTGGTACATTTCACAGTGTGTGGTTATTCATGCATTTGTATGATGCTGAGTCACTTTTTTGCCCCAATTCGACTACAGGCTTGTTTTTGTTCATAGACTCTCACTGTACCAAGCTCAGAGCCTGGCACAGAGCAGGCTCTCAAGAATAATAAGAGTGAATGCATGCATGCATGCATGATCAGTGCATGACAGCCATGAATAACATTCTAACCTTAAATCATGTTTGCTTAAAACCAGCCCTCCTGGCCTGAGTCCAGGTTCAACAAGCCATGAGCTGTGTGACTGTAGGCAGGTTGCAAGCCTATGAGATTGTTCCCTTCTCTGTCAAACGTGGACACAAATAGTCCTTTTAGCATATGCTTGTAATGAAGGTTGTAGCGATGATGCCTGTGAGGCTCTGGTGCAGGAGCAAGCGCTGAATGAGACTGCTATGATTATTTCTGTTCTGGTTCATTCTTGACTTTATCATTCTGTCCTTTGAGTCTCTTCCAGCCAGAGCTGGAGGTCAGCCCTGTTTATAAAATTTCCTGATGTCTACACGGATCTGGGCCTCTCCACCCGGCGGCATGCTCCTTTGTTCTCTCGGGTTTGGTGCTGCAGAGAAAAGGAAATGGGCACTTCTTTGCTCTAAGAGTCTTGGCAAACACAGGGGGAGAATCCAGTTCCCTGTCTCCCACCTGGAACTCAGTCTGGTTTACTGTGCAGCTAGTGGCATGGTCCGTGGGTTGTCAACGCAGGAGAGTGGCCTATCAGGAAGGGGACTCCAGGTCTTGCAGGAAAGAGGACAATGGGCTGCCCTCTCTTTCCTCCCAGGCCAGGTTCCACAGAGGTCTGGCCTCTGCAGCTGAAGAAGGATCCAGCTGTGTCTGTTTCAGTCTGGACATTCCCATGGGGTGGAACCTCTGGGAGGGAAATCAGCCTAGAGAAATTCGATGCCGACACGGGACAGAGGGACACGGGGAATAGCTTCTCTGGCCCATTAACAACAAGGAACATGTAAGAGTCTGCTCTCAGCCCTTCAGTTTCAGCGGAGCTCAGGGAGGTACAGCACCGCTCACAAGGCCACACGGCCGCTAAGATGCAGGGCAGTGTTTCCAACAGCTCTGTCCTTCCAAAGGTTCCTGTTAGCCACACTACCTCTGCACTCGGCCTTTTGGCTTCAGGTTCACCTAGACATGGCTTTGATGACCTACAATTTTATGATGGGAGCATTTGCGCACACAATATTTAATTGCCAAATTTTAACCTCAGGTCTTGGCCAAGTCCAGAGAAACCAAAGATGAAGAAGACTGGCTCCTGACCAACAGAATCTTGGTTTACTAAGGAAGCCGGCAAAGTAGTATCTCATACAGAGCTTCCTACAGTGCCACGTGGTAGTAATTTATCTTAATTTTGTTCTTTTTGTTTTTCTAGCAAATATTTATTGATCCCTGGGTCAGGAAGACCCCTGGGGTAGGAAATGGCAACCTACTCCAGTATTTTTGCCTGGAGAATTCCATGCATAGAGGAGCACCTGGTGGGCTACAGTCCATGGGGTTGCAAAGAGTCAGACATGACAGAGCAACTGAAAGAACAACTACTCCGTGCCACCCAGTGTGCTCCAGGCCAGGAACACCACCGTGTGCAAAAATAAGAGGGCACAGTGCCTGACCCCAGTGTTCATCGCAGCACTGTTACGCTAGCCAAGACAAGGAAGCAACCTAAATATCCATCGGCAGAGGGATGGATAAAGAAGACATGGTAATATATACAAAGGAATGTTATTCAGCCTTTAAAAGGATTAAGTTAATGCCACTTTGCAATAGCATGGATGGACCTAGAGATTGTTATACTGAGTGAGGTAAGTCGGACAGAGAAGGAGAAATATCATATGACACCCCTTGTATGTGGGATCTAAAAAGAAATGATACAAATGAATTTCCTTACAAACCAGAAAGAGAGGCATAGCCTTAGAAAACAAACTTATGGTTGTCAGGGGGAAGGGATAGTTAGCGAGTTTGGGAAGGTCATGTACACACTGCTATATTTAAAGTGGATAACTAACGAGGACCTAATGTACGACACATGGAACTCTACTCAATCTTACGTGCCAGTCTAGATGGCAGGGGGGGTCTGGGGGAGAATAGATACAAGTATGTGTATGGCTGAGTCCCTTCACTGTTCACCCGAAACTACCGCAACATTGTTAATCAACTATACCTCCATTCAAAATAAAAAGTTTGAAGTTTAATTTAAAAAAAAGACATGATGCTTGTCCTTATGGGATTTAGATGGAGAGACATTAAATAAGCATTCAAATTAGTGGGTTGATCAGCGCAGAGGAGAGGTAAATTTGTCCCAGTCGGAGATCAGATGAGGCTCCCCTGTGGAGCAGACATTGAACCAAAGTCTGGAGGCTGAATGGGATGTTGCTAAGTAAAGGAGGAGGGAAGAGGTTTTCAGGTTGGAGGGATGGGCTATGCGAAGGTCCTGGGGCAGAGAGGTGCATATGAGGGGCTGTGAGAAGGCCAGGGAAACAAGAGTGCAGAGGAGGACGTGATGCGAGGAGAGACAGGACAGACAGCCACTGGAGTTTTGTCTTTACCCTTTGAAAAATGAGAAGCCATTGCAGGGCTGGAAGCCAGGCAAGGACACAGTTAGATTTCCATTTTTAAAAGATTGCTTTCATGGCAGAGAGTGAACCCTGTATTGGATAGAGGTGGGACTTGGGGTGGCAGACAAGAGAGACATCGTTGCCAAGACCCTGATGAGCAGAGACGGTTGCCTAGAGTAAGGTGAGGGCGGGACAGGTGGGAGGAATGGCAGGTTGGAGAGAGATTTAGGAAGAGCTGTGGACAGGACTTGATTACAGATTCGATGTGGTCAGTTTAGGAGTGTGGGTATGTCAAGGATGGCTCAGACGTTCCTGGTCTTGGGCTCAATGAATATTGATTTTGGTGGGTGAGGTGTGGAAGGATGGCCAGATTAGAGAGGTGAGACCGTGGGTCCCGTTTTGCAGATGTTTGGTTTGAGGGACATCCAGGTGGAGATGCAGTATGGATACTTGGTGTGAACCACAGAGGGGAGGTCTGCCAAGGCTGGTCTCGGAGCTGCCACTTAGGGGTGCTCGTCACAGCCTTGGATGCAAGAGGTCTCCTGGAAGCAAGCCATGAGAAAAGAGGTAAGGGTTGAGGAGGGTCCCTGGAAGACCCCAGCACATGGGAGAGGACAGTTTGCAAAGGATATAGAACAGAGACCAGAGAAGAGAGTGAACAAGCATTTCACCACAGAGGACAAGGCCAGAGCCATCCAGGTGGAAGTGATGGGCAGTGCTGAACACGCAGAGGGGGAAATGATGATTGGGGAATGACCATCCACCCAAGTGACACCGTTTCAGGTGACAAAGCCCGAGGCTCAGAGCGGTAAGGTGACTGAGGACTGTTATCAGCTAAGACAGGGCTGGGCCAAGACTTGAGCCCGAGTTTTCCGGTTGCCTTCTTTCAGTGCTCTTTCTAACACACATAAACACGCTGTGAACAGGGACCTCTGAAGTCTACAGATGCCACAGGGTCAGCCTTAGCTTTTCCACACTAACTCATACCCCAGATCTCCACAGTAGCCGAGGATCGCTCTTTGCTCACATTAGACACAGGCTGAGGGCCAGCTGGACTCGGGCCAAGGGGTGGCCTTGTGTAGGTCATGCCTGTTCTGGGGTTGGCGGGGAAGAACATGCATGAGGCCGTCAGAGGTCAGAGGGCCTGGGTCTGGGGTATGGATCGGGGGTGAATCCGAGTGGATTCCATCTCAGGTCACACGTGTAGAGGTTCAGCTGCGTGGCTGAGTGGCTCGTTTCATTTGAACCTGGACATTAAGGGCAGGCTTAGCATTGTACTGTATATAAAAAGCTTGTTTCACTTTTAGGTGGTTTATAGGTGATCATTCTACTGTCCTTGGTCACAGGCCTTGAGTGACACTTATTCCTTGCATCGTATGAGCTGGTCCTTTTAAAGCTGTTTATGATTTCATATGGCTTTCTCTTCTGGTTTGAAGTGCAAGCCTGCTATTAACGTGGAGCTAGTTTTCCCACCCCACCCCCAAACGCAAATGAACAGCATATACTTGAAAAAGGTACTTTAGGTACAAAATGAAATAAACGAAAACTAAAACATCAAAGAAATACAATTTAACAAATCAGATTTCCATTTCAAAATGAGAATCCTGAGCTTGGCACAGAGACATGGAAACTCTTATAACTGTTGTAAATTGGCCTAACCTTTCCTTTTGGAAAGCAATTAAGCAATGTATAAGATGTTCATATTTGTTAAATCAGTAGTTCCACTTCTGGGAATGTATCCCAAGAAAGTAATCCCAAGAAAGGAAGCAAAACTAAAGCTCTGTGGTCAGAGGCGTGGAATGCAGTGTTATTTATCAGAAAAAGGCAGAAGAAAGCTACAAAAATATCCAATTCCCAGGGAAACCTCTTAAAATTCTGTATAGAATAAGGTAGAATACAACTGTAACTAAAAAATAAAAAATATTGATATCCAGACTGCAGATTATTTTATGCTCTTTCTTGAAAATATTTTACAGATTTTTTTCTTAAAAATCTTTCGGGGGATATAACTGATATGCAGAAACCTGCACATATTTAATTTGATAAGATGCGATGTGAGTATACACTCGTGAAACTGTGACTGCAATGAAGATATTGTATACATTTAACCACCTCCAGAGTTTACCTTGGGGTTTTTCCCATCTCTTCCACCAGCCCCTTCTAACCTCCCTCATTTTCAGGCAATACTCATCCAATCTCTGTTATTATAGTTTATTTTCCAGAATTTTAGCTGGAGTCATACAGTATGAGGGGTTTCCCTTATAGCTCAGTCGATAAAGAATCTGCCTGCAATGCAGGAGACCCGGGTTTGATTCCTGGGTCAGGAAGATCCCCTGGAGAAGGAAATGGCAACCCACTCCAGTATTCTTGCCTGGGAAATGCCATGGACAGAGGAGCCTGGCGGGCTACAGTCCGTGGGGTCGCAAGAGTCGGACACACTTAGCGACTAAACCACCACCACCATCATACAGTGTGAATTCTTGTTTGTCTGATTTCTGCCTTTTTTATTTAGCATTGCTGTTTTGAGAACCATCTCCCTTATTCTCTGTAGCAGTAGTTGAACCCTATTAATTGCTTAGTAGTATTGTGTTATATGGGCTTCCCAGGTGGCTCAATGGGTAAAGAATCCACTTGCAATTCAAAAGACACAGGAGATGCAGGCTCGATCTCTAGGTTGGAAGATCCCCTGGAGAAGGAAATGGCAACCCACTCCAGTACTCTTGCCTGGGAAATCCTGTGGACAGAGGAGCCTGGCGGGCTACAGTCCATGACGTTGCAAAAGACTTGGACGTGACTTGGAGACTAAGCAACAATAATTTTATTAGACAGATGAACCACAATTGGCTTATCTTTCATACACAGGTGGACATTTGGGTTGTTTCCAGTTTTGAGCTATTACAAATAAAGTTACTATTAATAATCAAGTGCAAACCTTTGTAAGGACATATGCTTACATTTCTTTGGAGTAAATACTTCAGAATGGAGTGAGTGTGCCATAGGGCAGGTGTATATTTAACTTTCAAAGAATTTGCAAACTCTTCCCAAAGTGGCTGTATCACCCTGTACTCCGCCAACAGTGAATGATGACTATGCTTTCTTGCCAGTGACTGGTACAGGCAGTTTTTTAACACTCAGATGTCCTAATAAGTGAGTCTATGATATCTAAACTGTATTTTTATTTGCATTTTTGTTGTTGTTCAGTTACTAAGTCACATCTGACTCCTTGCGACACCATGGACTACAGCATGCCACACTTCCCTGTCCTTTACTGTCTCCCAGAATTTGCTCAAACTCTGTCCATTGAGTCAGTGATGCCATCTGACCATCTCATCCTCTGTCGCCCACTTCTTCTCCTGCCCTCAATCTTCCCAGTGTTGAGATCTTTTCCAGTGAGTCAGCTCTTCACATTTCCGAGGGTAGACATTCTAAATTTCATATATATCAGTTTTTGCGTTTTTAGAAAATGAATTTTGTGTTGTTTTTAAGAAATATTGGCCAACATCAAGGTGACAGTAGAGGTTTCATAATTTTTGGTTTTACGCTTACCTCTTTGTTCTTCATTGAGTTAATTTTGTATAGAGTAAGAGATATGGTTCATTTTTGCACGTGGCTATCCAGTGATTTTAGCATCGTTTGTGCACAAGACTTTTTCTCCACTAAATGGTCTTTGAACCTCTGTTGAAATGAATTGACCACACATGTGTGGGTCTCGGAGAAGGCAATGGCACCCCACTCCAGTACTCTTGCTTGGAAAGTCCCATGGGTGGAGGAGCCTGGTAGGCTGCAGTCCGTGGGGTCACTAAGAGTCAGCCACGACTGAGTGACTTCACTTTCACTTTTCACTTTCATGCATTGGAGAAGGAAATGGCAACCCACTCCAGTGTTCTTGCCTGGAGAATCCCAGGGACGGGGGAGCCTGGTGGGCTGCCGTCTATGGGGTCGCACAGAGTTGGACACGACTGAAGTGACTTAGCAGCAGCAGCAGTGTGGGTCGGTTTCTGGGCTCTTTATTCTGATCTATTTATCTATACTAACACCAATACTACACTGTTTTGGTTACTCTGACTTTATGATAAGTCTGGAAGTCAGGCATGGGCTTTCGTGATGGCTCAGATAGTAAAGAATCTGCCCACAATGAGGGAGACCCAGGTTCAATTCCTGGGTCAGGAAGATCCCCTGGAGAAGGGAATGGCAACCCACTGTAGTATCCTTGCCTGGAGAATTCCATGAATGGAGGAGCCTGGCAGGCTACAGTCCACGGGGGTCAAACCCTGCTGAGTGACTAACACTGGAGGTCAGGCAATGTAAGTTCTCCAACTTTGTTCTTCTTTTTCAAAGCTTTTTGGCTATTCTTAGGATTTTAATTTTCCATATGAATTTTAGAATTGTCTTGTCAATGTCTAAAAAGAATCCTCCTGGGACTTTGATTGCATTAAATCTGTAAATAAATTTGGCATAAAATAGACATCTTAGCAATATTGAATCTTCTGATCCTTCCTCTCAAAATAGGTCTCCATTTATTTAGGCCTTTAATTTCCCTCAGCAATGTCTTTAGCGTATAAATCTTACACACCTTTCATCATGTTTATTTATAAAATATTTCATGTTTTGAAATAGGTAAATGGTATTTTAAAATTTCAATCCCCAATTGTTTGTTGCTAGTATGTAAAAATACATTGTTTTTTATAATTTGATCTTGTGTCCTACAACCTTACTAAATTCACTTGTTTGTCCTAGTAGCATTTTTTAGATTCCAGAGTGTTTTTGATGTAGACAATTATGTTGTTTTCAAATAAAAACAATTTTATGTTTTCTTTCCACCTGGATTCATTTTATTTCTTTTTCTAGCTGTATTACCTTGTTTAGAACTTTCCGGAGGAAGTTGAATAGATCATCCTTGCTTTGTTCCCAATCTTGTAGGAAAGCATTCATTCTTTCACTGTTGCTGCTGCTGCTGCTAAGTCGCTTCAGTCGTGTCCGACTCTGTGCGACCCCATAGACGGCAGCCCACCAGGCTCCCCCGTCCCTGGGATTCTCCAGGCAAGAACACTGGAGTGGGTTGCCATTTCCTTCTCCAATGCATGAAAGTGATAGGTGAAAGTGAAGTCGCTCAGTCGTGGCTGACTCTTAGCGACCCCATGGACTGCAGCCCACCAGGCTCCTCCGTCCATGGGATTTTCCAGGCAAGAGGACTGAGTGGGGAGCCATCGCCTTCTCCACTTTCACTGTTACCTCTGCTATTAAGTTTAGGTTTCTGAGTAAACGTTCCTTGTCTTGTTGATGAGTTTTTGTCTAGTCCTTGTTTGCTAAGTGTTTTTATTTATTTATTTTTATCAGAAATAGCTGTTGGATTTTGTCAACAGCCTTTGCTGTATCTAGTGAAATGATTGCATTACCTCTTTTTTAATCTATATTTAATCTAATGTAGTGAGTTACATTAATTGACTTCTGAATGTTAAAGCAACCTTGAATCCCTAAGAATAAACCTCAGTTATTGTGTATATTTTTTAAAAATATATTATTGAATTTTACTTACTAGAATTTGTTGAGAATGTTTGCATCTATATCCATGAGGAATGCTTGTCTGTAGAGTCTCTCTTCTTGTAATGTTTTTTGTCTGATTTTAGTATCAAAATAATGTTGCCTTATAAAATGAATTAGAAAATAGTCTTCCCTCTTCAAATTTCTAGGATACAAAATGAAGAATTGGTATGATTTATCCTTAAGTGCTTGGTAAAATTCACCAGTGAAGCCATCTAATTCTGGAGTTTAATTTGTATGAAAGGTTTTAACTAAAAATTCATATTCTTTGGTATATATAAGACTGCTCAAGTTATCATTTTTTTTTTCTTGTGTGAGGTTTGATAGTTTCTGTCTTCCAAGGAATTTTTCCATTTCATGTAAGCTGAACAATTTAGTCTAGAGTTGTTCACATATTCCTTGATTATCCTTTTAATATCTGTAGCATATGTATTGATATCACCTCTCTCATCCTTAATATTGGTAATTTGTGGCTTTTTCCTAATTGATCTGGGCAGAGGTTTATAGTTTTATTGATCTTTTCAAAAGACCAGCTTTGGTTCCATTAATTGTACTATATCTTTTTTTATTGACTTATTGATATAACTCTTTTGTATTATTCCTATATTTTAAAAAGTAAGTATACTTTATAAAAGTAAATTTCACCTCTTTTCTTAGACTTTACGCTATCATGTCCATTGTTTTACTTCTATATGTATTATAAACCCCAGAGAACATTGCTCTCATTTTTGTTCTAAATAGGTGATTATCTTTTAAAGATATTTAAACAATAAGAAAGAGCTTTTGCACTTACCTACGTAGCCTCCATCCTCAGTCCTCCTCGTTCCTTTGTAGGGATGTATTTTGTATCTAGCATCATTTTCCTTTAACGTAAAAGACCTCCTCAAATATTTCTTACAGTTCAGGCCTATTGGAGATGAATTCTTTCAGCCTTTGAATGTCTTCAAAAGTCTTTATTTTGCCTTAATGTTGTAAATATGTTTGTTGGATAGAAAATTCTAGGTTGGCAATTATTTCAGTAAACATATTACTCCACTGGTTTTGAGCTTGTGTTGTTTCTGGTGAGAATCTGCTGTCTTCCCTATCTTTTGTACATATTGTGCCTTTTTCACCCTCTGGCTGCTTTGAAGATTTCTGTTTACTGCTAATTTTAAGTAATTTTAGTATGATTTTTTTCTTTGCAGTTTTATTCAAGTTTCTTGTGCTGCAGTTTACTGAGCTTCATATATATATTTTAATAGTTTTAATCAATCTTGAAAATATTCGGACATAATTACTTCAAATACTTTTTTCAGTCCCCTTTCTCTTTACTCTCAAGGCCTCCAATGATATATATAGTTGCTCCCTTGACATTTGTTTCTACAGCTCGCTGACGGCTCTGTTGATTTATTCAAGCCTTTTTTACCCCAAGATTTTTATTTAGAACAGTTTCTACTAGTATGTATTCAAATCCCCTATCCTTTTCAGAAAGGCTTAATCTTGCAGAGTTTTTAATGTAGGAAAATACTAAGGTTTTATTGTTGCATGAAAAAGGCATGATACAAAATTTTATATAAAGTGTGACCATGAATATATTTAAAACATGCTTAGAAAAATGTTAGCAGATAATACATAGTCACAAGCAATGGATTTACCCGGCTGGTGGGTTTCTGGATTTTCTTATTGTCTTCTTCATTCTTTTCTATAATTTCCAGAATTTTGCCATAAGCAAATATTGTTTTACAAGTAATTATATAAGAAAGGCTATGAAGTATTAACAAAATTGTATTCCAGTAGTCACATATGGATGTGAGAGTTGGACCATAAAGAAGGCTGAGTGCCAAAGAACTGATGCTTTTGAATTGTACTGGAGAAGACTCTTTAGAGTCCCTTGGACTACAAGGAGATCAAACCAGTCAATCCTTAAGGAAACCAACCCTGAATACTCATTGGAAGGACTGATGTTGAAGCTGAAACTCAGACACTTTGGTCACCTGATGTGAAGAGCTGACTCAAGGAAAAGACTCTAATTCTGGGAAAGATTGAGGGCAGGAGGAGAAAGGGGTAGCAGAGGATAAGGTGGTTGGATGGCATCACTGACTCATTGGACATGAGTTTGAGCAAACTCCTGGAGACAGTGAAAGACAGGGAAGCCTGGCGTGCTGCAGTCCATGGGGCTGCAAAGAGTCGGATGTGACTTAGCAACTGAACAACAAATGCAAAATAGTAATTATTAAAAATAAAATGAGAATACCCAGATTTGATGAAGATGCAATGAAAAGTGCACTCTTGTTCAGTCATCTTGGGGGGCAGATGGAGGGTTGTAAGACCTTCTTTAAGACCCTTTGACATTGATCCTCTGACACTGATTGCTGATGTTTCAAATGGACTTGCTCTGTCTCACCCTGACCAAGTGTTGCCTGTCTGTGGGCACTTCAACTTCTGTCCTGAGCAGTTCTATGAGATCAATTTGCAAATTGGATCATTGTATTTGGTGGCTGGAACTACTTAAAGAAGTTCTGAGGTTAATCTGAGATTTTGCAAATATTCTTCTGTTGTTTCTCCTTTAAAGATTTTAATTATCTTTTGCCCATCAGCATCTTCATTCTCCTGTGAAAGTGAGACTCAAACCTGCTTTTTTTCCCTATTCAGTCTGTACTGATTTTACCCCTGGCTCTGTTACTAACAGGATGTATGATTCTTAGGCAATTTTATATCATTCTTTAGGCTTCTCTTGTAGTAGGAGAAAATTAGCCCTAAACCAGGGGTTCTCAGCTTCCAGGGTGCATCCTGGAATTGTAGGAGCCTGCCCCCAGGATTTCTGAGGCAGCTGGTCTGCGATGGGGTCTGGGACTTTGCATTCTGACGAGTTCCCAGATAGGAGCTCATGCTGCTACTATAGAGACCGCAGTTTGCAAACCACTGCTGTGGACCTTTGAGGAAACTATGAGCTGTATATCATACTTCAGACAGAGACTACTTTAAAACACATTTATTTATGTATGTATGTTTGACTGCACTGGGTTTTCATTGCTGCGCGTGGGCTTTCTCTAGTTGCGGCGAGTGGCGGCTACTCTCTGGTTGAGGAGCACAGGCTTCTCTCTGTGGTGACTCCTCTTGTCGCAGAGTGCGGGCTCTAGAGAGCGTGGGCTTCTGTGGTTGTGGTGCACAGGCTTAGTTGCTCCGAAGCCTGTGGGATCTTCCTGAACCGAGGATCAAACCTGCGTTCCCTGTACTGGTAGGCAGATTCTTAACTACTAGATCATCAGGGAAGCCCAATACTAACTCTTTTTTTTAATGAACTTTATTTTTTTTTATTGGAGTATAGTTGCTTTACAATGTTGTATTTTCTGCTGTTCAGCAAAGTGAATCAGTTGTAAGTACACATACATCCCTTCCGTTTGGGATTTCCTTTAGCTTTAGGGTCACCACAGAACACTAAGTGGGCTTCCCTGAGCTACACAGTAGGTTCTCACTAGTTATCTGTTTTATCAGAGTAGTGTATATGTGTCAAGCCCCATCTCCCAATTCATCTCACCTCTTTTGATAAGGGGGTCGTGAAAGGGTGATTTTTGGAAGTTGACTTTAACAAAATCCACACATTTCTAAAAGAAAGAAGGTGGAAAGCATTTCATTTTTCAAAGCCTCAGGAATTATGTAAAAAGGAGAAGCCACATCAGCACATGTCATCATATTCAGACTCTAGGCTGACAGACCTTTGGAAGCTCTAAGCCTAATCAAAGTGAAGGTGATCGCTTCTCCTCTGCTTCCTAAATGACCCCTCCGTCAGCACTATTTACATGTCAAGAAATACTCAGTCTTGACACTGGATTATTCGTCACAATTTATGTTGTCCGTCCTGAAATTTAACTCTTCTTGCGATCAGCTTTTCCTGGACAAGAACACTGTATTCTTTCAAACCAGATCATTTTGATTTTTTTAAACCTGTGTGACACAGGATGGCTGATAAAGAGACCATTTCTTTCATGCTTTTAATCTCCCCCTAGAGGGAAAGTGGTATTTGCTGAAATAAAAGTACACCTTGGCAGAAAGGCGATGCTAATCCTCTTAGTTTTAATGGTTTGGAAATGGTTGGAATAAGAAGGTAAACATCGTAGTTGATTAATAGGAAGGAAGTCAATTGTGCATGCCGCCCCTGCTCTCTGCCATTCTGTACAATAGTGCTTTATTTTTACAAACCCCCAAACAGGGTTCCCCTCCATTTTAATGTTCCTACTTGAAAAGTGATCTACTAGACACCGTATGGTTCTAAGTGTTTGATTCCATTACCCACAAAAGCAAGCACAGCTCGTTTCAAATTGACGTCAAACAAATCCCACTGATAACGGGTGTCATACCAATGGCTTATCAGGTCTTTTTTTTATTGAAAAGAGTCAGATATAATGAGGGGCTTCACATTTAAAAGTCTTAAATCTTTGAAAGCTCCGGGCCTAGATGGTTTCGATATTAGCTTATTAAACTTGCACCGGGAGAGGAAGCGGGAGTGAGTAGGGCTGGGGGTGAGCGGGACAGAGGGAAGCAGAGAGGAGCAGAGCTGGGAGCTGGAGGGAGTGAGATTTAACCCTGCATTGGCCGTGATGGAAGATGGTGTTGCTGAGAGTAGTTCCTGTCAGCATCTACCAGAACTGATTGACGAAGGAGATTCAATAGGTCCACCTAGCGTCTTCTGCCTCTTGGGAATTCTCCTGCCTTTTTTGGCCAGGATCCCAGTCTTCTTTGTATGAGGATGAGCCCAGGGCTTGGGGGCTTTCCGTAATTCTCCATCCACTGACGTGGAGTGTTGGGCAAAGAAGATATTTTACCTGTTTTACGACTTGATTGTGAGAAGCAACTCTTGCAGGAAGGAGGGGCCTTTATGAAGGCTGAAAAAGTGAAAGTGCAAGTTGCTCAAGTCGTGTCTGACTCTTTGCGACCCCATGGACTTTACAGTCCATGGAATTCTCCAGGCCAGAATACAGGAGTGGTAGCCTTTCCCTTCTCCAGGGGATCTTCCCAAGCCAGGAATCGAACCCAGGTCTCCCGTATGGCAGGCGGACCCTTCATCAGCTGAGTCACAAGGGAAGCCCTGTGAAGACTGAGACTCTACCAATAGCCAGACATGAGAAGGTCGCCTTTCCCTTTGTTATCGTGAACAGCCTTGCTTGTGCTCCTGCCAACTCAGCATGAGCCCCATTTTACAGCCAAGTAAGGAAGGCCCGAAGGAGGACGTAATTTGTCATGGATGGACTAGATCAGTGATTGTCAAAGTGTGTTCAAGGTCAGCCATGCCCGCATTGTCTGGGAACTTGGGCTCCACTCAGACCTACTAAATCAGAATTGAGTCCAGAAATCTGTGCTCAGTAAACCCTCCTGGGGAGGCTGATTCCTTCCAATTTGCCTGCAGCCTACGCTCTAGGACTATAAATGCTGGATCCCCCTAAGGGGCTTTAGCAACAGGAACCAGTACTTTTAAAAATTTTAATTTACTATCTTAACCATTTTTTTCAGGCTTCCCTGGTAACTCAGTTAGTAAAGAATTCACCTGCAATGTGGGAGACCTGGGTTCAATCCCTGGGTTGGGAAGATCCCCTGGAGGAGGGCATGGCAGCCCACTCCAGTGTTTTTGCCTGGAAAACCCCCTTGGACAGAGGAGCCTGATGGGCTACAGCCGATGGGGTCACAAAGAGTCAGACTTGACTGAGCCACTAAGGGCATGATCATTTTTTAAAGGATATTTTTGGATGTGGATACTTTTAAAATGTTTACTGAATTTGTCACAATATTGCTTCTCTTTTATGTTTTGGTTTTTTGGCCACAAGGCATGCAGGCTATTTGCTCCCCAATCAGGGACTGAACCCACACCTCCTGCGATGGAAAGCGCAATCGTAACCACTGGACCATCAGGGAAGTCCCAGGAGGCAGGGCTTCTTACTGAGAGTGATGGAAACAGGGAACGTCATGCACCTTCAAGTCCTTTGCCCCTTAGCATCATGGCTTGGGGAGGTGTCCAGGGAACCGAAGCGGCAAGGCAGGATTCTAATGTCTTCTCCTGTTAAGTGGTGGTGGGGTCAAGGGTCCCATTCTTCTAGAATGCCTGTGATTCTGAGTCTAGAGGTAATTTCTGCTTCACAGGAGCAGAGAAGAGCCCTGAAAAGCAGGACGGTGCCTTTTCCCTCTTTCTTTCTGCCCACATCTTCAAGTGCCTTCCTCGTAGACAATGGCCCTCTTGTGGGCCCACTTGCTGTAAGGAGGATTCCAAGGACACCTGGAAATAACTGTCATCGAACACACTTCTGTGTAATGACTTCCACAATATCTGGCCGTTGCCTGAGCAAGGGTCCAATCATAAGAGCGAGTCAAGCTGTGGAAGGGTCTGGAGCAAGCCTGACTCACATCACACACGTGGAGCTGACTCACTTCCGCTTAGCTCCTTAGCTGCCGTTCTTCCAGTGCGCTGAGGGACACGCCTACTCTCAATCTCATTGGCTCCCTAACGAGCCCATCAAATGCTGAGCCAGCCACTCAAGGGAACCCAGAAGGTCAGCCCCACACCCACCCCCAAAAAGAAGTTTGTGTTTCCTGTGCTGCTCACCGGAAGTCATCCTCAGAGACCGAGAACCAGGATGAACGGGTGAGAGTGGGAACTTGGTGTCCCCATTCTGCCCCATCCCAGCTCTGACTTTGATCAAGTTACGATCCGCACCCCCTGCCCCCGTCTTTTCCCATAATTGCTGCCTATGGTCTCTGCATCCCTGCCCTCACCCAGCCCTGACAAGAAAGGCTGAGCTAATATATGGGAAGGATCTCCCAGGATAAGATGTGTCGGCCATCTTTACAGCAGGCCTTGGAGCAACAATAAAAAACAGAGACCCCACGATCAGCCTTGAACCTCCAACAAGGAGAGCAGGGCTTCCAGCTCTGCAGAGAGTCCACTTCTGTGCATCAAGTGAGGGGCGTAGTGATGAGACTACACTTTTGCGTACAGTTCCAAGTAGAGCGGCCAACCTGTCCTGGTTTTCTTGTGACTTACCTGGGTTTGACACTGACAGCCCCAGGCACACCAGGATTGTGGGCCACCCTGGCTGAAAGCCCCGCTCCTTCCTTCCCTTGCCATGTAACCTAATCTCTCAGAGACTCCATTCTATCATTTATTAAGAGGGAGGTTTTAATTATGATAATCTAACTCAACCCTCGAGTTATTCCTGTCTGGAAGCCCTAAGATCCCAGCTGTTCCAACCTCCTGAGATTCAGGGATCCTGGCTCACCTGGCCATTGAGCATGCTTCATGGGCATGGTGGCTCTATGCCTGTGACCCTGGGGGGCTGGGAGCCCCTGGAGGGCAGGAACTGCATCCTGTTCAGCTCAGAGTCCTTGGTGCCTCACACAGGGCTGGCACAGTGGAGAGTGCCCAGGAAATGTCAGTTACCATGCCAGTTACTCACCTCTTTCACCCAGCAGGAAGACAGCACAAAGCTGTAATCTGGAAAATTCAGAGTTTCAAAAAGCCAGTGGCAACAACTGGCACTTGATTTGTTTCATTTAATCCTCCTAGCCCCTTGGGAGGTGGCCAGAGGTGTTAAGATCTCCTCTGTTTTAACCTACCAGGAGTCCCAGGCTTAGAGAGTAGAAGTGACTTGCCCAAGGTCTTACAGTTACAAAATGGATTTCAACCCAGGCTTAACAAAGTGGATTACAACCCAGTTTATTCTGTCTTTGCCAAACGTGAACTGCAACAGGGGCCCAGGGCACAATAGCCTGATGCCCTTTTCAGGGCCCCACAGACAGAAAAAGTCCCACTGGTGTCCATATTTTCTTCTCAGCTCAGGTTTAGCAAAAAAAAAAAAACCTGGTCTCTGAGAGTCGCTGCCCTCCCCAAGCCCTGCCTATAGATCCAAGGAGACCCCAGGCATGGTGCAGAGGCCCCCAGTGGCTCCGTCTCTGTGACTACCAGCGACTCCTGCTTATGGACAGCCAAGTAGGCCGCTCGACTTCGGAGCGTGGAGACCATTTCACCACCTAATCAATAACCCTGTTATTGACTCGGTGTTCCCAGAGGACAGGTTTATAACTTTATCGAGCACTGTATGTGGGGGCAATTATAAGGATAATGGAAAGTCATCGACAAACGGAGGCTTCTGCATTGCAAATTAACATCTGCTCAAGTAAGAGAGAAGTCGTGTTTTAGTTTCAGAATTTGTGAAAATGGAAATGCCTGTAAGATAAAGTGTGTGATTTATGGCTGGTATTGAGCGTCACACCATAGTCTGGGTCTTCTTCACTGGTCCCCCGTGATCACATCCATCCCCATATGATACCCTCACTGGGGGTGTCCACTGTATTGTCCATGGCTACTTGCTCTCATACTGATTTTCTGGGTCTTGAAACAACTTCCGCCCAAAGTCTTCGGGTGTCTGGGGTGTGCAGTCCTGGGAATACACCTGGTTTTGTACAGAGCACAGGTGTGGCTGAAGCTGTTCCCTGGCCCTCCTCACATAGGTGGAAGGCCCTGGGAAGGAAGTGAGGCCAGGGGACCATATTCCAGTCTCAGGGTTCCACTGGCCATGTGGCTTCATGCAAGTTGATTTTTCTTTGAGCCTCGCTATCACCATCTGTCAAATGAGTCTCTGACTGTCTCTGCACAAAAGATCATATTAGATAAGCTGATACATTTGGACCTTACAAGACTCGTCTGTCAAGCCCCTGACCTCATGTATGCAGGCATCATGGTAGCAGTTGGGAATAAGATGAAGACCCCACCTTCCATAGGCTTATGCTCTAGAGGGAGAACAGACAATAGGCTACAAACACGTGACTTCTGAGTGACAAATACCATGAATGAAACTAATGAGCAGATTGTGGGGGGGGGGGTGCGGTGGTCTAGGTGACGGGGGACTGGGGTTAGACAAGCCTTCTCCACTGAGCAGTGATGTTTGAGCAGAGACAGAAGGTACAGGGGTGAGTGTGTCCGGCAGGGGAAAGGGCCTGTGATGGACACAAGCTTGGCCTGTGCACAGAGCAGCAAGGAGACCCTGTCCTTGAGGGCTGCTGGCTCTATCCCTGCCCTTTGCTACACCCTCAGCAGAACAGGAAAGATGCTGGCTGAAGGCTGTAGGGCTGGGGGAGGCTGAGTCTCCTTGGTCTGCGCCCAGCTTTCTGGATGAGCCACTGCTATACCTCCTGTCCCAGATGATGGGCTGTGAGACTGGAGTCCTGTGGCCCCAGTGACCCCCACGAGCCCCTGAAAGGCCTCAATAGAGGCTAGTCTCAGACAGCCCTTTGTGTGATTCCTTCGTGATCAATTCTTGAGAGGTCAAGGTTTCCCAGGATATCCCTGCCCATTTTACTGAGGCCTGCAAACCCCCTGGGGTAGACAGGCTGCAAGGTTGGCCTGAATTCTTCCCATCTTTCAGTGCCCACGCTTGTTGCTCTGTGACTCCGCAATTTCTCCCGCTGGAAAATAGTACCTATTTCCCTCCCTCTAGCATGTGGACTGGCCCCGTGACTGTTTGGCCAGTAGCCTGTGACAGATGTGAAGGTCTATGGGTTCTGAGCCTAGTTCTCAAGAGGGTAGGGGAGGAAGGAGGCCAGCCCAGATCAGTCAGCAGCTCAGGACTCTCAGATTCATGTCCAAATGCAACCCAAAATAGTGGGGCTCAGCTGAGATCCTCCAACCCCCAGCCTTAGTTCCTAAGCTGTATGTGAGGAATGATTGTTGTTTTCACTGTTTGGGAGGAGTTTGGTTGTTACGTAGCAATCACTAACTGATACACCTTGTGAACTTAACTACCTTCGTCCAACACTTAACACTGGTTTGGGGGACGGAAAACCATGGAACTTGCATCGTCTTCATCATTATCATCATCGTAGTCTTATAACCACCATACACTCAGCATCGGCTTTGTCCAGCCCTGTGCTGTGGACTTAACACACGCTGTGTCTTCTCGTTTTCCCAACCACACTTTGTCGTTTAGTTGCTAAGTCACGTCTGACTATTTGCGACCCCATGGACTGCAGCACACCAGGCTCCTCTGTCCTCCACTGTCTCCCGGGGTTTGCTCAGATCCATGTCCATTGAGTCGGTGATGCTGTCTAACCATCTCATCCTCTGCCGCCCCTTTTCTCTATATCACACTCTGAGGTGGGTACAACTCTTCTGTATTTGACATATGATGAAACAGCATTGCGTGCGTGCGTGCCAAGTCACTTCAGTCGTGTCCGACTCTTTGTGACCCTACGGACTGTAGCCCGCCAGGCTCCTCTGTCCATGGGATTCTCCAGGCAAGAATACTGGGGTGGGTTGCCATTCCCTTTTCCAGGGGATATTCCTGACCCAGGGGTTGAACCCCAGTCTCTTATGTCTCCTGCATTGGCAGGTGAGTTCTTTACCTCAAGCACAGCCTGGGAAGCCCGAAACTGCATTGCAGAGATGCTAATGAATTTGCCTGGGGTCAAACAGACAAAAAGCAGAGCGATCTCATGGAAAATACTTCCACAGAGCCCCATTCCACATCCCAAGCTTGCCCCAGCTCCAGATCTGGGGACTCCAATCCGAGACCAGAGGGCGGTGCGTGTAATGGCCTCTGTACAATTAAAACCAGCATCCTTCATTTTAAAGCTGTGAAGGAAACCTTTAGTTCCTTCAAGGGGACAAACCCACCCCTCCTCCAGGCTCTGATCAGAATTGCAGCCCAAGTCACTCTCTGGAGAGCGCGAACTCACTCCGTCCCCCCTGCCCCCCCACCAGCTGTCCTGATTCAAAACCCAGGCAGGAGTCGGAGCGGTTCCCCCTGAGTGACTCAGGAAAGGCTGTGCTTAGGTCTGGTTAACCTAATGTGCACAATAAAAATTTTTATTAAAAAGGGAAGAAGAAAGCCGTGGAGATGGCAATTGGCCATGGAAGGGCATTATTTTTTATTGGAATTAGAATTCCTTTATTTAAAAAATATATAAACCCTCAATTTTCTTTCTATCACTCTGCTTAGCAGCCCGTGGAAAGTTTCCGAGGGCAATTTCAGTATTGGCGGAGAGCAGCTCTAGACCTGCTTGCTTTTCCTAAACTATTTTTTATGAGAATCAAAGTCTCAGCCACACTGGCCTGTGGAGCACTGGGATCCCCTGAAGCAAGGACTGCCCAGGGCATCAGGCTGCATCCTCAAGCCCGAGCCCCAATTTATCTAGTTACCTCTGCATTTTCATCAATGTGTTTGTAGGTTTTTGCCAAGACCCACTGGATTCTGTTTTAACAAATAGATTTCCAGAGGTTTAGACCGAGGAGTAAAATTCCTGTGCTTTGTCAAAAGGCAGCAAACTCAAAATAAGTGAGGCTGCTCTGCTTAATTGAATATTCTGATTACCTGAGAGCCACATTTGTATCCCTCGTGAACTATCCTTTGGTTGTGAGCTGACTGGTGGCTTGAGAGGTAAAGAATCCCTCCGGCCATGTGGATGACCTGGGTTCAATCCCTGGGTTGGGAAGATTCCTTTGGAGAAGGAAATGGCAACCCGCTCCAGTGTTCTTGCCTGGAGAATCCCATGGACAGAGAAGACTGGCGGGCTACAGTCTATAGGGTTGCAAAGAGTCGGACACAACTGAGCAACTAACACTTTGACAATACTGATGCCCTGGCAGATGGAGTTTTCTAGGCCATGTGCCATGCACTTTTCCTGGGTCATCTTGTTTAATCTTCACAACTGCACTTTGAGGGAGGTTCTATTGGCATCTTTCTTTACAGATGTAGAAATTGAGACTCAGCAATGCTAGGTAACTTAAATCCAACCAGTAAAGATGTATTGAACACCTACATGTGTCAGGTGCTGTCCGAGGCACTGGGGATACCATGGGAACGAAACAGACAAAGCAAACCTGCCCTCGATCGCAGAGCTGGAAACAGTGGCTTCGGGATGTGAAGTCCGAGGGATTTCAGGACATGAGTTTCGACCCACGATTCTGCATCTCTGATCGATGTTAAGTCAACGATTTTTCAATAAAATAAGCATGGCACCCAGGGCACATGCAGAACTGGCAAGTCACATCTGGATTTATGCCTGAACTGTTCCACATCACTCAGTTATTTTGAACAAGATTTCAAAGAGAGTAAAAATGATAAAGACAGCATCTGACGTTTGTTGAACCATAAACAAAGGCCTTCAAATTGTGCTGGAGAGGACTCTCGAGAGTCCCTTGGGTGCAAGGAGATCAAACCAGTCACTTCTATAGGGAATCAACCCTGAATCTTCATTGGAAGGACTCATACTGAAGCTTAAGCTCTAATGCTTTGGCCACCTGATGTGAAGAGCTGACTCGTTGGAAAAGACCCTGAGGCTGGGAAAGCTTGAGGGCAGGAGGAGAAGGGGGTGGCAGAGGATGAGATGGTTGGATGGCATCACTGAGTCAATGGACATGAATCTGAGCAAACTCCGGGAGATAGTGAAGGACAGGGAAGCCTGGCGTGCTGCAGTCCATGGGGTTGTAGAGCTGGGCATGACTTAGCAACTGACCATCAACAACAAATTAAGGACCAGGTACTAACAGAAGGTGCAAGCTGCTCATGGTGGATCCTCCCAGCAGTTCCTGGAGACAGAGGCTTTGAGCCATTCTTCATTTTGCAGCGTAGGAAACTGGACTTGGAAAGGTATGTGATTTGCCCAGGGATGCTCAGTCAGAAAGTATAGAAACGGGTTTGGACCAGAGTCGGAGCACATAGGCTGTTTCCTCCAGGGGGCGGCTCACGCCCTCAGTGTTCCTCCTGGGGATCAATGTGTTCCTCCTGCAAACCCTGAATCTTGAATCTGGAGTGCTTCACTCAGGGGTGTAATTCTCTCTCCCCATGTAAGACACCTGTCTAGGGAAGGGGAGGGTGATGGGGAAGGAGGAGGGGCTGGGAGGAGGAGCGGGAGAGTTATGGGGGAGGAGGGATGTGGGGAGGAGGGTGACAGGGGAAGAGGGTGATGGCTCTGTGCCTTCATCCCACTCCACCTTGCACGATTCCCACCACCCAGCTAACACTGACTTCAATTCCTCCCTGGCAAGTGGCACCATGGTTTTTTTTCCCCAAAAGTCAGTGATGAAACCGCCATCTTCACTGCTGGCTGTCCAGCTGCCTTGTTCTGTTCTGCTTCACTGGACTGCCCGATGGGGCTGGGATCGGGGACCAAGAAAAGAGACCTTGCAAAAGGCACTTGATCCACGTTGCTGGGTGTACAGAGCAAAGTGGGGAGGCGGGGAGAAAGGAAGCTGAGAGGAGGCAGGGCTGGCCTGGGGCTTGCCCTGGGCCTGGGTGGGTGAACTGTGCTTCAGGTTCCAGAAGGTTTGGAAGCAGAGGAGGGAAGTGACTCAGGTCTGGGCTGGTTCCAGGTTCAAAGACACGGCTGATAAGCCTCACCCTTAAAGGGGCTTCTTTGAGGAAGGAGAAAGTAAAGGGAGAAGAGTCGTTTTGTCTTTGTGGCTGGAGAGATTTACAGTATAGTCACACCACCGGCTCACCCGGGACAGCAGAGCTGCTGGGGGCAACCTGACCTTGGCTGGTCCTTTAGACCCTACGATCCCCAGTACACGGGGAACGGCGCGAGGACCCCGGGAAACCACCTTGTAAACAGGCCCAGGGCATGTCCCGCTCTCTGCCCTACAACAATCCCCCTCTGTTGTGTGGGCTCAGGACCTGCATTCCCACAGAGGCGAGCAGAGTTAGGTTTCCCAGGCTCACTGGAGCGCCGTTATCCAGGCGTAGTGGGCGTGGCTTCCCGGCCTCACCTGCGCAGGTGTTTGCCCCGCACTTGACACTCCCCAGCCGGCGATGTCTCGGGTGTCTGGGCTGCATCCTTCCAGGCTGCCTTCCCGAGAGATCGAGGCCTGGGCATCTGGGGGGAAACTGAGCTCCCAGGCCCGCTGGGCATCCGTGGACTCTGGTATTCATGTTTGCCTGGCCACACCCCCTACCACCAGCACCTCCACCCGGGCGACTTCACCTCCTGTGGGTGTGGTCCTGGCCATCTCAGGCCAGTCCGCTCTCAACAAGGGAGTCCCAGCCGCATCACCCCCATATTCACCTTGCTGCTGCTGCTGCTAAGTCGCTTCAGTTGTGTCCAACTCTGTGTGACCCCATAGAGGGCAGCCCACCGGGCTCCTCCGTCCACAGGATTCTCCAGGCAAGAATACTGGAGTGGGCTGCCGTTTACTTCTCCAATATTCACCTCAGGGCTATTACTTAGCGCCTTAGGATTGGTCTCAAACTGCCACTGAGAATCCTACCCGAAGCAGCCCATCTGGGGCGATGACCTTCACCACAGTGTCTCTTCCACATCCTCGTGGGCCCAGCGAGGGCTCGTGGAGGCTGGGGCTTTGGGCTGGGCTCCTCGGGATGAAGGGACTTGGGATGAGCAATCGGACCCTGTTATTCAGGAACGGGGTGGGGGCGTCTGGTGACTGCTGGCCCCCAAGTCAACCTCTCTGATCTCCAGCTAGGGGGAGTTCAGGAGAGCCCTTGAAAGCCAGGAGTCCACACTTGGCCTGTATCTTTGGACGCTAAGGCCACAGGGTGGGGTGGGGGGCGGGGAGACGGATGCACTAGGAAATTGGGAGGGCGCGTCCTTCGTCTGTCATGGACTGGAAAAGAGCAGCTCTCCACTGATCTTAGCAGCAGCTTGGCATTTTGGGGAATCTGGGAGGAGCTGGGGGAAGCAGATGGAGATGGGAGTAGGGGCCTAAGGACAATGATCTGGGGTCTTGGGAAGGTCTCTCCTGCTCAAGTGTCGGCTCCCAGAGCACGGGGACCCCCTTGTCCTCCTCTCCCAGTTGGCTTCATGGACTGCCAGCACTCGGGGAGCCCAGAAAGCCCCGAACAAAACCTTCCTAGGAGAGCAGAGGAGGGGTGCCCATCCCACAGTCCAGCACGGCAGCCTCTGGCCTCCACTTCTCTAAAAGGCATCTGCTCGCCACTTGCATCACAAAGGGAGGAACAAACTACAAAAAGGAAAAACAGAGAAAAAAACTGTAATTTTTGAACCAAGTGTGTGTCCCTCAGAGATACTGTTAAAGGGAGATAGGACTATAGAGGCTGCCGATCAACAGGTGAGGAGAAAAGAGATTTCTGCAAGGAAAGGGAGGCTAGACCATGAGCTGAGTCACCTGTATGTAAGCAGAGGCCGTAGTTGCATCCACGGGTGGGGACCTGAGGCCACAGCCCTGCTGGCCAGGCCCTCACTGCCTCCTCCTTGATGGGGTGCTGTGATCTGAACCTCCGGAATCAGCCTCCACCCTCCCCGGGGCACCAGGGGTGCCTGGAGCCAATGGGCCCACCTGCGGGTGCACTTGCAGGGCATGGAAAAGTATGTCAGCTTCAGGGTTAAGTCCCCCTTACAGGGACTCCCACATACTACTGCCTCAAGCCCACCCAGGCTGCTTGTGGGTGCAGCTCATCACAGAGGTGTTTCATATGTATTCCTGTATTTTTAAACACCAGTATCAAATATTTTGGGCTTCCCAGGTGGCCGACTGGTAAAGAAAAGGTAATGTGTTGGTCGCTCAGTCGTGTCCGATTCTTTGCGACCCCATGGACTGTAGCCCACCAGGCTCCTCTGTTCACGGGATTCTCCAGGCAAAAATACTGGGGTTGGTTGCCATTTCCTTCTCCAGGGGAATCTTACCGATGCAGGGATCGAATCTGGGTCTGCTGCATTGCAGGCCGGTTCTTTATCATCTGAGCCACAGCAGTGGTAAAGAATCCGTCTGCCAGTGCAGGAGACGCAAGTTCGATCCTTGGGTCGGGAAGATCCCCTGGAGAAGAAAATGGAACAAAGAGTTGGATGCGACCTAACGACTAAACAGCAGCAAATCGAGTATTTTAGTAATCAAGCCTTGTCGCACAGTGAACAATGCGCTGTTTTTTTAGTGGGACAAGCAGTCCTGAAAAGTGAGACCTTCCCTTTGCCCTACAGACTCTTGCCGTAAGGACAGCATAAGACAAGCCTGGTCTCGTTTGTACGCCTGTTCGTGGACTACACTTTTTCTGCTCATAAAATACAGTGTCCTATGACATCTCAAGTGCGCATGTCAGATGCTGATAGAATGCCAGTCCCAACCCCTTTCCTGAAGGTAGAGTCCCTTCTGTCCCCATATAAAAGCTAGGACGCAGTCAAGGTATCAGAACTTCCCCAGTGCCATCTGGGATTTAAACCTGGGTTTGTCCTAACCAGTCTGTGCCCTGGGGATTTCACTCCCCATCCCATGGGGTGGGGGGACCTCAGCAGGCAGAAACCCTGCCCTGCGACACCCCTCTTGCCTTTGGTGGATCAATCAGGGTCTTGCCTGGGGCTGAGACAAATGATGTTTCCAAGGGTTTTCAGGGCAGAGACCCTCAGAGACCCTAGAGGCAGGAACAAAGGGTCAGAAAAGAAGACAGCCATTGCTTCCGACTCCTGCAGCCTCAAAAGGTGCCTGAAGCTCACAGTAGACCATCGCTCCCTCCAAAGAAGAAATGCAGTGATTCTTCCAGTTCTGTGGTGAAAGAGGCTTGGGTCCAGGTGGCCCTGGGGGCGTCACAGGCTGTAGGTGGCACTGAAGCCAGTCAGGCACATACAGCTCCCACTGGTTTCCTGCCCAGGGCACAGACTGGGAGATGGGCAGTCTTTCACTCACCTTCCCACCCAGGAGAGCGGCACCCAGGGAGAGCTCAGATTCTGCTGCCCAAGCTGGTTTCCCGGTTCCCTGCATGACCCTGTCCTGGGTCTTCAGCAGAGCCCAGGCCACAACCTGGAAAGTGGGTCTTATTGTCTCCCATCTCACAGATCAGAGGCTGACAGAGGCCCGGCCCTGCGAACTGACTCGCCCAGGGTCACGCTGCTGGAATTGGGCCTTTGGTTTGCCTCTAAGTCGGTGTTATGTCCATGAGACCATGGTGCAACCTCTTGAGCCTGGATTTGGGTACAAGGCTCACCCAGGGGGCCTGGAGTCTAATTTCCTTCAGGTCCAGACTTGTTTTCTGTGCCAGTTCCGGGCTGCTGCTCAAGACTGAGCTTCACTCAACCTCCTTGGATGCTCTTCTACCTGCAACGGGGTTGCCGAGGCCCGGGCTTGGCCTCTGCAGCGTCAAGGGTGGAAGTCTGTTGGGAAGATGGGGTGGATGGAGAGGGGAGGGGTGGGGGGGGACATGCTCTGAGCAAGACAAGTTCCTGTGCTTTCTTTTTCAAAAAGTATTTATTTGTCTTTTATATTTTTTTGGTTACCCTGGGTCTTCGTTGCTGAGGGCTGGCTTTCTTTAGTAGAGAGACAGCAGCGAGCAGGGGCTGCTTCCCAGCTGTGGCGGCTTCTCTTCTCGTTGGGGAGAGCAGGTGCACGGGCGCACGGGCTTCAGTAGTTCAAGTGCACAGACTTGGATGCTCCCCGGCACATGGGATCCTCCAGGACCAGGGGTTGAACCCACGTCCCCTGTGTTGGCAGGTGGATTCCTAGCCACTGTACCACCAGGGAACATTAACAGAAATGAAAATCATGGCATCTGATCCCATCGCTTCACGGCAAATAGATGGGGAAACCATGGAAACAGTGACAGACTATTTTCTTGGGCTCCAAAATCACTGTGGACAGTGACTACAACCATGAAATTAAAAGCTGCTTGCTCCTTGGAAGAAAAACAATGACGAATCTAGACAGTGGATGAAAAAGCAGAGAAATCGCTTTGCCAACAAAGGTCCATGCAGCCAAAGCTATGGTTTTTCCAGTAGTCATGTTTGAATGAGAGTTGGACAATAAAAATGGCTGAGTGCCAAAGAATTGATGCTTTTGAACTGTGATGTTGGAAAAGACTCTTGAGACTCCCTTAGACAGTAAGGATATCAAACCAGTCAATCTTAAGGAAAAGCAACCCTGAATATTCACAGGAAGGACTCATGCTGAAGCTGAAGCTCCAGTTCTTTGGCCATCTGATACGAAGACCTGACTCACTGAAAAAGACCCTGATGCTGGGAAAGATTGAAGGCAGGAAGAGAAGGGGATGACACAGGACGAGATGGTTGGATGGCATCACGGGCTCAGTGGATATGAGTCTGAGCAAACTCCAGGAAATGGTGAAGGACAGGGAAGCCTGGCGTGCTGCAGTCCATGGGGACACAGAGTCAGACACAACTTTGTACCTCAACAACAACCGCCACCACCACCAGCAGGAGAGTCTCTGCTGCGCTTCCTTAAATGGAGCCAAACCCACGTTTACGGGCCAAACAAATGGCTTCTACTCAAATGCAGCCTTGGATTCTAGGCCCAGCCTGGGGTCCCCTGATGGAGCCATGGGGGCAGGGTGAAGAGGCGCGTGTGTGGCCGGGGATATGCCAGGAGTCTGAGCTGTAGGTTGGAGGAGACCCTCTCCTTCCCAGGGCAGGACAGGAAGCCGTGAGCTTGCCTGCTCCCTGCGCCCCAGCCCCTTTCCCATGGGGGCTGCTGTGGAGCCCGGTTCCTGAGACGCGGCTGTGCGGGGGCCTGGTCTGGTCTGGGGCAAAGTGCTGTTGCTGGGACCACACGCCCCATCGGTCCACTCAGCCAGGACCTCCTGGGAGGTGTGGGTGGGCATGCAGACCTAGCTCAGGTCATCACCACTATCCCTGCGTCTGCCGTTGGTTCACTTTATGGTGTTCACTGAGCAATTACTCTATGCAGATACTGAGGACGGAGCTGTGAATAAATCTGACAAAATTCCATCCTCGTGGCCCCCAAGACCAGTGAAAACAACCAAAGAAATGCTTAATTACAAATGGAGGTAAGAGTTATAATGGAAGGGAACCATCCAACTGTAGAGATTAGTAACCTGGTTGGGGGTGGGGGTAGCTTCTTCAGCTTTTGACCAGAGAGGGCAGCCCCAGAAAGGATGGACATTTGATCCAGGGTGAGGACAAGTCAACCACACCAAGCTTAGAGGTGCTGGAGGAGAGGGGGACAGAGGCTCGGGCAGAGGGAAGAGCAGGTGTGAAGGCCCTGAGGTGGGAAGCACCCAGGCAGCCAGAGGGATGGAGAGAGGGTCTGCAGGGCTAATGTGAGCCAGGAGAGCCGAGATAAGCCCCCCAAAGGGTCACGCTTGGCCACGGGGTGGTGCCAAGTCTCTGATTCCATATGAACAGAGGGCCCAAAGCCCGGGCATACCAAGAATATGTCTCCAAGGCTGCTCCCTCCATTGCAGAGGATGGCAGAAGGCAGGAAATCAAAAGTCCAGCTAAAACCCCAACACTCACCCATGAGGTCCAGTTGGGTTAATTAGAGCAGGGATAGATGGAGTAACCTGATGAACACCCCCCCCATCCACCCACCCAAGACTGGAGGAAGGAAACTCTAGGGGAGGCTGGGCTGGGCTGGGCTGGGCTGCAAGGGGCAAGACAGAGTTCAGGTCACAGGTAAGAAGTGGCACCCGTCAGCGTCCTCAGTAAGCAGTGGGAATGGCAGGGATGGAGAAAAGGGAGAGGGCCTGCAGGGGTCTTTCCACCTTCCTTCCAGGCCCCCCGCCCCCAATTTCCCTGGGCAACCCCTGGAACAAGAAGCCTCCGTGCAGACAATGGGTCCTTTATGTGGATGTCCGCCCCAAGCTGCGCACAATTGCTGATTCATGAACTAGGCAAGGGCCCCAATGCCCAGGTTGTGTTCCGCTCAAGACATGTGCTGATAGAGGAAATGAGAGCAGCAGACGGATTCGACGGGCAAGGACTGCCTCCTGGTGTCCTACCGGGGTACTGCACACGGCCAGGCCTGGACCCTTCAGGTGATCTGGGGTGACCTGGTGCTCAGAAATCACACAGATGGGGAAGCCGAGGCCCAGGAGCTGCCGGTGACTCAGCTCAGATCCTTTTCTTGAAGCGGGATTTGGGGCAGGGGGAAGTGGAGCAGAAAGTATTTCCCCTGCTGTGTTAAACACCGAGTCTAGGAAATAGAAGAGTACCAGAGCTGAGGGCAGGGGTGTGCAGGAGTCGGCGTTTGCACATTTCCTTCTAGAGCCTGTGGGACACATCTTTTCCCAGTTCCCCGTTCAGTCACGTTATTTCGTACAGCTTGAATTCGGCAGCTGTTGAAGTGCCTGTAGTTAGTCACTGAGTCATGTCCAACTCTTTTTAACTCCATGGCCTGTAACCTGCCAGGCTCTTCTGTCCATGGGATTTTGCAGGCAAGAATACTGAAGTGGGTTGCCATTTCCTTCTCCAAGGGATGTTCCTGACCCAGGATTCAAACCCTGTGTCTCCTGCATTGGCAGGCGGATTCTTTACCACTGAGCCATCAGTATTTACACCGTGGAGATCAAAACATACAACCAGCACCTCCTCCCACCCACCCCCACCCCATCCCCATCCCTGGGAAGAGCCAGGCTTTCAGCATCAACCAGCACATCACTGCTCAGGGACCAGGCTCAGCTCAGGAGCTGAGGGTCACTGGCCAAGCATGTGATCTCATCGAGCCTCAGTTTCTGTACATATATTTGGAACCCACTGATTCAACAGCTATCTGATTGCCTATCCTGTGCCAGGCACGATCTTCAGTGTTGGGGTTGTAACAGCATGAACAGAAGTCCCCACATTTGTGGAGCCTGTATTCTGGTGGGGAGACAAAAGATGAACAAGAGAAATATAATGTCCATGACGTGGAAAATGATGACAAGAAAGCAAGGTGAAAGAAAAGGGAGTGATGGTGATGGCCTTTGAGCCGGTGGAGGGGTTGGGATGAGGAGAGGCCAGGCTGAGGAGGAGGTGTCTGAACAGTAACTGAGTGATGTGTAGGAGTAAGCCATGAAGGGGAGATGCCCTGGGTGGAGAATTGTCCCAGCCAGAGGCAACAGCAAGGGCAAAGGCCTCAAGATGGCATGGCTAGAGGCTCGATGCACAGAAGAAGGCAACGAGTCCCTAGTGCTGGAATTGGGGACTGTAGAGGAAGATGAGGTCATGAAAGTGATGGAGGGGCATTTCAGTCTCAAAGTGCAGGAGCCTCAGGGCCTTTTGCAGAGGGAAGTGACATGATCCCATCTGGCATGATTCTTCTGAGTTTTTTGCGGAGAAAAGATCTGCTGGGGGTGGGGGTGAGGTGGGGTGCTTCAGGTTGGGAGAGGCCATCTACAGGGTGACAAGTCAGGATGTGGCTGGAGCAGGGGACACAGACAGTCTTCACGCATATGTGACATTTTATTTCTTAAGCTGGGTGATATAGGTTTATAATAACGCATTGCGCTGTTTTTAAAGCTTTCAGGATCTTAAATAATATGTGTTTTTAAGAAAAGGAGGAAGGGGAAAAAATGAGGAAAAAAATAGGAAAAGAAAAGTAAAGGGATCATGGTTAGAGCCGGCTTCTCCGAGTGCTGAATTGTTCAAACCCAGAGCAATAGAATATTCTCTGGAGTGAACAGATGCGTCCCCACGTCCACACCTCTGGGAAAACGCCCCGGAAGCATGGGCATTGGGGCAAATCCACTCTGACAGTGAATATCACTTGCCAGCAACACACAGCAGCCATAGCCCAGTCCCGATGGGGTGATGAGGAGTAAGTAGCCATCATTGCCGGGCTATTTGATCGATTTGAGTTCTGGAAGCAGAACAATGACTCTCTTTCTCTCTTTTTTTTCACAGTCATCTGGCAAAGTCCACCCAGGGATTCTCACGGCTGCTGAAACTCCAACAGGCAGGGCAAGACCATTTCTTGGAGGCTCATTTGGCCACAGGTTGCTATTTCCCTTTGTCCACATCATTTACTCTTTTCCGAGTGAGAAAGGATTTTAATGTCAAAGACTGACACCTGGATTCTATCAATTTCCCTCCCATTTATTGCCGCGCCACCGCATCCAGCCGGCTGGTGCACACGGCTGAGGACGGCAGCGTGCAATCACGGCCCTCCTCCTCGCCAACGCTGCCCTGCAATTGTTGGCATCCTGTGAAGTCAGTCGCTGGATCTGTTTCCAGGGGTGTCCTTCAGCAGGCGGCAAGAGCCACGAAATCAGTCACACAAATGACCCACCACGTATAAAAAAGCCGCCAATACATCAACAGTCCTTAAAAGCAAGCAACAGTTAAAATAATGACTCGATCAGTAACAGCAGACGCAACAGGCAGCCCGGCAAAGAGACGCTGAGAAGGCAAGTCCCCGGCATTTTACTTCTGATTTACTCTCCACTTAATTTTCTATTCAGGGTAGGAAACATTCTGACGAGCAGATGCTAAAAAAAAATGGGAAAAGATTGCCATAACAAGATGAAAGGCGGGTGCCAGGCCATCAGGAGGGGATATTTATGCTCCTAAAGAGATCATTCTCGTGACATCTAATCCACGTGTCTTCCGTGGGGCATGGAGGGTGGGAAGCTGGGGGTTATGGGGGAAGCGTCTGCTTTGCTGTCTCTGGCATTGATGCCAATTGGTCCTGCTCCGGTCTTTGGTTCCTCTTCTTTATACTGGACCCAGAATGGGGAGGGCCCTCCATGTGACGTCACAGAAGCAGCCAATCGACAGCAAGCCTGGACTTGGCATCCGAAGTCCTAGCTGTGTCCTGCGTTTGCTGTGTGACATTGAGCAAGTTGTTGGCCCTCTCTGAGCCTCAGTTTCCCCATCTGTGCAATGGGGTCAGTGCTCCCCATGTCACGACGAGATAGGGCTCTGGATATGAACATGCTCTGAGGGCTGAGAAGTTTCCCCAGGGAGCAGTGTGGTGACACAGAGGGCTATATATTGTATCCCCTTTGCTGAGCCCTCTCTTCTCGCAGACCCCTCTGACCTCAGGAGGCTCTGAGGGTAACCAGGAGGCAGGGTGGAGGAGTGATGAGAGGGAACAGAGAGAGGGCAACAGGTCCAGACGATCAGAAGACGGGGGATGCTCCTGGGTCCAGGGAGAAGCTGATGCTGTATCCCCTCAGCTGGATTCCAGGGCCTTTGGGGTGGACTGGATCATGTCTCCCCTAAAAGAGATGTGTGGGTCCTGACTCCTAGGTGAAAGTGACCTTATCTGGAAGTAAGGTGTCTGCAGATATAATCAACTTAGGGTGATGGCATCCTGGAGTGGGGGCCCCTAAGTCCAGTGGCTGGTGTCCCTATAAGAGAAAAGGGAGACACGGACACACCCAGAGGGAAGATGGTGGCAGAGACTGGATGACGCCTTTGCAAGCAAGGACTTGCCAGAAGCTGGGAGGGAGTCAGTGAGGAATCCCTCTGAGTCCCCAGAGGGTGCACCGCCCTTTGTGACACCTTGATTTTGGCCTTTCAGCCTTTGAAACCATGAAAAAATACACTTCCACTCTTTAAAAGTGCTGAGTTTGGTATGGCAGCCCTGGCAATCAAATATACTGCCTGGGTAGAAAGCTCTGGGCCTCAGGGCTGTACCATGGGGTCCCTTGTTTGAGCAGCACTTCGAGGAAAGAGGAGGCACCCCTCCTTGTGCCACAAGGAATCACCTAGACCTGGGCAGGGCCCGGTCACCAGTGGAACATCATGTCCACTTCCGTGGGGCTGTGGGGATGTGCCACAGCCATCCGCAAGCCAGGATGAGGGCAGTCCTTTTGAGAACGAGCCATCGCAGGCTCTCTCGGGACTGACCAGAGGGGTCTGGGGTCAGGGGCTGCCTGGCTGAGCCCCCCTCCCTTGACAGGTATCCTCCATGATGACAGATGCTCACATGTGGGCCAGCCTCTGCGATGGGGTAGAGGAGACCCGAGTCAAGATCAGGCCCGCTGTGAGGTGGGCACAGGGACTCGCAGTGGCCAGTGTTTGCACGTTAAAGAAAATGTCAGCGTATTTTGTAGCCCAACCTGGCTGGACCTCGGCATTTGGATTTGGTGATGTGAGGGTGGGGTGTCAGGCATTATCGTCCTGAACATCTACCGCTCAGGACCTGCTTTCCCAGGCTCTAGGTGTTAGCTTCTTGGGTCCTGAGGCCCGCAGTGTGTGCAGCCAACACGTAAACCTCAGGCCCGAGTCCTTGGCTTTGTCGAGCTGCTGTGTCCTTGCACACACGTGTATTTTACGTACTGGGAAATGTGACTTCACAGATCATTAAATGTATTTATTTTCTGACAGTTGTATCCGTTCTTTGTGGAATTATTATCTTCCTATAATGTTATTTTTCCATTGTAGCTCAGTTGGTAAAGAATCTGCCTGCAGTGCAGGAGACCCGGGTTCGACTGCTGGGTTGGGAAGATGCCCTGGAGAAGGAAATGGCAACCCACTCCACCATTCTTGCTTGGAGAATCCCATGGGCAGAGGAGCCTGGGGGGCTACAGTCCATGGGTTGCAAGAGTCGGACATGACTTAGCAACTAAAGAAAAGATAATATTATTTTTCCTTTTCATAAAAATATATACAATTCTGAGTGAAAACAAAGAACAAGGGAAATGGAGAAGAAAACAGGCATAAGAGTGAAAAGAGCAGGGTTTGGCGTCAGATGGAATCCAGTCATAGCTTAGCAGATGGGCTTCGTGGCTGTGTGAGCTTGGGCAGGTCACTTCCTCTCTCTGATGACCATGTACACTTCACAGGGTTCTGGGGAAGACAAAATGAAATAATGGATACGGAGGGGCGGGTTCAGCAGGCACTCTAATATTTGTTCCCATGTGTCTTTCGGGAGGTTCTCCACCAAGTGCCTGAAAAGCAGAAGAACTTGGTGAGATGAACGGAGTGTGCCAGGCAGTGGCGTCTGCTTAGATGTGGGCTGTACCGTCATGGCCAAGTTGGAAGCCTCAAAGGTGATGCTAAAACTTAACTGGCGAGGGGCTCCAAGTAGAGGTGAGGTGTGAGGAATCGACTTGTTGAGTCGAGAAGGTGACAAAGTGTCCCGAGCGAAGGGGGCGTGGGGAGGCAGGGCGGCACGTGGCCTCCAAGTAAAGGAGGCAGGGCTGAGCGGTGGTGGGAAGGCATTTTTCTGTCTTTGCGTTTCGGTTCTTTCCAAGGGAAGCTTGAACCACATACACTTCCTCTCCACAGGAGGCAGGAAGGTCAAAGGGACCCTGCAGCTCCTCTGAGCCCCCACCCACACCTGCCGCCTCCTGTTGGGTGAGGATTTGTGACATTGCCCGGTGGGCAGGTGACCGCGCTTCCCAGGTGTCCTGGTGGACTTCCCCCATTTGGGAAGGGCTCCCGTGCAGGAAGCACATCCTCACCGAGTGCCTCAAGCTGCCTAGGTCCTCCTGCAGGTTCAGATGCCTCCCGGGCTGCGCTGGCCAAAGCCCAGAACTGGGCTTTCCTGTCTCCCAGGCGATGGCAGAGGACCGCACTTTGAGGAGCGAGGTTTTAAAGCAACGGGTTTACAACCTCAGTGCAACAGGACAATCACCCAGGGAACCTTTAAAACATATTGGATTCCTGGCCCCACTCAGGCAAATTAAATTATAGCCTTTTAGGAGCAGAGACTGGGAGTGGGCATTTTTTATCATTCCCCAGAAGGTTCTTATGTGCAACCAAAGTTGAGAACTACTGTTCTAGAAGCAGGCCTGGCTCTCTGTTTCCACCTGTGGCTATCTGGGGAGTGGGCTGATTGAACTTGGTGCCAGAATTCTGCTCCATGGACACGATCCCCTTTCCTCCTCCTCCTCCTCCACACCCTCCTCTTTCCCCGGTCTCCTCTGCTCACCTGAGAAACTAGGTCCCCCAAAATGAGCTGCCCTCAAACCTGAGTTTTTCTTTCCAAGGGAGCTTCTTACCAGGCAGTCCATCCGAAAGGAAATCAGTCCTGAATATTCCTTGGAAGGACTGATACTGAAGCTGAAGCTCCAATACCTTGGCCACCTGATGTAAAGAGCTAACTCAGTGGGAAAGACCCTGATGCTGGGAAAGATTGAAGGCAGGAGGAGAAGGGGACGACAGAGGATGAAATGGTTGGATGGCATCACTGACTGTATGGACATGAGTCTGAGTAAGCTCCGGGAGTTGGTGATGGACGAGGAGGCCTGGTGTGCTGCAGTCCATGGGGTCACAAAGGGTCAGACACGACTGAGCGACTGAACTGAACTGAACTTGCATTGGCAGTTCTGGGTATTGGGTATTTCCCCAGTGACCCTTACAGCAGTGCTTTCTTTCCCACCTGGTTATTTTTACTTGTTGAGGGGGCTTCATCACTCTGAACCCTGCAGGGTGGAAGGGATACAAACATCCCAGTCCTGAAACACCAGCACCCCAGGTCTGTGTGCACTCTGAACCCCTGAGTCACCCAGAGTGGGGGTGGGGCAGAGCCTCTTCCTCTGCTGCAGGCAGGGGTGAGGTAGGAGATGGAGAAATAGTGACCCCCTCAGCCCCAAACCTCCTCAGTGCCCCCACCTGTCCCCCAGCCCAGCAGCCTCCCCCAAGCTCTTAACAAGAGGCCAGTCACCAGCCCAGCTCTCACCCACTCCACCCCAGCCACTGGGCAGCCAGTGGGCAACTGGATATTTCCCTCTGGAAGAGACAGCAGGCTGGCGTGAAGGACCCTGCCATCAGTCCAAGTCCCCACAGCCCTTTTCTTTCTTTTTTAATTTCTTGGCCATGCTGTGCATCATGTGGTATCTTTATTCCCCCACCAGGGATCGGGCCCTCATCCTCTGCATCAGATGTGCTGGAATGCCAAGGAAGTCCCCCACAGGCTTTTGAGTATGGCTTGAACAAGAGTCGTCAGGTCATTGGGGTCACAGATCATGTTTCCTAAGTGTTGAGGGCAAATTCCTCTCCCCTGGAGTGTGGGCTAGACCTGTGGCTCAATTATGACAGTAGACATAGAAAGGAGACAGGAGTGACCACTCAGCAGAGGAGCCTGGCAGGCCCCTCCCTGGCCAAGTGATTAAGGTCAACACCACTCACAGTATCACCGCGATACCACGGACAGCTCGTGCAAAGAGAATACACCTCACCTCTGTATTCTTCTCTCCAATCTACAGCTACACTCCAGTCATGAGAAAATACCAGATAAACCCCAACTGAGGGGCATTTTACAAATGCTTGATCAGTACTCTTCAAAAGTATTTAAGGAAACAAACTATCTAAGAGAACTAAGGAAAAGTGGGAAGCTGTAACAGATAGACCTTCAAATCCTTCCTGGAATAGAAAAAGGACATTAGCAGGAAAATAGTTGTTTCTGACTCTTTGTGACACCAAGCTTTGGGCTGCAGTACACCAGGCTTCCCCACCACTCACTATCTCCCAGAGTTTTCTCAAACTCAAGTCCATCCAGTCATCTCATCCTCTGCCACCCTCTTCTCCTCCTGCCCTCAGCCTTTTCCAGCACTAAGGTCTTTTCTAATGAGTCAGCTCTTGGCATCAGATGGCCAAATACTGGAGCTTCAGCTTCAGCATTAGTCCTTCCAATAAATATTTAGGGTTTATTTCCTATAGGGTTGACTGGTTTGATCTCCTTGCTGTTCAAGGGACTCTAAAGAATCTTCTCCAACACCACAGTTGGTAAGCATCAATTCTTCAGCACTCAGCCTTCATTATGGTCCAACTCTTACATCCACATACATGACTACTGGAAAAACCACAGCTTTGACTATACAGACCTTTGTTGGCAAAGTGATGTCTCTCTTTTTTAATATGCTGTCTAAATTTGCCATAGCTTTTCTTCTAAGGAGCAAGTATCTTTTGATTTCATGGCTGCAGTCAGTGTCCACAGTGATTTTGGAGCCCAAGAAAATAAAGCCTGTCACTGTTTGCATTTTTCCCCCACCTATTTGCCATGAAGTGATGGTACTAGACACCATGGTCTTACTGTTTTGAATGTTGACTTTTAAGCCAGCTTTTTCATAATTGGGGAAATTCACATGAGCTCTGCAGTTCAAAGTTCCATGCACATTTCTCAGTTTTAATAAATGTCCTCTGGTGCGAGATGCTGATGTCAAGGAAAGCTGGGTGAAGGGGAGAAGAGACCTCTCTGTGCTATCTTTGCAGTTCTTCTCTGAATCGAAACTTATTTCAAAATTTAAAGTTTTTAAAAATATATTGAGGGGGAAAATACATGAGGCGAGGAATGTTCTCTCTCTCTCTCTCTTAAACACTGATCTACAAGGTAGAATCATGAAAGGAGAACAGCTGGCTGCTGGCTGGAGCTGAATTTACTGCTAGGAAACACGGCTGCCTTGCTCTGTTCACTGTGATTTACAGCCAAGGACCCGGACCCCCATCGATCCTCGCTCTGAGCCCCCAGCGCAGGCGCAGGTCCTCTGGGCAAAATCGATGCCTGGAGGTGACTCTGTGCATTTCACTGCCGTCACGGGAATCCAGATTTATGTTTTGCGGAAGATATATCCCAGGCCATGGAAAAGGAGCTGAAAGGGGAGTCAGGAGGTCTGGGTTCCAGCTCAGATCTGCCATTTACATCTGTGTGATTTAGGACCATTTACTTTTCGTCTCTAGACCTAAGTTTGGGGAAAGGGTCTCTGTGGCCACTTCCAGCTCTTATCATCAGGTTTCTTTGATTGCAAACAAGAGGCTACGGCCATGGGTAGAAAACCTTGAGTATAAAAGAATTTTATTGGAAGGAATTATGGAAAGGTTGGAGGCTCAGAATGGGCGCCACCAGTATTAATCAAGGTAGAGTCATTGTTGCAATGGCCACCCACCATTTTTGTGGTTTTACACAGTTCAGTGTGTCCCCGTCTGGTCAGGGGGTGGTGGTGGTGGTGGTGGTAGTGGTGCTTTTTGCTCCACCCAGTCATTCAGGGACCCAGGCTCCTTCCATCTTGTGGCTCCTCTCTACTCTGAGTCCTTGGGATCCTCTCCATTCAACCGCTGAACGAATGGAACCACTGATGAAACCAGGTGAGGACCTTGAATGAGACGTCGGTAATGAGCCAGGTCGGAAATGGCACACATGGCTTCCATTCACATCCCACAAGCTGGAACCAAATGCAAGGAGCCTGGGAAACATAGCCTGAGTATGTTTCCAGGAAGACACAGAGGTGGGAACATTGCAGAGCACCAGTCATCTGTGCCGTAAGCGATGAGAACTACTCGAGAGGTTTGCTGAGATGTGACTACTGGGATGAATAAGCTCCCACCATCCAAAAGTAATGACCAATCTTGCGTCTCTGTGCCCAGATCTAGAAGCCTGGGAGAGAGTCCAGTTGGCCCAACTCAACTTGGTCTCTTGCCCACTCCTTGGCCTGAGGGAAAACAGAGCTGACGCTTACCAGATGGCACATACGGGGGTGGAGTAATATCCCCAAAGGCAGCACACCTACTAAGCTCCATGATATCTGGACCAAACCAAGGGGCTCACACACACACACCTCCTCAGGCCACGGGCAGGACACCGACTCCCTAAGAGAAAGAGTGCTGGCTCGCCAGGGCCTTATTTATTTATTTATTGTGGATGAGAAGTAAACATTTATTTATTTATTTTTAAAATTTATTTATTTTAATTGGAGACTAATTAGTTTACAATATTGTAGTGGTTTTTGGCATACATTGACATGAATCAGCCATGGGTGTACACGTGTTCCCCATCCTGAACCCCCACCCACCTCCCTCCCCATCCCATCCCTCTGGGTCATCCCAGTGCACCAGCCCTGAGCACCCTGTCTCATGCATCGAACCTCTCCAAGGCCTTTCAGATGACCTGTTGATTAGAATGGATTTAGAAGTGACAGAAGAAATGGGAAATTTCCCAAAGAAACCCACTTTGTTCCTGTAGCTCAGGGGTTGGTAAACTACAGCCTGTAGACTGCCTCCATTTTTATGAATAAAGCTTGCTGGGACACAGCCACACTCATTCATATATGTAGTGCCAATGTCCATTTTCACATCACAGTGGCAGAACTGAGTAGGTGTGACAGAGACTGCACGGCTCAAAAAGCTTCATGTACTGACTACCTGGCCCTTTATGATCCAGCAATCCCACTGCTGGGCATACACACTGAGGAAACCAGAAGGGAAAGAGACACGTGTACCCCAATGTTCATCGCAGCACTGTTTATAATAGCCAGGACATGGAAGCAACCTAGATGCCCATCAGCGGATGAATGGATAAGAAAGCTGTGGTACATATACACAATGGAGTATTACTCAGCCATTAAAAAGAATACATTTGAATCAGTTCTAATGAGGTGGATGAAACTGGAGCCTATTATACAGAGTGAAGTAAGCCAGAAAGAAAAACACCAATACAGTATACTAACGCATATATATGGAATTTAGAAAGATGGTAACAATAACCCTGTGTACGAGACAGCAAAAGAGACACTGATGTATAGATCAGTCTTATGGACTCTGTGGGAGAGGGAGAGGGAGAGGGAGAGGGTGGGGAGATTTGGGAGAATGGCATTGAAACATGTATAATATCATGTATGAAATGAGTCGCCAGTCCAGGTTCGATGCACGATACTGGATGCTTGGGGCTGGTGCACTGGGATGACCCAGAGGGAGGGTATGGGGAGGGAGGAGAGAGGAGGGTTCAGGATGGGGAACACAGGTATACCTGTGATGGATTCATTTCGATATTTGGCAAAACTAATACAATATTGTAAAGTTTAAAAATAAAATAAAATAAAAAAAGAAACAAAGGTTCTGATTCCTTCCACAGGGGCAGCAATGGGATGGAATGAAGACGGCTTTAAATTTTTAGGTACTCCTCCCATTGAGAAAGGGCTTCCCAGGTGGCTCAGTGGTAAAGAATCTACCTACCAAGCATGAGAAGCAGGTTTGATCCCTAGGTCAGGAAGATCCCCTTCAGAAGAAAATGGCAACCCACTCCAGTATTCTTGCTTGGGAAATCCCATGGGCTTCTATAGACTCACAAGGAGTCAGACACAACTTAGCAACTAAACTTCCATCCATCCCCGTTGAGAAGCAGGTCTCCTGCCCGTCCCTTTGGCTCTGGTTGGCAGGAGTGATGCTCGGTCAGTTTCAGCCCAGACTTTAAAGCACTGTTTCCAGTGGTGCTTCCTGTCTCTGGGAGTCTGAGATGACTGCCCAGCTAGAGAGACCACACGGAGAGCCCAGCCCTCCGGCCATCCCCACCAAGCCACCAGGAGCCACCTTGGACCTTCCAAGACCAGATAAGCCACCAGCTGAACATCATCAAGTCACTCCAGTCATTGCCACCTGGGACAGAAGATACACCTAGTGGAGTCCGCACCAGACATCTCATCCACAGAACCATGCTGCTGCTGCTAAGTTGCTTCAGTCGTGACTGACTCTGTGTGACCCCATAGACGGCAGCCCACCAGAACCACGAGATGTGATGAAACGGTTGTTGTTCCGTCACTGTTTGCTATGCAGTGACAGAGACCCAGCCCTGGCAGAGACTAGAGGGGTCCTGTTCTGGCACATCATATAGGACTGAACACCTGGAGGAGGGTGAGGGAAAGGGGAGATGGGAGGGGCTGCAGATCACTGAGTCACATGGCAGAGAATCTGGGACTTGAGGAGACTAATTCTGAACCAACTCATTAAAAACTTTTTTTTATTTCTGTATTTTATATTTTGGCTACATTGGGTCTGTACAGACTTTTCCTGTACAGACTCCTCTCTAGTTGCAGCAATTGGGGGTTCCTCTGCTGCCATGCTTGGGCTTCTCATTAGGGTGGCTTCTCTTGTTGCATAGCACGGGCTCTAAGCAAACTAGCACCAGTTGCAGTGCTTGGGCTCAGTAGTTTCTGCTCATGGGCTGGCTCTAGAGCATGGGCTCAGTAGTTGCAGTGTATGGGTTTAGTGGCTCCATGGCATGTGGGATCTTCTTGGGATTGAACTCATGTCTCCTGCATGGGCATGCTAAATACTTGCTAAGTCACTTCAGTCACGTCTGACTCTTTACAACCCTATGGACTGCAACCCGCCAGCCTCCTCTGTCCATGGAATCTCCCAGGCAAGAATACTGGAGTGGGTTGCCATTCCCTTCTCCAGGGGATCGTCCCAACTCAGGGATCGAACCTGCATCTCTTATGCCTCCTACATGGGCAGGCCTATCCTTATCCACTGCACCAAACTAAGCCAGTTTTTAAATGTTGAAGGCTGAGGGACAGCAGGCTGCTCCGAGAGGAGGAAAATGAAACATGATGACTTGAACTGAAGCTGAAGACTCTCCAGGGTCTCTGAAGCCTCCTCTTTCCCACTCTTTCGACGTGTGGAGGACCACATTGGGAACAGCAAAAAATTGCCTCAACAGCTAGAGTCGCCTGGGAGTCCTTGAGGAAATCAACACAAAACAGAAAAGAACAAGACTATGAAGGGGAGCTTAGACACAATGGTGGATATATAAGGCAAAGGCATGGACATTGTTGTGTTTACAGCGGGGGAACAGAACACTGTCTGTTTCCCGTCTCTGACACGGCATGGATAGCACCTCCACGTTTAAGGTGATTACACCAGAGCCCACCCAGAGAATCCGGAGTCATGCTTCCATCTCAGGGTCCCGCATCTAATCACACCCGCAAAGCACCCTTTGCCTTGCAAAGTTTCATATTCACCCGTTCTGCGGGAAAGCACGTGGGCATCTTGAGAGGTTCATACTCTGTCTACTGCAGGTGGCGATGGTTACCTCTCAGAGTCAGGCTTTGGAGTTGTTTTTAATCTTATTCAAAATCTCATAATTCAAAAAGGCTCATGCACCCTGATGTTCATTGTAGCACTATTTAGCGAGGACATGGAAGCAACCTAAATGTCCATCAGCAGATGAATGGATAAAGAAGACGTGGTGCATATATACAATGGAATATTACTCAGCCATAAAAAGGAATGAAACTGAGTCATTTGTAGTGTCATGGTGGACCTAGAGACTATCACAGAGGGTGAAGTAAGAAAGAAAAACAAAACAAATATCATATATTAATGCATGTATGTGCAATCTAGAAAAAATGGTACAGATGAATCTATTTGCAGAGCAGGAAAAAAGACACAGAATCAAGAACGAACTGGGGACACGGTGAGGGAAGGAGAAGGCAGGATGATTTGAGAGAGCAGCACTAATATATATATATACACTATGTGAAGAGATAACTAGTGACCAGGTGCTGCGCATACAGCACAGGGAGTTCAGCTCAGCACTCTGTGATGGCCTAGAGGGTGGGCTGTGGGAAGGGGGTCTGAGAGGGCGGGGGTATATGTACACGTGTAGCTGATTCACTTTGCTGCACAGTGAAAACCAGCGCAACATCGTAAAGCAATCATACCCTGATAAAAAAAATTGCATCATGAATATATATCATTTTTATAAGAAAATACAGGATATTGTTTGAAATGCAGAGCAACTCCCTTGCCTCTTTGGGGTCTGGCTACTCCCTCCAGTGGGAATCTATGTTCAATACTCATAACCAGCCTAGTAGGCTTGTATCCAGATGTCCCCAGATCATGGGGCAGTGCTGCTCAGGCCCCTGGGTCCCTGGATGTTGTGGAGAGGACACCTGGAAAAGGCAATGGGCACGTAAGCAACTCTGGACGGAGAGAAGGTGCTTGGCCATCACAACAGTACTGGCCAGCTTCAGTAAGAGTGACTCTGGGTGGGTGCTGCCTTCTCATGTTAACCTTATTAGCTCTGCCTTCTCCTGTTAACTTCACACGAGCAGAGTCAGGGGCAGGTGCTGTCATCATCTGTTTCACAGCAACTCAGGGTTCAAGCCAGTTTCCTACGAGCTGAGGTCACATGGCCCCATCCCGTCTGCCCAGGCGAGGGGAGAGGGGCACGCTGCCTCTTCTGTGTCCACAGCCAGAAAGGTACCAGCCCCTGAATGGTAAGGTTTGGGACACTGGTGACCACAAGCGCGTTGCTCTTCGAAGACTCTTCTCTGTCCCCGCTGTCATAGCCTCTGCACGTACAAACTGGGATGTGAACACTTTTCCTGGCTGGTCCCTTCTTTCCCTCCTGGATTAGTGGCAGAGCAGGAAGGGGGCTCCTTGGAAGGGGCTCAGGGTGCCCCCTCCTCCCCTGGGAGCTGACCCTCGGACCAACCCCGCTGAACTCGGTCTGACCCCTCTGCCTTCGCTCTGGCCTTCTCCCCTTGAAGACATGCACGGTCTGGCCTCTCTCCTCTTACAAGGAATCCTTCCTTGGCCTGGGTCCCCCTTTATCACATCACTCTCTGCCTCCTCTTCCCTTAACTCTAAACATCTATATGCCTGCCCGCAACTTGTCCACAGGCACCTCAATTTCACGTCCAAACAGGTTTACCTTTTCAAGTGTCCCCTGACACCCCTGAAATCTGGGTCCCTTTCTTGTGTTCAGCATCTATGATCCCGTTCCAGCTACCGAGTCGCCTGATCCAGAAACCTGAGGCGATCTTGAACCTGCCTTCCTTTAAGCCCTCACCCAAGGCTCCCCCAGTCCTGCTGACTCCATGCCCATGCAGTTTTGAAGCTCATCCCTGGGGCCCTCTCCCCATGGCTGCTCCTGGTCAGAGTCTCCATCACTCAGTGTCCTTGTCAATTAGAGCTCTAACTCCCTGACCTGCCAGCCTCACCTCGGGCACCCAGTCTTCCTGGGTTGAGGAGTCTGAGTCTCTCGGCCTGGAATGTAAAGCCCCTTATCACCCCCACCACTACCCCTACCCCACCCCCCGCCCCCACACACACATTGCTGTTCAGTCACTCAGTCGTGTCCGACTCTTTGCAACCCCATGAACCACGCAGCATGCCAGGCTTCCCTGTCCTTCACTATCTCCCAGAGTTTGCTCAAACTCATGTCCATTGAGTCAGTGATGCCATCCAATCATCTCATCCTCTGTCATCCCCTTCTCTGCCCTCAGACTTTCCCAGACCCAAGGTCTTTTCCAGTGAGTCGGCTCTTCACATCAGGTGGCCAAATTATTGGAACTTCAGCTTCAACATCAGTCCTTCCAATGAATATTCAGTGTCAATTTCCTTTAGGATTGACTGGTTTGATCTCCATGCTGTCCAAGGGACTCTCAAGAGTCTCAGTTCTGAAGCATCAGTTCTTCGGCGCTCAGCTTTCTTTATGGTCCAACTCTCACATCCATATATGACTACTGGAAAAACCATAGCTAAATATATAGATCTCTCTATATATAGAGATCCGATGTCTCTGTTTCTCTGACTCATCTTCACCCTCTACTCTTAGGCTCAATTTTCTTTAACTCTCTCCTCCCACCCTGGGTTAGGTCTCCTTCCTCTCTGCCCTCTTGACCTCCTGTCAGGATGCATACGGAACCTGTAATCGTCAGTGGATCTGTCTTTCCTGCAGAGCTGTAGCCTCCTTGGGATGGATGCAGTGTCTTCCTCATCAAGGTGCCCTTGGGACCTGGCTCCTCGTCAGCACTGAGGGTTGTGCAGGTTTGCAGACTACAGGCAGGAACAGGACCTGGGTTCCCAGCCCGTGGGCCCCACCTCCGTCTCCCCTGGGAGGACAGGATGGCCCGACAGCGGTGCCTTCCTCTGCACCGGGCATTCAGCACCCTGCCTGCCGGGGAGAGGCAGAGGGGGAAACTGAGGCTCGGGGGCCTCAAATGAACTGTGTTTTCTATTCTACTCTCTCCCACAGTATTTAGAAAAAAGTAAGAAAGTGATTGGGCTTCCCCGGTAGCTCAGCTGGTAAAGAATCCACCTTCAATGCAGGAAACCCTGGTTCGATTCCTGGGTTGGAAATAGCCCCTGGAGAATGGAGGCTACCTACTCCAGTATTAATGGGCTTCCCTGGTGGCTCAGATGGAAATAATCCGCCTGCAGTGTGAGAGACCTACATTCGATCCCTGGCTCGGGAAGATCCCCTGGAGGAGGGCGTGGCAACCCATTCCAGTGAACCCCGATGGACAGAGGAGCCTGGCGGGCTGCAGTCCCGCCAGGGGTCACAAAAAGTCAGCCACGAGTGACTCAGCACAGTACAGGAAAGTGATTACTCAGTTAATGATTGGTATTGACAAAGCTCTTTGTTGTTAGAGTGTGTGTGCGTGCGTGTGTGAGAGCATGTAAGTGTGAGCGTGTGCTTGCACATGGACACACACATCGTGGAGCACATGTGTCTTATTTTTCAGCAGACTCTGGAAGGCCTTTGGAGCCTATAACGTGGAGACAAGCCTCACCTGTCACCACACTCAGGACACAGGGGCCTCCGCTGGGGAATCCATAGAGCAACAGGCATGGCCACGCCTCTGGGGCCTGGGGACAGCACCCTCCAGGGGGCATCTCAGAGAGGGTGCTGGGAAACGTTCACCGTTGGGCCCAATTCCATTGTGTCTGGACCTGGCCTCCTCTGCCCCAGGGCCCCCACCTTACCAGTCCCTGCTCAGGAGTCAGAGTCCAGAGTATAGTCACACCGCTTTTGAGGGTGGTCCTAGCCTCTGGTCCAGGAAGTCAGCTGTCCAGGACTCCAGGGCCCTGCTGCCAGCAAGATAGCCACTAGGGGGAGCCCTTGAGCCGTAAACCACGGATGGATTTGCGCTCTTGGCTAAAGGGATCCAGAGCAGAGGGGGAGTCTGTAGCCCCTGAAAAACTTGGTGCCTGAAAACTTGGGGTTTTCTCGGGTCCCGCAGCAGTTCAGAATGTGTTGCTTCTCCTTCAAACGCGCCGCGGCTCTGTGCCTTGATCTTGGCTGAGCTGGGAAGGACACACCAGATTACCCTCCCCATAGGTGGAGGACCAGGACCAGTGACCTAGGCAGGGAGATTCAGCACTGACTCTCCCAGGCTTGCAGTGTGACTTTGGCCAAGCTCCTTGCCCTCTCTGGGCTCCGGTGTCCTTATAGTGGTCAGGATTCCCAGGTAGAAGTGACAGAAATGACTCTCAAGGGAGCTGCTGGACAGCTCACAGAAGTCAGAAGAAGGCAGAGCTTTGGGTGAGCCAAAAACCAGAGGCTCGGGCAGCCGAGGACCAAGCAGGGTCACTCCCAGCACTGTCGGCTCAAGGTGCCTTGTCTGTCCCCTCCCACTGTGACCACCACCCGCCTGGGTGAGGGACTCCTGCTCTGTCTGCTGCTGGGCATCTCTGAATGTGTGTCTTTTCCCCACGGCTCCTGTCTCAGAGGGGTCACATGGCCATGACCCATCTGTGCAAGGCTTGGGAGAGGGGCTGTCTGCCCCCTTCTATTCCCCCAGTGCAGAAACAGGCCAGTTCCCAGGAAGAAGACTTTCGGGTGCTGGGGGCTCAAAGTGACCATTTGCCACATTCCTTGTCTATAGTGCAGATGGCTGGATCAGCCTGACCTCTTATACCCTAAAATAATAACAATCTCGAGCGCTTATGTAGCATGAGTCAGACACGATTCAAAATATTTGTATATATATTTCATTTATAGAGTCACTTGACCCTCAGGACAATTCTACCAGATAAATTCTATTATCACCCTCATTTTACAGAGGAGGAAACAGGAGAGTTGAAATAATTTGCTTACAGGCAGTCTGCTTCTCTTGGGCTTCCAGGTGGTGCCAGTGGTAAAGAACCTGCCTGCCAGTGCAAGAGACATAAGAGACATGGGTTCGATCCCTGGGTTGGGAAGATCCCCTGGAGGAAGACATGGCAATCCACTCCGGTATTCTTGCCTGGAGAATCCCCATGGACAGAGAGCCTGGTGGGCTACAGTCCAGGGGGTCGCAGAGAGTCGGACACAACTGAAGCCACTTAGTATGCACACATGTAGACTGATTCTCTTAACCCTAGGTTAGGCTGCCCTTTAGGCACCTTCAATGACTCTTGCTACCCAAGAAAAGGGCTTCCCTTGTGGCTCAGCTGGTAAAGAATCCGCCTGCAATGCAGGAGACCTGGGTTTGATCTTTGGGTTAGGAAGATCCGCTGGAGAAGGGAAAGGCTACCCACTCCAGTATTCTGGCCTGGAGAATTCCATGGGGTCACAAAGAGTCAGACACGACTGGGCGACTTTCACTTCACTCACACCCAAGAAATGGACCAAACAGCATCCAGGCATATCAGGTTGAAGTTCCTATGCTCACCTAAGTGTTCCTTGTCTCTGTGGTTTAGTGACAAAAACCACTTTTCTGTCTTTACAGCTCATCTTTATGAGAAAAGTTTCTTATTTTGCTGAATACAAAGTAGTGCGAATGACATATATTTCTTAGACTTTAAGAAGCAGAGAAGGTGAAAAAGAGCATGTGTTTATTTTTCAAATGCTCCTTATGGATTTCCTAACAGTGTGCTGCAGTCCATGGGGTCACAAAGAGTGGGCACCACTGAGCGACTGAACAGAACTGAAACAGACTGTGTAGTGTCCAAGAGGTAGGAAGCTGGTGTCTTTGCATGAATAGACCACCAGAGGGCAGATGTGCCAGGTTTTGACTTGAGCGATGCCTCCAAGTCTGGTTTCTCCCCAGCAGGTGGTTTGCAAAGCAGCCCGGAGGTGCGGCTCAAGCCACCAGAACTGTATTTTGATTCGCTGCTCATTTTCAGTAATCTGGCAGAAGTCTGTCTTTGGCACACGAAGGAATTGCCTGCCTCCTGCAAAGCCTGATGTTTTTTGGAGAAGAGGGTGCTGGGGGGGAGAACCCAAGCCCCAAAGTATTATTGCCAATCTTCTCCCTCACTGAGACATTTACCTCTGCCCTGCCCTCCTCCATGAGATGTGACTCTGGTTGCCCCTCGGGCCGGGGTCCCATGCCCCATCCTGCTCATTGGCAAGGCTGGAGGAGCCCACTGGGAAGATGGCCTCCTCACCACTGCAGCCAACCCAGTCCTTCCACAGAGGTCTGGCTTGGAAAGACACCTGACCATGTTTCCTGTGGGCGGACAGAGCCCCCCCAGGCCTCCCATTTGGGGAAGAAGGAACAGTTGTACACCCACCAGGTGAAACAGGCGCAGTGCTAGGACTCCAGGTAGGAGGCTCCAGCCGCCTCCAGGGGGCACTCCAGGCTGCACTGTGCCCTGTCCCTGGGTCTCCCTGAGAGTCAGTGGCTCATTTCCCTCAACCCCTCTCCCCTGAGGACCAGGGAGCAGCAACATGGAGGGCGCCTGAGCGAATGTGATTCTCAGGAGCCCACTTGCATCTTATTCTACTCTGGGCTTCCTGTCACCTGTTGGAAGAGTCACTGCCTCCAGGAAGCCCACTCTGATTCCCTCGCTCCTTTGGGGTAAGAAAGAACATTTGAGTCCTCTGGGAGCCCATTACCTGGCTCAAGCCTGGAACAGACACCAGGACTAAGAGATGGATGAGTGAATTACAGCCATGGGTGCAGCCCCACGTGACCGCTGCTGCCTCCCACTCACATGCATACACTGTCTCAATGTGAATCCTTTTCCTGTATAAAAAGGATTATGCCCTGTGTTTCATTCCACCACTTGCTTTCTTTAAACCTCCTGACCCAGCCCTTGCCTTCAGCCCCAGCCCAGCAAACCTATCTCCACGGTTGGGTCCCTTTGTCAGCTCCTGCCCTGCCCCTGTCTGCAACTTGACCCCCACCCCCATGGCCTGAGCACAAAGGGCTCCACTCTGCTCTCCCCACACCACGCTCTTTAGCACCTGCTGACTCCTCCCTTCATCTCTCTGGGGAGCTCCTGCTCATCCTTCAGGGAGAGCTGCAGTGTCACCTCCTCTGTGAAGCCTCCGGGATTCCTCCAGAACCAGATGCAGGCAGAAATTTCAGAGCTGTGCCCACGTAGGAAGCAGATGAGGTGTTCTAGGAGTTTCTTGGCCTGGATTGAGAGGCTACCTTCATTCAGTACCAAGTTCAGAAAGAACTACTAAGATTCTAGGGCATCCTCCAAGCCACCAAGGAGAAAGCGTGGAGCCTGGCATGTTATTTAGTCAGAAAAGAGAAGGGGAACCTGATTCACAGCCCCAAACACCAGTAGGGCGTTTAGGATCCAACATGAGTGGACATTAATGGAAAACCCACTGCAGGGTTCAATTGGGAAAGGAGTGCGAGAAGGCTGTGTATTGTCATCCTACTTATTTAGCTTGTATGCAGAGTACATCGTGAGAAACGCTGGGCTGGATGAATCACAAGCTAGAATCAAGATTGCCAGGAGAAATACCAACAACCTCAGACATGCAGATAATACCACTCTAATGGCAGAAAGTGAAGAGGAACTAGAAAGCCTCTTGAGGAAGGTGAAAGAGGAGAGTGAAAAAGCTGGCTTAAAACTCAAATTAGAAAACAAAGATCGTGGCATCTGGACCAATCATTGCATGGCAAATAGAAGGGGGAGAAGTGGAAGCAGTGATAGATTTTATTTTCTTGGGCTTCAAAATCACTGCAGATGGTGACTGCAGCCATGAAATTAAAGGATACTTGCTCCTTGGATGGAAAGCTATGACAAACTTAGACATCACTTTACTGACAAAGGTATGGTTGATACAATGTTTTTTCCAGTAGTCACATACGGATATGAGAGTTGAACCATAAAGAAGGCTGAGTACTGATGCTTTTGAATTGTGGTGCTGGAGAAGACTGTTGAGAGTCTCTTGGACTGCAAGGAGATCCAACCAGTCAATCCTAAAGGAAATCAGTCCTGAATATTCATCGGAAGGACTGATGCTGAAGCTGAAGCTCCAATACTTTGGCCACCTGATGTGAAGAGCCGACTCATTGGAAAAGACCCTGATGCTGGGAAAGACTGAGGACAGGAGGAGAAGAAGGAGACAGAGGATGAGATGGCTAGATAGCATCACCAGCTCAGTGGACATGACTTTGAGTAAACTCCAGGATACAGCGGAGGGCAGAGGAGCCTGGCGTGCTGCAGTCCATGGGGTCGCAAAGATTCGGACACAACTTACCAGCTGAACAACGATGACAACACTGCAGGTTACTGTTGGGTCCCAGGCCCTTAGGAAACAGCAGGGAACAGAACTTGCCTCCACCCATGTATTATGTCATCAGGTCATCTGAGGGGGCAGGCCAGAGGTGACGAGGAAACGGAAGCCCAGAGAAGCTTTCGCTGCCCCACAGCCACTGTGCAATGGTCATGGATGGGGACACTCTGCTTCCGCCTGGTCCTGGAGGCTCATCCTGCCTACAGCAGCATCCTCCACTCGTGGAGCAGGCCGTTGCATCTTGGGAGCAAAGAGAACCAAGGCAGCCAGAGATGGCTTTTTAATTTATGCTGTGGTATGGACTGGAAAGTCTAGGGCAGAGGAATTTTGGGGGAAAAAATGAGTTATATTTTAGATACTCCAGGAGATCTTCCCATTTAAAAGAAACATGTGGTGAATCCTTTTCTAAAGCAAACATATTCCAATTTATCTGTTTGTTAGCTGGGCTATTTTGTGCCTTGATTTGAGTAATTACTTATTGCACAATCCACATAGCAGCAGTCCCTTTTGTCTGGCCTGTTTGCTTCCCTTAAATTTGTAGAGGGCAGTTTGCACAGACGTTTCCAATTGTTCTGCAGTGGAATTTTTCAACTTTCCCTTTGTGTTTTCTTCCAGAGCCTCAGTATTAGAGAAAACTCACTCCTCTGCAAAAGTCATAAATATTTACTTAATTGGCTACTTTTTCTATCATTCAATTTTTATATTTGACTTCAGTTTTTGAAAACTGTGAGATGGGAATCTAGACATCTATGTGTTTTTATCAGATTGCGAATCAGTGATCTCAATTGTTTGGAGCCCCTGTTTCACCACCAGTTATTTAACCTTTTTCTTGTCAATCTCCTCCATCGTTCCCACTCCTCTCCCAGAGCTTATGTGATCCTTGGATGTGTTGTCCATGCGTCTACATGCACGTGTGTGCTACTCTGCATTTTTCTTGTATGAATAAGACTATATTATATGTCTCCTTCCAGTCATGCATTCTCCACTTGACACTGTGTCTTGGAGACCCTTTCATGCTGTTCAAGGAGGCCCATTGCACTTACTAATGCCCACACAGTATTCCTCAGGATAAATGTGACTTATGAACCAGCTCCTGTTTATGAGCATCTAGATTGTTTCCAAGTTCCTAAGGGGCTTCCCTGGTGGTTCAGATGGCGAAGAATCCGCCTGTGACGCAGGAGACCTGAGCTCGATCCCTGGGTTGAGACGATCCCCTGGAGAAGGGAATGGCAACCCACTCCAGTATTTTTGCCTGGGAAATCCCATGGACAGAAAAGCCTGGTGGGCTCCAGTCCATGGGGCCACAAGGAGTCAGACATGACTGAGCGATAACAGTTTTCACTTTCCAGTTTCTCACTATTGTAAACAATGAAACAATGAACATCTTTGGTACATAAATCTTTGAAGACTTGTAGATCATCTCTTTTGGATAGATTCCTAGAAGCGGAATTGTTAGATCTGGAGTTTTGATATCTATACTATCAAATGATCTTCAAAAGCCCCTCATCCATTTTCACTCCCACGACAATATACAAACATTCCTATTTCCCTGCTTACATGTTAACACTTGATGTTATCTTTCTTTGTAATTCTTGATTATATGACATGAAAATAACCTCTCATTGTTGTTTTAATATGCATTTCTTTTTTTTTACCATGGACCATGTGGAAAATTCTGAAAGAGATGGGAATACCAGAACACCTGATCTGCCTCTTGAGAAATTTGTATGCAGGTCAGGAAGCAACAGTTAGAACTGGACATGGAACAACAGACTGGTTCCAAATAGGAAAAGGAGTTCGTCAAGGCTGTATATTGTCACCCTGCTTATTTAACTTATATGCAGAGTACATCATGAGAAACGCTGGACTGGAAGAAACACAAGCTGGAATCAAGATTGACGGGAGAAATATCAATAACCTCAGATATGCAGATGACACCTCCCTTATGGCAGAGAGTGAAGAGGAACTAAAAAGCCTCTTGATGAAAGTGAAAGTGGAGAGTGAAAAGTTCAACATTCAGAAAACGAAGATCATGGCATCCGGTCCCACCACTTCATGGGAAATAGATGGGGACACAGTGGAAACAGTGTCAGACTTTATTTTGGGGGGCTCCAAAATCACTACAGATGGTGACTGCAGCCATGAAATTAAAAGACGCTTACTCCTTGGAAGGAAAGTTATGACCAACCTAGATAGCATATTCAAAAGCAGAGACATTACTTTGCCAACAAAGGTCCAGCTAGTCAAGGCTATGGTTTTTCCCGTGGTCATGTATGGATGTGAGAGTTGGACTGTGAAGAAGGCTGAGCACCGAAGAATTGATGCTTTTGAACTGTGGTGTTGGAGAAGACTCTTGAGAGTCCCTTGGACTGCAAGGAGATCCAACCTGTCCATTCTGAAGGAGATCAGCCCTGGGATTTCTTTGGAAGGAATGATGCTAAAGCTGAAACTCCAGTACTTTGGCCACCTCATGCGAAGAGTTGACTCATTGGAAAAGACTCTGATGCTGGGAGGGATTGGGGGCAGGAGGAGAAGGGGACGACAGAGGATGAGATGGCTGGAGGGCATCACTGACTCGATGGATGTGAGTCTCAGTGAACTCCGGGAGTTGGTGATGGATAGGGAGGCCTGGTGTGCTGCGATTCATGGGGTTGCAAAGAGTCGGACACGACTGAGCGACTGATCTGATCTGATCTGATCTGATGTGCATCTTCACACGGACGACAAAGGATGAGATGGTGGGATGGCATCACTGACTCGATGGACATGAGTTTGAGTAAGCTCCGGGATTTGGTGATGGATAGGGAAGCCTGGCGTGCTGCAGTCTATGGGGTCGCCAAGAGTCAGACACGACTGAGCGACTGAACTGAACTGACTGACGTGCATCTTCTCCTGTGTAAAATTCCCCTGTTAAATAAATAGACAGAAACAAATGGAACGTCACCCAGGTTCTCAGTAGATGCGGGGCGTGGTGAGGGTGCGAAGAAGGAGAGAGCAGAGTCGTTTCCATGGGAGAGGAGCTGGTGAAGCAACAAGCAAGCTTTCCTCCACCCTCTGATCTCTGCGGCAGAGCTGAGCGGCACTCACAGGGTGTGGGAGACAGGACAGGTGGGACCAGCCGAGCAGCACTTCTCAGGACTCCCGTGTACGATGGTGCAAGTTGTCCCTGGACCACAGGTACCTTACACGGGGTGCAGGTGGGGCTAGGCACCAGCCAGAAACCCAGGCCTCTCCATTCTTGGCTGAGGCTTGTGCAAGTCATCACCTGCAGGAGCGCCTGCCTAATTCACACAGAGGCTCCAGAGGCGGCACAGGGTTAACCTGGCTGCATTGGCCTTTGGAGGCCCATGTGGTCAGGGAGCAGGTGGGGACGTGGGCTGCAAGGCTAGGGGACCTTTGAGACTGCCTCTCACCTCTGCCACCCCAGCCACACCTTCAGAGGGTGCTGAGGCACCCACATTCCAACACACACCTTCCCCACCCAGACCCAAGCCTCCTTCTTTCCAGTGCTGGGACCATGGTTCAAAGTAGGGAGAAATACAAAAGCTGGCCAGGCTTGAACAATGTGGCAGACGAATTACTCAAGCCACTAAACACCCAGGCGCTACAAGACTAGACTCTCACCTGGCCTTGAACTTCAACAGACCCTTCTGTGTCTGGCGGCAATGAGTAGCTTTATAGATTTCCTGACTTGAGACTCCAGCATTTCTCAAGGACAGGAAATGCTGTAAAGGAACTCCTTCCTTTTGTGGACTTCAGAGAGGTTCCAATATGGTATCCCATTAGCCTTTATTTATTTTCCGGAACATAAGGAGTTAAAATAAGAATGAATCAAGTCGCTGTAAGTATGGAACAAGAGATCCATGAAGATGATTGTTTGGGACATTCAAATTATTGGTGGTTTAGGGCCACATGGAGGGCTTCCCAGGTGTGGTAAACAATCTGCTTGTCAATGCAGGAGATGTGAGAGGACGCAGGTTCCATCCTTGGGTCGGGAAGATCCCCTGGAGGAGGGCATGATAACCCACTCCACTATTCTTGTCTGGAGAATCTCATGGACAGAGGATCCTGGTCGGATACAGTCCATGGGGTCGCAAAGAGTTGGACGACTGAATTGACTTAGCACGAACGCACACAGGGTCATGTGGAATGCCGTGAGAAAGATAACACTTTTGTTATGACATTTCATCAACTCCACTGCTTCGTAATGGAAAAGTGTAAATAATCTGGCTCTCTTAAAAACTTAGGGACAGAATGCTAAGGGCTTGTGGTTTCTCCAAATTTACAACATTATTTTGTCCAAATAGTCAAGGGACTGAGAATATCCTAGCGGAGTAATCGGCTGGCAGAAGAGATGGCATGATTATCAGAACTTGGGGCTGGGCAGGTCAGACTTCAGACCTGCATTCATCACCGACACACTGGAAATGGAGACTCAGAGAGAAGAGGTACATTGCTCATGAATCTTTAGCTTCGTGGGATCAGAACCCAGACCAGGGCCAGGCCTGTCTGACTCCTTCCTCAAAGCTGGACTATCATACCCCACTTCCACCCCCATCCATGGCCTCCAGCATGGCTGTCCGTGGTCCAGCCTCAGCACCAGCCCTTCTGCCTGGAATGGCACCCACGACCTGCCAGGAGGAGGCTGGCATGTCCTTTGGCAGAGGGCAAAGCCAGTCATCCCTTAGCAGCTAGCACTGGCCAGCATCCACACATAGTTCCCTTGCTCCAGCAGATACAGCCAGACACATCCCCATCAGTGGGAAGTAGAGGGATCCAACCAGGGCTTTGATGGCAGGATGGGAGTGTAGACCCACTCCCAGCTTCCCCAACAGACCCTTAGCTGGGGATCCGGAGGGCCATTTTCCAAGCACCAGCAAATCTTTTGTGCTTCCCCCACCATTGCTTCCAGGAACAGTCTGTCAAAATAAATTGTATATTGTGGATTCTGGGGGGGACTGGGGGGACCAGCTGTTACCAAAGTGCCTGGGCTAATTTTAAATCTATTCATTATGCATGATTAATTACCAAAGCCCTGAGAGAGAGACGTGAACGTAGCTCTTACAGCAAGTCAAAGTCACTCTGAGGATGTAGTGAGTCCTCCTTCCACGGTTGTTTTTGATGTCAATATTTTAATCTTAGGGGAGACTTAGATTTGCTTTTAGATTTTTTTGAAATATGGTCGATTTATAAGGATAGACTTAGATTTGTATGCAAGTTGCCGTGGGACAGCATCTGTGCATACCCTAAACCCTGCTTCCCCTGTTATTAGCATCTTACCTTATTGTGGTACATTAGTGTGTCACAGGTAATGAACCAACGTTTTAAACTAAAGTGCATATTTGACTCAGGTTTCCTTCATTTTTAGCTAATCTCCCATTTCTCTGTTCTAGGATCCCAGCCAGGATCCCACATTACCTGCTGTCCTGCCTCCTTAGGCTTCTCTTGGTTCTGACAGTACCTGAGACTCTCCGTGTCGTCAATGACCTTGACAGTCTTGAGGGGCACCAGTCAGGTACTTTGCAGAATGTGCCTCTATTGGAATCTGTCTGATGTTTTCCCCACTGGCGCTGTGGGTTTTGGGAAAGAAAACCAAGAGGTAAGGTGCTATTTTCATCACATTGTATCAAGGGTACATACTATCACTGTGAGTTATCATTGTTGAGGTTAGTTTTAACCGTCTGCCTAACCGTGTCCGTAACTGCCTACTCTGTGTTCCTAAGATTTCTCCACTGTAAAGTTACTCTTTTTTTCTGTTCTACTCGCCTCCCATGTTCTATTCTTTGAAATACAGTCACTGCATGAAGCCCACATCAATTCTTTGAAATTCTTCTGCATAGAAGGGCTTATCTCATTCCTCCTTTTACTTGTTTATCCATTCATCTAGTTATCAGTGTGGACTCATTTTATACACTGGGTTATAATCTGATACCACCATATGTATTTTTTGTTCAGTTTGGGAGCTCTTTCAGTTAGCTCCTGTGTGTCTTTGACACAGCCTTATCACTTTCTGTGTGTGTGTGTGTGCATGTGCATGCACACATGTGTTAGCACTCCCATACTTTCTGGTGTGGGACACTGTGGGCTTATCTTGCATATGTCCTTCTTCAGTCCTAGAATCAGTCAGTTCTCCAAGGAGCCCTGGTTCCTGTCACTGGAGAAGGGTATAAGAAACCAAGATCTGGGTGCTAGACATGCACATTGCTGCTGGAGGGACACCATAAATTGGGGGAGTTTCATCATCTGTAACGTGGAGGCCCCCAGGGCTTGCTGGTCTCCCATTCACATCACTCATATGATGCCTTAACTGTTACAAATCGGAGACTCAGTTTCCCAAGGCAGAGATGAAACATCATGCTAATTCAGTCTCCTGGCAATATGGTATTTCCCTGAGCCCTAGGCTTGAGTGGTCTGAAAGAGAGGCCCCCTAGGAGATCTCCATCCCCTTATCTCCACATAAGAAAACTGAGTCTACAGAGCAGCAGTGTCTTCCTCAAGATCCCGGGATGAGCTCACAAAGCTGGGCCCATGGGTAGACAGTCTCCAGATTCTTACATGGACCCCTCCTCCAAGCCTGGAATTCGTCCATCACCACCACCACCCCAGGCTGTTCATGGCTGGACACTGACTGATGCCATATCCCTTAAGGAAAATGTTCCTGGAAGTCACGAAGTTCTTCCAGCCCCACGTTCTAACCTGGGAACTCTGTGAGGGGTGCGTCTTCTCCAGCTCACAGCCTTTCTGCTCAGTCTACTGTCCTTACAGAAAAAAATGCTACTTGGAGAATTTCTCCTCTCTCAACATCCATCTATCCCCGTCCCAAGGGACAGAACCGCCCCCCATTGTCACACTTGTCCCATGGGCAGAGCTCCAACGTGATGGGGAAAGGGTTCAAGGAAATCTGAGTTACCCACCTTCTTGCCACCTTACCCCCAGAGTTGTCTTTCTCAGGAAGTGGTGGCCTCAATCAGAAGCCACTTGTTTCAGCCACTTCCCTTAAAACCACCTCTAGGGCTTCCATGATGGTTCAGTGATAAAGAATCTACCTGCCAATGCAGGAGACATGGATTCGGTCCCTGGTTGGGGAAGATACTACATGCTGCAGAGTAACTGGGCCTGTGTGCCAAGGCTGCTGAGCCTGTACTCTAGAACCCAAGAGCCACAACTACTGAGCCCACATGCAGCTAGAGTGGCCTCCCGCTCACTGCAACTAGACAAGACCCTGCACAGCAACCAAGACCCTGAACAGCAACCAAGACCCTGCACAGCCAAAAACAAAACAAATAAATACTTCAAAAAACCCACCTAGAACCTCCAGGCTGGTCTCCCTTAAGCAGAAGCCAGCTCTCTTCTTCCTACTTCTTCCTAAGGGAATCCTTTCCGCCTCACATTTCATTCTGATCCCATCCTCCACTGCACATGGCATTTATTCCTGCATCTCCTCTTCTCACCTGCACCACCTCCACAGTGGGGACATGGTGCCTGCCACTCAAAGTGACCTCCCTTCGTGTGACTGCCTGGGACACTTTCAGGAGGACAGGCACAGGCTGAACTGTTAACTTCAGTTCATTCACTTTATAGATAACCAGTGTGGGGCTCGAAGAGGCAAAGAGACCGGCTCGAGGCCCACAGGTCTTTGGAAATGAACCAAAATCGTCTATCTCAGATGTTCTATCATGAAATGACCTATCTACCTATCTATTTATCTATCTACCTGTCTAGTTTGATCTATTTATTGATCCAATCATCTACCAATTTAAAATCCTCACAGTAGATTTTGCTGTCTCCTAGGGTGGAAGTCCACTTCCAGGCAGGCAAGGATGTTTCTTAGCCCTGGCGGGGTTATAAGAGTCCCTGTGCCCGAGGAGACAGGGGTCCTGAGGAAGGAAATCTGCTCTTACATGTCACCTGCCCTGAGCAGCCTTCAGCACCATCGGTCAGATGTCAAACTGTCCCCTTTCCAGAAGCCACTGGAAGCTGTGGGGAACTTGCTAGAAGAAAGAGGATGCTTGGTTTCCCAGCCTGGATATTGAGGAACTGATACAAAGTGGCTCTGAGGAAGGCCTTGGAAAGTCACTTCATTCATCCTGCTAAGAACACAGACTCCTTGCCTCTCCTCAAGTCTGGTTTTGTAAATTTTGGATGGTATCTCATCCAGGGGGTTCTAAGACCCAGCATATTTGTAAACCCCTGTGATGGGCTGTTTTGACCTCAGGAGAACCTGCAATAGACAGACAAGCCTAGTGAAAATCAGGGCTGATAAAACCACCTCCCCTGGGGGCTGGGCTGCAGAGAGAGTTTGGACCTTGGGTACCGGGTGCCAAGTGGCCCTGGCTTCCATCATCCATGCCCCTCACTCACCAGAATCCAGGGAGCCAGAGTCTCTGCTCCTAAGCAACTCCGGCTCCTGAAACTCTGGAGCGAATATGTGCAAATTACTTCAGGGAATGCCCATTGCCCAAATCCAATTTGAATACCACTATGTTGCTAAGAGCACTTGCCACTGCGAATGAGCTAATGCAAGACTGACGTTTACAAAAATCTTTACAGAAAAGCGAAATGGCCTGGGTGGTGGGAAGATACCCAGTTTGCAAATTTCCTTCCTGCTTTCCTTTCCTTCTTGTTTATTCTTCCTTCTGCTCTCCCTCCCTGCATCCCCTGCCCTCCTTTTTTTTTTTTTTTTTACTTCTGCATCCTGAGAACATTTTAATTTTGGAAAGAAATGCTATGTACGCCAAAGTTATGTGATATGTAGAAGTGTGGAGTGTGGGAGGGGAGGATTGGAGGAAGTATATAAACACCTACCAAAGCAAGGAATTAGCTTTGCAGACGATTCTAGAAAAACAATAAGCTAAGTAGTAGTCTTCAGTCTTCACAATCATCCTCGAGGCAGCCCCTCAAGTGTCCGAGTACTGAGAGGTGCAATGACTTGCTTGGATCCTGGGGGTCAATCCACCTTCATCCTAAGGAAGGTCAGGGCAAGCATGAGAATCAAGTGTGTTCCTTTTAGTTGGAGACAGTTGATTTACAGTATTGTGTTAGTTTCAGGTGTACTGTACAGTGGTTTAGTATTTTTGTAGATTATACTCCATTAGACGTTATTACAAGATAATGGGTATGATTCCCTGTGCTATAACAGTATATCCTGGTTGCTTATCTATTTTATATGCTTCTCTAATGGCTCAGAAGTAAAGAATCTGCCTGCCAGGCAGGAGACCTGGGTTTGTTCCCTGGGTCAGGAAGATGCCCTGGAGAAGGACATGGCAACCCACTCCAGTATTCTGGTCTGAAGAATCCCATGGATGGAGGAGCCTGGTGGGCTACTGTTCATGAAGTTGCAAAGAGCTGGACGTGACTGAAGCGACTCAGCACGCACACACGCACACACACACATGATATCTGTCCACGCTATATTTCCTGCTTGTCCCTCCCACCTTCTCTCCCATTTGGTAAACCCAAGTTTGGTCTCAATATCTGTGAGTTAGTCCTGTTTTGTAAATGCATTTTTCTGGCTCCCCACAAAGCAGCTCAATCAGACATCACTTTGCTGCCCAGTCTCTCCACTCTTGGATGAGCCTTTTAAAACATGTGACTGGTAAGTCCTAATCTGAACTTTAGGATTGCATGAGAAGAGATAGAAATCTAGGAGTGAGTGTGAAAAGCAGTTTCCCAAATAAGCAGGACCACTTTAGTTCTTGAGTCTAGAATGGCAGTTGATGGATTCGTCCAAAGGCTGCCTTGGAGAGGAGCATTGGCTTGGGGTGGTATCAGGTGGGATGTTTAGAAAGAAACAGGAGTGTTGGTTAGTCAAGCAGAAGTTCATTAAAAGAGCACCTATTCCATCTGCGAATTCCCAAATAACAGCTCTCTCCTCATGTGCTGTCTTCTTGGGCTGTACTCTCAGCCTCCCCACTGCCCACCGTGCTGGGACTGAGGGCCGCTTTCTCCTGGGCAAACGCCTCTGCTCCCTGGTTCAGCAGACTCCCTCCCTGGGTCAGCTGTGCTTGTCATTTTAATGAAACAATTTATAAAAACTGATGAAATAAGGGGCTTCCTAGGTGGCGCTAGTGGTAAAGAACCCATCTGCCAATGCATGTAGACCTAAGAGATGTGAGTTTGATCTCTGGGTTGGGAAGATCCCCTGGAGGAGGAAATGGCAACCCACTCCAGTGGGCTACAGTCCATGGGGTTGCAGAGAGTCAACACAACTGAAGTGACTTAGCACGCATGCATGATAAAATAAGAAAGCCTGAAAGAGAGTGGTTTCCACAAAAACTAAGTTTAATTCTTTGGAAAGTCTCTTTCTATCAAGGGATCTCACTAAAAATAACTGCAATTGAATTAGGCATGGGCGAGATGGCTTTAAAATATTGAGGAGAGTTGTCTAAGCCTAAAAATATGTGCACTTACAAGACTTTAAGTTCTCATTTATTTTAAAGAAATCAAAATTGGAAATTATAGGCAGTGTGTTTGGGGCAGGCTTTATATAAGAAAGAAGGCTGTGAACTCCCAGCAAAGGGCTTGGTCTCAGAGAAAAGCTCTGGGTATGCCATGAAGTTCTTGGCTAATGAATGATGTAGGTTTTAAGTTAAAATATAATAAACTGTTTAATGTGTTATTGTTTTATGATGGAGGGGAATTGTAAACATCATGATGGGTCATGTACTGCTCACAAAGGAGGTCAGGTTTTCCCTGCGGCAGTGGAAAGCCCCTGGAGAATTCTACACAGGCAGTGACGTGAGTGGTTCGACTTCCCAGGTAGATCGCTGACTTTGTCCCGGGGCTGAATTGCAGAAGGTGGGGGTGCAGAGATCAGAAGAAAGAGATTAGCAAAGAGGCTAGACTCTGGGATGCGTGATGAGTCTTGAATCAAGCAGATGGAGATGGGAAGAACAGGACAGAACAGAGAAATATTTGGGAGGTAGAACAGACAGGATGAGGTGTTTGGATCTAGGCGGTTGTGGGCTGGGTGACTGGAGATACCTCTAATTCATTCTTGGGAGAGATTCCTCTTCACTAACAAGGACCAGGCAAAAATGTGATTGAAGCAAGACAGGAGTTGGTGCGTGCTCTGTGCTGTGGCTCAGATGAAATTCCTCTTCCTGTCTGTCTTCCCAGGACTAGCATGTCCTTCCAGATCCACATGGAAGTGTCCAGTTCTTGGAGCCCCATCCCAAATGGAACTGATCCCCTAGATGGATCTGCAGTCCTCCTCTATCGCAAGCTCTTACATTATAGCACTGAACTTACTACCTTGAATCCTAGAGTTACTGGTTTGTTCATCTCTCTTTCCCACTAAATTGTGAGCCTGAAACCAGAGGTAACATCTTCCTCAACTTCACACCCTTGATTCACAGCCCAAAGTCAAGCACGTTCTGACACCTCAAGCAGCTATGATTAGTCATAAACTAATCAGCAGTTGTCATCTCCCCAGTGATTATTTGAATTATATCGGTTTCTCCATCTACTCTACACATTGCCATAGGTTCTCTGCTGATAGTAATTTTCATCAAAAATTTATCAGTTCTACCTTACCTCCTACATCCAAAAAGGATATGATCCAACGGCATCGGTGGTATATAAAACACCATAAGAGTTTGTTGTTGTTCGGTCGCTAAGTCACATCTGACTCTTTGTGACCCCATGGACTGCAGCACGCCAGGGTTCCCTCCTTCACTCCTGGAGCTTGCTTAAACTCATGTCTGCTGAGTCAGTGATGCCATCCAACCATCTCATCCTCTGTTGTCTCCTTCTCCTCCTGCCTTCAATCTTTCCCGGCATCAGGGTATTTGTCAATGAGTCAGCTCTTTGCATCAGGTAACCAAAGTATTGGAGTTTCAGCTTCAACATCAGTCCTTCCAATGAATATTCAGGGCTGATTTCCTTTAGGATTGACTGGTTTGATCTCCTTGCTGTCCAAGGGACACTCAAGAATATTCTCAGAGTGTTAAATCTGTGCAAACCATGTATAGAGATTAAAAGATTATGCAAAGTTATCAGAACCTAAGAATATTGTTATTTAGCATTGAATTTGTTCTTAAGATTCCTGACTACCCAATGCTAAAACGGCAATTAAGCAATTTTTCAAAATCGTGTTTTACCCAACAGTTCCATAGGATGGCAACAAGCCATGTTAGTGGGAGAGAGAAGACCAGAGGGTACCCTGGGGGTTCTGTTCCCAAATTAGTTTAAAAAGTTAAAGATGGTCTTTTTATTAGAAACCTTCCTGAGGCTTGAATATGTCCAGGCAACATCCTGAATCTCTCGGTGCCAGGTATGGGGGTTGGGTGGGGGGAGAATTTAACCCTTCGTCTTGGCACTTAATTAAATCTCCCAAAATGTTGCTCTATGGAACCCCGGTCTGGGGAATGCTGGTTGAATGCAGGCAGGAACACTGCAGTGTCAGGAGAGGTGGCTACAATCTAATCATTAAGAGCCCTCAGGCAGATGAGCCGCTGTTTCATACGTATGGGCTGGTTAGAAAATTTCCCCTTCTGTTCTGTGCATTCTTTGTCCCTCCATTTTATTTAAGGTACGGTTTTTAAATACAGTAAAATCCCCCTCCCCTTTCATGTTCATTTCTGCCAATTTGGACGAATGCATGCAGTTGTGTAGCCACCATTACAACCAAGGTACTGAGCAGTTTCATCACTCAGCCCCGATTTCCTCGTATGCCTTTATAAGCAAGCCTCCCCCAAGACCCCTGGAAACCACTCATCTGTTTTCTGTCTCTACAGCTTTGCCTTTCTAGAATATCATATAAATGGAATCAGGCAGCATGGAGCCTTTGGAGTCAGTATAATATTTATGAGTTCACATAAGTTTTGCTTCTCAATGGCTCATTGTTTTTACTACAAGTGGAGAGGAACAATCTCCATCGATTATCCGTCTACCAGTTGAAGGACATGTGGACTGTTCTTGGCGATTACTAAGAAAATTCTTATAAACATTAGCACGTGCATGCCCAGTCGCTTCAGTCACGTCCAACTCTTTGTGACCCTATGGACTGTAGCCCACCAGGCTCCTCTGTCCACGGGATTCTCCAGGCAAGGATACTGGAGTGGGTTGCCATGCCCTTCTCCAGGGGATCTTCCTGATTCAGGGGTCAAACCCACATTTCCTGAGCCTCCTGCATTACACTGAGCCACCAGGAAAACCCATAAACATCAGTACATAGGTTCTTAATTTTTTGTGAACACAAGTTTCAAATCATTTGGGTAAATACCTGGGAGTGGGAACGCGTGGGAATGCTGAGTTGGGGATGAGCATGTGTTTAACTCTGGAAGAAACTATTACACTTCTTCCAAGGTTGTAAGCTTCTGTTCCATAGGAGAGCTGGGGGAGCAGGGTGGTTTTTCTGCCCTCTTCCTGCTGTCCCCTCCCTTAGGGAGCCCCACCAAGGAGACTTTTGAAGGTCTCTGGCCCCTAGTCTTTTGTGTGAGCAGCAGAGGAGGTTTGTGGAGGACACCCGACCCGGGTAGGAATCCCCCTTAGGTCTGTGCCCACCTCCCTGGTCATCTATAATTCTTTATTTACCTACTCGGCCTTTAGCAACTACCTAACATTTTAGCTGAATTCTCCTAAATGGTGTCCCTTTACACAGGTGCTCAGAGCGCTGTCTGAACTTGGAAGTACCAGCCTGTCCTCAGATGTCTGGTTAGTTGGTTGCCCTGTGACCAGGGCTCGCTGGTGGGTTCAGGAAAAGATGTGACCCTGCAGACTGCCTAACTCCTAAGGATGGGAGCAAGCCTCTCTCCAGCTCTCTCCATCCTCTATGGAAGCTGGAAGTCCTGCGGGTGAACATCTAATCATGTGAACTTGAACCCTGGTGTACCTTTCTCCTCTGTCTCAGGGGTATTCAGAGAAAGAACAGGTGAAATCTGCTGGAAGATGACTTGTTCATTCAGTCAGTCTTTATTGAGCCCTACTTTGAGCCAGGCGCCGAGCTGGGACTGGAGATTGAATAGTGAATTAAGAGGGCTTGCTTGCCCCCAAGTAGCTTAGGCTAGTAGCGAGGCAGATGCATAGTCAGTGAGGAAAGAGTGATGCAGCGAATGTGGTCCAGAGGGTAGGAAGTGGGAGGTGTCCCAGAAGCTTCCCCAACGTGAACCTGGCCAGGGGGCACAGGGTGGGCTGTATCAGTGGCGAGTGCTGTTCACGTGGTTGGAGCATGGACATGGCATACCAGGGGGTTGGAGAGAGTTGAGTCTGCTGTGCTCAGCAGGCTGATTCATGGAGGGGTCAGAGTGTGGCTTTGGGAGGCAGCTGGGCTGTTGGGTCTGTAATCCTGGCCCTGCCACTTAGAATTTGGGTGGCCTCTGAAACACCACTTAACTTCTCTGTTCCTCAATTTCCCCTTCTTGGAAGTGAAGGTGTGGCAGCACCTACCTGAGACCCTTGTGAGGGGTTAGGGGTGTGATGACCCGGAAGGCACGGAACTCAGGGCTGGGATTATAAGAGCTCCAGGATTAGCCAGAGTCAAGCAGGAGCCAGACTCAGAGGGGTCCAGAGAGCCACCCTACAGTGCTGGGTAGCGTCTTGAAGGAGTGGGGAACACTGGAAGTTTTCAAGCAGGAGAGTGAAATGATTAGATTCACTTCAGAAGATAAATCTGCCTGGAGAACTGGTGGAGGGGTTGTGATGGAAAGATATCAGAGACGTGGAGGGCACTGGGGAGGCAGAGTTGATGGGCATCTGAATCAAGGTGGTGGCAGGCCTGGAGAGGGGAGTGGATGGGTTGGAGTGGATGGAATGTGGATGGAAAGTGGGTGGAGTGGATACACCTGGCGCTTGACTTAAAGAAAATGTGAGGGCAAGAGAGGAGCCAGGGAGAGCCCAATTTTCTGTCTATGGAGGATGCTACATGCGTACAGGAAGGAATAGAGATGCTCTTAATACTCAGAGCAGGCATCATGTCTTCTGAAGTTTTACATTCTCTGAGCCACATGTAGCCCCCAGAATAGAGAATGTTTTAAAAAATCTGTCAGCAGAAGGCTTGCCTTCCCCACTGGTGAGTCATCAAGGTAAACCTAAGTGGAGATCTTTAAACATCTAGCTGGGACCTCCCTGAGCTTCTTTTAACTCATCATTAAATCCCAAAGAGAAAGGTACATGAAATGAAGGGAAAGTACAAAGAAAGTACAATGTAGCAATAAACTTCTCTGGAAAAAAAAAATCCAGCACCTTATAACAAAAATGCAGTAGTTTTCTGCAACTTGCGTCTCTGCCATGACTTTAAGGCATCCTCCTATTTCATGTTGTGTAAAAGATTGTCACTGCTGGGGAAACTGACAAGAAAATCATATCTTTGGAAGTTTGATAAAGCGGATATTGTCTTTCACTTTTCCCTTGAACTTAGTCAAAGAGGTTCCCCAAGACACAAAAGTCATCTTTTCTTTACGTCTCTCCATCTCCAACACCCATTGTTCCCTCTGCCACCCACTCCAGTCAAATATTTCAGCTGTAAAATTGGCATGATTTCAAGGTCAAAAATGGGTTCATTTTCCCTCCGGTGAAAAGTCACACACACTCATTCAATTTATAGGAGGTGATTACGATACTTTGTCCTTCAAAATGCCTTTCTGGCTTATAGTAGCACCAGAAGAAAATTCCTAAACAACCCTCTTTGAAATTCATTGTGTCTGAAGAAAGATCAGGAACAGCTTTTTCCAATAAGACATTTATTCTGCTATGTCTCTTGTGTTCAGCCAGGAACAGTCATGAGTAAATTGAGAGAGAGACAGATACAGAGAGAGACAGAGACACAGAGAGGGCTCCTCTGAATGATAAAGATGAGTGTGTTCTGCCCAGGTTTCTCACTCCAAGTTCCAAGGCTCCTGACGGCTTGTTCTGAGGCTGACTTGTGTCCCACACCAGCCAGGTGATGGAGGGAAACTAGTGTGATGGGCTGTGGGGATCCTTCAGGATGGCCTGCTGGCAGGATGATCAGATGTAGCCTAATGCTGAAGGTGAAAGCAATAAGATGCCATCTTTGTGGAGGAGCCTGGGGAGGAGAACATAAGGGATCAACTGGGACCTCAGAGGAGCAAAGGCGGCTCTCATCTGGAGCTCCAGTGATGTCCCCAGAGGTTGGTGGAAGGACTCCATTCAATTCTCACAATGCCTCTGCAAAACGGATGTCACCATCCAGCTTGCAGATAAAGAAAAGGCGTTCTGAGAGGTTAAGCAAAGGACCCAAATCAAGAGTCAAACTCAAGTCTGTCTTTTCCAGAGCTGTTACTTGTGGTAGGAAGAATAATGGCCTCCCGACGATGTCCATGGGCTTCCCTTGTGGCTCAGCTGGTAAAGAATCTGCTTGCAATGCAGGAGACCTGGGTTCAATGCCTGGGTTGGGAAGATCCCCTGGAGAAGGGAAAGGCTACCCACTCCAGTATTCTGGCCTGGAGAATTCCATGGATTGTATAGTCCATGGGGTTGCAAAGAGTTGGATACGACTGGACGACTTTCACTTTCACAACAATGTCCATATCCTACTCTCCAGAACCTGTGAATATGTTAGGGTTCGTGGCAAAGGGAATGAAGGTTGCAGATGGGATTAAGGTGGCTAATCAGCTGACTCTGAGATGGCAAGAGTCTCCTGGATTAGCCAGGCAGACCCAATGCAGTCACAAGGGGCCTAAAAAATGGAAGAGAGAGGCAGAAGAGAGAGAACTAGAAAGATGGCAACTGGGCAAGGATGTGACCTGCCATCTCTGGCTGAAGATGGAGGAAGAGGGTCATGGACCGGAAGGGCAGGCGACCTCTGGAAGCTGGGAAAAGTGAGGAAAGAGACTCTCCCCTAGGGCTTCCAGAAGGAAGACAGCCCTGCTGACGCCTTGATCTTAGCGCAGTAAGACCCGTGTTGGACTTCTGACCTCCCATGCTGTGAGAAAGTAAAATTGGTACTATATAAGTCACAAAATTTGTGGTAATTTACTGTAATATCAACAGAAAACCAATACATTATGCCACACCCTTCACATGAATTCGTTTTTTAGCATTTCAACAGACATTTCATGCCTGGAGAACCACGGAACTTGAACAACCGAGGCAGGGGAGTCAGGCTGCTTGATTCAAGTCTGTGTTCCACTCATTACTAGCTGTATTACCTTGGGCATATTGTTTAAAATTTTATAAGCCTCCAGTTTTTATTCTGCGTAAAATAGAAATGATAAAAATGCCCTGGTCCACAGTGGTGTTGTGAGGGTCAAATGAGATAATTCATAAGAACGGACTTGCACGGTGCCTGCTGCAGACCAAGTGCTCACCAGAGTGCAGTTATCACATTTTATCATCAACTTCTTCCCCATCATATGATGCATGCCCATCAGATCCCCATCCTCATTAAAGAGTCTCTGTGTGGGGTGGGGGAAGGTACTGGGACCTGTGGGGGTGAGATGCGAAGGGACAGTTGAAGCCTTACCAGCCCCATGTCCTGCCTCTGTAGACATCTCTCTGTGGCATCCTCTCACTGCAACTGGAGCTTCCCCATGGGTTAAGCTTGGGTCTTTTGGAGACAGGACATGCTCTGGGTTGGGTCTGGGGCACGTTGGCAGGCATGTCTTCATGTACACCTCTGAGCTCTGCCCATCTGTAGCTCCTCCCCCTTCCATGCCCAGCCCCAGGGCCCCAGGGACCGAGGCCTTCCCTGGCAGCAGCCCAAGAAGAGGTAGGGCAGAGATGCCTCATTCCACGAAGGGAAACTGAAGTTCAGATTCCCAGAGAGACCGTCTCTGGGGTCTTGCCAGCTTTCTAGAGATGACATAATTGACTCCAAGTCCTTGAGCTTAGCCTCTGTTCTGGCACCACCCCCCACACCCCTGTTCCCATCCCTCACCTCTTGGCTCAAGGCCTCCATCCATCAGGATTCCTGGCGCTGCTCTAGCCAACTGGAGCAGAAAGGGCACCCGATTCAGCAAGCAAGAATTTGCAGAGAATTCCAGGAGAGGCAGTTGGGTTGCAAGGGATGGGAACCACAAGTTCAACTTAAAAAGAGGTAAAGATGACTAGGGGGCAGCCCTGTTAGGGTACCACAACTCCAAGGACAGAAGACCAAGTGAAGCTGGGTCTCTCACACGCTGGAACCAGCAGAAAGCTGCTGGAAGGCCAGTCTCACCTATCATCTCAGACAAAGCAAGTCCTGCCTGCCTCGCTCCTCACTGGACATCTGCTGTAGAGCTCATCACTACTATGCCGTCATTGCTGCTAGGTCACGGACAGGATTGGATATATTAAATCATGTGTTCATCCTGGTATCTCTGATTCAAAGTCAAGGCCAGGGGGCTCTTCCTCACCTTCCACCACCCCAGATTTGATTCTCAACTTCTTTCCCAGTGAGAACCCTGGTTCTCAAGAGTGTCACTATATGTGGTCATCCGCTTCATCCCATGATATACTCAATACATCCAACAGCCTCACCACTAGGCTTAGTGTTAGTCGCTCAGTTGTGTCCAGCTCTTTGCAACCCCATGGAGTGTAGCCCGCCAGACTCCTCTGTCCATAGACTTCTCCAGGCAAGAATACTGGAGTGGGTTGCCGTTTTCTTCTCCAGGGGACCTTCCCAACCCAGAGATTGAACCTGGGTCTTCTGTATTGCAGGAGGATTCTTTACCATCTGAGCCACCAGGGAAGTCAACAGTGTCAGACCTACCACATTGTTACCACTACCAACAACAAACCTGCTTGCTGTTCTTTTGTCGTTAGGATATATTGCAACAGGGGTGTGCGTTCTGGGGACTCTCTTCAAAGGCAAGGGCAGCTTTACTGCTTCAACCGACAAGGCACCGAGAGATCTTGCCAGTCTGCCTCTGCCATGGGTGCCTGCGCACCCTTAAGTTCAAACACAGCCCTGGATGGCATGCACACAGTGCTCCATGGTAAAAACAGAGGGGCCGGACCCTCAGGAAGCTGGGTTAGTCAATGACACTATTTGATCTGGTGTTTGTAGCCAAATAGAGCTTCAGGGGTATAAGATGTCCCCTGTGGTCTGGTCTCAGGTCAGACACCTCTGGAGGCACAAGAAACGTGTCTGCAACAGACAGAACATATAGTTTCCTGAGGGTGTCTGAGCCTGAGCTCACTGGCTGGCAGCCTTGCTGAGCTCCCAAGCTTGGGCCCATTGGAAGCCTCAGGTCTGCACGGCCCTTACTCCCCGCATGCCGAGCTTTCTCCACCCTGAATGGACCTCCACTTCTGGATCTGAATGGATGATCACCCCATGGGGCTACTCTCCAGAAGTACAGAGGGGTCAACGCCTGGAGGGGCAAGTCTGGACTCAGAAAACAGAGCCGGGAGGGTCAATTCCTGCCACATTCTCCCTCCAGGGAATGGAGAGTAACTGCTAATAGACACAGGCTTGCTTTCTGGGGTGATGAAATGTTCTAAAATTAGATTGTATCGATGGCTGCACAACTCTGAATATGCAAAAACTACTGAACTGTACACTTTAAATGGGTGAATTTTGTGGTATGTGAGTCATATTTCAATAAAGCTGTTATAAGTGAAACAGTGAGATAAATATATGTTATTTTTAAAACATATATATATGTATGGACACATACATAAGGTAAGATGTATATAATGAAAGATATATATGTGTATGTACATATATATGTATATATATGTTTCTGTATATATATAGAATATATATATTATATATATTTATTATATCTATTATATATATAAATACATACAATTGTGTTGATTATTTGGATATGAAGAACAACATATATAGAAAGAGGTTACAGCTGTTTATTGTTTTTTGGTTCTCTTCTTCCTACTTTTCTGCAAAGCTTTAATTTTTAAAAATAAAACTGGGGGAAAGTAAACCTGCCATCACAGGACTATGGGGAGGAAACCCACTTTTTTGAGTCAGTCAGTGGTTTATGCCCGGTTAGGACTCTGCAAAGCCATTCACTTGACTGCTAACCATTTGGGCCCTTGCCAAATGATCCCAACCCCAGCTACATGGCTCCACAATTCACAGTCAGAAAATTCAAGCTTTCAAAGCTGGATCCTGCGGGCCTGCCAGTCAGGGCAGCAGACTTAGTGAGGACTCTGCCTCCTTAGAGTCCCCTGGTGCACCTACTAATCATGAGGATCCCAGGGGTGGACCCCCTGCGTTAGAACCTCTGGCCAGATGTCCACAGGTTGAACCAGCTCCCGAGACGTTCTTGTGCCCATTCATGCGGCGAAGCTCTAGATGAGTGGATTGTTCAACGTGCTTTTGCACCTTCGTAGAACGTGGGTTTTGAGGATACATAGCGAAGATTCTAGGTCAGCATAGACAGCTATGGGTATGCCTGACAAATGCAAAATGCAGTCACCCCACCCCACACCACCCCCGGAAACAGACACTGTGGATATTCCCAGAGACACAACTGATGTCACGTAGCCGACTTGTCAGAAAGGATTCTTCTCAACACCGTTGCCTCAGGAAACATCGGGGTTGTCCCCCGGGTCCCAAGGGCATGCCTGTGGAGCAGTAAGAACAATGAGCTGGCAACACCCCAGATTTTATGCCCCCGACTTGGGGCAAGAATGGAACCCGGGAGATGCTCACGGGTCACCGCATGTGTTTCCTCCCACACATCTCCCCCTGGTGCCCGACAGCAGGGGGATGACTCAGCTGCCTGAGGCTGCCACCCACCCACAGGACACAGGTCTCAGGAGGGGCCCTGAGAAAGGATGCCTGCAGGCGGCTTGCTTCCTTAACATCCTGGTGCTTGACCGAGACCAGCCCTGTTTTTCACATCTTCTTTGTCAAGGTATTGCCCCTTCCTTCATACCTACCTCTGACTGCGAGTTTGATTAGTGACCCAAAATATTATCTGTGATGATCTGTAGGCCTCTGACAAGGGTGAGAAAAAATGATCTCATTAAGTCCTCTTTTTTTTTAAATGTTTAAATAAGATCCACTCAGAAGAATTTCAGGTTATGCTCCATTGAATCAGAAGATGAATCTTGGCAGATGAGAGACATTTAAGTCCATTTGCAAAGATTTGTTTACTTGCTGTTGAGATATATACATTTTTTAACAGCCAAGTAAGACCCCAAAGGGCTTCCCTGATGGCTCAGATGGTAAAGAATCTGCCTGCAATGCAGGAGACCCAGGTTCAATCCCTGGGTTGGGAAGATCCCCTGAAGGAGGAAGTGACAATCCACTCCAGAATTCTTGCCTGGAGAATACCATGGACAGAAGAGCCTGGTGGGCTACAGTCCATGGGGTCGCAAAGAGTTGGGCATGACTGAGCGACCAATACTTTCACAAAATCCCAAAGTACTCATTGCTTGAACTCAGGTTTGTGAGAATGGAGAAAGAATCTTCCCAATCAGAAAAAGGAGTTTTGTCTGGATAATCTTACGAAGTTTTTTTGAGGGGGAAAATATTAAAATATAAGTAATTGCTTGTGTAGTGGTATCATTAAATGGCACCAGTGAGGTTCCTGCTGGGCTTGCCCCCTGCTCTGAATTGTCAGGCGACACTCTCCTCTCGAGGTTTCTCCTGGCTGATCACCCGGGCAGGCTGGCTGTCCTGAAGGATAGGCCTCAGAGGAGAGGCAGGTCTGGAACAGAGTTCAGGGCCCTGCCCTGGCTGGAGAACGGGCAGGAAAACGATGGCTGCAGCTGTTTCACTGAGCCTGGCTGCATCAGCGGGACACAGGAGCTGGGGACAGAAGGAAGGCTTTCTCTTTTCCCCACCTGCCTTCTAGGGGGTGGTCAGCAGCTTGAAGAGTTGTTAAGGGGCAGTTGGGATATTTAAATAGAGTGAAATTTGGTGAAAGTTGGATCTAGTCACGTAAATTCTTAGCAAAACAATGTGAGAAGTTTCTCACAAAAAATCTTTGGGTTATGTGTATAAAATCAACCTTACTAGCTACCCAGCACCTTCTCTTTTTTGCTTTTTCCTTCTTCTTTCTTTTCTTTTCTTTCTTCTTCTTCTTCTTTTTTTTTTTGCAGCACTGTAAGGCTTGCAGTATCTTAGTTCCCTGACCAGGGATCAAACCCGTGCCCCAAAAGTGAAAGCACCAAATCCTAAGCTCTGGACCACCAGGGAATTCCCTCCTCAGCACATTTTTAGTAGAGCCAACCTCATCATCAAAATCTTGTCTCCTGCTTCTTGAATCATTATCAGGGCCTGTCTGACTCACAGTGCTCCCTTTCCTGCAGTATATGAAAGTGTTGTCTCTCAAACTATGTAAATTGCCAGGCCAGCTTAGATGCAATTTTTTTCCAGGAAACCCACCATGATTGCTCTATGGAGAAATTGTATCTTTCTCTTTTAAACTCCCATAATCAATCATTCTGATAGCTCTCTCTCTCTCTTTCTCTCAGTACGATTTAACTGGGTGCTTGCTATTTTTATTTTTAGATCACTCTATTACAGTTTATCTCTATATAGGTTATATGTTCTCTACTAGAATCATAGATTAGCATGCTATTTAAATCATCGGCAGTAGCTTTATAGTTAGACAGGCATATGTTGGAATCCTGGCTTTACTACTTAGTGGCTGGACTTTGGGTAGTTTTCTACTTTATATCTCGGTCCCTTTTTCTGTGAAATGGAGAGTTATGGACTGAATATTTGAATATGCCTCCCACACTTGTGTGTTGAAACACTTACCACCAGTGTGATGCTATTAGGAGGTGGGGGCCTTTAAGAGGTCATTAGGTATAGATGAGGTTATGAGGATGGGGGCCCCCACAATGGGACTGATGACCTTATAAGAAGAGACCAGAGAGTTAGCTCACTCTCTCACCCATGTGAAGACACAGTGAGGAAACAGTTGTCTGCAACCCAGGCAGCTGGGCCTCACCAGAAACCATATCTGCTGGTAGCTTTATCTTGGACTCCCCAGCTTTCAGGACTGTGAGAACAAATCTCTATGATTTAAGCCACTCAGTCTGTGGTACTTTGTTATAGAAATCAGAGCTGACTAATACAGGTGTCTAATAAGAGTGCAGACTTCCTAGGGATTCTGTGAGGTTGGATGATGCAGATATGCTTGTGAAGATTAGAAGATGGAAGGGCGCGTAGAAGATGCCCAGGGCATGCTGGTCATCCTTGTCAAATTGTGATCTCCTTAAAGCACAGACCACAGCTTGTTAACTCAGCTTCCACCCTACAATGCAACGCCTATCAGTGTGCCTTGCTCTTAGCAGACATTCAGTGACACCTTGCTACATCAAAGAGTGAATTATGAATTAATAATGAAATGAGATCCTCATCTGCTCTTCAACTTGGCAAGTGTGCCTCCTCCCCAGAAATTCCATGACTGATCCTAGATTTTTCAGCTGCAAGCACATCTGGCTCCTGATACTCAAAAGGAAAGGTTCTCAGTGAAGCTTCTCCTCCACATTCTCTCTGAAGAGTACTTGGACAGTGGCCCAAGGTCATTCTAAGAATTTGCAAAGACCAGGAAAGAGGAAGGGAATGCATAGTAAATGCATTTGACTCTGTTTTGAGCACTGTATATGCCAATTTCTTTATGTTTGTTTCTCATTTCAATCTTTAAGACAGTGTTGTTATTCCTTTTTTGTTTTGTTTTTGTTTTTTGGATAAAGAAACTAGAGCTTCAGGAAGCTAAGCAGTTTATTTAAAGTCACACAGAGATAAAGTGGCAGAGTAGCATTTGATAATCATCAAAGTGACTCCAAAACCTTACTCTGCCTTCATTGTGGGTCCCTGTGTCAGTGACAGGGCCAGCATTGGCTGCCTGATTAGCTAACCCACAATTCACAGCTGAAGTGGCCAAATAGAGATTGAGAGAGGGCAAAGCTGGTGCCTGGAATGAAGGCCAAGACTTGTTTAAATCAGCAGACAACAAGCTTGGTGAATGGTAAGATCCTGCAGAAGCAGGGAAATAGTTATCGTGTGTGTTGGGGGGTGGGGGGTGGAGGGGTACAGTCAGTACCACGGACAGCTCCCCAGTGCTTCCTACTGAGAGAATGTGGGGGTACCCTGGGAAGTTCCAACCCTTCCAGATAATTGTCTTAAGTGGGCTCTGCTTAGAGAGACTTGTGGAAAGAAACCCAGCTCCAGTCTTCCTGGAGAGTGAATCTATCAATTATCACTGAAGACTGATGATGTCTTTACTTTAGAGCTGAGAGTGGGTGAGGGGCTTGGTTGGGCTACTTGGAAGTCAACAGGCTGATTAAAGATTTTCATGGACTGGACTCTCCCCCATTGGCCTCCAGTTCCTCCAGGGCACAGACCACGCTTTGTGCAGCAAGGGGTCCCAACCAACTGCCTCTTAGCCAAGATCTTGGCACATAGAGTGTCAGGAGCTCCTGGGAAATGTCAAATTTTGATTGAGTAACAAAAGAACCTTTAAATTCCCAGACTGAAAGCTGGTAACTGGCTACAGCTCCTTAAACAACATTCCTAAACCTCTACCTGAAATATCCACAAAATTTAGACAAAGATGACCAGTCACAAGAGCACTGAAAACTAAGATTGATGCTATGTGAGCTGAGGCTAAAATCAAAGCAGATGGAGCTCAAACAGCAAAACCTATCGAGGCTTTGCCTAATGGGATAGCAAATCACAGACAGTTGCCAAACTCCCCTACCTCCCACCACACACAAGCCACACATACACACACCTCACACACACCACAGAAAAACCACACACCCTCCTACACACAAGCCACACACACACACACACACATATTAAACACACACCTCACACACACCCCATACTTCACACACACACAAACACACATGAACGTTGCACATATTTCACACAAACCACACACAAACCATACACAAACCATACACACACATTACATGCACACCTCACTTACACACTCTCCATATTATACACACACACTCCATACATCACACACACACCACACATCACACTAACCACAAACAAAGCAAGGAGGGGACTTCAGAGACTACATTTAGGTCATGGCATCACTTATGATTATTACAGAGCAAATTAGTTGAAATGAAAATCTTTAGGTAGCAAGCTAATTCATTACTCAGCGTTCAGCCAGAGCTCCAACTGGAAAGGATGTTGTTTGCCCCACAATTTCTCCTGTTGTCTGAGTTGTACGTTGACAGGTGCTTGGAGTGTGCATATCAAAGTTGGCTGAAATTAGTAACTGAGGCTAAGCATTTCCAGACAGACCTAGATAACAGCAATGACTGGATTTGGGGGTTTCCACTGCATCATCCCCTTCTCTGAGCTCCCTAAGGTAAGAAATTAGGCAAGATATTCCTTGAAGATACTTACACAGAAGAAAATCAAGATGTAAGATGTGCCCCTAGCAGAGTCCCCTGGGGAAGGACAGGACACCCTGGATCAGCCCTTCCCTGGACCCGGATGTGATGTTGTGAGAGTGGCCGCCTGCAGCAGAGGCCAGCCTTGCCTCCTTCTCAGGTAGCACCTTAGAAATTGTAACAAACTAACACAACATTGTTAATTAACTATACTCCAATATAAAATTAAACTTCAAAAAATGAAATTGTGATGTAAATTCCAGTATTTCCAAATGGCTTAGGGATTGGCTCCTAGACTGCCAACGGGGGAGGGCTGCCCTGCAGAGTAGGAGAGAGAGGGGGCAGGGGAGCAGGAGGCTGGGGGCTTGAAAGTGTGTAGAGCTGCGCTGCTGGTGCCTCGCCTGCCTGCTGGGCCATAACAGCAAAGGCACCACATTGTGTTTGGGAGGCAGCCAGGCTTTTTGCATCATGGCCCATCCATCATCTCAGTAACAAATGCTTACCGGGAAGTAATTAGGAAACTGCATTTTTTTCACCACATAGATGAAAGGTGCAGAGATGTGCAGGAGGCCTTGGATACTTGGCAGCCTGGATAAACTTATTAAAAACAGTTTATCCTAGGCTTCCCAGGTGGCTCAGTGGTAAAGAATCTGCCTGCCAATGCAGGAGACCCAGGTTCGATCCGGAAGATCCCACATGCCACGGAGCCCGTGTGCCACAGTACTGAGCCTGTGCTCTGGAGCCGGGAGCCATAACTGCTGAAGCTCGTGTGCCTGAAGACCGTACCCAGCAACAAGAGAAGCCTCGCAATGAGAGGTGGGTGCATGAGTGGCCCGCATACTACAAGGAGTAGCCCCTGCTTCCACAATGAAAGAAAAGCCTACGCAGCAACGAAGATCCAACAAAGCCAAAAATAAATTAACAAATAAGATTATTTTTTAAATATATTTTTTAAAAACAGCTTATTCCTCCAGGAAAAAATGGACAAATGCAATTCTGCCCATCCTTGGAGGTGGTGGACCTCGGAAAAGGCTGCTGAGGTTAGGAAAGGAGAGGTCTTTTCCCGCCTCTTTTGGAACATGACATCCTCTCCTTGGCCTCCACACAATCCTCCACTGAGGAAAGTCAAAGTCATTGGTCAAGGCCAAGAGGCCTGTTGGACATGGCCTGGGAGATAGAGGCTATAGAATCAGGATAAAGGATCTGAACCTCTCCTATTGTACCCTTGCCTGGTAGGGCTTCCCTGGTGGCTCAGACAGTAAAGAATCTGCCTGCCAATGCAGGAGACCCAGGTTCAATCCCTGAGTTGAGAAGATGCCCTGGAGAAGGAAATGGCAACCCACTCTAGTGTTCTTGCCTGGAGAATCCCATGGACAGAGGAGCCTGGTGGGCTACAATCCACGGGGTTACAAAGAGTCAGACACGACTGAGTGACTACCACCCACACACACGTATCTTCCGGTACCCTCACCTGGAAGCACTTCCTCTCTTAGAATTGTGCACTTCCTCTCTTAGAATTGTTCACTTCCGGATTGCTCCTTTATGTTCAGTGCTTCTTTTGGTTTGGAAGCCAGCGATCATCTTCTTAGAAAGACAGGAAGGGACTGGCTGGTGATCAGAAGGAGAGATGCTGTTCAAGGTGCTTAAGACAAGTGGAGGGGGTCCTTGCTGCTTTGCTCACCCAGCCCAGCTCACTAGAGTTGGAGACCAGAGAGGGACCTCAGGTTTCCTCTGCACTCAGTGTTCCAGTGACAGCAGAGGAGCTTCTTGCATTTCTTACAAGGGGTTAGTTTTCAGATCTGGTGCTAAGCCCTTTCCTGGACTCATCATGTAAATCATCAGGACCATCCTCTGGGATGGGGATCCCTGTAACTGTGGGAGGGTCAGGACCCTGGCTCTCCCTGATCCATCACTGGCCATTCTCAGGCCAGGCCATTTCAGCTCATCATTACCTGTGCATCAGGTATTTTTTTAATGGCATTTTCCCATGTCCTTTAAAAAATAATTTTACATATTTACTGGCTGTGCCCTCATTGCTGGCTCAAGGGCTCAGTGGTTGCAGCTCCTGGGCTCTAGAGCACAAGCTGAGTAGTTGTGGCGCACAGACTTAGTTGCTCCATGGTGTGTGGGATCCTCCCGGATCAGGGGTTGAACCCGTGTCTCCTGTGTTGGCAGGCAGGTTCTTCACCACCGAGCTACCAAGGAAGCCCTGGGTCAGGGATTTTAAAGATTAAGAAACTGAAAGTCAAAGAGGCATGGAACACGCCAGGAGCGACATGGACAGTAAGTCAGGCAAGAACTCAACTGAGGTGTGGCTGCCTTCGTAGCTCATGCTCTTTTACCCCAGATTCACTTCCTTACCTTCAGTTCAGTGCTAATCTTGGCTCTGTCACCAGCAACCCCAACTTCTCTCTGACCCCATCACCATCTCTCAGATGCAGCCAGGAGCTCAGTGGTTCATACTCAACCTGCCCCTGAGATTCTCACCCCCAGACCATGTGAACTTTGACACATTAACTGACAGTCTCCTAATCAATAAGTACACAATGCACATTAAATAAAATGATATATGTATAGCCTTCATTCCAGCATCTGATGCAGAATTGATACTCAATATGTTCTGCTGGGGGTGGAGGGGTTATTATTATTACTGCTGCTATTGTTGGCAGTTCTGTGTATCCGGCTTGTCCCGGTCTCACCAGCTGGATGTGAACGCCAGAAAAGCCCCGTCCTGCATCTCTGAGACAATATTACTGAAATAGACAGCTCAGTGATGTGAAGAAATCACATTCCAGAAATCACAGCTTCTAGCTAACCTGTAAGCTACAAAGGTTAAGAACAGTTTAAAAAAAGGAAGAGAGAGGGGAAAATGTCTATTTTTATGTCTTGAGACAGACAGCCTTAGCAAAGTAACAGGTCCTCTGCAAAACGCTTTTTGAAAATAAGTTTCTTATTTTAGCTTAATGACATTCCAGACTGAGCCAAATGATTAAATATTGAAACGGGACTGGCGATCTTGAGTTTCATCCGCTGATCAATTTAAGATGAAGCTGCAAAAGGGGAAAAAAAAACATGCAAATGTCAAATAACCAAATCCAAGTGAAGTCTGAGCCTTTGTAAAATGTCACAGGAGGTACCGGGAGCATTTATACATTATTTTTAACCAGAAGGTAAAACACAGAAGGAAATGATCAGGACTTGCCCCCCCACTCCCGCCCCCACCAAGTTCTGCCTGGGAAGCCAGTGCTGCTGAGAAAGGTCATCCTTGTTGACTAACAGAGGTACACGGTAGAGGATCAGAAAGGCCATAAGTAAAGTCATAGACACAAATCCCGCCTGGACTTCTTTCTGTGAAGCCAGCCAGCGCCTGGCAGGTATCAGAAAATTCAGGGCAGACAAGAGAGGAGTCCACACACTGGGATTCACAGCTGGCCCCTGTGGCTCAAACCTAAGCCCAACTGCATCAGCATTTGGGCCTGACAAACTAGGAAAACCAGCATCACCACCAAACCCCACAACTGTGGCAGTTTTCATAAGAGCAAAAGACTGAAAAAGTCTAAATGTCCGTGGGGTTAGGGAGTTGAAGAAACCATGGTATACTTTTTCAATAGAATCCCTTGCAAAGGAATGAGAGATTCTTTCCACTAAATTCCCTTTTGCACTGTTTGAATTTTTAATGTGTGTTTATATCACCTTTAATATGATAAAATTAAAAAATTAAATTAAAAAATAATTAAGATTAGCAAACAGGCCGAAATCCAGTCGAAAGAAGTCAAGAACTGCTTTTTATTCAAGCTGTCTTCACCCTGCCTTTGCCCCTAGCCTGGGTCTGCATGATGTTGAAACAAATGATTTATTTGGAGAGTTGGATCCAAGTAGTTCAAGAATCAAGCTATGCAAACTGTGAAATTAACTTGCCCAAAGAGATGTCCCAGCAGCCCTGTCTGGACACCTGTTTATGTTAAAACTTGATCAAGCAGCATGCACAGCCCGGCTGCCTGCTGGAGCCACAAACTGGCTTTGGTCCTGCAGGTACAGCAGATGTGAGTCCCTCGGCGTTGACTGGAAGACAGTGGTCCGTCTGGACCAAGAGTGTTGTCTTCTCTAGTTACAGAGGACTGGTAACTAGAGTTAGTTGGAGTGCGGTTTATTTCTTACTTCTCAGCTAGCCGCCTTGCTGGGATTGAGAAAAGAAACATCTGATGCTGTCTGCTCAGCTGATGACAGAGCAAGTTTCTGACATGAAAAGAAGAAAGCAGGATGAAGCCCTCCCAACCCGGCTCAGGAATGAGGGAATGAGCACACAAGCAGTCACATGATAGTCACAGTCTTGGCCTGGCGCAGACCCTGACCGCTTTTGCTGAGTTCCCAAATAAGGCATTGTTCTTTTCTTCACTTCCTGGGAAGGTAACAAGAGATAGCTGAGGAGTAAGTCCAACAGGAATTGGTGCATTTTGGATGAGAGAGCCCCAAAGAGGGTGGCGGGTGAGTCAGAAGGACCCAGTGATGCCTGAGTTAATTCAGTGGTCAGAGGCAGATGCTGCTAGTTATCAAAAAGGAATGTGTTTTCAAAACCTTTTTTTTTGAACTAGTTATAGGTTCACTGCTGCTGCTGCTGCTAAGTCGCTTCAGTTGTGTCCGACTCTGTGCGACCCCAGAGACAGCCCACCAGGCTCCCCGGTCCCTGGGATTCTCCAGGCAAGAACATTGGAGTGGGTTGCCATTTCCTTCTCCAATGCATCAAAGTGAAAAGTGAAAGTGAAGTCGCTCAGTCGTGTTCGACTCTTAGCAACCCCATGGACTGCAGCCTATCAGGCTCCTCTGCCCATGGGATTTTCCAGGCAAGAGTACTGGAGTGGGGTGCCATCGCCTTCTCCAGCAGCTGCAAAAATGTGTCATGAGGTCCGAAGTTCCCCTCACCCCACACCACCAGTGTTGACCTCTCATAGCACTGCAACACAGTAGCACAATCCGGGGGTTCACACTGGGGCAGCCTCAGAACACACCCAGAGTCCACCGGTTTTACAAACTCCTGCTTGTGTGTGCACGTGTGTGTCATTCTATGCAATTTTACCACACATGTGGATTTGTGTAACCACCACTGCAATCGAGACATGGAGCTATCCACCGCCACAAGGCTCCCTCCCCTCAGCAACCTCTCTCTACTGTTATCATTTTGTCCTTTTGAGAAAGTGCTATAAGTGGAATCATACAGGATACAGCCTCCCGAGACTGGCTATTTCCCCTCAGCATGATCAGAAACGGAATGGTTTTATAAGAACCAATCCTCCATATCAATTAACACAAGTGCAACTCAACAAGCCTTGCAGTTTGGCTGTCTGATTTACGGTAAGCTCTTAATAGGGAAGAGGCAGTCAGTCCACAAGTCAACCCACCATTGACTAGGGGGAGATGATTGTAAATAAAGAAGAAAGAGGGAGATGATGCCAGCCCTGATGAGGGTGAAAATGATGAGGATGATGACGGGCCAAAGGCTAGAAGCAGAGAAGGTGGTGCTAATGATGGCAGAGGCGATGGTCACAGCAATGACAGCTATGCCGATAATGAAGGCGGTAACGACCCTGGCGATAATCGAGGTGCTAAAGACAATGTGAGTGGACACAGTGAGGGAAGGATGAGGATAAAGGCGATGATGTGATGAGGAAGACTTTAGAGTTTACAAAATGCCACAGTTTACATTGTCATATTCTCTCAACAAAGCAGTTAGGGTGATTTCATTTCGCAGGTGGGGAAATTGAAGCAAGAATTAGTGAGTGGTTCAAGGCACTTACTGGTAAACATGAGAGCTAAAGGAGACAGACTTCTTGGTCATTCCTGGGAAACCACTTTAGCTCACTTAGATTCTTCCCATGTTCTCCCTCCTGCCTGTGAGAACCACAGGGCTACAAGGAAATGCCTGCTTTGATGATGAGTAATGAACAGGAGAATGAAAAAGCTGACTTAAAACTCAACATTTAAAAAACAAAGATCATGGCATCTGGTCCCATCACTTCATGGCAAATAGATGGGGAAAAGGTGGAAACAGTGACAGATTTTATTTCCTTAGGTTCCAAAATCACTGCAGACAGTGACTGCAGCCATGAGATTAAAAGATGCTTGCCCCTTGAAAGAAAATTTATAACAAACCTAGATATTGTATTAGAAAGCAGAGATATCACTTTGCCAACAAAGGGCCGTCTAGTCAAAGTTATTTCCAGTAGTCATGTATGATGTGAAAGCTGGACCATAAAGAGGGCTGAGTGCCAAAGAATTGCTGCTTTCAAACTGTGGTGTTGGAGAAGACTCTTGAGAGTCCCTTGGACTGCAAGGACATCAAACCAATCAATCATAAAGGAAATCAACCCTGAATATTCATTGGAAAGACTGATGCTGAAGCTGAAACTCCAATACTTTGGCCACCTGATGCAAAGAGCCTACTTATTGGAAAAGACTCCAATGCTAGGAAAGATTGAAGGCAGAAGGAAAAGGGGGCAACAGAGGATAAGATGGTTGGATGGCATCACTGACTCCATGGATATGAATATGAACAAACTCTGGGAAATAGTGAAGCACAGAGGAGCCTGGCTTGCTGCAGCTCGTGGGGTAGCAAAGAGTCAGATATGACATAGCGACTCAACAACGACCACAATGACATACCATTGCAAAGGCAGTAGGGGTAGGGGGAACTGGGATTCCTCTGTCCAAAAAGGGATCATAGCTCAGCTCCACCTCTGCCAACTTTGCACAGATCTCTAAGCCCTTCCTTCTGTCATATCCAGTCTAGAGGACATAGCTCATCTCATACCTCCTCAAAGACCAAGAAGACAGTCATCTAGACCCAGAAGGCAAAAGGCTTCATAGCCACACATGCATTGGTCTGAGAGCCGTGGCTGGTCACAAAGAAGAAATGATCAAACAAGTCAGTAGTTTGTTTCCACAAACAAGGTGACCGAGTCCATGGGGAAGGAGAAGGAAGGGGAGGAGGCGATGGAGAAGAACTGGGCAGTACTCCAGCCAGTGGGTAGACCCAGAGGGAAACGCGGGATAGCGGATGACTCATGAGCCCCAGCTCACCAGGTGATTTTTAAAGCTGCTTTAGAGCATGTCTGCAGGGTTGATCTCAACGCTTGCATCTTGCATTCTTAGTCATCAGTCTGGAGGCTGCCCTTCATTATTTATGAATGCAGCCAAGAAGAGTGTGGTTGTTTGAATTGTGTCTGTGTCCTCAAAATCCAGCAGAGAAGAGAGAGGTGGCCAGGAAGGGGAACCAAAACATGGCCCAAAGCAGATGGTAGAAAATACAGTGCACCTCCCACGCTGTGGGCCCTCAGGGGTGGCGGCGACACGGAATCAAATAGGTCTCCCAGCTCCCCGCCATGTGGGACGTGGTGGGGAGCCACTTGATGCAGACAGGAAACCCACTGGAGAAGGTCCTGCCACCTTGTCTCTCAACCACTTCTCAGGATGTCCTTGCATCTGTAACTATTTCAGCACGTGCACTCAGCCATGTCTGACTCTTTGTGACCCCATGGACTGTAACTTGCCAGGTTCCTCTGCCCATAGAGTTTGCCAGGCAAGAATACTAGAGTGGGTTGCCATTTCCTACTCCAGGGGACCTTCCCAACCCAGGGATAGCCTCTTGCATTGCAGGTGGATTCTTTACCACTGAGATACCTGGGAAGCCCAATTTGTGCTACAGAGTTTCCCATTATCTGGATTTTGCTCATCAAATCCCCATGGATTCAGAAACTTGTTTTTCTGTTAAAGTGGTAGTTAGAATGGGAGACTTTGTCAGATTCTGATTCCTTTTTTTTTTTTAATATTTATTTATTTGGCTGTGCCGGGTCTTAGTGGCTACATGTGGGACTCTTGCTGTGGCCCACAGACTCTTGTTGTGACACAAGCTTCGTTGCCCTGCAGCGTGTGGGATCTCTGTTCCCAGCCAGGGATGCCTTGCAAGGCGGATTCTTAGCCAGTGGACCCCCAGGGAGGTCTCTCTGGTTTGATTCTATTTGGTTTCTTTTTCTTTTTCTGGCAAGACTACTGTGTTCTTCCAGCAGAAAGCACATAATGTTGGCTTTCCCCCATGCTGTGATGTTAGCCATCACAGAGAATCATTTGTTCTGGTTTCAGAGGACAAAGGTAAATTCGTGGAGGACATGAGGAGCAGAAGGGCATTCCAGGCGCAAGTCGAAATGAAAAGTGCATGACCCGTCTGGGACTCAGCACGTTGGAGCAGAGTACGCCCTAGGCAAGGGGGTAGGGGGGAAGCTCAGCAGGGAAGCTCAGATGTTCCAGAGCCTGGACCTTATGTCGACGGATGATGGAGAAGGCAAATGGCCACAGATGCCATTCCACCCCAGGAAAAGAGGAAATGGCTCCTCGTTCGATCGGTTCTGCTGTCATAGGAAGCTAGGGTCACACTTGGCCCACTCAGACCAGCCTCTGGATGGCTGCAAACAGTCCCCTATTCTTACGAGGCCAGGGTTGCTCCTTGGCTAAAACTGCCATGATAGAACTTGTTCCTCTCTCAAAAGCACCATCATCTTTGAGTCTGGCTTAGTCTGCTCGTGGTACCACACCAAAACACCGCAGGCTCGATGGTTTAGCAGAGATGCACTGTCTCGCTAACGCCACTGTTGGCTCCAGCTTCACCATTTATGAGCTCTGTGACCTTGTGCATTTACGCCACCTCTCTCCACCGCAGTTTCTCATTGGTAAAAACCTGAACAAATTTATTTTTAAAACATGGGATTCCTATTTTAAAATCAATTTTCCTAAGGTATCATTTACGTACAACAAATGCACCCACTTCAGTATCAAGTTCGATGAGTTTTGACAAATGTGTATTGCCCAGGCAGCCACCACCACAATCAATATAAAGACCATTTTCATCCTCAACATTTTCCTTGTGACCTTCTATCAATGTTATCCCAAACCCCAGCCCTAGCCAACCCCTGCTGTGCTGTCACTACAGTTTCGGTTTTTTTCTAGAGTTTCCTATAAAGAGAATCGGGCTTCCCTGGTGGCTCAGCTGGTAAAGAATCTACCTGCAATGCGGGAGACCTGGGTTTGATCCCTGGGTTGGGGAGATCCCCTGGAGAAGGGAAATCATGTACTCGTGCTCTTTGGTTTCTTTTACATGGCATAATGTTTTTGAGATTCACTCGTGCTGTTGGATGTCAGCAGTTAATTCCTTTTTATTCCTTTGCAATACTCCAGTAAGTGAATATATCACAGAATGCTTGTTGATGAATGTTTGCAATGTTTCTGCTCTGTGGCAATTATGAATAAAGCTACCAAGAGCATTGTATAAAATATCTGTGTGGACGAGGACTTTGAGAGAAAATTCATACAATTTTATTAATAGTCCTGACAATATTTTTGCATCCAGAACAGTTTTATCTTAATAATAAACACACCCACATTTAAAAGAAATTGCCATAAGATTTAAAAGGACATTTTAGGATTTCCCTGGTGATCCAGTGGTTAAGACTCCATGTGGACTCAGGCTTTGATTTTTTTTGGGTAAAGACTTAACAGTGGAATGGCTGGGTGTTATGATAAATATATTTTTAACTTTTAAAGGAAACTGCTAAATTGTGTCCCAAAGTGGGTGTATCATCTTACATTCTCACTAGCAATAGATAAGAGTTCCACGTGCTCCCCATCCTTATTAATTAACACTTGATATTGGCAGTTTTTTTTTTTCCATTCTGTAAAGTCTAAAGTGGTATTTCAACGTGGTTTAATGTCTGTTTCTTTGATAATCAGTTGACCATTTTTTACGTCATTTATTAGCCATTCATGTATCTTTTCTTGTGAAATTTTTTGTTTGTTTGTTTGTTTATTTTCATTTACTTATTGCCACACTGAGTGGCATTTGGGCTGTTAGTTCTCTGGCCAGGGATTGAACCCATGCTCCCTGTAGTGGAAACACAGAGTCTTAACCACTGAATCACCAGGGAAGTCCTCAAATGTCCTTTTCAACCTTAGGCCCACTTTTTAAAATGTGGGTGTGTTTGTTATTAAGATAAAAGTGTTCTGGATACAAAAATATTGTCAGGAACATTAATACAATTGTATGAATTTTCTCTCAGCATGTGGCTTGCATTTTAAAATTTTTCTTAAAGCTAACTTTAGAAAATGAGTTTTTAATTTTGATGAAGTTCACCTCATCCATTTTTAAAAATGGTTTGTGCTTTTATGTTCTGTTTAAGAAATGTTGCCTACTCCAAAGTAGTGAATATTTTATTTGATGGTTATTTTTTTTTTGTAAAAGGCGTACAGTGTTTGCTTTTAAATCTAGGTCAATGATCTTCAAGTTTAACCTTTGTGCTTGGCATGAGGTAAAAGTCAAAATTCATTTTTCTCCATATGTATATCTGTTTTATTCCCATACAATATATTGAAAAGACCATCCTTTCCCCATTGAACAACCTTGGAAGCCTTGCCAAACTTTAACTGATCACATATGTGGACATATTTCTGAAACCACCTTTCTAGTTTTCTATATATCTATGCTTGGACCAGTATAACAGCCTCTTAGTTATTTTATTACCGTGGTTTTACAGCAAGCTTTGGCTTTGAAATCAGATAGTGCAAATTCTCCAATTTTTCCAAAATTGTTTTGGCTATCCTAAGTCCTTTATTTTACCAAATAAATTGGAACTCCTTAAATGGTTTAGGAAAATATTAAAAGTATCTAGAGGAAAAATATCTATTACCTTCAAAGAATGAAAAAAATTATAACAATGACCCAGTCCTCAGTGGTGAACAGGAAGCCAGGGGGTCAGGGTTAGGGTCTTTGTCTTTTACAAAAAAGGAAGGTGACTCAACTGATCTAATTTTTGAAAAAATTCTTTTTTTTCCAAAAAATCTTAAATCCTCAAAATACTGAGGAATTTGAATCTGTTCACTAATCCTGCGTCCATGATTCTGAATGTTTATATCATAATATATGGTAGCATAAACAGAATTTATATTTTGTGTTTAATGAATATAAATTTGGAATGTGTAAAAATGCTTAACTTTTTAATCTCATTAGCAAAGTAGAAACAATGCTTTTATTATAGGTACTTATTTATCGTTTTATAATTTTTCTTTTTAAATGTTCTATAATCATGGAGTCTTACTGTCCATAGTAGTTAAGGCTTAATTGTTCCCATATTTCTGTTTCTTACTGGGTGCTTTTTTAGAATCACCTCCATCTTAGAAAGATGGACTTTTTATTACGCTCCTTTTCCTGAGTACAGAAAAATTACTGTAGGAAACCATTGTGTCACCAAACTGCTTACGTAAGCTAAATGGAAAAAGAATATATAAGATTTTTCCTTCATATCAGTTGAGAGTTGTGTCTGAGTGGAATGATTGAATGGGATATTTTTAACTATTAAGGAATCGTCAATGGGAAATAAAACATAAGGTTACCCCCCAAAAAGTGAAAGTAATCGGTTAGGAATACATATATATCAGGGAAATACTCATAAAAAGAGAGCTGGAGTAGCTATATTAGCTTTAAACAAAATTAACTTTAAGGCCAGAAGAAAAGAAAAAAAGCATTAAGGATAAAGAAGATCAATGTGTAATGGTAAAAGAAAGGGTTCCCTGAAAAGAAATAACAATTCTAAATTGGTACCTATCCAGTCATATAGCCTCAAAATGTATAATAATAATAACAAACGGAAAGAGCAAGAAACCATCCATCAATTTGGCAAAAGTTTTCATTTTTTCCCCTATGTGGCGGCTAGCTGAAGGAAATATAAGTTTCAATAACTTTGGAAGCAATTCGGCATCATTTACTACAGCTGATGAAAAGAAGCCCTCCAGCCCTGGGTCTGCTCCTGGGTTCCCTGCCAGAACCATGCCCACTTCTGCACATGAGCAAGAACAAGGGTGTTTATTCACCGAAACCTTGCTTGAAATAAGGGGAAAATGCATACTGCCCACGTGTACCTTGACTGGACAAACTGGGATATTCATATGACCGAATAACATACAGCAGCTTAAAATAAGTGAATGGACTGATCTCAGTAACAAGGTGGATGAATCCCCAAAACATAAAGAACCACAGCAAACAGCCATCATTGTTTATTGGGTTGCTTTCCCTGATGACATTTCCTCTGACTGATGGCACAGGGATGGCTGCCTTCCCAGGGTGGGTGATCAGGGCCTGGGCTTGTGGGCACATCGCAGATGCTACCAGTGTGTCCTCTGGAGACACGCCTCCATCAAGCACCGTGCCCCCTCTCTTTGGAGGGCCCTGAACACAACAGCCTGGGAGTGGGTGCTTCTGGTGGGGATGCCCAGAGTAGGTGCCTAGAGAAACTTCCCCTTGGAGATTCACAGCACTGGGGAATGACTTTTTAAATCATCCGGTGCTCCCACCCACATTCTGCAGGGAGAGAGAAGACTGGGGGAGGACGCCGTCAAGGCCAACAAACGCTGCAGAGTTCCTGTCATCAGGTCTGCGAGCAGCAAGCGTGGCTTCCCATGGTCAGGCCAAGGTGGCCTTCACAGCTTCCCAGGGAGGGATCAGACTTCACATTAACACTTGCCAGGTGAATGTGCTGGGCTGAGTTCTGTGTGTTTGCAGTTCTTCCAGACTGGTTCACCTTCAAAAGACATGCAGAGCAGAGACGGGCCTTGATCAAAACCACCCTGCTTTAATGTTTACGTCGTGTTTTCTTAGCCAGACCCCTTGAGACAAGAGTCTATATCTTATTCCTTGTATCATCTATTGGGAAAGTGAGTGACAGTGTTGGTGCTCCATCCTGTCTGACTCTTTGCCACCCCATGGACTCTAGCCCACCAGGCTCCTCTGTCCATGGGATTCTCCAGGCCAGAATACTGGAGTGGGTTGCCATTCCCTTCTCCAGGGGATCTTCCCAACCCAGGGGTTGAACCAGGGTCTCCTGCATTGCAGTCAGATTATTTACCATCTGAGCCATCAGGGAAGCCCAAGCAGTACCTGGCATGGTTGTTGGTAGCAAAGGGCACTCACCCATCAGTGCCTGGTGGTTCCGCGTAAGCTCACGCACATATTCATGCATTCAATTATTTATTCATGGGTTCAATTAATGATACTGAATACCTGCTCTGGGCCTGGCCCTGAGAATGTAAAAATGAAGAAGACATGACTGAATCCTTGAGGAGCAGAGTTCAGCAGAAGATGCAGATGCAACACAATTCTGTGGTGCCAGGATGGATGCTGGAGTGTGATGGTCAGTGCAGTGCAGCTCAAGGAAGGAACCTGGGGAAGGAGTATAGGGCTGAGGGGCTGGGTGTGTGATGAAGGCTTGAAAATGAAAGTACATTTGAGCTGGGTCTTTGCAGTGGGCCAACAGAGAGAAGGAGAAGACTTTGCAATCACAGAGAAGTACGTGAGATCACTGGGGCTTCCCATGTGGCGCTAGTGGTAAAGAACCCACCTGCCAATGCAGGAGACATAAGAGACATGTGTTCGATCCCTGGGTCATGAAGATTCCCCAGAGGAAGGCATGGCAACATACTCCAGTATTCTGGCCTAGAGAATCCCATGGACAAAGGAGCCTGGTGGGCTAGAGTCACAAAGAGTCAGAAACAACTTAGCGACTAAAGTCCATGGGGTTCCAAGAGGGTGGACCCAACTGAAGTGACTTAGCTCGGATGCATAAGGGATCATTGAGGCTTCCCTGGTGGCTCAGATGGTAAAGAATCTGCTAACAATGCAGCAGACCTGGGTTTGGTCCCTGGGTTGGGAAGATCTCCTGGAGAAGGAAATGGCTACCCACTGCAGTATTCTTGGTGAGAGAAATCCATGGACAGAGGATCCTGGTGGGCTACAGTCCATAGGGTCGCACAGAGTTGGACATGACTGAGTGATGAACATTTTCACTTTTTTTTCACAAGAGATCATTAGTTAGTGAACAAATAATTTCATGTGCCTGGAACATGGGAGGAGAAACTGGGTTGACGGAGGAGAGGCTGGATAGGGAGATGAGGCTGGGCCTTTGGGCTTTTGGGTTGGAGCTGCAGATACTGTGCTGAGGAGGTGGGACTCTACTACACAGACAGCAGCCACAGGCATAAAGATTTGTGGTCACAGAGGAGGGGGACACAATCCAATGATGGTGTGGCCAGTGATCAGGAACAGGAGGGACATCAGGAGACCACTGTATGCATCCAGGCCTGAGATGATGAAGTCCTGAGCAGCGATGCTCAGTTGGAAAAGGGAAAGGCGCTCTGGTTGGCTGAAGGATGCTCCCAGACTCTCAACTTGTCCTTTCTTATGCATTATCCAGGGGAACAGTCCTGCTCCACATCAAGCCGGTGATGTTTCCAGACTCCTCAAATCCCACTTGGACTTCCTTCCTCATTTTAGAAAAGAGTGACACTTAGGGGATGCTGAAATCACCCTGAAGGATGACTCATCTCTTGAACTCCCTTGGCCTCTTCAAGTACAAGCTTAGGCTGGCTCAGCTTGACCCCAGGCTGTATTAACTTAAAAGATGAAAAACTGTAGTCATTTACTTAGACAGAGAGGTAGCTTTGGAAACACATTCTCTCAAATTGTGGGTTGACTTTGCATCAGGTTGGTCCCATAATGGGTGATTAATTGAGTTATTAATAGTTATGCGTGGCTGGAAGTGTTTGAGCAAAAATGATAACTGGCAATTTGAGGAACACTTGAGAGCTTTTCCCACTGGGTGATGCTAAATGGGATCAACTCTAAAGCTTGAAAGTCTGATAATTTTGTGATTCTGTTGTCCAGAGAGGAGGTAGAAAAACCTTGCCCTTGATGGGTTCATGTCCTGAAGGCTTTAACTCATGGCTGCAGGGCAAAGTTGAGTTTCTAATAAAGTTTTATCTGCGTGATATGAAAAGCTTCCAAGTGGAAACCAGGGCTGCTGGTGACTCACGTTATTGAAATATCTTTCTAAGCCACAGGAACTCAAGGATGAGACACACAGTTCACTGCCCAGAAGGAGAATTTAAGCAGGGAGAGTCTGTTGAGAATAGCTCCAGTTTTCCCTGTGCCACCTTTGATATATTCTTGCCTTTTCAGCATCCCCTAAGGGCCACTCTTTTCTAAAATGAGGAAGGAAGTCCAAGTGGGATTTGAGGAGTCTGGAAACATCACCGGCTTGATGTGGAGCAGGACTGTTCCCCTGGATAATGCATAAGAAAGGACAAGTTGAGAGTCTGGGAGCATCACCAGCTTGGTCGTCCCCAGGATAACTTGCCTCTACACATAGGAAAGAGGTTTTGCATCATTTGAGTCGAAAATTCCTTGGAAACCAAGTGGAGAAGAATAAAGATTCTCTCCCCATTGGATGCAAGTTTGGCTTTCCTGGAGTTCCACGTTTTCTGGCCACCACAGTGTATCCTGGGATAGAGCAAAACAGTCATAATTTCCTCAGATAATTCGCAAAACTCTTATCTTGGCTTTTAGGTCCACATTCAGAGGGTAAATACAAGGACGACCATCCCCCAATTCTTGGGGGCACTGAGGGGGCTTGACATGTGTCCCCATCCTCAGCAGACACTGTCAGGCCAGTGACTGTCATGCTCTGAGAAGAGAGGGCAGGGCCACCCCATGAGCTCAGGGGACCTGCTCTGCTTGCCCCCAACCACGCTCTGCAACTTGCCCTGTCTCCTTTCTGTTACACCCTTCCTAGGACCTGGTGGGACCACTGCTGTTCCACTCACGCCCCGGCACTTCCCCACCCCTGAGACTCAGCCTCCTTGAGAAATTGACAGTCAATTTCTCAAAAATCCTGTCACTGGGAACTTGTCTCCTCTTGCCTAAGACTCCACAGCATTCACGTGTTTGTCTTTCTTTACACGGAGCCCTCTGCCCCATCCCCACTGTATACCCTTGAACTCTACCTGCAAAGTGCAGTTGAAATGCTACATTTACCCAGAAGACTGGTCCTAATCCTCAGTTGAAATGAAACTTTTTGGGGGGCTCATATAACCTATTCTACCTTTCATGATGCAGTGAAGCCTCTCTGCCCATATTACAGTGACCCAAATACAGGTCCCGTATCTAAGTCACAAGCTCCTTGGGATCATAAACAGAACCTTCTCTGAACTGATGTCTCTAGCCCCAAGCATCGTGCCGACTATATAGTAGATACCTCAGTAAGGAATATGGCACACCTCTGATCCCTCTGGATACCAGAGTGTTCTATTAAGGACAAACGTTACTGTGGACAGGTCCCTCCAAAGCTACGGTGGATTTGCCAATATGGTCATGATCAGATAGCATTCTTTATATACAATCATGGACTTTAAACTTCCTTTTAAAAATCCTATCAAAATGAGTGTCCTTTCAAGTTTATGAAAAATTCATTTTTCCTTTCATGTTATGAAAAATCCATTTAAAGATGATATGCACTCAAGGGAAATAAATACAGCAAAAAGGTCTTTGCAAACACCTCTGGGCTGACATCAGCTTTGCATAAACTCCAGCCCACGTGCTCCAGGCCGTTTGCCTCTAATGACAAAAACAAACAGCCTAATGAAAATAGAAACAGTCTGTCAATTGCATGGTGAGAATTTGCCTAAGTATTTGAAAATATAATTGGGCTATATTTTTACAGGTCTAATCAAATGTTTTCTGTCCCAAGAGCTTTGGCAATTATTGGCCACGAATCAAACACAGGATATCTGAGGAAGCTAAACAGGGCACAAACTTAGTACTTTTCCCTGGCATTAAAAATGGAAAAGGACTGAAAACCAGAAAGCAAAAAGACGCGTTTGCCTGCACTGGGCAAAGAACAGAATCAAGCAGTTTAATCGGCCCCAGAAAAATGGAATATGAGGAATGTTTGCAAAAACTTCCTTATCACCTTTGCCTGCAAATCCCATCTTCTCCCCAGGTTTACTCGCTTCTTCTCAGGCTGGAAGCTCAGGCACTTCTCCAGGAGCTGTGAAAAGTACCCAGCATCTTCCCTGGGGCTGCAACCAGGTGCTCTGAGGTGGGGCTAGGACTGACACGCGCGGACAGCACTCCAGCTGCTGTTGTTCTTGGTGAAGTGCGAGAGCTCCAGCCCTGCGCCTTCCTCTTGCCACCCAAGCAGACCCAAGGGGGTCTACTGTCACTGGTCAGAGCAGAGGTCAGTGTCCTTGCACAGGGCTTTGGCGCTGCGGTTTGAGCTTCTGTCCCTTTGCCTGCCAGGAGAGAGAGCGAGAGAGACTGACATTTACAGAATCCAAGACGATTCCTCCCTCGTTGCTCCTGACAGGCTCCTTTCAGAAGTGAATGCCGAATCCCTATCTTTTAAAAAGAGATTTGGCCCACGCAAAACTCAGGGATCAAGTTGCTGGATGTTTTTACCCCTAATGAGGGAAGTTCAGCTGCTTTAACAGCCAGTTTCTGCACACTGAATTGCCTTGGTCATGCTGTCCATCTAATTTATGCCCTCAGACTGCTGGGCATGCAGGATGGGCCAGCATTTAATATTAGGAGGTTTTCTCTGGATTTCTCTGATCTCTAGTCTGACATGAGGCTCTGTCACCACCTTCCTTAAGTGGGACTGCTGGGTCAGATGACTGCCCACCTGGGGAGAGCTCTCTTGGGGGACCTAGAAGGGCAGCTGAGGTGGCTCCACGTGGCATCCCAAACCTTCAGAAGCAAAGGAAGAAATGGGGGCCTTGCACTTCACCAGCAAACCTCTAAGATACAGAGCCCCGTAAAGACAGCTCTCAGTGTGTGTATAGCTGGGCTCAAGCTCCTGGACACAGGATAGACCCAAGCCATGGAGCTGGCAACATCCTCAACGCCCCCAGATCTTATTGAACAGTTAGCTGTTCTCTTACAAGAACAGGACAGACTGTCAGCTGTAGATGCTCTACCAGGGTCAAGGCTGAGAGGATTTTATGATCAGTTCCAGTCTCTCTCTCACTCCAAGTAAACTTACAAATAACTCGAATGAACGGACAGACCTCAGGAGTGGGGGTTTCGAGTCCTTTAACCTGAGATGGAATCCTGGCTCCACCCCTTGCTAGAGACAACCCGAAGAGGAGAGTTTCAGTGTTAAGCTGTCCCCAACCCCTTCTGCTCCTGTTCACTCCCCCTTAATAGTTTCTGCAAAGGGCTTCCCCGGTGGTTCAGTGGTAAAGAATCCGCCTGCCAACGCAGGAGACACAGGTTTGATCCCTGGTCTGGGAAGATCCTACGAGCAATGGAACAACTAAGCCCATGAGTCACAACTAGTAAGTCTGTGCTCTGCTGCTGCTGCTGCTAAGTCGCTTCAGTTGTGTCCGACTCTGTGCGACCCCATAGACGGCAGCCCAGAAGGCTAGAATACTGGAGTGGGGTGCCATTGCCTTCTCCGAAGCCTGTGCTCTAGAGCCTGGGAACCGAGACTACTGAGCCCGCGTGCCACAGGTACTGAAGTCCGAGTGCCCTAGAGCCTGTGCCCCGCAGCAAGAGGCAACTAGAGAGCAGCCCCCGCTCGCCGCAACTAGAGAAAAGCATGCACAGCCCAGCATAATCAGTAAAGTATAGTTTTTAAAAGTCCCTGGAGGATGCCCCTGGGCTTTTCTGCTCCTGCAGTAGAGATTTCCAGCCATTTTCAGGTGAAAAAAAGGAAAATACAGACCCCAAGAACTTCTGGTAGGTGCAGCCCACCGCCTGGTGACCCAGAGGCAGAGTTATTCTGAAGAGCAGCCAGAGGGGCTGGCCCAGGGCCAAGGCCACCTCCTTGCTGTCCTTCTACACCTTCTGGGGTTCCTGGGGGTGAAAAGGAGAGAGACCGACTCAGTGACCTGAAGGCCCGGCCACTCATTAACATTCTGGATAAAGAGGACTGAGAAGCCGCTTCTTCTCCTTAGCAACTTGAGTGATGCGTGCTGTCTTCTCTTGTGCCACCAACGTCCCATCCACAGACCCCTCCCAGGCCCTTTCTGAGCCTCCCAGCAAAAACACAAATCCTCTTTGCTAAGTGCGAATTCCCTGCCAACACACACCCAGGGAGCCAGGACGCGCGTGTATTTAGCACATGCGAGACACGTGTTGTGCTTTCAACAGGCAGGTGCTGACAGCAGGCGCTGTCGGATAGGAAACTTGGGGTGGGGTGGGGGCGCTTGGGCTGGGGGTTGGTAAGAGGGGACAGGAAGCAGTGTCCCCTTTCCAGGACACTGCAGTCCCCTCTACAGGACAGGTAGAGTTTTCTGTCCTGCAAGTCAGTTTCCTGCCCCAGGACCTGGGAGGCGATAGGAGTGGGCTAGACTGCCTGAGGCACGAGGGTCCCCCTTCTATCTAACACCTGCTTGTGGGGGCCCCAGGATCCTGGCACCCGGGCACGGCCACTCACCAGCCTGCAAGCAGGCTGACCACCTGCCGTGGCTGCACGGGGAGGAGGGCTCCAGTACGCCCACTCGAGCCGCACTCTGCACCCTACAAGGGGCACGACCACAGCCTCGGGCAAGTGACTGACCTTGGTTTCATTCATCACTTAAGACCACGTTTCCTAATCATGAGACGATGACGATAAGTAATGACAATCAATGGTCATCACACCTTCTTTTCCCTGCCTCTACACGCCGCCCCCGCCCCCTCCAAGTATTTGCGCTGGCCACCTCCTTCTGATCTTGTTCAACTTATCTTTGCACTTCAGGGCAATGTAATAAGAATTCCTGGCTTGTGTGTTTGCATACCCATTAACTCTTTGGATCCTTCAAACTGGGAGTGGATGGTTTATTGTTTCTGTGTGACTGGCGAGGAAACAGACGTGGAGAGACTAGGTCACTTGGCACAGGACGCAGAACGGAGTCCCCATAGTTCAGGTTCACGGATCACAAGTCAGCGTTTGTGCTCTCTGCCTCCCCCTGGTGGAGGTGCAGGGAGAGGCGCTGCCGTCGGGAACTGCACCCCACCCTCCATTAGCCGCGCGGTCCCTACGTCGCTGTTGACGATCTGTTATCCAACTCACCACCCACCACCACCGGAATTCGAGCCTCCCAATGTCACGCAGTGTTTTTCAGCAGTAACATCAACATACCTTGTTGTAAAAGAAGCAAAGATACAAGAGCAAGTGGCATTGGAGACCAAACGTCCCTCCTTGGCTCCCCGACCTAACACCTCCCCCATCCAGGCTCCTCTGTGAAAGTTCTAGAACCTCCTTCCAGCCCTTTACCCGAGCATCTTCGCGTATGCTCATGTGTAGGTATCAGTTCACTTCGGTTCAGTTCGATCTCTTAGTTGTGTCTGACTCTTCGTGACCCCGTGGACTGCAGCACGCCAGCCCTCTGTCCATCACCAACTCCCAAAGCCTACTCAAACCCATGTCCATTGAGTCGGTGATGCCATCCAACAATCTCATCCTCTGTCGTCCCCTTCTCCTCCCTCCTTCAATCTTTCCCAGCATCAGGGTCTTTTCAAATGAGTCAGTTCTTCACATCAGGTGGCCGAAGTATTGGAGTTTCAGCTTCAGCATCAGTCCTTCCAAAAAATATTCAGGACTGATCTCATTTAGGATGGACTGGTTGGATCTCCTTGCAGTCCAAGGGACTCTCAAGAGTCTTCTCCAACACCACAGTTCAAAAGCACCAATTCTTGGCTCTCAGCTTTATGTTGTTGCTGCTGCTGCTAAGTCACTTCAGTCGTGTCCGACTCTGTGCAACCCCATAGACGGCATCCCACGAGGCTCCCCCATCCCTGGGATTCTCCAGGCAAGAACACTGGAGTGGGTTGCCATTTCCTTCTCCAATGCATGAAAGTGAAAAGTGAAAGTGAAGTCACTCAGTCGTGTCCGACTCTTAGTGACCCCATGGACTGCAGCCCACCAGGCCCTCCGTCCATGGGATTTTCCAGGCAAGAGCACTGGAGTGGGTGCCATTGCCTTCTCCGTTATGTTGCTAGACACTATCTATTATTCTGAGAACTGACCTCCATAACGTGTCTTTGGAGCCCTCTAAATCCACTGCCTCATTTTTAAGGCCTCTCGTGAACATGGTTGATCTCTGTCTTCCCAGTTCCCCCATGACAGACATTTAGATTGCTTCTTCTTTTTTTTTTTTTTTTTAATTTGAATGTTATAACGATCACTGGGGCTTCCTGGGTGGCTCAGAGGGTAAAGAATCTGCCTGCACTGAAGAAGACCCGGGTTCAATTCCTGGGTAGGGAAGATCCCCTGGAGAAAGGAATGGCTACCCACTCCAGTATTCTTACCTGGAGAATTCCACGGTCAGAGGAACCTGGTGGGTTACAGTCCGTGGGGTTGCAAAGAGTCGGACAGGACTGAGTGACTGACGGACACATAATGACCATTCTAGACAGTGGTTTTGGTGCCTATGAATGAAAATGTCCACATTACACCCGTTTTACAGATGAAGACAGTGAGATGGGATGAGGTGAACAGATTTCCTGGGACCAAAACATGGGTGTCTATAATCTTCCACCAAAGCTCTGTTCTTCAGAGCCCAAAGAAGAGAATTCTGGGACTTTCACAGAACAGGCAGATCTCATTGTCACAGGGCATTGGGACCACGTGTTCTTCCTTCATCCATGGCAGCCAGCCTGAGTCTCTAAAATGTAGCTCCGCTTGTAGCACAGGCTCTTTATTTTGCTCCTGGACACTGCTGTCATCAGTAAGGAGTCCACGGCTCTCAGACGCTCCCAGAAGTCTGTGCGACCCATCACCCCTCCGGGGCTTGACCCAACACTTCATCCCCTTGGGAACAGCCTCACCATCCTCCCCCGTTTCCCTCGGGCTCTCCCGCGCCGCCGCATGGCTGTAGGCCTTAAACTTCCTCTCCTGTGCCGCTGCTCACCTAGTCACCTTCCCTCAGCTCTCAGGTCCCCTTGGCCTGTCACCTCGCCCAGGAACCTCCTAGAGTCCTTCGCAGACTTTACCGCCCCAGACTGCAGCTCTGTGCTTGCCTGCCTGTCCACACCAGCCTGGGAGCTGCTCCGGAGTAAGGACGCTCCCACCGCGGGTTTACTGGTACATCCCTCGAGGGCTCTCGGCCTGATAATGACTGTGGGTTTGTAGCACTAATGGACACACACTTGCATTCATGCCAGAGTCACACTCTGCTCTCTGCCTGGTACCCTCAGAAGTTGGGTATACTCAAGTGTCACTGACACTCCCACTTCAGTGCCTTGGGACAGTCACACGGACACAGAGTAAGGTCACTTCAGTTGGCTTTCTTTTTGCTGCTAGAGTAGCCAGAGGCTCAGGGTTTCCCTCAACAGAAGGGGGAGAGACAGAAAGGAAGGAGACCAATGAAGAGGGAGAGATGATCGGGAGAGGATGTCTCCACTGAAGATGTCTCCAGACACAGGAACCTCGGTGGCTGTGAATATTGCCTACTTAAAGACAGATGTGTTTGGAGGCCATGAAGCAGGGAATATTGAAATGGGTGGAGGCATTGGTGCAGGACCCCCTCCCAGACCCCAGCATGAAGGGAAACAGAAGCACAAGGAAATGTGGTCTCATGATGAGAACCTCCCTGAAGCCTAGATACTGAGAGGACCAGCACCCCGGAGCAACTCTACCTACAAAGACCTGGGAGATCTGACCTTCTGATGTCACTGGCCCATCTACCTGATGCTGGTGGTTCTGTAAACATCAGCCCTAACAAGACCCTTTGAGAGCTTGCTACCCACACACATGTCCCAGTGTCCTCAGCACCTGTATTCAGCATCATTTCTGCAGCAACATAGTCCTGGAACGTGGTTGTCATCATCCGCTGTGCAGTTGAACACTGGAAGTTGGAACTTGGAGAGATGAGCCTCACGCCCATAGGCTCGGGAGGTCTCTGTCTCCTGGCATTGCCGCTGGGTCCTCAGAGTCCACGGAGGCTGCAGACAGAGCCACCACGCCGTTTCCACTTCCCTTCCCCTCCCCTCTCTCCCATCTTCCTCTCTCCTCTGCTATGTTCTGTGCCAAGTTTCGTCCTCGGAGCAGACTCCGTGGGCAGATGTTCCTAGGAACATACTGTCCCCAGGAGAAGACCCGCTGCCCTTGTGGAAGGGTCCGTGCAGCAAAAGCAGATTGAATGCTCGGGGACTGGGATATTTTTGATTTTGAGGCAGGTGGCTGAGGCAGGATAATCCCTAAATTTAGAGAAATGTGTAAAATGTAGGCTTTAGACTCTTCTTGGGGGAAGACTTCCTGCCTGGGAACCGGGCATTTCTGAGTCCCTCAGCTGGCAGCCCAACTCAGCTTCTCACCAGTGAATTTGCAATGAGTTTCAGGGCAATGAATGCCCGTCCTTCAGGAGTGGTTCAAACATTAGAGTCATGCAAAAGTTCCTCCATATTCCAAGGGGCTGGATGGTAGTGTCCAAACTATAGAGGAAGAAACCAGAAGAAAGAGAAAGGCCAACACATCTGAGAGGGCAGAGGGAAAAAATCAGAGAAGAAATTATCTGTCAAGAAACAACCAAAATTAAAGGGAAAAAATGGGGTTATAAGAAAGCCAGGAGAGAGGAGAATAAATTAATGATGTCATAAGGAAGCAGCTGGAATCTAGATGGTGTGTTTGTCTGCAGGGAGCCTGGCATGGTTTCCTTAAGTCTGCATCACTTAACTGGGACTTTGCTGAGATAACGGAGACCTAGAGACCTAGCAAGATGCCCTGAGTGGTTCTGTAGCAAAGGCTGCTTTGGACAAGTCAGCTCTAGAGAACATCATTGGGGCAATCAGGGAAATCAGAGAAGGGTCTGGGTGGTAGATGGCATACAAACATTCTGAAACCAAGAGCAAAGTGGAGATTGTTTACTGAAAAAAAATCAGATTATGAAACATTTTGTGCAGAATGATCTCATTTAGGTGAAGTAAAAAAGGAAGAATATGTACTGAGGTGTTAATGGTGGAAAGCTCTGGGTGGTAGGAATGTAGAAAGTTTCATTTTTACTTTCCCTTGACTATATTTTCCATTTTCTCCAGCACACGGGCAGGGAGATGGACCTAGCCTCTTCAAGCAGTCTGTGTCACTCCACTGAACTAACAGGGACCTAGGAACATAACAATATGCCCTGAGTGGTCCTGCAGAGCTTCTGAAACAATGAAAGATGAATTTAAAAACTAAACAATTTAGGCAACATTACCATGTTAGGTGGCGCTAGTGGTAAATAACCCACCAGCCAATGCAGGAGACTTAAGACATATGGGTTCGATTCCTGGGTTGGGAAGCTCCCCTGGAGGAAGAAACGGCAACCCATGCCAGTATTCCTGCCTGGAGAATCCCATGGACAGAGGAAGCTGGCAGGCTACAGTCCATGGGGTCACAAAGAGTCAGACATGACTGAAGTGACTTAACATGCACGCACGGAAAAGAAGACAGTACCCTGTGCATCTCCCTGGCTTCTGGAAGCTGCACGCCATCCTGGTGTTAAAACACCCCTGAGCTCATGGCAGCATCACTCAAATCTCTGCTTCTATCTCCACGTCTGTCTTCCAAGGGTCTGTGTCTCTGTTCAAATTCCCTTCTACTTACAAGGACACCGGGCGTCAGATAAAGGTCCACCCTTTATCCATCCATCCACCAGGATGACTTCATTGTAGCTAACAATATCTGCTAAGAACTTATTTCCAAATCAGGTCACATTCTGAAGTTCAGTGTGGACGTGAACTTGGGGGAAAGGGAACATCATTCAACTCCGTACAGGTGAGGAAACTAATCACCTACCTGATTTTGCTGTTTGAGCTTTAAATGAGTTAGTAAAGATAAGGCACTTAGAACCATGCCTGGCATATAGAAAGCAGCATCGAAGTGATGGTGATGAGATTCCTTCAGCTGGAATCTGAATCTGCCTGCTTACCCCGCAGATATGCACAACCAGGAAGATATTCAAAGCCGCAGAACAAATAGTCCAATCATAAACATTCTCCCCATTTTATTGCTATGCCTGTTTTTATTCCTTGTGGATTGCACTCCGCATTCCATGATAGCTTGAGCCCCTACGGCAGGAAGTGGTAAAGTTGGAGGTGGGGAGCGGAATGGGGTGATAATGTCCACCAGGAAGCCTCCTTGGTCCTTGGGCCTGCTGCATTTGGTCACCCTCTCCTCTGCAGGCCATGATGTGGCCTAGCCTCTCTGGCCACACCGCTCGGTTCTTACAATGCTGTCACTTCCTGTTGGCATCCTGTCACTTCCTGTTGGCATCCTGTCACTTCCTGTTGGCATCCTGTCACTTCCTGTTGGCATCCCGTCACTGCCTGTTTGCCGGCACAGGTGTCTCGGGTCCCAGGAAGCTCAACTGCACTGAGTCTCCGCAAAAAACAAGGGCCTCCAAAGGGAATTGTAGCTGCCTTCGTCATCCCTGCCACTGCCACACCAGGGCTGTAGGTGATCCTGTTAGAAAAACCACCTCTGACTTTTAGCCAAACTGGAGGCAAATACACTTTACATCTTGGCATTTCCTCTCAGCCCTGTAAGAGCTCCCACTTGAAGTTTTTTATGTGCAAAGCTGATGTAGAGAGAGCAGCAGGGTGAGAGGTAGGAGAGAAGGTGTGATGAGAGCACAGTGGTCCGGATCGGCCTCCAGGTGTCTGTGGGGCACAGTGACTCCCTGACTTGAGGTGACGTGGCACCCATTTCCTGCCAACAGATCTCCCTTTTTGCCAAACTAGTTCAAACTGGGATGCTGCCCATTACAAACAGGATGTCCAGCCTAAAATAATTGGCTATATGCTTGGGACTTGAGGGTAGTCCCTGTCCCCTTGGGATTGATTTTTTTTTTTTTGGAAGAAAAAAAAGAGAAAAGAGAAAACTGAAAAAATAATTCTAGATGTAACCAGAGTTATGAAAAGGAGATACATGGGGGACAGTGTGGTCTGATGCTTGGGTTTTAATATACTCCTTTGGGCTTCCCTGGCTCAGAGGGTAAAGCATCTGCCTGCAATGAGCAAGACCCAGGTTCAATCCCTGGGTCAGGAAGATCCCCTGGAGGAGGAAATGGCAACCCACTCCAGTATTCTTGCCATGGAAAATTCCATGAACTGAGGAGCCTGGTAGGCTACAGTGCATGGGGTCGCAAAGAGCCAGACACGACTGAGTGACTTTCTTTCTTGTTTCTATAGGAAAGAAAACAAAGAAAGAAGTGTGTGTGTGTGTGTGTGTGTGTGTGTGTAAGAGAGAGAGAGGGATTAAACACAAAAACAGCATCCTGTCCACCCCAGCTGAATATTCAGAAATAGTCCCCAAATCTTCAAAAACAACAATGTGCTAAGTCACCCAGGGTTTTATTTTTCAGGTGTTGGTGGGTGACAGGTGTTCTCTAAATCCAGCTCTTTTGTCAACTCCTCAGAGTGTTTCTAACACTATTTCACAAAGTAAAAGACTGGTGATGGAGAGTGGAACGTCCCCCGGGCCAGCCAGGGATGGGGAAGGTGGGGGTGCCACTCACTACCTGAAGGGGCTTGTGCCTGGGGACATGGCCGCGTGTCATGCTGCCCAGGGAGCCTAACTGTGTCCCAGCAGACAGTCTCCAGTTCAACAGGAGCAGAGAGCATCTGTTTGTGCCATTTGTGTGTGGTTAGTGACACCTATCAGCTTAAATCTAAAGCGAGGTTAAAAAGAAAGGAGTGTGGCTCCTTCCCCCTGCAGTGCTGGAGGTTCCTCAAAGGCTTCAGGTGTTCTCACTCTGTGCATTTGCATAAAATAGTCCTTCTGTGGAAGATGCCTTTCCTTGTAGGAAAGTTTCAGGGCTCACCCCAGACGTTATCTGTTCCCTGGGCAGGCGACACATCATTAGCAAGCACCTTGAGTGCCAGGGCTGTGGCATCTTTGAGCTCTCAGTGAGGTCCAGAGGCACTCTGTACTTTATTGAATGAAAGAATGGGAGAATGGATGGATGGGTGGATGGATGGATGGTTGAATGGATGGATGGGTGGTTGGATGGAAGGTTAGATGGATGGATGGATGGTTGAATGGATGGATGGATGAATGGATAGATGGATGGGTGCATGGTTGAATGGATGGATGGATTGGTGAATGGATGCCATGTGGGAAAGTGAATGTGATTGCTTTAAGACAGCTTCTTAGAATTAGCTTAAGGACACAGAACTGATTCCTAAGTCATCAATGAAAACTAGCTGCAAGCTTCTGAAGTGACAGACACTGTTATGGGGCAAGCCTTTCGCAGATTCTCTGGGGTTGATAGCAAAGCCCCATGCCCTGAGGAACCCACTGCAGCCTACATGGGCCTTCCTGTAGGAGCTCTATTTCTTTCATAAGAAAAAAAAGCTTCTTGATTCCCATATGGATGTATATAGCGAGCCTCAGCAAAAAAAAAGATAAAAACCAGCACAACCCAGAGGAACCAAGAGCTCGGGTCTTGTCTCAGCGTTGTGTGACTGGATGTAAGGGTTGGGGGTTCCAGTAGTTGGAAGTTGCAGGGATGGGGTGGGGCCAGTCTAGGATTTCGGGACCATCAAGTTGAAGTTCATTGGCCCTTTGTCTGTTTTCCTGCACTGTACCCACTGATGGAGAAGACGTAACATCTGAAACTGCCTTCAAGTCCCATGTAGATGCAACGCAACGAAACCTGGAGAGAGTGAGTGAAAACTCCCAGAAGTGCCTAGAGGAAGCGGTCAGCAGCAGTGAGCCTGCTTTCCCCCGTTCATGTGCTGACCCTTCTGTTCCCTCTTTTAACTGACTGAAGAGATGGCCTGGAGACCGCTCAGGTGGCAAAGAATGTGGGCTTTGGAGCTAAACAGACTGTGGTCCTATCGATGGACCTACTGATTCTTATTGTATTAATAAACCCTGGGCCAGTTGCTTGATTCCTCCCCAAATCCCTCTGTAAATGGGGATAAAAACGTGCTGTGAAGTGGAAGGATGAAACAGCAGGAAAGACCCTGATGACGCCCCCAGCCCTCGCCACTGTTCTGACTTTATATTGATTAGGGGAAAGGGAGCTGAGAGTGCTTTCCAGAGAGGACCTCGGCTTCCTGAACAAAGCTGAGAAGGGGTCTGAGTGCTGGGGGTGTAGGAGATAGGAAGGCGAGGGATTTTGCAGGAACAGAAGGAGATGGGGGATCCACAGGAAGCCAAGAACTTGTCTCCAGGCTCCTCTACCTGAGCTGCTGTGAGAGGAGCACCCTCAGGAGCTGGTACCGTCTCAGCCAGGATAGCATCACATCCAAAGTGGATATATTTAGTAGATATGTGTTAAGTCATTTCAGTCGTGTCTGACTGTGTGACTCTGTGGACTGTAGCCTGCCTGGTTCCTCTGTCCATGGGCTTCTCCAGGCAAGAATACTGGGGTGGGTTGCCTTGCCCTCTTCCAGGGGATCTTCCAGACCCAGAGATCGAAACCGTGTCTCTTAAGTCTCCTGCATTGGCAGACAGTTTCTTTACCACTAGTGCCACCATTTAGTAGATAAATAAGGAATAAAAAGACAGTCAATATAATTACTCAATACAGAAGTTCAAATTAAAACTACACTGAGATACTTTTGCCCACTATCAGAATGGATATCTTCTAAATCACGGACAGTACCAAGTGCCAGTGACTATGCAGAAAAACTTGAGCTTTTGTACATTTCTGATAGTACTGTGAAAATGTCACAACCATATTGAAAACCAGGGTGACAGTGTTTTATAAAGGGAACATTTCACAAGCCTTTCTATGAGGCAGCATAAGCCTGATACCAGAACCAGACAAAGCCAGTGGAGGAAAACAAAACCATGGGTTGACATTTCTCAAAACACAGATTCAAAAAAACCTCAAAATCTTAGGAAGAAGAATGGTCCACTAGGAATGCAGAGTTGGTGCAGCATTAAAGAGTTAATGAATGCATTTCCTTAGCCTAACATCATAAAGGAGAGAATACAAAGACTGGCACTTTCCCCAAGTTAATCTATGGCTTTGATGTCATCCAAGTCAAAAGTTCAGCATTTTTTGTTTGTTTGCTTGCTTATTTTGGGTTTTATGAACAGTGTAACTTCAATATAAGAGGCTTCCCAGGTAGCTCAGTGGTAAAGGATCAGCCTGCAACATAGGAGACCAGGCTTCGATCCCTGTGTCGGGAAGATTCCCTGGAGAAGGGAATGGCTACCCACTCCAGTATTCTTACCTGGGGAATCCCTTGGACAGAGGAGCCTGGGAGGCAGGGTAAGTTCAATATAAAGAATTATTAACTACAGTTAGGCTACTCGGTTCCACTTTTCACTTTGATGCATTGGAGAAGGAAATGGCAACCCACTGTAGTGTTCTTGCCTGAAGAATCCCAGGGACGGGGGAGCCTGGTGGGCTGCCGTCTATGGGGTCATACAGAGTCGGACACGACTGAAGCAACTTAGCAGCAGCAGCAGCAGGCTACTAGGAAGTAAAGGGAACTCTAAAGATCAGAGGAAGAGTAGGGTTGGTTTTTTTTGAAACATGATAAAAGATTTAATTTCTTTTTCACTTGTGAAGATACTTTTCCCATTAGAAAGTGAGAAAATAAGTTATCCAAATTTATAAACCTGCATAGGAATTTATAATGCCCAGAAAATTGATGTTTCCAAATATCAATTGTTCCCTAATCTCCCTCTATAAGCCAATCCAATAAAATACCCACTTTTCAGCATGTTTTCTAAACACTAAATTGGCAAGCCGATTATAATGTTTATATGTCATCAAAGGACATCTTTAAGAAAAGGAACAGACAAGCCATGGGATAGGAAAGTAGTGGAAGCACATAAATACAACAAATGTCTCCTGTCCAAAGTATATTTGAAAGCTCCTACAGCCCAATAAGAGAAAGATCAACTGCCTGCTTCAATGTTAGCTGCAAAGTAAAATTGTATAGGTACTTTGGAACTCTGTTTGGCAGTTTCTTGTAAAGTTAAATATAAATGTAGGCATTTACTGAAGGGAACTAAAACATACGTATGCTAAAATAAATTGTACAAAAATGTCCACAGCAGTTTTATTCAGAATATCCCATAAAACAGGTGTCCATTGTCAGAATATGGCTAAACAAAATGTGACATATTCATACAATAGATTTCCGCTCAACAACAGAAAGCAATGAACTAGCAAAATACAGAACAGCATGGATCAACCTGAAAACTAACATGCTGAGTGAAAGAAGCTTGATATAAAAGAGCACACACCGTATGGCTCCATTCATATGAAATTCTAGAGTTTGCAGAATTAATCAAGAAAATGGCAGAACAGCAGTTAGCTCTGGGGTGGGAGGGGGTGGTGGACTGACTGGAAAGTGGCCTGAAAAAACTTTATAGGCTAAAGAAACATTATGTATCGTAATAAGTGTATGGATAACAGATGATGTATTTATCAAAACTCATCACTGGTATGTGATTTGTGCTTTCACTATGTAAAGCAAACCTCAGTAAGAAAAAAACTCCTTATAATAAAAAAAAAAATTTAAGTGGATCTTCACAGGAAAAAAAAAAAAAGATGCTTCCAATATTGCAGTCACAGCATACGAACAGAATGACTTAGGAGATCTTATTGGCCACTGAAGTGCCTCACCGTTGGGGAGTAGGGTGAGGGGAGGGCCCAGTCATCCACTCCCGTCTGCCTGGATCAGCCTAGGGGGAGACCCTTTGGTAGGACCCTCAGGCACCAAAGCTATGACATCTGGTTGGGGGAAGAACTTCTGATGCTGACAAGTGGTGTCTGAGAACATGTGGTCAGCCTTGGGTCTGAGGGCAGCACCTCCCTTACTATAACAGCCCCACCCGCACCTCTCTGCCATAAACTGATAGTTTGGTTTTCCATAAAGGGCCCCTCAGTGTTCATACAAAGGAAATAATGGATGTTTCTTGCTTTTAAAATCTTGCTCAGCCTCAGAGTTGTCATTTAGCGAAAGAGATTTATGTCTGCCTCAGTTTCCTACATCCCCAAACCACTTTCCATAAGAAAGCATCACCTTGTGCCAGTCTCCCAAATCTCCCCACCCTCTCCCTCTCCCACAGAGTCCAAAAGACGGTTCTGTACATCAGTGTCTCTTTTGCTGTCTCATATACAGGGTTATCGTTACCATCTTTCTAAATTCCATATATATGCGTTAGTATATTGTATTGGTGTTTTTCTTTCTGGCTTACTTCACTCTGTATAATAGGCTCCAGTTTCATCCACCTCATTAGAACTGATTCAAATGTATTCTTTTAAATGGCTGAGTAATACTCCATTGTGTATATGTACCACAGCTTTCTTATACATTCATCTGCTGATGGGCATCTAGGTTGCTTCCATGTCCTGGCTATTATAAACAGTGCTGCGATGAACATTGGGGTACACGTGTCTCTTTCAATTCTGGTTTCCTCAGTGTGAATGCCCAGCAGTGGGATTGCTGGATCATAAGGCAGTTCTATTTCCAGTTTTTTAAGGAATCTCCACACTGTCCTCCATAGTGGCTGTACTAGTTTGCATTCCCACCAACAGTGTAAGAGGGTTCCCTTTTCTTCACACCCTCTCCAGCATTTATTGTTTGTAGACTTTTGGATCGCAGCCATTCTGACTGGCGTGAAATGGTACCTCATAGTGGTTTTGATTTGCATTTCTCTGGTAATGAGTGATGTTGAGCATCTTTTCATGTGTTTGTTAGCCATCTGTATGTCTTCTCTGGAGAAATGTCTATTTAGTTCTTTGGCCCATTTTTTGATTGGGTCATTTATTTTTCTGGAATTGAGCTGTAGGAGTTGCTTGTATATTTTTGAGATTAGTTGTTTGTTTGTTGCTTCACTTGCTATTATTTTCTCCCATTCTGAAGGCTGTCTTTTCACCTTGCTTATAGTTTCCTTTGTTGTGCAGAAGCTTTTAAGTTTAATTAGATCCCATTTGTTTATTTTTGCTTTTATTTCCAATATTCTGGGAGGTGGGTCGTAGAGGATCCTGCTGTGATGTATGTCAGAGAGTGTTTTGCCTATGTTCTCCTCAAGGAGTTTTATAGTTTCTGGTCTTACATTTAGATCTTTAATCCATTTTGAGTTTATTTTTGTGTATGGTGTTAGAAAGTGCTCTAGTTTCATTCTTTTACAAGTGGTTGACCAGTTTTCCCAGCACCACTTGTTAAAGAGATTGTCTTTAATCCATTGTACATTCTTGCCTCCTTTGTCAAAGATAAGGTGTCCATATGTACGTGGATTTATCTCTGGGCTTTCTATTTTGTTCCATTGATCAATATTTCTGTCTTTGTGCCAGTACCATACTGTCTTGATGACTGTGGCTTTGTAGTAGAGCCTGAAGTCAGGCAGGTTGATTCCTCCAGTTCCATTCTTCTTTCTCAAGATAGCTTTGGCTATTCGAGGTTTTTTGTTTTTCCATACAAATTGTGAAATTATTTGTTCTAGCTCTGTGAAGAATACCGTTGGTAGCTTGATAGGGATTGCATTGAATCTATAAATTGCTTTGGGTAGTATACTCATTTTCATTATATTGATTCTTCCAATCCATGAACATGGTATATTTTTCCATCTATTCATGTCCTCTTTGATTTCTTTCACCAGTGTTTTATAGTTTTCTATATATAGGTCTTTAGTTTCTTTAGGTAGATATGGGGAGGGAGGAGGGAGGAGGGTTCAGGATTGGGAACACATGTATACCTGTGGGGGATTCATTTCGATATAGGGCGAAACCAATACAATATTGTAAAGTTAAAAAATAAAATAAAATTAAAAAAAATAAAGCATCACCTTGATGTCTCTAGCAAATCTTTCTCTCTCTGTCTCTGTCTCTCTCACATGTACACATACATGCACACACACTCACACACACACAAATGCACACACACACTATCTGTGTCCCTGAATGCACACACAGAGCAGGGCTCGCTAAGCACACACAGATCCCTAGGTGTGGTGAGCTGAGCCCTTGATTGTTCTGATCAGGCACAGAAAAGGAATAGAGAATGCCCACCCCAACACAGACCTCCAAAGCTGGAGTGGCTCATGGGCTGTAGCTGCACGGCAGCAGAAGGCGCTGAATTCCAGCCAAACAGGGAAGGAAGGCCCACGGTGCCTGTCTCTCCCTCCTTTCCCTGCCCCCTCTCCCCTTACCCAGTCCCTGGTGACATCCTCATGCAGCCTAGATTCACGTGTGAGATTGCCTCACCTACCCAATTCATTTCAAGGATGGGGAGTCTGAGTTACACATACCAACAGCTAGGGGCAGTGACTAGACCAGAATCCTGAACTCCTGCCTTCCAGGGTGCCGCCTGCTGCATGATGCTGCCAGCCCAAGGTCTCTTTCTCATCAGAGAAGTGGATTAGAAATGCTAACAGGAATTTCTAAAAGGAATGCTTGTTAGATAGCATTGGAAAGTGGTACTCAGATCAAGGGCTCCTACCATGCTGAGGGTATGATGGGACCACTGCCCCAGTCCTGGGGTGGGGGCACAACTAGGGCAGCTTCAGAATCACCAGGAAAGGGTGTCTCCCTTTCAGACCACTGGGAGCATATACCCACAGAGGGCAAGACCCCAGGAACAGCCTGCAGGAAGCCCAGCAGAAGCCAAGTCAGGCCACGCATAGGTCAGGGAGCATCCCAGCATGAGCTCTGTGCTGTGTATGTTATAGGGGCTGCGAGATGGACAGAAGACGTGAAATGGTTTCAAAATATCACACATCTCAAAATGATATGGTGATATAATTCCGTGATCATAAGCATGAGCTTTGGATTCCAACAGACTTCTCTCTAATACAGCAGACTTCTCTCCAAGACTTCCAATACTGCTTCTCAACAGACACAGGGCCATGAGCCTCAGTTTCTGAGTATGCAAAATGGGAGGAAGTGGCCCAGAATCTGCTAAATAAATGAGAGCTGGGCCTGGCTCATTTTTATTTTATTTTACTAATTTATTGGCCGTGGCTGTGTGATTTGTAGGTTCCCAGTTCTCTAATCAGGGATCGAACCCAGGCCCTCATCAGCGAATGCATGGAATGCTAACCACCAGACCACCAGGGAATTCCCTGCATCATTTTTAAAGACGTGACTTCAGAAGTCAATAGACACAGCACCTGGAGGCCAGCGCTGGGCTCCACAGCCAATGTTTCTTTGAAAATGATCAGAGGACAGGCGAGAGATTGGGAAAAGAGGAGCTGTCCACTGTCTCAGTGCTGAACTTTCTGGACTTCAGTCCTTGGCAGGAGCCTCCTGGCTTCCAACTGCTTAGGTCCCCTGGTCCCAGGAAGTGGTTGCAATGAAGTAGAGACAGGAGTGGGACAAGAAGCTTAAAGAAATAGCTCTTTCTGAACATTCTATTCCTGAGGATACATGACAAGCTCCACTGCTCCACTGCACCTCAGAGACAGGAAATGAACAGAGGCTAGACAGCCTTAGAAGTCAGTCCTAACTCCGAGAAGCCATTGTTCATGGACTGGTTCAGCGCCTCACAGCCTAACACTCAGGAAGATCAATCATACACTTTTGTCCTCCTGGAGCCCATGCAGGTTTCAAATAAAGGAGAGGCTGCCGCCACGGACAGGTTTAATGGATTTTCAAGGCAAAGTGCAAGCCTCCCTGGCTGGCTCTGTGGACAATGGTAAGTTCAGTGGGGGAGGAAAGGCCCCATATCTGGGCTAGGCAGACTCTAGCTGGACTGAAACTCCTTCTGTTTTCCCAGCTGTGGGGGCAGCTGTTGGTGTAGGTGGTGGAGCCCTGAGCTAGGTAAGGTGGGGAGGGAATTGTCATTCCAATCTCAGCCCTGCCACAGGCCATGAGATCTTGGGCAAGCTACTTAGCTGGAAGACTGTCACCCCATCTGCAAGTGGAATGGCAGTCCCTCTCCTATGAACCGTAAGGCCTGGCCCACAGGGAGCTCTCAGACATGGTTACACATATCCATGATCACTTACTGACTTCCTACGCGCCCCCCAGGTGGCATGCAGCCCAAGGATCCCGTTTAGAAAGGGAGGTTGAGGAGGGGAGAGTGAGAGTGATGGCTGATCAGGCATCACCAGGAGAGGTAGAAGCAGGGGTGTTCAATCTGTGCATCAGAACAGAGTCATGGTGATTACACACATAGGTGCTGAGTCAGACGGGAATCCCTCCATAGTTCTGACACGCTGGGCAGCCACTTAACCTTTTCAACCTCAATTTCCTAAGCCATATGGTGGGGATAACTGCAGTCTCTGATACAGGGCAGTGGTGGAACTTAAATGAGATTATATAGACAGAGGGTCTGGATGACAACCAGCCTCTGACAGTTGACAAGCATTCCATACATCCTGTGTCCCCTCAGACAGAGGTGGCTCAGCTATTCCCAGGAGATCACCAGGAGAGGCTGTCAGGTAGCTGATTTCTTCCTCCCTTCTCTGGGCCCATTTCCTGCTATGCCTGGACTATGGGGGCTGGGACAACCATGGAGACTGAGAAGTGACAAAGGCCCTGCCCAGAAAGCTAGTTCCTCTGATAACCAGCATGTGAGCCAGAGGCTAGACGATCCCATTGGAAAGACTCTGCTCAGTTGATTCTGCTTGCCCAGCTGGAGGGCTGGACCAGGAGGTGTGCAAAAACAACCTGCCTGGGAAGGAACCACGAGTCTGGGAGTGGGCAGCAGCTGGCAGCAGAGAGAGAGAACACTGGACAGTGAGTCATGGCCCTGAGCAAAGGGAGCATCTCTGGGTCACTCCTTGGCCCCCCGGGGTTCTCTAGGTCACATGAGGTAGCGGGTGTGTAAGTGTTTAGAAAATGCAGACCTGCTGGGAGACTCAGGGACGTGTCCCTATAGCAGTTAGAGGTTTCAGGGCCTGGAAGCTGTCATCTGAAAGGGACTGACATTTCTGTCCTTCAGTCTGGCATTGGGCTGGTGTCTAGGATTCACCGCCACCTGCCTTTTCAGCCTTTCTGCAGGCCTACCTTTGCTCCAGAGCCACAAATACACACCAGGCTTCAGCCTCTGGGCTCACACTTAGGCACCTCCCTCCCCCAGAACACAAGTTTCCAGGCTTCCCCTTCACTTGCAGAAATCCAGAATCCTCCATTCCCCAAAGGGATGTGTTCTCTGTAGCTACTTCAGTGAGACCTCTCTTGGGGCATTGGTGACATTTTGGTGACAGTTTGTATAAACCTTTCCTATCTGTCTCAAGATAGCTGTGGAGAGGGCCACTCAGTCTCTAACATCTCACTGTAATTTATGAGTCATGCGTGTCTGTGTTCAAGCACATGTGTGTGATAAACTGTGTGTGATAAATACAGTGGGGAGAACATGTTTATTGTCCAATAGATGTGGATTCCAATTCACACAATGACTCTACCTTCTTAGTTAGCTTACACTGCCTTATTTATGGGGCTTCCCTGGGGGCCCAGATGGTAAAAAATCCACCTGCAAGGCAGGAGACCCAGGTTCCATCCCTGGGTCTGGAAGATCCCCTGGAGAAAGGAATGGGTATTGATGCCAACTTGGAGTGACCTTGAGCAAATTAAGGACATTTCTGGGTCTCAGCTCCTTTGCCTCATCAAGTTGGGATCATGATATCTGTGTTGAAGGGTTGAGGCAAGGATTCCCAAGGACATGTCTGTATATCTGCCTCCGTGTGGAACTATAGTAAACCATCAAAGTGGGTGAGACTCAACCCTGCTGAGCCCTCCCTCAGGGCTCAATGACAGCACTTAATGACTCATGTTAACACTGTCATGAATATCCCATCACTTCTCTCCAGCTCAGAGAAGCCTGACATGCAGATCTGGCCACAGTGTAGCCTCCTGACAGGCACACTTCAGGCCCTGAAGATTCATCTCCTGGTTATGTGGGCCCCCTTTCCTGAGGAGCAATAGAAACCTTGTATCAAAGCCTGGACACAGACAGGCATCTTGCTTCCTCAGTGAGTGTGACTCATTGCTGGTCTGGAGCTGTCAGACCTGTGCTCAGTGAAGCCCAGCCTGGGAGCTGAGGACCTGGTCCCTAAGGAGACCAGCCCTCCCACAGCATGCCCACCCCCCGCACCTGGCCCCACCCCAGGAGCAGGAAATACTGTTCACAACCAGAAGAAAATGAGCTTCTTTTCTTTAAGAAACTGAGTTAAATGTTCTGAGTGGCTTTCTGCCATTTTAACCTTTCAATATTGCCTTTAAAATCTCAGGAAGCAAATGATTTTCAAAATGATGTATGGTGTGTGTGTGTGTGATCCTTGGTTTATGGCTGCTGCGCCTGGTTACCTGATCACCAAGATCATTTTGATGTTGCAAAGTTGAGATACTTTCTAGTTCCAGACCAAGGACACTCACTTGAGAAAGTGACTGAGGACCTCTGGAATGTGCAGAAGGGGGGCAGCATATGGAGTTAGAGATGATGGCTTCCTCCCTGACCAGTTCTGTCACTTAATCTTTTTGAGTCTCAGTCAAAAATATGGATGAGAAGCTTTTTTTTTTCTTGTCAATGGGCAGGGATGAAATGGAGTGCAATAATGTTTGGACGTGTCTTATAAACTCCACTGTGCTGTAAGAGACTAGTTAACACTTCACTCTGCACTTCCTACACACACTGGTGACCCTCCAGCAGGAACCTCCAGGCCAAAGCATTAGGCCACTGCTGGAGGAAGTACCACGTGATGAGTTGGCATCCAGCGCCCCCACCTGACTGCATCTCCTGGACTTTGCTCCTCAGGGCATGGTCATGGACCACCCTCATCAGTATCACCTGAACAACTCATAAGAATGGTCGGTTTGGGTCGGTCCCAATCCGGCCTCAGATTCGTGACCCAGGAATCTAACTCTTAACCAGCATCCCAAGTTTCCCAGGTGATTCTGATAAACCCTGAAGTATAAGAAGAGTAGACCCAACAGTGCTCAGAGCAGTGTTTAGCTCACGCGTTTATTCCACAAACAGTACGTGGTCACCTGTCTCTTGCTAGGGGCTACTTGTGGGGACAAAGTCTTTGGGAGCAGGGGAGATACGCAATTGACTATCTCACTCTGATGCCAAGTATCTAATGAAGACATATCCAACCCTGAAGTCAGCAGGCCACGTGATGCGCCAAGCAATGAGGAGATGGCTGGCTTCCGGTTCATTTCCTCCTCTGGTGGGCACAGCTCTGCATATACAGTGTCTTAGTTATTTCTTACCAGAACCCTGAGAGGGAAAGAAGGACAATGAGGCTCCTTGAGGTCTGGTAACTTGCCAGGATCCTGTGACATCAGTGGTGTATTGGTAAAGGTTCAGTCATAGGGTAAGATGGGGAGCCCAGATCCACACACCCTCCCCCAAGATCTTTTTTTTTAAGATTTATTTATTTTTGCCTGCACTCGGTCTTCATTGCTGCACGCGGGCTTTCTCTAGCTGTGCCAAGTGGGGGCCCTTCTCCAGTTGCCGCGCACCAGCCTCCCGCTGTGGTGGCCTCTCGTTGCAGCCTGCAATCTCCAGAGAGCAGGCTTCGTAGTTATGGTGCACTGGCTCAGCTGCCCCTTGACATGTGCGATCTTCTGGGAGCAGGGCTTGAACCTGCGTCTCCTGCATTGGCAGGCGGATTCTTAGTCACTGGATCACCCTGGAAGCCCTCCACCTGGGGCCCTGACAGAAACAGGAGGGCCACAGTCGGTGCACTCTTTCCCGAGGAGGAGCTGGGAGCCTGCTTGCTCAGAGTTCTCAGGGTCTCCACCAAGCCACACCAGCCACCCTCCTGCCCTTTTTCTGAAGGGTTCCTGCAGGGTGTGGCATTCAGGTCCCTCACAGACTGGAACCAGCTGCCCCACCAGACCCACAGCACATGGTGTGTGGGCTGGCAGAGGGCCACGGGGAGCCTGGGCTGGGAGTGCTGAGTTATCAGCCACCCCAGGGCTCTGCTGAGACTGGCCTTGGACAAGCAGAACCATCCATCCACCTGTGAGCGCTCAGGGCCAGATAAAGCCCTCTCTGGACTAGGGGATGTCTCAGCATCACCCCAGTAGGCTTGAGGATGCGGCTGAAGCCCAGGCAGAAGGGCGGTGGGAAGACAGCCCCGTGAACCAAGCGCCCCCAGGGGTGTAGCTGCTGCCCCGGGGACAGGATGGGGAGGCCTTGAGAGACATCAGGGGCCAGGGGCTTGATCACAGAGGTTGGAGAGAGGTGTGTTCCTTCCCATTTCGGCAAACGGAGCCCACCTGAGCTCCCCCCGCTCAGCCCACAGAGGGAGAAAGTTCAGCACTGCGAGGCTCCGAGGGACAGGTTGGGCACGTCCACGTCTGGCCAAGCTGGCGCTGGGGCTCGGATGGGTAGCCCTGAGGCATGAAGGTGCCCAGACATCCCTCCCTTTTCTCGGGCAGACTTCCTTGACTCAGCCTGTCTTTGACACACATTCGGGGAGGATTGGGGAGTTGGGGGTGGGAGACAGGAAGCTACCAAGAGCCAATCACCCCGCACCGGAGCCTTCAGGGCTGGTTCTTTCTGAGTGTGTGTGTGCGCGCGCGCTCGCGCGCCTCAGCGGAGAATTTCTGTGATAGAAGCAGCCAGATTCTGGAGTGAGCCAGACGAGAGGAGAGGGAAGAACAAGAGGGGAGGAGAAAACTGGTGAGGGGTGCGAGAGACAGACGGAGAGAACAGCAGTGGGTGAGAAAGCCCAGCAGAGGGGGGAGAGAGAGAAAGTGGAGAGGAAGGCAGAGAGGAAGAGCGAGGAGAGCAAGCAGCGGAGAGACGCGAGGCAGAGAAAGCAAGGTTGCAGGAGGGGCCGCGGAGACCGAGACGGAGCGCGGAGGGATGGGGTGAGAGGCGGCCGCCGGAGCCCGCAGTCCGGGATCCGAGGGCGCGCAAAGCTCCGGGTTCGGCGGCGCAGGGGCGCTTGCCCGGGAGGTGGCGCCGGGCTCCGGGGTGGCCGCGCGCCCTCTCCGGGGGGCGAGGGGCTGGGGGAGCCATGGCGGCGGGGAACGGGGGGCGCGGGGCGGCTGCACGGCCGCCGAGGGGCTGAGCCGGCGGCGGGCTGCGCCATGGCGGCGCGGGGCGGCGGGCCCTGAGCGCCGGCGGCGGGCGCGCACCATGAACTCGTGGGACGCGGGCCTGGCGGGGCTGCTGGTGGGCACGATGGGCGTCTCGCTGCTGTCCAATGCGCTGGTGCTGCTCTGCCTGCTGCACAGCGCCGACATCCGCCGCCAGGCGCCGGCGCTCTTCACCCTGAACCTCACGTGCGGCAACCTGCTGTGCACCGTGGTCAACATGCCGCTCACTCTGGCCGGCGTCGTGGCGCAGCGGCCGCCGGCTGGGGACCGCCTGTGCCGCCTGGCCGCCTTCCTCGACACCTTTCTGGCCGCCAACTCCATGCTCAGCATGGCCGCGCTCAGCATCGACCGCTGGGTGGCCGTGGTCTTCCCGCTGAGCTACCGCGCCAAGATGCGCCTCCGCGACGCCGCGCTCATGGTGGCCTACACGTGGCTGCACGCGCTCACCTTCCCGGCCGCCGCGCTCGCCCTGTCCTGGCTCGGCTTCCACCAGCTCTACGCGTCCTGCACGCTCTGCAGCCGGCGGCCCGACGAGCGCCTGCGCTTCGCCGTCTTCACGGGCGCCTTCCACGCTCTCAGCTTCCTGCTCTCCTTCGTCGTGCTCTGCTGCACATACTGCAAGGTGCTCAAGGTGGCCCGCTTCCACTGCAAGCGCATCGATGTGATCACCATGCAGACGCTGGTGCTGCTGGTGGACATCCACCCCAGGTGAGGACGCGGGGCGGGGGACTCGGTGGAGGCGCGGGGTGGGAAAGGGGGTCCTTGACTCCCCCCACGCTCCATCGTGCAGCTTTGTGCAAGCCCCTTTAACACCGACCCTCCGTGTCCTCTTTGGAAAACTGAGGTAGGGGAAAGGGGCAACGTTGTGAGTCTCAAGACAGGTGCTTAGAGTATCAACCAAGCAGGACCTCCCAAAAGGTGGGTGAGATATGAATGCATACATTCCATGACTCATGGGGATGGAAACCACAGAGAATCGGAACTTTGCTGGGCTTCTTATTTTACATGTGTGGTGTTCACTTTAAGTAACAGCATATATGGGAAGGCAGTGATCTCTGTTCACTGTTGAAGGCCTTTGCATGGCTCTCATCAGGCCCTGAGAGCCTGACCAGGATGCTTGGGGTGCTGCTAAGAGGTCTCAGACAGCAGGGTGATGCTCTGCTGGCTCTTTCCTTTCTCTGGTGCCTGGCACTGCCTCTGTCTCCTGCTTGTGTGTGTCTGTGTGTGTGCGTGCAATAGAGAGAGAGAGGTAGAGGGAGAGGGGGAGAGAGAGAGAGTCCTGGGCGGCCCCTTCCTCTGCGGTCCTTAAAGGAGCCTCTGAAGGGCTCTGGGTCAGGCTGGGGAGGTCCTCCTGTCCCTCCCAGACAACGCCCTCTGGTGTCTTCTGGACTTGGAGTACCTGCAGAGGGAGGGTGTCATCCTGAGACTCCCATGGTGAAACCTGCCCACCCACCTCCATCCTCCCCTGGCTGCTGTTTCTCAGGAAGGCAGCTCGGGGTGGGCAGTGTGGGTTAGGGTGCCTCCCTCTCCCCACCCCTACCCCAGCAAGTCCTACCATCCCCCCACCCCCACCCCCACCCCCACCCCCACCCCCAGCCTCTCAGGGACAGAAGGCGGAAAGACTCAGCTGAGCTGTCCTGAGAGCACCTTGGCTTTCCTTACAAGCAGAGGGAAGTGAGGAGGGAAACTGCTGCTGGGTCTCTGTTCTGTAGACTCTGCTATTTTATGTCCTGATGCTCTGGACCCTTGAAAGGGGGTTTTGGTGTCAAGATGGCATGAAAAGTGAGGCAGGCAGAGAGGACCAGTGCATGGGAGGCCAGGGGCCAGGGAGGGAGCTCCGTCCCCAGGGTGCGAATGCCTCCCGGGCCGGGAAGAAGCAAGCTCCTAGGTGAGGGGAGTCAGTCTGACCAAAGGCTCCTTCAGTTCTGAGTTCTTCTGCGCATGAGCAAAAACAAAGAGAAGACCTTGAGCTTCACGCTGTCTGAACACAGAAGGGCATGTAAGCCTGTGTTCCCTGTTCCCCTCAGGATGGTCCTTCCAGATTACATGCCGGTCCAGAGCTTCTAGTTGCAGAATCTTCCTCCCAGAATCATGTACACTACGTCCCTTGTGAGAGACACCAGGGCGTGTGAACCATGTATGAAAATGTGTGAGCTCCACACACACAGGCTTACGTGCTTGTATGTCAGCTCCCTGTGTAACAGACCACAGGTGTGCACCGACACAAAGACTCGCCTTGCCTCGCAGCACGTGGCCATGCATGGTCAGTGTCACCTAAGGATCGCAGTGCTGTTCCCCTTCCCATCACCCTGGGGTGAGAGGACCTCACTTGAGAAGGTGCGTCTTCCCTAGGACATTCACGGGGAGCGCTCTAGAAGCGGTAGGCAGTGTTGTTGAACTCCTGGCACTTGAATGAGTGAGCCCACTCATTGAGAATCTAACAGTGGAGGAGGGAATCAGCTGGGAAAGGAATCAGTTCTTATTTAGACCAGTACAAACCCCATCGCCACCCTCCCTTCAACTTCCAGAACAGGAGGACGGTGGCTCCTTTTCAGCCCATTTAAGATGCTACTCAGTCTTGTCCATTTCTTTGTGACCCCATGGACTGTACCCTGCCAGGCTCCTCTGTCCATGAAATTTTCCAGGCAAGAATACTGGAGTGGGTTGCCATTTCCTCCTCCAGGGAAATCTTCCCAACCCAGGGATCAAACCTGCATCTCTTGTGTCTCCTGCATTGGCAGGCAGATTCTTTACTGCTGTGCCACCTAGGTCAGGTCCAATCTTGCAGATGTCTAACGGACTCCAGGTCAGACACCACGGAAAGAGGTCCCAGGGGAGTTAGGAGAAGAGGCAGGTGCTCTGCTGGCCTCCGGGCCTCTCTTCCCTCCTCCGCGCCCTTTCAGGTGGATGCTCACTGCTTCTGAGCCCCAGGAAGCCCTGAGGAAACCCTCTTCCCAGAGCCCTGGGGTCCTGCAGGGCCAAGGAGCAAGAGCAGCCTGCAGTAGGGAGAGGAAGGGCTTCTGGGAGATGGTGGGGATGGATTGCCTTCTGCTGATTCCAACAGGCCCTGCTGGCGGAGGCTGGCCAGAGGTTGCAGAGGAGTGGGCAGGCACGACTGCACTGTCCTTTCAGTGACCACAGCCCGCCTTTTTCTATGGGGTCCACTCCCAGAGGGAGAGCGTGAGCGGTGGCCTCACAGGAGGGCACCAGGTCTTGGACAGTGGATCCTCAGGCTTCTTTTTTGAAGGTTCCAAACTCTTCTTCCCCACAAGTGAGAAACGGCAGAGCTAGCTCCAGGGTATCGGAGGAGGAGGCTGCCCCTAGTCCCCCCATCCTCCGGCACTAAGGCTTCAGGCAGCTTCCAGGGCCAGTTGGTCCTGGGAGCTGGGGGAGTCCAGTCCCGATCAGTAGAAGTCAGGCTTCCTTGTTCAGGGTGGCAGGTTATGGTGATTTTGTTCACCAGAAGATTCACTTCACAGCCACCACCCTGCTGGCCTCCTGGGACTTAATTTTGAGTTTTCCCTGAGGCCCAGGGTGGCATTTGTCAGGAAGCTCCCGAGTGATGCCGGCTCTTCCTGCAGAGCATTTGACAGGGAGGATGACGGGCTGGATTCCTCTGCTTCAGCACCACCTCAAGGTCAGGGACTCTCTGCTCTAAGTTGAATCAGGGACCCTGAGAGACCCCCCCTTCTCCCATCTTTCTGGAGTGGTCTCTTGGGTTACTGCTGTCACAAAGGAATTGGGAATTACTAATAGTTTTTACCCACCTGGTCTCTAACCACTCAGTCTACTGGGTTCAGTTCTCCCAGATCACAACTTGGAACCGATTATAGTCAGATCCTATCTCTGGTGCCCTCAGGGACGCCGATGGGGAGCCCTAAGGGGGGGCCCTGCATGGGGGGCCCTGCCTGGGGACCCCTGGTGTTGATGCTGCAGCCCTGCTCTCTGCATGTAGTTGAAGGCACCACTGGCTGGCACAGGTTCATGACTTCAGACTGGACCTTGGGTGAAACATAATGCATGCTTGTGATCAAGGGCTATAGGGTGAGAGCTGAGCCAGAGGGTGTCAGAACTGTGCAAAGCTAGATGGAAGGGCCCTCCCTGTGCTGTTGATTTTGTAGATGAAGAAGTTACGACCCCCAGGGAAGAGGGGGCAGTTGCCATGTTTAACAGATCTAGATTGTGGGTCCACCCCGGCCTGCCCCCAAGGTTTATGGATTATGCGGCAATAGTACAAATGGAGTTTCACAAGCCATCTACGTGAATATTGAGATTTTCTAAATTCAACTTCAGTTCAGTTCAGCTCAGTTGCTCAGTCATGTCTGACTCTTTGCGACCCCATGGACTGTAGCACCCCAGGCCTCCCTGTCCATCACCAACTCCTGGAGTTTACTCAGATTCATGTCCATTGAGTCGGTGATGCCATCCAACCATCTCATCCTCTGTCATCCCCTTCTCCTCCCACCTTCAGTCTTTCCCAGCATCAGGGTCTTTTCCAATGAGTCAGTTCTTCACATCAGGTGGCCAAAGTATTGGAGTTTCAGCTTCAGCATCAGTCCTTCCAATGAATATTCAGGACTGATTTTCTTTAGGATGGACTGGTTGAATCTCCTTGCAGTCCAAGGGGCTCTCAAGAGTCTTCTCCAACACCACAGTATAAAAGCATCAATTCTTTGGCACTTACAAACTGTTAAATGAAAGATGTTCTAACCTTCTGCCTTGAGAAGTACACATTTATAACGCTTTGCAAGGCTGGGTTCAAACTGAGGGTTCTCAGGTTCCTCGGACGTGGTGAGGAGAGCAGAACTGGCTTTGTGCACACAGCCCACCTGCCTCGTCTCCCAGCCTGGCTCCCCCAGCTCAGAAAGGGGCCTCTGTTGTACAAGGTGGACACTGCAGGATCTGCATCCACATGTTGCTCACAGATGTCATGTCTCTGGTCTCCAGCTGAGCACAGAGGTGGCACAGTCCACCCTTAGGAGGATGGGGCCAAGGAGGATGGGGCCAAGGATGGTGCCTGCACACCTTCTGGAAGCAGGACCAGGGCATTTGGGCAAAAAATTCCATATTTCTAGAGTTTGGTCAGGTGGCACTGGTGGTAAAGTACCAGCTTGCCAATTCAGGAGACACAAGAGACTCGGGTTTGATCCCTGGGTTGGGAAGATCCCCTGGAGGAGGAGGGCATGGCAACCCTCTCCAGTATTCTTGCCTAGAGCATCTCATGGACAGAGGAGTCTGGTGGGTTACTGTCCACAGAGTTGCAAAGAGTGGGGCATGATTGAAGTGACTTAGCGCACACACACACACACACACACACACACACACACACACACACAGCTTGGTCTAGGATGGAGCATGTGGGTTCTGAGTGTGCCCATCCCCTTAGCTCTGAACTCTTCATTTCCTGGGGAGGCCTGGATCCCTCAGTATCCAGGGCCCAGGACAGGCCCCCACCTTTCAGGTCTCAGGGCAGGATTGCTCACACCAGTCCTGACCCCAAGCTCGAGGCTTTTCTCCACCATCAGTCAACCTGTTTCCTAGCCTTTTGTTTCATTTTCCAAAAAGCCAGAAGGCAAATCCAGATGTCTCTCTGAGTCCTGGGCCAGCTACTGTCCTCTGGGGGTCAGTCAGGACCCACCCCCCACATGTTTTAGCCACAATCACCTCATGTGCTGACTTTTCAGATATCCCCAGGATAATCCATCCTTCTGCCCCATTCCTGAAGCCTCCTGGGGAACATGTCTTTGACCCCACATGTCACCTGGAGAGCCCATCTCCTTTTGGCTCAAGGGAATACTGTGTCTTGTCATAGCCTTTGGGACCAACTCTGCTCCCCCCGCCCCCCGCCCTACCCAACACACACACACACACACACACACACACACACACACACACTGGCACTGTGCTTGCACTCTGGGCCAATGAACCTGGCCAAGAGAGCTTCGGGCCTCTCACCCTCTGCGCTGCATGGGAGCCCAGACTCAAGCTCAGATCTTACTGGCAACAGTCTGTAGTCACAGTGTGCTCTCTCATAGATACAGGAAGAGAAAGTTTGCAGTGGGAGGGAGTTTGGGGGTTCAAGGCAGTGCTGGGCCGTAGGCATTGTTTCCTAGATACATACTGAGTGATTAACACTTAGGATCCACACTGAGTGAATGCTGACTCTGAGTCAAGCACTGTCTTAGCTCCTTCCGGGCTGTTCACTTAGATAAACTCAATAGGATCCTGCCACACAGGTACTTACCTTGTCCCCATTTTAGAAATGAAGAGGCTGATGCACAAAGAGCTGTGTGACTTGCCTAAAGCCGCACAACAGGTCAGTACAAGAAGCATAGACTTAAGCCCAGAGGTCTGGCTCTGGCGCTGCTTGTGTGCTGACCACTCAGTATTAACCAGAGAGGACTCTCGGCCATGGAAGGGTTCACAGCTTCACATTCTATTGATAAGCCTTGCTTTGTCTGAAAGGCTCAAGATTCTTAAGTCTCAGCTTTAAAAAAAATCTGTGCTAGAGCAGATTTCTACTATCATCACTTTTGATAAGGTCACTTTAAAATAACTGAGTATTAATTTTCTTAAGGGTTGTTCATTACTTCAGATGGCATACTCTCGTTACGTTTTTCTGGGTACAAGATGTTGAGCTTCGTAGTGTGGGAACCCAGAAAAGGAATGTGTCTGTGGAGTGCCTGCTGTTTAATCCTTCTCTCCTGTACAAAGCTTTGCAGGAACAGATAAAATGAATTCCCCACAGGCACAGGTTTTTACAATGAAGAGTGACCTTGATCGTGCTAGCCTCTGAAGGGTCTGTTTTATTCCTCGGAGAGTCCCTGAGATGTTTCTGTTTATCTTTCTGAGGACCTTCAAAGCTTTAATGAATGTCTGTCTTTAAATATTCCTCAAGGCTCGGGGGCAGGATTGTCTGCTGTGGTGGGAGGAAGAGATGCTGCTCTTGGGGAGACAGTTGGGTCCTCAGACCCTCAGCAGGAACCCAAGTGCCCCCTCAGGGGTGGGGTTGGGGGGAGCAGAGGAAGCTTCTCTCTCCTCCAGAGCTGGGTAGCAGATGAGTCACTTAGTCTCTGCTAAGTGGCTGCTCTAGCTATAGGCCTAACTGTGAAATCCACCTCCGATAAATGAGGAACCAGATTCAGAGAGGTTGAGTGACTTCCCTGAGGCCACACAGCTGTGAGGGCACAGCTGGGACTAGGACACATAGCCAGAGCGTGCTCACTGATCAGGGTTACTCTAAAATGTCTGAGAAAAGGAAAACATGGCTGGGGGTCACACCCCGGAGGAGGGCCAGCTTCCAGTGTCACCACCAGATTCTCTGGTGCCCCTTGATGAGTCATTTACGGTAAATGAAAGTGATCCTCATTTTCAAGGAGATGTCCAGAATCCTGTACTCCTTCCAGTGGGTGAGTGTACTGTGATGACTCGGGACTCCTAGCTCAGCCCCCACATCTGCAATTCCTACACTGATCACACTGAGTTTTGAGAGAAGGATTTCATTATTAAAACAAGAGGTCCTGTGTTGTAAAGAATGTACCAGACATGCCACGAGGGTGACTGTTGTTCTGATTTGCCTGGGACTGTGAGGGCTCCCAGGATGTGTGACTTTGAGCCTGAAAATCAAGACCGTTTCAGGCAAACCAAGACGGGCTGGTCACCTCACTGCACCCAGATCTCCAGGGTGGGGACCCGTGCCTTCTCTCCATGCCCACTTATATATGCACAAGTCACAAGAGCCAGAGGTCTTTGCAAGAAGATGCTACAGACACCCAGGTGTAAATGGAAAGTGAAAAGATTTACGATGACTTTTGCTGTGTGACTTTAGGCAAAATCGCCCTTCTGTTCTCTGCCTTCTTGGTTGTATGCTTCAGATTTTCTGAATGAGATGATGTACACAAATCCTCAGGGAGGTGTAATGACCCCAGTGAGTTGGCAGGTGACACTCAGAGTCAGATGACCTGGGTTCAACTACTGCCATCACTTAGGGAGACCAACCATCCTGCGTTGCCCGAGACGGAGAGTGGTCCTCAGATGTGGGATCCTCAGTCTGAAAACCCAGCAGCCCTGTGTAAACCATCCAGGCTGCAGGACTTTCAGTACTAAACCCGGGACAGTCCTGATTACCTGGGGCAAGTCGGTCACCCCACTGCCGCCCTTCTCCCGATCACTGTGCGATCTTGAGCAAGTTACTTAACTTCTCTGTGCCTCTGTCTCATCTGAAAAAGTGAAGATTACAGTTTATCAGTCCTAATCTCATAGGATTGGGATTCCCTGGTGGCTCAGACGGTAAAGCGTCTGCCCGCAATGCAGGAGACCTGGGTTCAATCCCTAGTTCGGGAAGATCCCCTAGAGAAGGAAATGGCAACCCACTTCAGTACTCTTGCCTAGAAAATTCCATGGATGGAGGAGCCTGGTGGGCTGCAGTCCCTGGGGTCGCAAAGAGTTGGACATAACTGAGTGACTTTACTTACTGTATTATAGAGATGTGAGTATCAAATCAATGAATGCAAATGAACCCCTATCACAGTATCTAAGATAGCATATATATTAAATCAAGAAATCAAGAAATGTGGGTGGCTACTGATATGAGTGATTAGAAATTAATTCATGATGTTAGTCATGAGTAATACATTTCAGCCAGTATGAAATCTGTCTGTACTGGGCCAGACTCCAGTTCTCAACTTTCTAAATTCCTGGAAGGATACAGTCAACGGAGGAAAAAAAATCTGCAGGAATTTTAGGGGAGCAGTCCAAAGTAACATAGAGTTGTCCATCTGTGGCTAGAAATCTGACAAAGAAGAGCCGTGATTAATTAGTAAAATGTTGGTTCTTGTGGAGGGAAGGGGAGGCTGCCTTGGTGTCCATGCTGCTCACGAGCCTGGCTCATGAACATTCTCCCCACTCCTTGCTTTCATTGAACAGACTGACCTATTTTGGTATCAGGTCACTGCAGCCTGGCTTCCCAGGAGGCTCAGTAGTAAAGAATCTTCTTGCCAATGCAGGAGACACAGGTGATGCAAGTTCAGTCTGGAAGGCTTTGCGAGGCTGTGTTCAAACTGAGGGTTCTCAGGCTCCTCAGATGCGGCAGGGAGAGCAGAACTGGCTTTGTGCATACAGCCCGCCTGCCTCGTCTCCCAGCCTGGCTCCCCCAGCACAGAAAGGGGCTTCCATTGTACAAGGTGGACATGGCAGGATCTGCGTCCACATGTTGCTCACAGATGTCATGTCTCTGGTCTCCAGCCGAGCACAGAGGTGGCACAGTCCACCCTTAGGAGGATGGGGCCAAGGATGACGCCTGCACACCTTCTGGAAGCAGGACCAGGGCATTTGGGCAATAAATTCCATGTCCCTAGAGCTTGGTCTGGGCTTGCCAGGTGGCGCTAGTGGTAAAGAACCAGCTTGCCAATGCCGGAGACACAAGAGACTCGGGTTTGATCCCTGGGGTGGGAAGATCCCCTGGAGAAGGAAATGGCACCCCACTCCAGTATTCTTTCCTGGAGTATCCCATGGACAGAGGAGTCTGGTGGCTACAGTCCATGGGGCCGCAGAGTCAGACACGACAGAGACTGAACATGCACTCATGCACACATTGCAGCCCTGGCCTGACTTCTGCCAAGTTACCTTTCCTCCTGATGACTCTGTCCACAGTCTGCTTCCCTGTCCACTTCTGCAATCATGTCATTTATTTTAATGTATGCCTGTGGCCGATTCATACTAATGTATGGCAGAAACCATCACAATATTGTAATTATCCTCCAATTAAAATAAATCAATATATTTTTAATTATAAAAAAATAAGTAAAAAGTAGGAACACATGGCCACATTGGGCCTGTGATCTGGAGGACGTGATGCCTCGCTTGTGGAGATGGACAGCCCGGCTGTTGCGCGTGCATTTTGCTGAGGCTGCAGGAAAGGGGTTGCAAGAACCGCTGCTCCCAGCTGGCCTAAGATGTCAGTTCTCGAAAGGTGGGGAGCAGAGCGGAGTCAGGAACAGGGTGTGGTTAGAGGTGCAGGTGAGCATCCTCAGAGCTGTGTCCCTGATTCTCCAGGGGCTTAATGGTCCTGTAGCTTCACCGAGCTTCATCTCTGAAGGAATCAAGTAACTTCTTCAGTCACCTGATAATGTCATGTCTGTAGCCCTGGGCTTGCTGGGGCTTTGGGGTGGAAGAAATAGGGCTGAAGGTGTGGAGGAAAGGAAGCCCGGGCCACAATGCATACAGAGTCCAGGCTGCCCCAGCTGGAGGGTACCTGCCTCCAGTCACCCAGACACGCATTCAAATTCTGCAACCGCTTACCAGCTGAGCAAATCATTTGGCCTCAGTGAACTCAGGGTCTTCATTATAAGGCAGGGCAAGTAACACTTACCTGGCAGGATCAAAAGATAAAGAATTAGAGATAATAATTAGATAAGGTAAAGGTAAGAACTAGAGATACTACCTAGGGAGTGTGTTTATTTGCACTTGCTTGGGCACTGTGCTAATTGCTTTGTATGCTTCAGGCATTTAATTCTCAAAGCAGCCTTTTGCAGCACTTTATTTTATGTCATTTTTTTTAATTGGATAACAATTGCTTTATAATGTTGTGTCAATTTCTGTTGTACAACGAAGTGAATCAGCTATATGCGTACATACAGCCTCTCTCTCTGGCGCCTCCCTCCCACCCCACCCCCATCTCGCCCTCTAGGTCATCACAGAGCACCAAGCTGAGGTACCCCCGTTGTACAGAAGCTTCCCACTAGCTTATCTGTTTAGCACATGGTAGCGTATACATGGACTTCCCTGGTGGCTCAGATGATAAAGCATCTGCCTACGAGGCCGGAGACCTGGGTTCGATCCCTGGGTCAGGAAGATCCCCTGGAGAAGGAAATGGCAACCCACTCCAGTATTCTTGCCTGGAAAATCCCATGGACGGAGGAGCCTGGTAGGCTACAGTCCATGGGATTGCAGAGTCAGACATGACTGAGCCACTTCACTTTCACTTCAGTGTATATATGTCAGTCCTAATCTCCCAGTGGGTCCACCCTCCCTTGCCGCTGTGTGCAGAGCTTTGTTGTATTACTCTCCGTATTTTATAGATGACGACCCAGTGATGTCAGACAAGTTACCCCAGGTCACATGCTTAGAGCCTAGTTGAGCTCGTGTCTCTCTGGCTCCATGGCCAAGTTCCCACTCTCACAGCCACCACCTGCACACGTGAAAGTGAGTCCCTGTGCCTGGCCGCCCGCCCCGTGACTCACCTTCTCCCCCTCTTGTGCGCAGTGTGCGGGAACGCTGTCTGGAGGAGCAGAAGAGGCGGCGGCAGCGAGCCACCAAGAAGATCAGCACCTTCATAGGCACCTTCCTCGTGTGCTTTGCGCCCTACGTGATCACCAGGTGAGCTTGGCCGGCGGGCCCAGAGCTTGGGGCGGCTGGGGTTGGGCGCAGGGCTCCAGAGAGCCACGTGGGCCTCGCTTGGCCACGTGTTTTCCAGAGGGTGGATCGGAGGATGAGAATGAACTTGATAGATGAGGGAGAAGGAAGCCATATGCTTTTGCTTTTCAGCCTCAGATTCTTCTGGATTAAACTTAAGACCAAAAGGTAGTGAGACTCCCCACTTGATTGCAAAGCACATCATTCTAACGTTCAGTCCCCAAACCCAGGAAGCTCTAAAGGAGGAGACAAGGGAGAAGAGATAGGGGAGAGCAGCCTGCAGGGTGTGGGTTCTTACTGCCAACCAAGTGCAGGAGAGCCCCGCCTGGAATCCCCAGCCCAGACACCCTGATCAGCAGGTGCCACCTGCCCAGGGCGCAGGGAGCATGCTCTGTGCCCAGCCAGACGGGCCCTCCCGTCCACAGCTCCAGGATCTGCCTCTGTGAGTCCAGGCGTCGTGGCTTGTCACGTTCTCTCCCTGTCCCCATCCCCCATGCCAGCCAAGGTTGCAGTATGATGGCCTCAGGGCTGTACATTCCAGAAGCCAACCTCCTCCAACTACAGAATTTTCCTTACATGTTGTAGCCAGAAAAAAAAAAAAAAAAAAGTATTACCCGCTCAGTTTTGCTCACTGGAGAGGAAACACCCCTGCACACACAAATTTGTATCCAAAATGGCTTAACTATTTGGGAAGATGAAAACAGAAAGGATTTTGATGTTCTGTTGGAAAGTGGATGTTGAGCCTGGCAAGTAGGAGCTGTGCAGGGTTTTGTGTGCATGTGTGTGTGTGTGTGTGTGAAAGAGAGAGCATCCCCCAGCATCCCTCAGCCTCCCCTCAGCATCCCCAGAATCCCTCAGTATCCACTGCTGCTGCTAAGTCGATTCAGTCGTGTCCGACTCTGTGCAACCCCGTAGACGGCAGCCCACCAGGCTGCCCCGTCCCTGGGATTCTCCAGGCAAGAACACTGGAGTGGGTTGCCATTTCCTTCTCCAATGCATGAAAGTGAAAAGTGAAAGTGAAGTCGCTCAGTCGTGTCCGACTCTTCACGACTCCATGGACTGCAGCCTACCAGGTTCCTCCATCCATGGGATTTTCCAGGCAAGAGTACTGGAGTGGGGTGCCATCACTAGCACCCCCATTATCCCTCAGCATCCCCCAGAATCCTCCTGCATCCCCCAGCATCCGTCAGTATTTTCAGTATCCCCAGCATCCCTCAGCACCCCCAGTATCCCTCAGCAGCCCTCACCATCCCCCAGCACCCCCAAGCATCCTCCTGCATCTGCCAGCATCTCTCAGCATCCCCCAGGACCTCTCATGACCTCTCAGCATCTCCAGTATCCCCCAATATCCCCCAGCATCCTTCAACATCCCCCAGCATCCCTCAGCATCCCCAGTATCCCCTAGCATCTCTCATCATTCCCTGTATCTCCCAGCATCCCTCAGCACCCTGATTATCCCCCAGCACCTTCCTGCATCCTCAGGTGGCTGGGACCTGGAAAGGATGCCCTGCTTCACCATCCCCCAGAGAGGGATGGTGCTCCAGGGAGGAGAGGCTCACTGTGCCCAGGTCCCTCTGTCTCTCCCTGTCCTTCCTCACACTGAGCTGAAGCCTGGCTCCCCATAGTTCCACCCACGCTCCCAAACCTGCTTTCTGCAGTCCAGGAGGATGTCTGTCCCGGGGGACCTGCTGATGGGCAGTGAGCCGGGCTCCCCCTCAGCAGCACCTGTCTTCTCTTCTCCAGACAGCACAAGCCCAAAGCATCTCTCACTGTCTTTTCTGTGGTAGCCACTCCCTCTGGGGGAAGGCTAGTGGGCTTACCTCTCACTTTAAACATAGGACATCAGGCTGTCTGCAGATCTCTGGATGAGTCTGTCCTGAGCAGAGCAGATCCATCAGTTCTACCTTCTAGAACTACCCACGAGACCTCAGCCCTCCTGACAGTCTGTGTTGTGAGTGGGGGTATCCTGTGCATCGTGAGATGTTGGCAGCCCCTCTGTCATCTACCACTGCCCACCAGCAGCACCTCTTCCCTCCTGCTCCCCGCTTTTGACAACTAGAAACATCTCCAGACACTGACAGATCTAGGCAACCTGGGGACCAGAAACACCCCTGGGTGGGAGCTCCTGGTGTAGGTCTGCCATATCTAGCCAGGACGTCAGAACTTGCAGAGATGCGGGTTTCTGTGGGACACGAAGCCCAGGCAGAAACACAGGAGAGTGGGTTTCCATTGCTCTCCGAGGGTGGGCTGCAGAGTTTGTCAGCTTGGGCTCTGGAGTTCAAACTCCAGCTCCTCTACTTCCTGCTTGCTGCGTGACCTTGGGCCAGTGATATTGCCTCTCTGAGCTTCCAACCTGTCATCTATAAACCAGAAGTGAGCAGTGCCTGCCCCTTAGGGTTGTTGTAAGCGTTCAAGGGCTTCAAGCCTGGGGAGCGTGTGTGTCACGGGCTTGGTCTGGATGTGTCCACCCTCCCTTCTTTACATACCGCACCAGCCACAGTGCCTGGCCTGGGACTGGCTGGCGTGTGAACTAAAGGGGCCTAGATAGAGCAGGGAGAGATGAATCAGGAAGGGAGGGCATGCGGATGCCCCTTCTCTTAGCTCCCACAGTAAAGGGGACTTGTAGGCTAATGAGGTGAACTTGAACCCTCAGAGGACAATAGGTAATTCAGCTCCAAATTTAAGCTATTGGATTTTTCCCTGGCTTAATCGCATTTCCCCACAAAATTTTCCTTTTTTCTGATTATAGCTTGCTTCCCTCTAATGGTGCCCAGAAAAAAAAACCGTTTCAGTGAAATTGACAGTCGGTTCACAACTCAATATGTTCTCTCCAAATGGACATGGTGCATTTGGACTTTAAAAAAACACTCATAAAACTGTTCATCTTTTGTGGGGACAGATGGCAACTTACAGGGGAGGAAAAGAGATGCTTAGGAAACCTCTGCGAAACCCTCCCCACCCCCACTGCCACCACCCCATCTGGCCACTGCCTTGACTTTCCTGTGTGCACAAAGGAACCATCCTAAACCAAGCTCAGAAAACATGCAAGGTCAGCTCAGTTGCGTCCGACTCTGTGACCCCATGGGCTGCAGCACACCAGGCTTCCCTGTCCATCACGAATTCCCAGAGTTTACTCAAACTCATCGAGTCGGTGATGCCATCCCACCATCTCATCCTCTGTCATCCCTTTCTCCTCCTGCCTTCAATCTTTCCCAGCATAAGGGTCTTTTCAAATGAGTCAGTTCTTCACATCAGGTGGAAAGGCTGAAAGTATTGGAGTTTCAGCTTCAGCATCAGTCCTTCCAATGAATATTCAGGACTGATTTCCTTTAGGATGGACTGGTTGGATCTCCTTGCAGTTCAAGGGACTCTCAACAGTCTTCTCCAACACCACAGTTCAAAAGCATCAATTCTTTGGCGCTCAGCTTTCTTTATAGTCCAACTCTCACATCTATACATGACTACTGGAAAAGCCAAAATATGCAAACATCCCGTCATTTCATTTTGCCACGCGTTTCCCCAGCACCTTCTCTGTGCAGAGCCAGAAGGACACCTGCAGGGGAGGCATGGCCTGGTGGGGCTCTGCAGGAGACCTCCTGTGAGGGGGGCACGACCCTGTAGATACGGCGCGCCTACGTGGATGGAGCGCCCTGACGGGGCATCTGATCGGGAAGTGTCTCAGACTTCCAAGGCATGACCGAGTGAAGTGGGCGTGGCTACACAGGGGGCAATCCCAGCAGAAGGGACATCGGGGGCCAGGTCTAGATCCCCACAGGGGAGCCACCAGCCACGGGTCCCACTGAAATACTTGAATATGACTTGTCCAAATTGAAATGTGCCGTAGGTATGACATGCATGCTGGGTTTCCAAGACTTAGCATGACTACACACACACATACATATTATATATATATATATATATGTACACACACACACACACACACACACACATATATATATATAAGATTCCTGGTGGCTCAGCAGTCAAGAATCTGTCTGCAATGCAGGATACACAGGTTCTGTCCCTGGGTCCGGAAGATCCCCTGGAGAAGGAAATGGCAGCCCACTTCAGTATTCTTGCCTGAAAAATCCCATGGACAGAAGAGCCTGGCGGGCTACAGTCCACAGGGTAGCCAGAGTCAGACACGACCAGCTACTAAACCACCAATATATGTATAGTTAAAACTTTTCATATCAATTCCATGGTGAAATGGTGCTATCTTGGATATATTGAATTACATAAGGTTTGAAGTTAACAGAACTTCACATGTTTCTTTTCACGCCTGAGGCTCACCTTCTTCTTCTGTCGGACAGTGCTGGCCTCTAGCCAGAGACTCTGGGGTCCAGGCACACCCGTGTTCTTACTCCCAGCTCCCTCATCCCCTTTACCTCTAGATCGTTCTTTTCTGAGCAGGAACACCTTCGTTCCTGGGATGGTCCTTCTGGCCAAGCTGCCAGAGTGCTCAGAACGCCTCCTGCCCTGTCCAGCGCCCTGCTCAGCGCTGCTCATCTAGACGGGCAAGAATGAGCAGTGGCTGACTCAGTGGCTTCCTCTGAGGGTCAAGTGCATCGAGGCAGGGGTCCTCGAGGGTCTGAATGAGGGGACGTCAGGTCCCAGCACAGAGTAACAGTAGGGACTTTGTGGCCAGCAGATCCTTGTGGCTAATCCTCTTGAAATGACACCCATCTTGGAACCACCTTCCCCTGCCCACGCCCTACCCCCATGCCCCTTCCATGACTGAAGACAGAAGAGATTCCCACAAGGGGCCTAGCCTTTGTGATAGCAGGGGCCCCGGCACACCCCAGGGAGAGGGACACATGTGAACTTGCTCATCACATGCAGGGGACCTTCTGGGCTCCGGCTGTGTGCTGGGTAAGTCCAGGGTCACACCTGAGCTACCCTTCCCGTGCCGGGGCAGCAGAACTGCTAAAAGAGGTGAGGTGGGGTAGACCGGGGGTGGGGCAGAATTTGCTCTGACCCCCACCTCCAAGGAGCTGGACCCAAACTCTCCCATCGTACACTGAGTCAGGGCTGAGAACTGCACACTCATTGTGGGGAGAAGTCAGACTCTAGGAAGGAATGCATAAAATACCCATGCACGGCCTTCCTCGTAGTGTACCTCCCACCATCCCCAGGACCGGAATCAGGGCCGCTCATATTTTTGGTGGCAGTTGATTCTTCTGCTGTTCTTCCCAAGCTGGCTTCCGAGTGTGGACATAATCTCCCTGGTCTCAGAAGTGAAGTCAGGCTCTGCTCTGAAATGCAGCTGAGAATTTAACTTCTTGCAGATGATTCCCCATGGAGAACCTAGAGCCATGGGTTATGGAAATGGTAGTTTCTCTAGCAGCCGCTCATCCAGGGAGAGTGAGCTGGTTTCAGGCCAGTTGGGATCCACTGCACGTGGCAAGCCAGCACAGTTGTTGAGATGGATTCTGAGGCCAATCCTGTGAGTGACTCAGCCAGGGTTCCTGCCAGGGTCTGCCTGGAGCCAAAGCCCACCCATGGGTCCCCTTGCCCTGCGTGGAGGCTTCTCCTTCCTCCCAGAGGATATAGGAAGACACTTGGTGCCGTGACCCACTCAGAACCACAAAGTGCAGCTTCTGCGATGATTAAGATCAAGTTGCTCGAGTGGTACTTAAACCCCTCATTGAGCCATCAATACAGACACTACTATTTCCGGTAACTCCACAAGGACAACCTCCGTCTAAGCAGCCTGCATTACTACTTCTCCCCCTCCGATCTTATTGGGGGAAGACATGTGCAAGCCTGTGGGTTGATGTTAGATCAGCCGTGGGAAGCGCTGGGAGCTAGCAGAATCAGAACATCAAGAAAGAGAAGGGGCTTGTGCTATGACGTCTGCCCCCGATTTGAGCTGATCAGGAAGGTCCAGCTGGCGGGGGGCAGATCCCTGCTCCTTATCCACAGTCTGTTCACATCTGCCTGATAACTGTCTCAGATTGGGAAGCACCATTCTTGGGTTAAGAACCACTCAAGTCTTCAAATAAATTCTCAGACTTCCCTTATTGGAGGATGTGGGGTCTCTATAACCATGCATGTGTGCTAAGTCGCTTCAGTTGTGTCTGACTCTTTGTGACACTATAGATTGTAGCCCTCCAGGCTCCTTTGTCCATGGGACTCTCCAGGCAAGAATACTGGAGTGGGTTCCATCTCCTATTCCAGGGGATCTTCTCGATCCAGTTATCGAACCCTCGTCTATTATGTCTCCTGCATTGACAGGCAGTTTCCTTACCATTAACGTCACCTGGGAAGGCCCTTTATAACCATACCTATCACTTATTCATGAGAAATGCTGGGCTGGAAGAAGCACAAGCTGGAATCAAGATTGCCAGGAGAAATATCAATAACCTCAGAAATGCAGATGACACCACCCTTATGGCAGAAAGTGAAGAGGAACTAAAAAGCCTCTTGATGAAAGTGAAAGAGGAGAGTGAAAAAGTTGGCTTAAAGCTCAACATTCAGAAAACGAAGATCATGGCATCTGGTCCCATCACTTCATGGGAAATAGATGGGGAAACAGTGGAAACAGTGTCAAACTTTATTTTTGGGGGCTCCAAAATCACGACAGATGGTGATTGCAGCCATGAAATTAAAAGACGCTTACTCCTTGGAAGGAAAGTTATGACCAACCTAGGTAGCATATTGAAAAGCACAGACATTACTTTGCCAACAAAGGTCTATCTAGTCAAGGCTTTGAGTTTTCCAGTGGTCATATATGGATGTGAGAGTTGGACTGTGAAGAAAGCTGAGTGCCAAAGAATTGATGCTTTTGAACTGTGCTGTTGGAGAAGACTCTTGAGAGTCCCATGGGCTGCAAGGAGATCCAACCAGTCCATTCTAAAGGAGAATAGTCCTGGGTGTTCTTTGGAAGGAATGATGCTAAAGCTGAAACTCCAGTACTTTGGCCACCTCATGTGAGGAGTTGACTCATTAGAAAAGACTCTGATGCTGGGAGGGATTGGGGGCAGGAGGAGAAGGGGACGACAGAGGATGAGATGGCTGGATGGCATCACTGACTCGATGGACGTGAGTCTGAGTGAACTCCGGGAGTTGGTGATGGACAGGGAGGCCTGGCATGCTGCGATTCATGGGGTCGCAAAGAGTTGGACACGACTGAGTGACTGAACTGAGTTGAACTGACTGATGACTTATTCAACACCTATAATGTAGCCAGGATATACCAATACCTGCCCTGTACAGCTCTCCTTCAAGGTGAGTGCTAGAATCTCCATTTACTGAGGATCAACAAGGTGAGATGAGTGGCCCATGGCCATAGCAGTAGCAACTGGCAGATCCAAGGGTTCAAGGCCAGTACCAAGCCTGTTGGCAAAAATTTAGCCCTGTGACCATGTTACATCTCCAAAGCCTGTGGACCAGGTGCTGAAAATATAGAAATGTTTGTCCACAGGCTTTTGATCCAACTTCTAGGCCCAGGCATCTTGGCATGAACCTAAACATCCAGACTCCTGTGGGTAAACGCCAGGCCGGTGAGTGAGTCCTTTCACTAGAAGCAGCAGTGTTTGCATGGAGTCACCTCTGACCTCCCACCAGACTGACAGCAGCTTGTGCAGACCTGGAGTCGGGCCCAGAGGTCATTACTACTGGCAGCTGGAGTCATCAGCAGATTTAGGTGGCCCGGCGCTGACCATGCATCCTTACTTCTCAGATTCCCACATTGCACCAACCAACCAAAAAGCCCCTTGCACCTGGATTTTGGGGCATGTCAGATGACAGAGGAACGCACTGGAAACCTCCACCCTCACTCTTTCTATTTGTTTGGCTGCGTTGGGTCCTAGTTGTGGCACACGGGATCTTCTGTTGCAGTGTATGGACTCTAGTTGCAATATGTAGGCTCAGTAGTTGGAGCACGCGGGCTTAGTTGCCCTGGCGTGGCATGGGATCTTAAGGCGTGGTGTGTGGGATCTTAGTTCCCTGGCCAGGGATCAAATCCATGTCCCCTGCATTGGAAGGCAGATTCTTAACCACTGGACCAGCAGGGAAGTCCCCCCCACCCTCACTCTTAATAAGGGTCACTGCCTTCTATTCACACACTTACACCAAAAGCCCCAGTGGGCCAAGTCTGGCTTTTTGCAGAGTGTGTGAGCAGGGTGCGAGGATCTGCAACAGATTCTCATCCAGAAACTCGACTTACACTTTTTGGAATTAAAATGCACTTTTTAGAAGCATTTGTAAGGCTATTGTCTCCCCAGCGACATATGCTTACAAGTAATTATGATTATCTCAGATCATCGGAGTGGGGCCTCGAGGCCTTTGTGGATCCGACAGCAGCATTATCGTGGCTTTTCAGAGTCATGGAATTATGACAGCAGAGGGCTTTAATATGCCCAGTGTTAATATTCTATTAATCAAAGGCCTTTTCCCTGCTAGTGGCTCATGAACATTTAAAGCTCAGCTTGTTGTTTAGTTGTGTCCGGCTCTTTTGCGACCCCATAGAACATACCCCATCAGGCTGGCTCCTCTGTTCATGGGATTTCCCAGTTAAGAGTACTGGAGTGGGTTGCCATTTCCTTCTCCAGGGGATCTTCCCGACCCAGGGATTGGATCTCCTGGATTGCAGGCAGATTCGTTACCAGCTGAGCCACCAGGGAAGCCCAGCCTGTTACTTATGTATCTTCAAATACACAGACCAGATTCTCCAGAAGTCTTGAGAAGACACCAGGCTTGCTTCCCAAAGGATGTTCTGTGGCCCGTGTTGCACTTGGTGCACAGCATGTGTGTGTGTGTGTGCATGTGTGAATGTGTGTGTGAGTGCGTGTGTGAGTGTGTGCGTGTGTGAGTGTGTGTGTGAGTGGGGGAGAGATGATATCATGGAAGTGTGAAGAGGGGGCACCAATTTACCACTTTAAATTCAAGGGTTGAAAGTGAAGGCCTTTTCTAACCTAGAACTGACTCAAGGAGCTGGGAGGTGCCGCCTGGCACCCACAGTCCAGGTTCAAATCCACCCCCCACGCCCAGGCCACGTGGCCTCAGCCTGTCACTCTGCCTCAGGTCCTGCCCTGTCGTGTGAAGGGCAAGGGACGCTGCCAGGGGGACTTGAGACCCTGTTTGTGAAAGTGGCTGTCAAAGCCCCGAGCCTCTGAGGACCCAGAAGAGAAGCTGGGTCTGGGATTACTGGTGTTACCGGTCTTCTTCTCTCCCCCAGAATTTAGTTACTTTGCAGATTCCCATCATCGAGCAGAGCTGAGACACTGGTTTCTCCAGGAGGAGGGAGGTTGGAGACTGCCCAGGAGTCCTGGCAAGGGTATCTCCATTCTCCTCCCGGGACCAGGGTGGCCAGGCTGCCAGGTGGGGTCTGAGAGCCCTGTGGGTGAAGGCCGAGGGGGCGGCTTCCCAACTGTCAGCCCTCTGCTGTGACAGCCAGCACAGAGACCTCCCTGGGACCCAGACCAGAGGGCCTTGTGCCCAGAGAGGGGAGATGCTCCCTGGAGGGGTCCCCCGGAACAAATACAGAGCAAAGAGGATCCAGAGGTGGGGACAGGCAGGTAGGTCAGGGCCACAGGTGTCTGCTCTGGGTCACCTTGAGTCAGGTAAACGCCCATCTCCACACTCAGCTTCCGACTTGGCAGCAGCAACATCCTGCAGCATCTCACACCTCCCACCCCAGCCAGGCTGTGCCCCAGGACCCCCAGGGGCTCACTGCCATCTCTGAGCCACGTGAGATGCTCAGGAAAGCGGACTCCTGACCTCCCCTCTCCCTTAGTCCCCAGCCTGACCAGCCGCCCAGCTGTTGCGCTCTCGGCCCAGGGGCTCCTCGGGGGAGCTGTGTCAAGGTTGTCCAGGACAGGCTGGACATTCTAAGCACAGAAGTGTAAATGTTTCCCCGGCACACTGCCCGATGGCAGAGGTTTCTTGGGCACATGCCTCAGGCGGGACCTGGAAAGTCACCTTGGTGCTTACTGGACAGTGGGGGCAGGGGGCAGGGAGCCCTGCTTTGTAGGGAAAACACCCTTCTCCCTGGAGGGGAAGGGCCAGTGCCCTGCTCCGGGGGCTGTTGACCTCTGCTGACCCCAATGTCGACCCTCGGTGCCCACGGGCTCCAGGAGCTCCAAAGGGTTTGGTGCCATGTTGGTGTTATGACCAGGGGCCCATGAACAACCAGATCCTGCCTAACACCCTCTGCACAGCCACAGGCTCCTCAGTGACGTGGGTCTGTTTCCCAGCCCTGCCGCTGTAGCTAGCTGCCACTCACTGAGCGACTTCAACAGTAGAACTGTGCAGCTTCAGTTAGAGGCCGGAAGTTCAGGATCAAGATGTCAACCGGGTGGGTCCTTCTGAAGCTGCCAGGGTGCTCTTCCAGGCCTCCCCACTGCCCCCCTAGAGTTTCTGATGATTTACGTGCCATCTTTAGTGTCGCTTGGCTTCATAAGCATCACCCCATCTCTGCCTTCATCTTGCAGCATTCTCTCTGCGTGCATCTGTGCCCAGACTCCCCACTTTTGTAAGGACACGGTCATCACATGGGCTTAGGGGCCCACCTTCTCCAGCAACTGATTACACCTGCAACAGGCCTGGTTCCAAATAAGGTTCCACTCTGAGGTGTTGATTGGAGAAGGAAATGGCAACCCACCCCAGTATTCTTGCCTAGAGAATCCTGTGGATAGAGAAGCCTGGTGGGCTGCCCTCTATGGGATCACACAGAGTCGGATGCAACTGAAGTGACTTAGCATGCATTGGAGAAAGAAATGGGAACCCACTCCAGTGTTCTTGCCTGGAGAATCCCAGGGACGGAGGAGCCTGGTGGGCTGCCGTCTATGGGGTCGCACAGAATCGGACATGACTGAAGCAACTTAGCAGCAGCAGCAGCAGCTGAGGTGTTGAGAGTTAGGACTTCAGCCTATGAATTTGGGGAGACATAGTTCAACCTACAACAGGGGGCTAGGGCGAAAGGAAACCAAGTCCCCCTTAATTAACTAACACCTGAGCCAATAACCCCTAAACTCAGGGCTCTTGGGCCAGACCTGCGGGCAGGGGCAGGAGAGCGGAGCTCAGTAATCCATCATGTGCAGTAGCAGAGAGGAGAGGCAGAGCGTAGCAGGCCACATTGAGCACGTGGTGACCCTGCTCACGAGGAAACTGTGACTGATCAGAATAATAATGTCCCTTTCCTGGAGGGGAGGGTGTTCGGAGGAGGTGGCTGGACCTGGCATGAGAAGACGGGCTGGAGCGTTCCCTTGCCCAAAGGTCATCTGGGGACCACGTGGCCATCCCCTGCCCAGATGTGAAATTAGAAAGAAGCAATTGTAGCAACACAGAAACCCCTGCCCATTCCCCTAAAGCAGTGGGGACTTGGAACTGTCAGAGCTGGAACAGAACAAAGCCAGCCACGGTGGGCACATGGCAGGGGGGGTCCCCATGCACAGGAAAACCAGAAAGCAGGTCAGCCAGCACATCTGGTCACGGAAGGTCCTAGGTTCACCTTGCCCGGGGGCCCTGTGGGAGCAGTGCCCAGGCCCAGGCTGATCTGAAGCATCTCTTTGCCTGGAGGCCTTGGGAAGGCCAGATGCTGGCTTTTCGGAATAGAAGTCCTGTGCACTGTGGACCGGGGGTGACCGAAGTGCTGGGTGGCACATAGCAACTTCACAGAAAGGGAGTTCTCAGGGCCGGGAGGGACCCCAGGATTCACCCTGTCCAATCGGCGATGTGGAGATTTGAATCCCAGCGTGGCACCCAAGCAAGACGTGGGTCGCAGTTAGATGCAACTGGGCTTCCCATTGAGGAGATGCTGGCTCGCTGCACAGTCCCTCTGAGCCTTGATTTCCTCATCTGTAAAGTGGGATGAATGACACCCATTCTGCAGAGGGTAACCGTAAGGTTAGAGAGTGTGCACATCTCATATTTGGCCCAAAGGAGATACGCAACTGGGAGTTGTTATTACTGAGCCAGGCATGTTCAGACTGGACATAAAATCTCGGAGAAGCAAATGCAATAGATTTTACCTCTTAATTATCTAAATGGTGAAATTTTAAATTGTCCTCAATAACTTTATTCTGTGAAATCTACAGAACCTGCAAATAATGATTTTGATCTTGCTGGATGGTTTGATGCTATTTGGCTCTTAATAAGTTCTCCTACTGCTGCTACTGCTAAGTCGCTTCAGTCATGTCTGACTCTGTGCGAACCCATAGACATCAGCTCACCAGGCTCCCCTGTCCCTGGGATTCTCCAGGCAAGAACACTGGAGTGGGTTGCCATTTCCTTCTCCAATGCATGAAGGTGAAAAGTGAAAAGTGAAAGTGAAGTCGCTCAGTCCTGTCTGACTCTGAGCAACCCCATGGACTTCAGCCTACCGGGCTCCTCCATCCATAGGATTTTCCAGGCAAGAGTACTGGAGTGGGGTGCCATCGCCTTCTCCGAATAAGTTCTCCTAGGAGAGCTCAAATGCTCAGACTGAATTTATCTATATGGAGAAAACTAGACATTTTGGAAAAGCAACCGGGCCTTGCATAGCAACAATACATTGGCATTCAGCTATTTCATTGTTATTATTAGGTGTGAATTCTAGACTTAGGGGTTTTGGTTCCCTTATGCTCATCACTTCCCAACATAGATTTCTTAAAAGTACAGATTTCCCAAATGCCAACAGCTCCATTTTTCCCCATTCAGGCTTCCAAGGAGAAGAGCAGATCATTGGCCACATTTCCCCTCAGGATGGGAGGGCAAGGGCAGAAACAGGATGCCAGATAGAAGGGCCTTAGAATGGAGACATCAAGGATCTGTTCAAAAAGGGAATCATTGCAACAGGGAATCTCACCCCATCAGCGTCCTTCCTCCTCCTTCCCTTCTTGAGCTCGTCCTCATGACCTAAACCCAAAGAAGCCTTCAGGAAAATCACTCAAGTTGGCAACACAGGGTCAGCCCAAGCTCGGTGATTTCGGTACCTGGGTTCTCACCTGGGCAGCCCTCCATGCTGAAAGCCACCCTGCCTTCCATCCTGCCGACCCCTCCCTCACCCCACCTCCCAGGAAGGATACAGATGCCAGATTCCAGTCTGAGCACAGTTAGTGGATCCTCCTCCATCACGGACTTGCTGTGTGATGCTGGGCAAACTCTTTCCCTCTCTGGGCCTTGATTTCCTCATTTGACAGTGGGTGGGGAGAGGGTAATTATTTCCAAGCTCCCTCCCAGTTCTGTGGCCTTTCGTACCTTCTATTAATGCTGGTTAATGTCCAAATATGGCCAAAGGTTCTGGACACATTTGGAAGAGAAGAATTAATGTCCTGATTTGGAGGGAATTCCCTGGTGGCTCAGACAGTAAAGAACCTGCCTGAAATGTAGGAGACTTGAGTTTGACCCCTGGGTCTGGAAGACCCCCTGGAGAAGAGAATGGTTACCCCACTCCAGTATTCTTGCTTGGAGAATCCCATGAACAGACTCTGCAGGGCAGGCTACAGTCCATAAGGTCGAAAAGAGTCGGACATGACTGAGCAACTGACAATTTTACTTTCTTTCCATTTACATAGAGGAAGGCTGTCACTCCCTCACAGCATGACCTTAGCACTGTTGAATGGAGTTGTCGGATGGGTTTCAGAACCGAGCCCCTTTGACACAGAAGCCGCCTCTTCCCTCACCTCCTCCTAAAGAATGAGGTCACGTTAGGGCATCCCCTACTGCTGCTATTGCCAGGGGCCCCCAGATCCCAGCCCTGGAAAGAAGCCTTTCTCACCAGCAGATTCTTCCCTGCTGTGAGACATACTTTGAGCTTTGCCGAATATTTGGAAAATTGTTCTCAGCCCTTCCTCCCAGGCAACCTCCCTTGGAAGGCAGAGCTAGGATTTGGAGCAAAGAATCCCATCTCTTCTGGCTGCAGTGATCATAGAGATGATCTTATCCGACTTCTCACTTTTCATGTAAAACATCCAGGCCCCAGGAAGGGAAATGACTTGCCCAGGGTCACAGAGCAAGTCAGCAGCAGAGTCAGCGCCAGTGGCCAGGATGCAATGAAATCGAGTGCGTTTCTCAGATCACCTTGGGTTCCCGAATCAGACACACCTGAGTTCAAATCCTGCCTTTGCAGTTTACTGGCAAAGTCCCTAACGTCCTTGGATGTCGATTTCCTCACCTGTAAAATGGAGCTGTCTGAACTTCCAGGGTTCCGTGACTCACGTGTAATATGTGTCACTAGCACAGTACCTGGCCTAAAGGAAGTGCCTGGTGGGCGGCCACCGCGTTAATGGTTGTTACTGCTGTTGTCATTGTCACTGGAGGAGGCAGCCTCAGAGACTCTGAAGCTCCGACAGGAAGCCGGGGTCAGGGGCTCAGGCCGGAGCGCCGCATCGCCCCGCTGTGCTCTCATAACCCGACATCCTCCCGGTCTCTGTCCACAGGCTGGTGGAGCTGTCCTCTGCAGTACCCATCAGCTCCCACTGGGGGGTGCTGTCCAAGTGCTTGGCCTACAGCAAGGCCGCGTCCGACCCCTTCGTGTACTCCTTACTGCGACACCAGTACCGCAAGAGCTGCAAAGAGATCCTGAACCGGGTCCTCCACCGGCGATCGCTCCGCTCCTCCGGCCTCACCGGGGACTCCCACAGCCAGAACATTCTGCCGGTCTCCGAGTGAAGGACGTTGCTCCGCTGGAGAGCTTGGAAGGAGGCGGCTGGTGAGAAGAAGGGGAGGGCGGGATCGGGGCGCCTGGGTGGACACCGCCAGCCACCACCACCTCCAAGCCTAGGGATGCTGGACCCCCGGCTCGGGGCGGCGTTGAAGCCTGGTTCCTGGTGCCTGCAGGGCAGACATTGAACTGCCCCTGTTTATCACCAAAGGATGACCAAGGCACGTGCTGTGTGCTCTGGCTTTTCTTTCTGAGAAGCTCCTTTGAGCTCTGAGACTCAGCAGAGACTCCCAGGAGTCACTCCCAGTGCGGTCATGATCAAGGACTCATAATGCTGGTGGCAGGTGGGGAAGCATGGTGTCCACCGGCTTATGCACCCCAGGACCATTGGGCTCCATGCTGAAAAGAAGCGGCGACCTCTGTGGGCCATCGGTCACCCCGGGAGTGAGGTTGGCAGTGGCCATTTGGGCCCAGGTCTGACATGGCCACATGCTGTGGTGGCTGCTGTAATCCAAATATCATTCCGCTGGTACTAACTCAGTTGTGCTCAGCTGGGACCTCGGGCCCCCAAGCCCAAGGGGAAAATGTCTAACAGCTAGTGTTACCCAGCTGTGGCTGACAAGTTGCATTAGACATAGTTCTATTGGATTCACCTTTTTTCTCTCTCTCCCCTCCCCCTTCCCCAAAGCTAACATGTGTGTGCGTGTGTAGACAACCTTAGCATGAAAATGGTTTTCAATAGGCAGGTACTACATGCAATGATGTTCTTTGAAGTCTGACCCAAAGTCACCTTCTTCTGATTCACATGTCATAACTATTGGAGCCAAGGAGAGGGCAGAGGAACGTGCCTGGCAGGTCCCCAAACCTCAGTCTGTGACTTGAACTCGCAGGAAGCGTTTCACCTTGTCTCACGTGTCTTGTCGGGCATGTTCTTTGAGGTGATTGGAGAAGAACAGACCTGAGCAGGTTTTTAGCCTGATTTTAAAGCACCTGGTTCCATCATCCCTAGGGTTCAATATCTTAGTTTCTGTAAGTCATGAACAGACAGTAGAGGCTTCCCAAGGTGATCCAGAAAGTGCTCTGGGCCCATGATGGGACAGTGAATTTTTACCGAAAACCATAACTCAGAAACTATGCCAATCCACTAGCAGCCGCCATCTTGTTCTCATCAAAACAAGGCGAGTGGGCCAGGCTCTGCCTGTTTGCCTTTTTATCATTTCGAGTGACTTGTGCATGCTGAGAGCAGTTATTTTTCCATCCTTCACTCTAACAAGTGACTCCTCCAGGGTGGAAAGATGGGAGCAAAAGGCTCAGAGGGCTCATTCTCCCCTTCCTTTTCTGGGCACAGCCTGACTTTGGAGATGTAGAAGGGAGGACCCTGTTCCACAGGGACCAGCCAGGAGGAACCTGATGCTTTTCACTGCTGAGTGGCCCCAGTATCAAAAAATAGCCAAGTGTGTGCATGTTTGAAAAGATGGTGTCTTACTAACCGTAGCTCCTCATTTAGAAAACAAGTCACTGAGCCTGGCCTACTCTTGTCTCGATTCTAAGTTTCCATGGAGACCGATGTAGCCTTGGAAGCCTTGACGCCTCCCCGTCGCAGCTGGAGGTATGCTCACACCTGCTTAGAGGAGCCAGTGGCACACAGCCCTTCCCAATTCCGTGTTCTGGGACATCACCTTGGTAGCTTGAAATCAGCCACAATGGGCATATTTATACCGTGAAAGTCAGCAAAGGCTACAAACCAGGCCCTTTTCTCCACTGAAAACTCATTGCTAAGCAACTCCCAGCACATCACTGCCCATACGGGACTTTGTGTGCTCCCGAAACAAAATTGCTCTGGTTCAGAGCGCTTTTGGCCCCTCAGGTTTCAATCACAACAGGTATTCACTTTTGTTGCGCTTTCCTAGCATCAAGCAGCTGTTCCCCCTTCGCTGTCCCAACCCCCAAAGCATCAGTGAGGTTGAAGACAGGCAAAGAGCCAGGAAAATGTGCATCATTGAATCCGACCGTCTCTCTTTCACACAAATGCTCTTTGGGCAGCGAAGGAGTGGTGACCCAGTGGCTGAGGTCAATAGTCAGATTCAAACAGTCAAATAAGTTTTCATCAACATCAGGTTGGAGGAATAACTGTCAACTCCTCTTCCTGCTTGCTCTGTGCAGGCAACAAATTATACTCCCAGAAGCAACTTGATCCCTTCCACCTCTTCTTTAGCTAAAAAACAAGATCTGTCACCTATAACGCCACACACGTTGAGAAGAGGCATTTCGTAATTTATACTAAACCGTAGGACTGCCAACAAGCCAACAGAACCAGTTGTATTAGCATCATGGTGACAGTCCCCCAAAGACGCCAGCTGATTGGGCACTTCCGTTATTATTAGGACACAGGTATCAAAACCCAAGGAGAAGTGAGAAGAAGATCACTTCATTAGTGACCAATAGCCACCAACTCTGCTAGGATTACCTTGAGATAAATGTTTATATTCATCTGTATACAGTCTATAAAATTTCCCCAGCTTCATTATTCCCAAGAGAATTATCTACCTCGTTTGGTAATTTATCAAGTGTCACATGGATTTCTCAGGTAAAACTTAGGAAGGTCCAGATCAGCATCTCTGTGAAGGGCCTGGGATGACTTCCTTGACAGCAGCCCAGCGGAAGGCTTGATGTTGAAGGCCTGAGCTCTGGTGGACAGCTGGGCTGAGTGTGAAAGCGTTTCAAGAAGCTGGAGAACAGAGCCTAGAATGGAGAGGATCTCAAATCCTAAACCCACATACAGGGCTCAGTTCCTAGCCCAGCGTGCTCTGAACTTATAGGTTTAAACTCCGCCACAATGTCTTTCTCAGTCACTCTGCAACTCCAACTTTTCTTTGTGCTGCTTCTTGAAGGAGGGGATTTCCAAGCCCTGGGACCCACAGTGGGTGAGGGTCATGGCTTTTGGGGTTTGTGTGTCTCATGGTCAGCTGACCTCCCAAAGATGTTTCCCTGACAGCCTGCCTGTTTTTCCAGAGAAGTCACAGCAGCAGGGGAGGAGGGGAAGTTGCCTTGACTCTTCTCACACCGACTGTACCTTCCTTCTAGAACTCAGCTCAGCCTTCTGTCACCGTGAGCAATAAACCTCTGTCCTCATGTTTGTGAAATTAGTTTCCTTTCTCATGATGCCTTTCTTTCTGAGAGAGGATGGAAAGATCAGGCCACATCCAGGTCCTGGTTGCGCTCCTTTTATACTTCTGTGCCCATGGATGATGTCTTTGCAGGACTGTACTGTGACCCTGTGGGGGTGGAGTGGACCATGGGCTGTGCATATTTAGAATTTACTCCAATTCAGCATCCACTCATTTACCTATGATTTTAATGAAGATATTTTATCAGGTGCCAAAAATTCTTGCATGCGCTCGTGTCCTTTGGACCACAGGCACCAGGGGGAGGAGAGAGGTCCTGGATGTATTGGGGGCTCCTGCTACTTTCCTAAAAGATCCACAGCATCTGTAATGAAGTCCTCAACGAGCTAGCCTTACCTCTGGCCAGCTGCCTTTGCCCTGTTGGTGGAAGGAAGAGATGTAGGGACCTCAGTCTCACTCCTGCCTCTCCAGTTGAGATGCAGCCACAAAGTCAAAGCCCTCCTTCCGCCTCCTTCCACACATACAGGTCAAAGGAGCAGGCCCTGGGCATTTCTGGGAACCAGCTATCTAGGAAAGAGGAATCCCCATGAGTGGAACTGCCTGCCTTCCCAGGTAATTGCATCAGGAGGGGAAAGTGGCTAGGACGTGAGGCCCCGCTCAGCCTGACCTGGACGGATCACTGTTCAAAAGCAGTGGCCTGCAAAGGTCCAGGGAAACCGAGTTCTGGAGAGGTTGGAGAGCGGCCCACAGCAGCCACGGATTCCAGCCCAGCACTGCAGGAATGCCCGCCTCTCACTCTGACATTTACAGAGCACCCTCTGTGTGTCCAGCCCTGGGCTGGGTCAGGCTCTGGGGAGACCGGGATTACTCTAGAGAATGGAGGCTGAGGCTGCGCTCGTGGGTTGTGCACAGGGCCAGGGGCACAGTGGGAGGGCTGTCACACTGGACAGTGGGGAAGGAGGGTTTGGGAAGGTTTCCCAGAGGTGGTGACACTGGCCTGAACCTGCACTGGGGAAGGTCATGTGACAGGACACGAAGGAGGCGTGAACACATCTGGTGTGGAGTTTGGTGGGATGAGAGCTAGACGTGTGTCCAGGAATGAGATCACGTGTGTGCTGAGGAGGTGACGTGCCTCCTGAGACAGAGTGCACGTGATCTGTGACCCAGGGGAGAGTGTCGAGGTCTTGAACTTGGGAGTTCCAAAATTAGAGCTCTTTTAGAAAGAAGACATGGGGGGAAATCCATATAATTTAGCTAGTGAAAAAGAGAAGGAAGAAAGAGAAGAAAGGAAGGAAGGAAGGGTGGGTGGGAGGGTGGGAGGTGCTGAATTCATTGCATTTCTTTTGTGGAGCATCCACGTTATACAGTGAATTGGGGGCCAAGCAAGATTCATTCTTAGGAAGCCAACCTCGTTGACCAGGCGCATCCGCTGATAATACACCTGAGAGGGAATGAGGCTATGTCTTCAGAAGGGTATGTACACATTCCTTAATGACACAGGGTCCACGTGGGCAGGGCCCATAACCCCTGGGGACAACTGGAGGAATCCACAGCAGAAACAACCAGATTTGCAAAAGTTACCCTTGTGCCAAGTAAGTTTGGCCACCCTTCCACCCTTCACACTCACACCCGTCACATTCACACCCGTCTCTGGGGGCGGAGCGAGGGGGTGTTCAATTTGCTCATGTGGTGTGTCATGTAAATATGCATTTAGCACTGACATTCCAACATTAGGCATCTACTCAGTCTTAGCAGTGTGATGTTGTTCAGTCGCTCAGTTGTGTCCGACTTTGCCACCCCACGGACTGCGGCACGCCAGGCTCCCCTGTCCTTCACCATCTCCTGGAGTTTGCTCAGAACTCATGTCCGTTGAGTCGGTGATGCCATCCAACCCTCTCATCCTCTGTTGCCCCTTTCTCCTCCTGCCTTCAGTCTTTCCCAGCCGTGTGAGTTTATCACATATACCCACATGTAAGGGACTTTTGAAATAATGTAAGTTTTTGACTCAAAAGACTGTTTTTGTGCCTTTTGGAGCACATGCGCTCTTAGGAACACTGACTTGGGGGCATTTCCTGTATCCTTTCTCTTGGAGGCCCAGTGACTATAGTCAGTATCATACTCCTTGGCGTGGAACAGTGGTTGCACATGTGTGTTTTTAATACGTTTATTAATTTACATATTTAATACTCATTTATTTATTTTTGGCTGCGCTGGGTCTTCATTGCTTTGAGGGCCTTTTTTCTCCGGGTGTGGTGAGAGGGGCTTCTGTCCTTTTGTGGTGTGAGGGCTTCTCATGGCAATGGCTTCCCTTGTGGAGCACGGACTCCAGGCACACAGGCTGCAGTACTTGCAGCACATGGGCTCCGTGGTTGTGGCTCCCAGGCTCTAGAGCACAGGCTCAGTAGTTGTGGTACTCGGCTTAGTTGCTCCACAGCTTGTGGGATCTTCCCAGATCAGGGATGGAACCCATGTATCCTGCCTTGACAGGTGGATTCTTTACCACTGAGCCACCAGGGCAGCCTGGTTGCACGTGTTTAATAGAACCTGAAGTTCACATTTCGAAGAGTCTAAAATCTGTTATTTGGAGACAGGAATCCCACACTGAATCATTAGAGTCAGATTAGAGTCATCAAGGCCTCTGAAATACCCCCAGATGATTCATAGGGGCTGTATTTAGGGAGTATCAGATGCTACCACAATGGTGCACAATCGACTGATTGACCTGGGCCAGTCAAATTCCCAATGGCCAGATCAGAGAGATGGCTCCCGCCTGCCTAAAATACCAAACAACCAGCCCCCACAGGCTCAGTCCACCATGGCCCAGCATTCAAGCCATGTATGCCAAATCTTTGCTTGGATTATCAGTAACCAAAGCTCATGCTGTATTCGAATGCCAAGTTCCCTTGCAAGTTGAAATCGTTCCAAACCTCAATGACCCTGTTTTACAGGTGTGTAAACACACTTCGTCAAGTATGGAACATTTGAGGGACATTTAAGGAGTTTGGTGTCTCGCCAACCCCACCAGGATTTCTTCAGGGGAAACCTTGCAAGTCCAGGGACAAATAAAAGAGCTGCCTTGCCATACCCTCATTACCAACCGGGGCATTTTTATAAACACTGGGATAGGCCAGTCTGTGTTTTCTTAGGCTAGTTTGCAAGAAGGAATTCAGATCTTTGCTGTTTGGATGCTCATTGTCTATTGTGCTGAGGCAGCTCCTTGGAGGTCATAAACCTGTCCCTCTGCTGTGGTGTCCTGTGGAGCGGATGCCAGTGGACAGTTTCAGCCACCCTATTCCCCGGTTGCTCCGCCTGCAATGCAGGAGACCCAGGTTTGATCCCCAGGTGGGAAAGATCCCCTTGAGAAGAAAATAGCAACCCACTCCAGTATTCTTGCCTGGAAAATCCCATAGACAGAGGAGCCTGGTGGTCTACAGTCCATGGGGTCGCAAAGAGCTGCACATGATTTAGTGACTAAAAACCACTGCCCTGTCTGAATATCCACCCTCCCTAATGGAGCACGGCCATCTCCCACACACAGGTTCATCCTGCCCCTGTCCAAATGGGAACCACCCACCTTCCTGCAGTAGGCTGGTTAGATGCTACCCTTGGAATCCTGGTAGCTCCAAGTTATGAGTGCACCCAAGTTGAATTCTTTGCTTTCCTTCACTTTTCATGTGTGCGTTAGTCACTCAATCGTGTCCGACTCTGCAACCCCAGGGACTGTAACCCGCCAGGCTCCTCTGTCCATGAAATTCTCCAGGCAAGAATACTGGAGTGGGTAGCCATTTCCTTCTCCAGGGGATCTTCTCCACCCTGGGATCGAACCTGGGTCTCCTGCATTGTAGGTGGATGCTTTACCATCTGAGCTACTAGACTTCTTTATTTGGGAGGAGGCGGGGGTTGTGCAAAGTGAGGTGGGAGGACTTACACTATCCCTAGCTTGCGGAGGGGAGGGGGGGTTGTCCAGAGAACAGAAGGGAGCCTGCACTCAGGAAGCCTAAGGTAGGTGCCAGCTAGTTCAGCATTCCACATGGAAATGTACTTTATCTTTAGATGCTTCAAAATACTTTTGGAAACTGGGATTTAGAAAGACTGAAGATATTTTATTTTAAGGGGACAGAGGGAGCTGCAAATGCCTGGCTCCTGTACGATGTTCTGTCTCTGAAGTTAAACCTATAAGAAAAGGGGTAGACATCTGCATGCTTATGCTGGACCAAACATGCCCATCACCATGTGCCCCTGCGACTCTGCTTCCCTGCAGGCGTGCATATGGGCAACTATTCACCAACAGCTGCAACCCGAGCATAAAACAAGCGAAGCAAAATGTTACCGTCCTCTGTAGTGTTTGTCTCCATCAGAGTTTTAGCTTTATTTTCTCCTTTTATTAAACAGAAATACAGCTCCATTAAAAATAATTACCAGACGCCCTCCCCATGTGGCACTGTTAACCTTTCCTGCGATACACTTGCCAACAGCTGCTTTCTGCTGCAGTGGGACTCAGGATTGGAGAATCCAAGGCCAGTGTTGCCTGCTGTGTTTACAACGGCTTGTGTTTAGTGCATACATATCAAACTCTGTAATAAATTTTTATGAGAGAATTGAGAGTTCCTACAGGGGAAAATATGTATTGAGATTCTGTCCAATAAAGCCTCCTGTTATAAAATCTCATCCACACTTTGTTGACCTGGTATGAATGTAGTTTTTATTACACACAAGTAAATTGTCAGAAATGGCAATTTCATAATTTCGTGGTGGGAGATGTTTATATTACTTTGTATTTACCTTTCTGTCTTCTATTCTGCATCCTCTTTTCTCTCCCACTGTCACCACCTCAGATGCCCCTCGCCCTCACACAGCCTCCCAGGGATAGCACTCATCCTTTGGGACCATTTCGTACCTGTCCAAGCCCCCAGCAGCTACCCCTCCCGTACACACCTGCCCACACCTGCCCAGGGACTGACTGCCTAACCCTGGGAGACCTGTTCCCCACCCCCCAAAATATTCAATACCAGGCAACCTTGGCCACTTTTGACCCAGTTACTTAGGCTTTGCTCGATAACTCGTTGCTGCTCAGACTCCAGAAGGAGAGCAGGAAGGACCTCCGAAGGGAAGAAGCCCCTCATCTGATGATCGCCTGCAGTGTGCTGGGCCCTGTGCCAGGCACCTACCACACGCTGAATGTGTGTTCCCCCAGAATTCATGGGGTGCTTCCCTGGTAGCCCAGATGGCAAAGAATCTGCCTACAATGCAAGAGTACCCGAGTTCAATCCCTGGGTCGGGAAGATCCCCAGAGAAGGGAATGGGTACCCACTCCAGTAGAGTCCTGGAGAGTTCCATGGACACACAGAGCAGAGGGGCCAGAAGTCATATGTTGACCCTAATCCACGGTGTGATGTCACGAGCAGGTAATGAGGGTGTAACCCTCATGAATGGGACTGATACCTTTACAAATAAGACCCCAGGGAGCTCTCTTGACCCTCAGCCACTGGGGGACACTAATGTGAACTCGAAGACACTATCTGTGAACTGGAAAAGCAAGCTGTCACCAGACTCTGAATCTGTTGGTGCCTTGATCTTGGAATTCCTAGCCTCCAGAACTATCAGAAATAAATTTGCACTGACTTACTGTGTGACCTAGGGTGGCTTAATTCTTACCCCTATATTTCAGTTGAGGAACTGTGATGGTTAGTTTAATGTATCAACTTGGCTGGATCATATCCAGATATTTGGCTAAACATTATTTTCTGGTAAAGAAACTCCCTACAATGCAGGAGACCTGGCCTCAATTTCTGGATCAGGAAGACCCCCTGGAGGAGGAACTGGCAACCCACTCCAGTATTCTTGCCTGGAAAATCCCATGGACAGAGGAGCCTGGCGGGCCACAGGGTGGCAAAGAGTTGGACACGACTGAGCGACTACGTGATGTGATGTGGTTATTTTCTGGGTGAGTCTGAGAGTGTTTCTGGATGAAAGTAACATTTGACTAGGTGGGCTCAGGCAATTGGTTTACCCTCTCCAGTGTGGGTGAGCATCATTCAATCCACCGAAGGCCTGTGCTGTGCTATGCTTAATCGTTCAGTCGTATTAGACTCTGCAACCCCCATGGACTGTATGTAGCCCACCAGGCTCCTCTGTCCATGGGGATTCTCCAGACAAAAATACTGGAGTGGGTTTCCATGCCCTCCTCCAGGGGATCTTCTCAACCCAGGGATCGAACCCAGGTCTCCCACATTGCAGGTGGATTCTTTACCATCTGAGCCACGAGGAAAGCCCACTGAGGGCCTAAATAGGTCAAAAAGGAAGAAAGAGAAATTTACTCCTTCCTGCCTGATAGCTTGAGCTGAGACATGGCTCTTCTCCTGCCCTTGGCACCCCCCTGGTTCTCAGGACTCTGGACTTGAACTGAATGACACCACCATCCTCCCTGCTTGCAGATAGCACACTGTGGGGCCTTTCCAGCCTCCATAATTGTATGAGCCAATTCTTTATAATAAGTTTCCTTTCATACATACAAAGATACGTGTGTGTGATTCTATTTCTCTGGAGAATCCAGACTGACACAGGAACCTACAGGGGTGGATCAGCTTGTGCGAGGTCACAGGGCTGCTCCATGAAAAGCCAGCTCCTCCTCTCCCAGTCCCAGCAGAGTCCCCCAGCATCAGTATCCTGCTACTCTTCACTGTGTCCCTTTTTGCTGACTCCCAACAGGAGTTAAAAATGAGTATTTAGCAGATAATGAACAGAGGAACCTGGTGGGCTACAGTGTGTAGGGTTGCAGAGTCGGATGCGACTGGGGCCACTGAGCACGGGTAGCACAACTTTTTCTCACTATGGTTGGTGGCTGCCACTGTGGGCAGTGTTGATATTGCCAATGGAAAGGAAAACTTGAATAAAAATGAAGATTTACACAAGCCACATTCCATCTTGACCCCTAGCTTATTTGATTCGACCTTGTACAAGGCTTTTTCCTCTCTCAGCTCTAAATTCCCAGGAGGCACAAGTGGTAAAGACTCCCCCTGCCAATGCAGGAGACGTAAGAGATTGGAGTTCGATCCCAGTGTTGGACACAACTGAAGCGACTTAGCATGCACGCACACGTGGTATAAGGTTAGACGTATGTCAGTGGAAAGCATTGAGAGTCCAGAGATAGACCCCACGTATATGGTCCACTGACTTCAAAAAAGGCGCTAAGAGAGCTCAACAGGGAAAGGAGAGTCTTTTCATCAAATGGTGCTCAAAGATCTGAACATTCACGTGCCAAAAGAAATAATACACTTTTGTTCCATACTCCATCCTGTGCACTGTGCATGCATGCAAAATCGTGTCCAACTCTTTGCGACCCCATGGACTGTAGCCCGCCAGGCTCCTCTGTCCATGGGATTCTCCAGGCAAGAATATTGGAGTTGGTTCCCATGCCCTCCTCCAGGGGATCTTCCTGAAATAGAGACTGAACCCTCATCTCTTGTCTCCTACATTGGCAGGCAAATTCTTTACCTCTGGCTCCACCTGGGAAGCCCTGAAACACGTTATCGACCCAAACATAAAATTTACAAATATAAAACTTCCAGAAGAAAATGTAGGAGAAAATCTTTTTAACTTTGGGGCAAAGATGTCTTTGATAGAATACAAAAGGCATGACCATAAAATAAAAATCTGATGAATGGTCTGCATCAGAACACCATTAAGAACATGAAAACAAGCTACAGAATGGGGAAAATATTTGCAATACATGTGTCTAGCAAAAAAAAAAAAAAGGTATCCAGACTGTATAAGACAGCCCAATAAGAAAGGGCAAAAGAGTTAGACTCCTCCAAAGAAGTCTCTCATGACTCACAGACACAAAAAGACAGTCAGCGTTATTAGCCGTCAGGACAGTGAAAACTAAAACCACGATGAGAGGCCAGCACACAGGGAATGGCTGAAATTAGAGACCGAGAGTACCCAGTATTGGGAAGAAGAGAAACCACTGGGGCTCCCATACATGATTGCTGGGAACGCAGAATGATGCAAGCTCTTCGGAAAACAGTTTGGTCATTTCCTATAAAGGTAAACATACACTTATCACATAACCCAGTGACTCCACACCTGGATTCTTTCCTAGGATAAATGAAAACACGTGTCTACAGAAAGACATGCCAGTAGTGTTCATAGTAAATTTGTGATAATCCAAAACTTGACACAACCCACACATTCATCAACAGGCGGACAAGCAGTTGGGGTATATTTTGTAGGATTCCATGTTTATGAAATGGTTGACTCAAAAAAGACAGAACTAGTCTATAGTGGGAGAAGGCAATGGCAACCCACTCCAGTGTTCTTGCCTGGAGAATCCCAGGGACGGGGGAGCCTGGTGGGCTGCCGTCCATGGGGTCGCACAGAGTCGGACACGATTGAAGCGACTCAGCAGCAGCAGCAGCAGTCTATCTAGTGACAAAAAGTAAGTCGACATTTACTTATGTTTGGGGTAGTGGACGCAATAAAGAGGCACAAAAAAACATTTTGGGAGTGATAGAAATACTGTGTATTTAATTGTAGTGGTGGTTCTCGGGTATATTGTCTTAACTAATCAGACTGCATGCTTCTAATTGGTGCATTTTACATAACAACGTGAGTATGTTTAACACAGCTGAACTGTACACTTGAAAATGGTTAACATGGTAATGCTTATGTTATTTGTTTTTTTGCCACAATTTTTAAATAGTGAGCATATGGTAAAAAAAAAAAAAGATGCATTTTATTTCATATAAATTAAAGCTGAATAATGTCAATTTAACAAGTGAAGTTATATATCACTAGAATCTATTCTAGCTCCTGGAAATATTGACAAATACTCAGATTTTTTTTTTACCATTATTGACAATTCTTCACTTTTCCACAATACCCCATTTCAGAGTCATCTTAAGATGACTTCAGAAGTGGAATCCTTAAAGTTTAATGTACGGCGGACTTGTTGGCAACCTGCGAACCCTGTGGGCTCATCCAAATAACATTTTTTAAAACGAATGAATACACAATATTTTGAAAGAAAACAATCATATTAAAATTTTGCCAAAATATTTTCATATATGTTTGCAGTATAGTGATATATGTGCTTTGCTATTAACACATTAATAACAAGGAATAGTGACAATCTCAGAATTTACTATCATTTCAAAAGATGAGCCCAAACAAGATTTGGAATATCTGTGTTGCGGTTTTTCAGTTGCTCAGTTGTGTCCGACTCTTTGCAACCCCATGGACTGCAGCACACCAGGCTCCCCTGTCCTTCATTGTCTCCCAGAGTTTGCTCAAACTCATGTCCATCGAGTTGGTGATGCCCTCCAACCATCTCATCCTCTATCATCCCTTCTCCTCCTGCCTTCAATCATTCCCCAAATCAGGGTCTTTTCCAGGGAGTCAGTTCTTTGCATCACATGGCCAAACTACTGGAGTTTCAGCTTCAGCATCAGTTCTTCCAATGAATATTCAGGGTTGATTTCCTTTGGGACTGACTGATCTCTTTGGAATACCCGTATCAACTGTAAAATGATGTGAAGTTACCTGTGATTTCCATTGGTGATAAAGTTATAGGCTGACTAACACCCCCTATAATCTAGTAACTGAAGGTAATGCTTAAATTTTAGTGAAAACAAGGACATTTTCACCCAAATTCATAGACTGGATTCTGTCTATGAAATGCAGTTTGGGGGATGGGCAACAAGGGCATGAGGAGGGTTCATCTAGAAGTCTCATGGAGGGCTGGTTTAACCTCCCTTCTCTTTTAAGTAGCTTCTCAGAAATGGGGTACAATGAGGGGGGGGTGGGTCTCATGGACTTTCCCTACTCTGGAGTGCTCACCTCCTGCAGAAACTTGAGCACTGGCCTAAGGATGGATTGGCTGAGTTCAGAGTGGTGTGAACTGGTGTCCAGGCTCTCCTGGAGGCAGGCTGGACACAAGGCAGACCCTCCCTCTCGCCTCTCACACGGTTCCAGTGCCCCCAGGTGGGTTACATCACAATGGCAGGACAGGACCACCCCCAGAGCCTTCCCCCCAACAGCTGCCCCTCTGGCTCTCCCTGCCCTCGAAGGTGGCCTCCACCCAGGGCCCTTGGCTTTGCCTTCAAAGTGCTTTGCTTTCTGCCCTGAAAAATTCCCCAAGGAAAAGAAAGACAAAGTGGTGGTTACCTGCTGAAATTCCTGACAGGTTTACCCTGGACTGAGGCCCAGGGAGGGGAGTGGACCCGGCTTGGGTCACCAGGAAGCAGGTGAAGGGGCTGGGACCTGATTCAGGTTCAGGCTGGCCCGCTCTCTCCTCCCCTGAGACGTGGGTGTGAAGGAGGCCCAGCATCACAGCGGGCTCCCAGGTAGCCTGTCTCTTGATGCACAGGTGGTTAGAGGTAGGGCGGGCCTTGGAGATCACCAGACATATTTTATAGATGGGAGAAAGGGAAGGAGGAGGAGAAGGGAGGAGGCGCCAGACTACACTACCAGCTGGAGGTGACAAAACACGACCTTGGTCCTCGGTTAGTGGTTCCCAAGCCTGACCAGGTACCAGAATCCCCTGCAGCAATTGTTCTAAACACAACTTGTGGGGCCAGTCCCAAACCTGCACGTCAGAACCTCTGCCCAGGGGCCTGGCGTCTGCCATGTTGCTAAGCAACCCAGGCCCTCCAGTGTGTGGCCAGGATCAGGGACCATAGCCTTGAGCCATTCCCCGCTGTGCCCTTGAAGGGGCTGGGTGGGGACCTCTGCAGCCTGCACTGGGCTTTTGTGGTGTGGTGGGCAGACAGGAGGGCAGGAGAATGTTCTTCCCTTGGGGCGGGAGAACGGACCTCAAACAGGTGCTAGTTCAAGGAAAACTGTAAGCCTTGACCCTTTCCTTTTCATTGGGAAAATCTAGACCTAAGGGATGCGGGGCAAGGGAGGGGATGGCAGGGGGACTTCCTTAGGTAAAGCATCATTTTAGCTCTCCGATTCTCTCTATTAGGTCCAAAGAAGGTCACCAGCTGCATCTTATTCATTTCTATATCCCAAGCGCTCAGCCCAGAGCCAGGTACACAGCAGGCACTAAATAAATGCTCCTGCAATTGAATTTCCATTATCAGCTATACTGCGTGAGAGGCGCTTTCATGACAGATTTTTTTTTTTTCTGTCACCTCTTGAGTTTCTGCAGACACCGGGAGCCACTCAGAAAGCTGCATTCCAAGTCAAAATACTCATTATGACACATGCTGTTTGCAGTTTCCACAATCCCAGTCATTACCCCATAATGTGCATGAGAAAACAAGCTGCTCTCGGAAACACAGCTGTGTGCCCGAGGTCAGAGCCTTGCTGCCACAGGCAGTGACCTTTCTGGGCGTTTATCTGTTGACCATGACCTGGCCAGTGGATCTTCAGCCAGTCAAGAGCCAGTTATGTAATTGACCTTGCCAGTTACATCTCGGGAAAGGTCAAGAAGCCCAAGGACCCCAGGGGCGAGAATTACCACCCTCTAACCCCTACATATGACCAACCTAGACAGCATATTAAAAAGCAGAGACATTACTTTGCCAACAAAAGTCTGCCTAGTTAAGGCTATGGTTTTTCCAGTGGTCATGTATGGATGTGAGAGTTGGACTGTGAAGAAAGCTGAGTGCCAAAGAATTGATGCTTTTGAACTGCAGTGTTGGAGAAGACTCTTGAGAGTCCCTTGGACTGCAAGGAGATCCAACCAGTCCATCCTAAGGGAGATCAGCTTGGGTATTCATTGAAAGGACTGATGCTGAAGCTGAAACTCCAATACTTGGGCCACCTCATGCGAAGAGTTGACTCATTGGAAAAGACCCTGATGCTGGGAGGGATTGGGGGCAGGAGGAGAAGGGGACGACAAAGGATGAGATGGCTGGATGGCATCACTGACTCGATGGACGTGAGTTTGGGTAAACTCCAGGAGTTGGTGATGGACAGGGAGGCCTGGCGTGCTGCGATTCATGGGGTCGCAAAGAATCGGACACGGCTGAGCAACGGTACTAAACTGAACTGAACCCCTCCCTACATATGCTAATTGTAGCCTGTTTATTTGCAACGCTGGGGACCCTTTCAGTCATTGGGAGCAACATAGAAATCCCTCTCTCTGACATTTTATCTCATTAAAAAAAAAAAAATAGCTGCACAGAACAGAAGTTTGCTCCTGGTCTCATTAGCTGCCTTCTCGTAATTGCAGGTTTTTAAGCAAGCTCAAGGCAGAGCCTCTGATGGGAATTAAACTCAAAGAGAAAAAGAACAAGAAAAACGCGTAGGAGTTGGATAATTGCATGCCTGTATCTCTAGCGGTGGGCCCAGGCAAAGAGAGCAGCAGATGGGGTTTAAATTGAAGGAAAAATGGAAATGAAGCTTAGCTCAAATGGTGATCAGAGCAAGTCCTGAGAACTATTCTGGGCAAGCCTCTAGCTCTCAAGCTAGTGTTTGGTAACTTTACCTGTTGATGGATTGTCTGTGACTTTTCCCCCCACCCCGGGACCGCCTTTCTCTCCTCTTGGCCGGGAGAGGGTTCTGGCACCTGTTCCCAGGGCTGCAGGTCACTGGACATGAGCCAGGGAACACTTGGCCTGCACTTTCCCTCCCTGCCTCTCCCGTCAGCTGCACTCACTTTCATCCAATCAGCTGCAAAGCTAACCAGGACATTTGAGGGCTCCGGACTCTCATAAAGCAGGTGCTAGATTTTTTTTTAACCTGGAATCCTGCTTAGCTTGTTCTTCAGCATGGGCAAGAGGAAGACTCATGGACTTTGGAATCAGAATGACTTGGTGTGGAATCCACTCATTGCCATCTTTGGGACTTTTAACCTCTCAGAGCCACCATCAGTAAAACGGTGATGAGAACACCCAAACTGTTAGAAAGAGCAAATGAGCTATCTCTGGGAAGTGCTGGCACACAGTAGGGACTCCATGTATGTCAGTTTCCTTGTTGTTCAGTAAGTCATGTCCAACTCTGCCACCCTATGGACCGCAGCGCCCCAGGCTTCCCTGTCCTTCACTATCTCCTAAGGTTTGCTCAAACTCATGTCCATTGAGTCAGTGATGCCAGCCAACCATCTCATCCTCTCTTGCTCCCTTCTCCCCCTGCCCTCAGTCTTTCCCAGCATCAGGGTCTTTTCCAGTGAGTCAGTTTTTTGAATCAGGTCCTTCTAATGAATATTCAGGATTGATTTTCTTTAGGATGGACTGGTTTGATCTCCTTGCTGTCCAAGAGACTCGCAAGACTCTTCTCCTGCACCACAGTTTGAAGGCATGCATTCTTCAGCGCTCAGCCTTCTTTATGGTCCAACTCTCACATCCATACCTGACTACTGGAAAAACCGTAGCTTTGAATATACGGACCTTTGTTGGCAAAGTAATGTCTCTGCTTTTTAATACACTGCCTCCGTTTATCATAGCTTTTCTTCTGAGAAACAAGCGTCTTTTCATTTCATGGCTACCTACTCAGCCTCCAATTTCCGAGAACTCCACAATGTCCTCTGAAGTGATGGTCAGATTATTGGGGAGTTTGCAAATTGCTAGTGTTTCAGGGTTGTCTCTCTGGAAGAGACAGAGTGACTCAGTGGGAGGAGACCTGTGGGTTTGAGTCCCCTGTGACCTTGGTCATGGTCCCAATCCTTTTGGGTCTCCATCTCCCTGGTGCCATCACAGATGTGATAACACTGTTCCAGGCCAGAACTGCTCAGCAGACAAGGCTGAGTTCTGGGGAGTTAAGGTGTAAGAACAAGCTCTAGAAACTGATAAAAGGAGACCTTTACCAATAAAGCAAATCTTTAAAGTAAATGGTATCTTTAAAGTGAAGTAAATTTTTAAAGTAGATGGTATTTAAGTAAATCTTTACTGGTAAAAGGAGATCAAATTGGTCTTTTATGGGAACAGGTAACTCTGGAAACCCACAGAGGAACAAAGTTCTCAGGACTTTTATTGGAGACTCCGCGTGGGCTGGTGGCATGACTTTGGTGTAGCTGGGATGGGAGGGGCTACAGCTTTGCAGCTTGAAGAATCTTGCGGACACGTGCCTGCCGTGTGACTTTAGGCAAATCCTTACCCGACAGTGGCAAACAGAAATGCCTGTGGTAATGGATGTAAATGCTCTTTATAAACCGCAAAGCACCCACCCACCTGTTAGCTGTTTGGTCTTCCTCACTCTAGATCCAAGGATACTCAGCTCAACATCACGTACTGGTTGGTACTTAGTTTAAAATCCCTGTAGAAGGGAGGATACCCAGCCCCTCCCTCAAAGCCCATTTATGTCCAAACAGTCTTTGAAGCAATTAACCTCTACAAGATGGTATTTAATGCAGATCAGTGTCTGAGAATAATGGTTCCCTAAAGATAATCCCTGGAGCCCGTGAATATGTTACTTTACATGGCGTAAGGGACTTTGCAGATATAATTGAGTTGGGGATCTTAAGACAGGAATATTATCCTGGATTACTTAGAGAAGCCTAATGTAATCATAGGGTCCTTAAAAGATGGAAAGAAGATGGAAGTGGGAGAGTCAGGAAAGGACAAGGAAAGCAGGGGTCAGAGCCAGAGAGAGACTGAAGAGGCTGAGCTGCTGGCTTTGAGTGGAGGAAGGAGCCCTGGGAGGCAGGCAGCCTCTGGAAGCTGGAGAGGGCGAGTGGGTTCTCCCCTAGGACATCCAGAAAGAACGCAGTCCTGACATCTGAATTTAGCCCATTGAGACTCACTTTGGACTTGGGAGTGACACATCTAGAAGACAATAAGTCTGTGTTGCTTTAAGGTGCCAAATTTGTGCAACTGGCTACACCAGCAAAAAGAAAAAGATACACAGGTAAATGGGAAACTTCTGCAGCTTGCATACAAAAATCCAAAAGCCCAGGCCCCAAAAGGGAGAAACTTGTCAGCAGCTACGCTGCAGAACAGAGCTTAATGACTAAATGTCATCAATGTGGCCCTGGTCACAATGGCAGCTTTGGTGTTGAAGTTTTTTTTTTGTTGTTGTTGTTTTTAATGACAAGTAGAGTAACTCGCATGAGAGAGGACGTTTTGTATTCACTGAGGTCATTGGGTCACACAGAAACAGTGGGTTCAGTTCAGGGAAAGACAGTTCCAAGACAGCATTACAAACTGGCTCATCTCCTAACCATAAGAGACAGTAGGCACTCACTGACCTTGCTGGTGGAGAGCACACTGTTGCACTTCATTGGGTGGCAATTTGGCAGCGTGCATTAAAATTTTAAATGCACATATCTTTCGATCGAGCAATTGCATTGCTCTAATCCCATGGATGGAGGAGCCTGGTGGGCTGCACTCCATGGGGTCGCTAAGAGTCAGACACGACTGAAGCGACTTCACTTTCACTTTTCACTTTCATGCACTGGAGAAGGAAATGGCAACCCACTCCAGTGTTCTTGCCTGGAGAATCCCAGGGACGGGGGAGCCTGGTGGGCTGCCGTCTATGGGGTGGCACAGAGTCGGACATGACTGAAGCGACTTAGCAGCAGCAAACTTATCACACCAATAACCTGCACGAAAAGGGGTATGCAATGCAAGGATATTCACGGTTGATTCGCTTGCAGGAGCAAAAGATTGGAAGCTACCTAGTGTCCATCAACAGGGGACTGGTTTAATGAAATGAGGTTTTAAAAGAGTCAGGTGGGGCTTTAAGTTCTGATGTGGAATCATCTCCAAAATTTATTATTAGGTTCAAGAAAAGCAAAGTGCAGAGAATAGTGTATGTCATACTTTTGCCTAAAAAAATAATGTGTATACTTTGCAAGTGCATAGAATTCTCTTGAAAAGATAGGAAGTGGTAACATGACTGTCTCTTGGGGGAGGACTCCAGAGCCTCGAGGTCTGGCTTATTTGCCCTTCATCTTACTTTTATACTCTCACATGCCTTCATACTATATTAAAGAAAAAGAAAATTAAAGGGAAGGAAACAGAGGTCCCTGACACCAGCTCATGGGTGGGGCTGTTAAAAGAACTGGAATATGTGCTCTGTGCGGAGGGCAAGGCTTAACCCATGGAGAAGATTGGTCTCTGAAATAAGGAAGAATTTTCCAACACCAGAGCAGCCTGAAGGAGAAGCAGGGTGCCTCGGTGAGGAGCGAGTTCTCTGTAGCTGCTGGGCTGAAGAAGCTCAGGCTACAGGAATCTTTCCTGTTTCAATAAAAAAAATTGTGTTCATTTATTTCTGGTTGCACTGCATCTTCGTTGCTTCATGTGGGCTTTCTCCAGTCATGGCGAGTGGGGGCTACTGTCGTTGTGGGGAGTGGGCTGCTCGTTGCAGTAGTCTCTCGTGTGGGCCACGGGCTCTAGGACCCTCGGGCTTAGGTGTCCCGTGGCACGTGGGCTCATCCAGGCCAGGGACTGAACGCACGTCCCCTGCACTGGCAGGTGGATTCTTGACCACTAGACCACCAGGGAAGTCCCTGCAGGAATTTTTCTTGCGGGGCTGTAACAGGGTCTCAGGTTTTGGAGGACTTAATATAGTGCAGGAAATTTCACCTAGAATATTTTTTAGTAATAAAAACCACTTCCCTGGTGGCTCATCCAGTAAAGAATCTGCTTGCAATGCAGATGACCCAGGTTCAATCCCTGGGTTGGGAAGATCCCGTAGAGAAGGGAAAGGCTACCCACTCCAGTATTCTTGCCTGGAAAATTCCATGGACAGTGGAGCCAGGTGGCTAGAGTCCATGGGGTCACAAAGAGTAGGACATGACTGAGCAACTATTTATTTTAGTAACAAAAAGGATCCTTTAAATGCAGATAGTCCTATAATTCATCACATAATTTATAATAGTTAACTGCCTCTTAAATATAATCTTATAAATGATGCCTTCTGGAGTTGAAGGTTATGTGAATGCAATCTGTTTAAAATTATCTATTTAGAACATGATAATAGAAGTGAAAAAATGTCTCCTATGAAGTCTTCTAAGAAAGGAAATCATAACAATTTCTGATCAGATAAATGCCCTTCCATTATTAAAATGGATTTAAATAAAGAAACATAAATAGATTTGAATAAGCATGTCAATTTCCTGGGTTTTGTCCTTCTCTACAAACTTGACTCTTTATTGAGTTGAAATTGTATTCTGGTTTTCTGTCATAAGCAAAAAAGTTCCTTAACAGCAGCTCAGAAGTGACTAACGTCGTGGTGAAGCCTACTTCTTCAGCTCCTGGTGGTCCCTCTGCGCTCCAGTCCCCGGTGTAGCTGCTGTCTTGCCTCCACTGATCTTCTCAGGCACCTCTGTCCAAGGAGGACAGGTGTGATGAATCACCATTCCAGCCACAGTGTCCACTTTAACCCTCCAAATGCCACCGTTCTCAGGAGATGCCAACACAGCAACACAGCCTTTGTGACTCAGGAGATCAACCACTCTCAGGCACTATCCAACTGACTCCTGGCACAGCCAATTATTCTTCCCAAAGTCAACTGCTGGGCCCCTCCTGACCCATGACACTTCATGAGCCTCCTGATGAACGTGTTTCTGACATATCCAGCCAAGGGAGATTATTTAAAACCAATCCATGCTCTTCATTATAAATTCAGATCAGACTTGGGTCACCGTAGCTACACCCCTTAAGCACTCCTAGGCCTTCTTCCTGACTTAGGCAGCCCTGGGTCACCAGACACTCATCTGGAGGTGATAGAGCTTCTCCCATTGAACAGCTTTGGGGGGTTCTGCCTTCTATTGATAAAATTGGGTTGCAAGGGTTTGGCATGGGGCTCAGATATATGCATCTCTTGATAAACATTATCCAAATATAACTGAAGTGATTTACAACCCAACTTCCTCCTCAATTCAACATGCTTATTGATACTTCCAAAGCTTTTGGACCCCAGGTCAGGTCTTATGGAAAAGTACTGCTTCTCATATTCATCCAGCGAAACATGAACCAGTCTCCTCATGCATGTCATGATATCCTGACCTTCAGAAGAACCATATGGTCGCCTTTTTCCAAATATGTGTCCAACTTTAGAGCGAGGGATGAAGAAGAGTTGGCCTCCACCATCCAAATCTGACGTGGTATTTCTAAATTTTCTCCTTCCCAGATATTTGTGCCATTGTCACCGTCCAGTTCAATGAAATAGTTTCTGTTCAAGGCAAACAATTCTCCGGCAACTGTAGGTGATTTCATTGGTAAAGTAGCTCCTGCTGGTCCTCCAAGCTTGGAGAAGGGAATGGGATCCCATCTGAAGGGTAGCCCCCAGTTGACTCCTCCCCACAACACTGGAGATTGAACTGAGGTGAGTGTCAACACTGATGGTGTTGGTCACCAGGCACCCAGTCCTCCTGGACGACAGACAGCAAAGGCTCAGTCACATCACAGTTGCTCTGGTCCTTTCATCCTCAGATCAATCCCCCCAATAACTCAATCCAAGGAGTTAGTTTTGAACATACTCATCTAGTTCTTCATCCAAATTGCTGTTCACAGGAAAAACTTCCTAAAGAAGCTGGGCTGGCATGTGGTCTAGGAGGCTGCCGATGGCCCAGGGCCAGGCATACAGATTTCATTGTAGAAACAAATAACACGGCCAGTCGCTCACAAATCCACTGAGTCAGACTTGTCTTTACATGCTGTGTTCCTTGTATGTGGTACGTCTCTGCAATAGCCAAGACCTTACTCAGAAGCTTACTGAAGGCATGTTTCTGATAACCCAGGTCTCTCAACAACTGATCACTTTCATTAAAAATTGTACCCAATGAAGAAGAGAATTTCACATTATCTTTCTTCTGGATCTTCAATGTGGCTATCTATGATGTAAACGATTTTGTTTGCTTTGAATTATCATTCTAATATTCAACTTGGACCTGGACTTAAACAGGGATAGAATTTGGGCTGGTGGGGGTGTGGTGCAGAGTGATCCATTGGAGCCAGACACCTTGATAAACCCATTCTTGAGTGGCTGAGTCACTTCACTGAGGTTGAAATAAACTAAAAGGAAAACCATCCAGGTTGCAGTTATAAAAGGCCATCCACACAGTGATGCTTCCCTCTGTAGACATAGTGTAGCTGAAGGGCCTCTTTCAACGTCTTGGAGCAGAATCTGCTGGAGCTGTAACCTGGTGCTGAAGGCTGGGCCTGGACTGGCGCGGGAGTGAGCAACTCTGGGGATGCAGTCTTAGGCTGGGGGAGGTCATGCTTCTGTGGTTTCACCTCGAGAAGCCTGGCTCCAAACCGCATTACATGAGGAATTTTACATCTCCCCAATGCCTTCTGCCTACCAAGACCGACTAAATCACAGCCCGGAGTCTGGGCTCCATTCTGGCCACATCCACACCTGTCCCATGCGAAGTTCAGATTGTCTAAAAAACTCCAGTCTGATCATCTCGCAATCCTTCCAGAACCGTCCAATGGTTTTCCACTGTAATTAGGACAAAGGTCATGTCCTTTGAAGGCCTGAAGCCCCTCTGAGTTCTGTTCTCCACCGGTCTTCTTTTTTAATTTATTCATTCATTTGTTTTTGGCTGTGCTGGGTCTTCAGGGTTTGCGTGGACTGTCTCCAGTGGCGGCGAGCAGGGGCTCCTCTTCGTTGTGTTGCTCAGGCTTCTCAATGCAGTGCCTTCTCCGTTGTGAAGCTCAGGTTCTAGAGCTTGTGCTCAGTGGTTGTGGCACATGGGCTTAGTTACCCCAGAGCATGTGGAATCTTCCCAGACTAGGGATTGAATCCGGGTCCCCTGCACCGGCCGACAGATTCTTAATCACTGCACTGCCAGCGGAGTCCGTCTCCACTCATCTTGCCCTGTCATTGACTCACGTGGATGCAGTCCAGCTGCCCGCCACCATGAACTTACCAGAAGCACAGCTAACACATTCACTGTGCCTCTAGACTGCCCCTGGTTATTATTTTCCAGTTTGATTAAAAACGCGGGTGCACATATTACCTCTTTCAGGTATTATCTAGGGGCAGAGACAGCCGCTTATCCCATTACAGAAATCATGTGCCAAGAATAATGATCGTGTCTCAGAGGAATCTAACTACATCACTTCAATAAAGTCAAAGCATTTACATTGCTCTTAAGGAAATCGGGTGTGAACAAGAATGACTGACTTGTTGTTAGCGGAGGTGCCAGTTCTGGATGGAAACTCTGCCAGCCGTGATCAAGAGCACAGGGCTGGGAATGATGGGTCTACTGTAAATACGTCAAGTCTGAGATTCAGGAGGACAGGGTTGGGAATGATGGGTCTACCGTAAATATGTCAAGTCTGAGATTCAGTGTGCAGTTGGTTGGATGATTCTGAAGAAGTGGGGAGAGTTCTAGGATGGAGACAAGGCTTCAGAAGCATCACGATTTAGGAGGTGGTTCAAACTATTTGAGTGACAAGGTCATCCAGCAAATGGGTGTTCAGTGGATGTTTCTGGGGCAGGTGGAGAGAAACAGAGAGAAGGTGCAGAGAAAAGACCGTGGGAGCCTAAACCAAGGAGTGGAGAAGTTTAGAGAAAGAGTGTTGCTGCTAAGTCGCTTCAGTCGTGTCCGACTCTGTGCGACCCCACAGACGGCAGCCCACCAGGCTCCCCTGTCCCTGGGATTCTCCAGGCAGGAACACTGGAGTGGGTTGTCATTTCCTTCTCCAATGATGAAAGTGAAAAGTGAAAGCGAAGCCGCTCAGTTGTGTCCAACTCACAGCGACCCCAGGGACTGTAGAACCAGGCTCCTCCGTCCATGGGATTTTCCAGGCAAGAGTACTGGAGTGGGGTGTCATTGCCTTCTCCTCGAGAAAGAGTAACAACGTGGCAAAAAAAAAAAAAAAAAAGACGAGTAGGAAGAAGCCATCTCAATAATCCAGGCCGGAGGAAGGAGGAGTCTGCAGAGACTGAGTCAGGTAACATTTGAGGACCAGGATGAGGTGGAAGTCAGAGAACAGAAGACAGAGCTGACCGCAGGGCCTCAACAGATGAAGCGGCTGCACCCCTCTGCACATTAAATAAAGCTAAAAAAAATAATAAAGACTAGTGTCCCTGTTTTCTAGCTCCTCTCTGGCCCACAGGCTTCTTTTTCCAACCTCATAGTGTGTGAGGTGCATGCGTGTGCTGTTGAAGTCACTTGGCTTTCAGATGCTTGCCTTTCATCTATTTAAAGCAAAAAAAAAAAAAAAAGGGAATGTAAAGGCATCCGGTATCAGCCAGGGTTCTCCGAGGAAATAAAACCAAGTATATGAAGAGATTTATTTTAAGAAGTTAGAGCATGTGATCACGGGGGCTAGTAAGTTTGAGTTTCACAGGGCTGGCAGGCCAGAAACGCAGGCAGGAGTTGCTGTCACAGTCCTGAGAAGAAATTTCTTCCTCTTAAGGAAACCTCAGTGTTTGTTCTTCAGGCCTCCTGCTGATTGGATGAGCAACCCCTGGCCTTACTGAGGGCAATTATCTCCTTTATTTGCGGTCATCTGAGCATAGATGTGAACCACATCCACTTTCCAGAAACACCCAGGTTAGCGTTTAATTAAATATCTGGCTGATGAAGACGAACCATCTCACCTCCCAAATCATGAAAACTGCCGGTCTCCTGCTCCAGGCAGACTTCTGATGAATTGTAGCATTTCTTTGATAAAATACTGGAAAATGGAAGGGCGTGAGGGTCCTCCTGGTGTGTGTGTGTTCAGCTGCTCAGTCGTGTCTGACTCTTTGTGGCTCAATGGATGGTAGCCCGCCAGGCTCCTCTGTCCATTAAATTTTCCAGGCAAGAATACCAGCATGGGTTGCCATTTCCTACTCCACGGGATCTTCCTAACCTGGGAATCCAACCCACATCTCTTGTGTCTCCTGCATTGGCAGGCAGATTCTTTACCACTAGCACCAATAAGGTCCCTCAAATAAGATGTGAAAAACCAAAAGAAGCTGAAATTCACTTTTTCAGACTCTGTTTTTCATCTCCTTCAGAATTCCACCCTCTCCTCCTCCCGCCACAGCCTGTAAGATACAAGAAACCGTCTTATTATTTATCCTGCAGAGTAGCTGCAGAGTAACCTCTCTGGGCATGTTAGCAAGCAGACACCTTTACAACCACAAACCGTGGAGAGCTGATCACTCCCACGCTCTGCTCTTCCGATGTATTTTACAAGACTAAATCGGTCCTCCGAGCTGGCTGATTTTTCCCTCCCTTCTTCTCCTGTCAACCAGTCAGTAACATGAGTGGATGAAAACTTGGGGTCTAACCTCTACCATCACAAGGGTAGTGAGGTCCCCTGAAACACCCACACAGCCACCACTGAACGATCCTCTTCCTCCCAACAGCATATGGCTGATCCAAAGTGAATCCAATTGCAGGGCTGGTCTGCAGTTTGAGTCCTTGCTTTAGGTTAGGATGGAGGGTGCAGGAAGTTGAAAGGGCGTCTCTGGGATTCAGGTGGCACTAGAGGTAAAGAACCCACTTGTTTTCTCCTCTAAACTGCAGGAGACATAAGAGATGCAGGTTTGATCCCTGGGTCAGGAAGATCTCCTGAGGAGGGCATGGCAGCCCACTCCAGTATTCTTGCCTGGAGAATCCCATGGATAGAGGAGTCTGGAGGGCTATGGTCCTTAGGATTGCAGAGTCAGACACAACTGAAGCGACTTAGCATGCATGAAAGCAGATAAATAAAAACAGGAAGCTTACCACCCAGGGCTGGGGCGAGGGTGAGGCTAGTGAGGTGCTGGGGGCCACAGGAATTTAAAGAGGTGCTCGTTTTCAAATCCATGACGGTATTGAATTAGCACCTCAGAGTGACTCTTTCCTGAAAATTTACGCCCTAGGTGCCTCACTCTAGCCCTGGCCCTGATACCAGCAGAATATCCCCATCAAGGAACTTCTCATGGATATGCAGGTTTGGGACTGGTCCCCAGAGTCATGTCTGGAATGATCACTGCAGCTGATCCGGGGGCCTGGTTAGGCCTGGGAACCACTATCCTGGGACCAAAGTGTGTGTTTTCACCTCCAGCTGCTGGTGTTGGCAGCCCCTGTGGGTCACAGTAAGGATATTGACCTTTACTCCATCTACGCAAAGAGGGAGCCACTGAGGGCCTTGTGGAAGAAGAATGATGTGGTGTGACTTGGATTTGAAAAGAATCGCTCTGGCTGTTTGGATTGAGAAATAGATGGAGGTGGGGCAGAAGTAGCAAGAGTAGCAGCCACGGCTAGACATGAAGTGATATTTGTCCATCAGACCCAGAATTGTCTGGAAAAGAAGCACCAGTGAGGTGAACTTGGGGGTGGTCTGGGGGTGAGAGAGAAAGAGGGAATCAGGCTGTACGACTCCAGGACTTTTAGCCAGAACAACCAGAAGGACGGGCTCTCCACTGACCTGTTGTGGGGAAAGCTGTAGGAGAGGCAGGGGTGAGGCAAGGTCAGGGCTCGGCTGGCTGAGTCTGAGATGCCCAGGTAACTCCTAAGTGGGAATGTCCCACAGCAAGGAATGGACGGTCTGAGTTCAGGGGAGCGGTCTGGATATAGACACCAATTTTGGAGTCATTAATGGTGTGAGATGAGCAGAATTCGAGAAAGGAAGGGGTCTAAGATCTGATTCCTGCCCCCTACAGCCCCCAATCTCAATGATGAGTGTGTGATCCAATAACAATGCATGGATATTGGTGGGGTCTTTTAAAATCAGAGATCGTTCACATCCGCTGTCTTGACAGATACTGGGTGAATGCTTTTTATGTGGCTGACTACAAGGCTCCACAGTCCAGTTCTAAGCCGTGTCCCCTGGGGCCACCCTTGCCAAGCCTCCTCCAGACTGATCCTGGTTGTGCCATCACACTCTGTCCTCTGCATATTCCCTTTCCTCTCTTTAAAGAGCTCTTCCCATTTCTCCAGCTGACAAGTCCACCTCACTCAGGAACCAGATCACAAGTCCCCCCCTACATTAGCAGATTTTTAGGGGCTACACGTATCAGGAGACAGCCCCAATCTAGGTTGGGGAAAGCAGTGGGAACATGATGGGCTTCAGTTGCTAAACCACAGTGGGGAAGATAGAGGCCAGGCCAGAATGAGGGACTCTGAGGAGGGGTAGGGTCCATGGAAAGTCACATTCCCCACTCCCTGCGTATTTGAAGCAAAATGGGGAGTTTGACGGGTCTCTTCAAAATGCACCAGACTTTCCCGGCCCTGGGCAGGGAGGCGGCTCTGTTCTCTGGCTCTGTAACCCTTTGCAGCTTGTTTGCTCTGATTCCTGGTTTGTTGTCAGCCTCCCGGTGTAGACTGTGAGCTGGTGGAGGGAAAAAGTTGCATTTACTGAACAGCGTGTGAATCAGTGGCCAGAAAGCAAATAGATGCTCAGTAAAGAGAGTACAGTGAAGAAGGAGACACAAACTCTGAGATGGAACAGGTGTCCCAGAGACACACAGACTCTCATCTCTGCTCCCAAACCACATGCATCCAGGCTCCAGGAGACCAAATTCACAGCTCCCACCTTTGCCTCTGGAAGACCAAGTGCTTGTCCAAGCTGTTCACATCCACGTAACTGAAACTGTGATGCAGTCTATCCTCTGACATTAAAGATTAGGAAATACCAGCTACCCAGTAGCCCAGCCAGCCTTCGGCAGTGGGACTCCATTAATAGGAGGATTTGTGGTCAGCTGTCCTGGAGATTTCTCCTATATCATCCATGGCACGCATCGTGACTTTTCATTGTGATTTCCAGGAGTGCATGTGTCTCTTAAGAGGCGATCACTTGTGCACTCGTGGATATAGAATTTCACGTCTCTAACATACAAGTATTTGTATACACAAACACACACACACACACACACACCCCTCCCTCAACACAGAAGATGCATAAGAACAAGGACTGCCAGTCTCCTGATTGCATGGGAAGGTGCTGAGTCTTCCGAAGCTACCTCTGTCTGGAACGCCATCTCCATGGAAACCTTGAAACCAGACAGGACTAGGCCAGGCTGAGTTATTTGTCTCCTAAATAAGCAGCCACAGCAGAGTCCAGACCCCGCGGCTAAGAGTTAATAAGATGACAACCTTTCAAATAGACAAGCACTACACTTCTCTGCCTCTAAATACTGGGTCGCATAGAGCAGAGACAGTCCTTCAAATAGAGCCAAATGCACTTCTGCGTGAATATAGTCTGTGCTAGGACGAAATTCAGGCTGGTGTCTTCAGAGACAGGAATATCAATTCATATGATATAGATACTGTTCAATAGCACTAACAGAAATAAAATAATAATAGCCATCCATAGATGAGCATTTACTGTGTGTCGGGTACTGGATGTAATGGTTTACCTAAAATTATCTCCCGTAATCCACACAAGGATAGACGTCACTACGGTTACACAAACACCCTCAGGATTCCCAGTCCAGTGGTTGCCTGCCTCTGCTGGGGTCCCCGGACACCCAGTTGTAGCTGACTACTGCGTGGATCTGCTCTGCCCCACTCCACTGCCCTTCTTCTGATAACACACTTTGGTCTTCCTTGGAAAGGCACTTCCCTGCTCTCTGTCTGGGTTGACAGGCAGAGCTGACTGCCTCCCAGTTCCAGGGATGGATGTATGGCCCAGATCTGGCTGGTCAGCACCTTCCTTGGCCACGATCATACCAGTTCATGGATGGACACTTGGCCTGAGTCAATCCTGTGAGGATGTAGGTTTGGAACTGCTAGACACCTGTTTGGCTTGCTTATTGCTATATAACAAGCCACCCCAAAACTTAGTGGCTTAAAGCAACAACCATATTATTATCTCTCAAGATCTTGTGGCTCTACTGGGCTCATTAGGGAGGTACCTCTGTTCCACGTGATGATGTCTGGGCTGTACTCACCTGAGGGCTCTTGTTTACCACCCAGGGCCAGGGTGAGGGTGAGGCAACTGAGGTGCCAGGTGTTCAGTCGCTCAGTCGTGTCCAACTCTTTGTGACCCCATGGACTGCAGCACACCAGGCTTCCCTGTCCATTACCATCTCCCGGAGTTTGCTCAAACTCATGTCCATAGAGTCAGTGATGCCATCCAACCATCTCATCCTCTATTGTCCCCTTCTCCTCCTACCTTTAATCTTTCCCAGCATCAGGGTCTTTTCCAATGAGTCAGCTCTTCATATCAGGTGGCTGAAGTATTGGAGCTTCAATTTAGGCATCAGTTCTTCAAATGAATATTCAGGGTTGATTTCCTTTAAGATTGACTGGTTTCATCTCCTTGCAGTCCAAGGGACTCTCCGGAGTCTTCTCCAGCACCACATTTCGAAAGCATCAATTCTTCGGTGCTGTCTAGGTTGGTCATAGCTTTTCTTCCAAGGAGCAAGCATCTCTTAATTTCATGTCTGCAGTCGCCATCCCCACTGATTTTAGAGCCTAAGAAAATAAAGTCTCTTTCACCTTCATCAAGAAGCTCCTTACTGAGCTAGAACATCCAAGATGGCATTGATGTTGACTGTTAGTAGAGAGATTTCTATAGGAAAAGGGAAGCAGGAACTTGGGGGCACACTGAAGAGTCCCTAGTTCTCCGGTTGGGCTGCCTGCACCTGAACTGCTGGATTGGGACAGTGGAGTGTGTGATGAGGAGCTCTAGCTATGGGCTGGCTCTCCTGCAGGCATTTAGGTGCAGCCCAGGGCATGCAAGCAGTGGGTGTCTTTGGGGGGATGCTCAGCAATAGACTATCCTGCTTGGGGACCCCAAATTATGTCCATTTGCCCCAGGGAAGTCTGGCCCAGCCAGTATCCTCTCTCCAGTCTTCCTGGACTGTAGCTTTTGGCTGAAAACTAACATGGCATCCGTACTGTCTGTTGATCATCCCAAACCACCTCAGCCTCGAGCTCACCTGTGGATCAGCTGGTTCTAAAGCACAGGTAAAGACAGGTCTCCCTGCTCTAGGATATCTGACTCCAGCAATTTTTCAACACTGCCAAGACGTTTCCATGGAGATGATGCAAAGTCATGTCCCTGGTTTCTAAAACTGAATTTACCCTTGGTTAGGTTCAGGGTCAGGAGACGAGAAATCAGCAGGAGAGTGGAGAAGACAGGATGACCAACCATGCCACTCAGGACTGTGCTTTTATCCTTCCCAAGACTCTCAAATGACATCCTTGTTCAGGCCCTCCTGTACCCTGATCCACAGTTAGAGCCATCTTGACATTGCAAAGTACATTTACGCAAAAATTCCTCATTAAAAAAGCAAACCCACAGCCTGAGTTTTGATGGCAGAAAGGTACTATTACAGGTTCAAGGGTTCTTCTCTTCCTCCTGTTGTCTCAGATAGTCAGCAAAGACACTCCACGGGTCATGCAAAGGCTCATCAGTAGATCAAGGGGATTTGGAAAATATACGCTAATAAGGTGCAAATGTGAATTGAAGTGGAAGCAAGACCATGGAAATCCCAGAGAGCTTCTGGCCAGTGAGCACATCCATGTACTGGGAGGGTAGGGTGTGCCAACTCCGCAGGGACCAGAACTCATGTGCTGGGGACCCTTCCAGACCTCTCCTTACGTATCTCGTCATCTGGCTGTTTATCTGCATCCTTTATCAGGTGGTTTATAATGTAACAAACTGGTAAGTGTAACTAAATAGTTCCTTGAGTCCTGGGAGCTTATGCTAGCAAATTGTCAAATCCAAGGAGGAGATTGTGGGAACCCCAATTTGTAGCCAGTCCATCAGAAGTACAGATGATGACTTGGGACCTGTGAGTGGCCTCTGAAACGGGGGTAGTTTTGTGGGACTGAGCCCTTAACTCCAAGTAGATAGTGTCTGAACTGAGCTGAACTGTAGGACATCTAGCTGGTGTCAGAACTGATTGGCATGGAAAAAAATTACACATCTGGTGTCAGAAGTATGTAGTAGGAAGGTAAAGGAAAACGGTGTGTTTTTCCTTGACACAGGTCAAATTTGAAGAATCATGGTCAATCCGAATGCTTTCTTGGAGTTACTAGGGAAAGGATCTCTCCTCTCTTGGTGCTAATCTGGTCAAATGAAGGTCTAGCACTGCTAAGGCTCATCTCTGATAAAACATGTTGAGAACCTTCCCACTATGAAGCAACTTCAAAGAAAATCAGAGACAAGTTATGAAGATAGGTTCCCCAAGACCCACACCCAGATCCAGCTATACCTGATGTCCCACTGACTCCGTGAGTTTCAGCTGCATTAGTTAAGGCTTTTCTTTGGACCTTAAGCCCATTTCAATTGCTCTCTATCACATGCAATTGAAAGAGCCCTAACGTGTCTCATGGAGATGACCCTATGCACCCGCTTCAAATGGAGATACCCTTGAGAAGCAAAGTCAAGGAACAAAGCAAATCCTTTTCCTCCACTGGACCTCCACTTACACTCAGACCACTGCCAGCTGAGTTCTCTCCTCTTCTCCATCCCCATAACTAATGCTACTTCCCTTGCCCCATCTGCACCTCACCTCAATGCCCAATATCCCGAGTCCTTTTCCTTTGTCAGCCCATTTTGGGGAGCCATTCCTCTCTCTGTCCTTTTCCCTCAGAGTCATTTTTGGTGCCAGGAACCCCGACTCTGGGAGAGGCCTCTCACCTAATCTCCTGACCCCAGAGGACCACTTTTCCTTCCTGTATGCTTGCCAGGAGAGAAGAATCATGTAAAAGCAACACGTGTAGCCAAGTAGTATATCAGGGAGATTTCCACCTAGAGAAATCAGAGTAGAGAACAGTCTCCCAAGGCCATGGATTTAAGTTGGCTGGAGCAGAGGATTAGACTAAAGGAATAATAGTCAATATAGTTGGAAGATCAGATTTGCGTTTAAATCATGATTTCTGAGGAGAAGGCAGTGGCAACCCACTCCAGTACTCTTGCCTGGAAAATCCCATGGACGGAGGAGCCTGGTGGGCTGTGGTCCATGGGGTTGCGAAGAGTCGGGCACGACTGAGCGACTTCACTTTTCACTTTCATGCATTGGAGAAGGAAATGGCAACCCACTCCAGTGTTCTTGCCTGGAGAATCCCAGGGACGGGGGAGCCTGGTGGGCTGCTGTCCACGGGGTCGCACAGAGTCAGACACGACTGAAGTAACTTAGCAGCAGCAGCATCTTATTGGGGCTTCCCTGGTGGTTCAGCAGTAGAGAATCCACCTGCAATGTAGGAGACCCAGGTTCAATCCCTGATTGGGGAAGATCCTATGGAGGAGGGCAAGGCTACCTATTCCAGTACTCTTGCGTAGAGAATCCCATGGACAGAAGAGCCTGGTAGGCTGCAGTCCATGGGGTCGCAAAGAGACACAACTGAAGTGACTAAGCAGCAAAAGCATTTTATTGAGCTTTTCTAGGACAGAAAAGCTGTATATATTTAGCTTTTCCTTTAGTAGATTGGTAGACAATGGGGGTAATAAACAACTTTAGAAGACAAAAGTGCCTTTATTTGAATTGCTTGAAGACAATGTTACTTGTTCCCCCAAAAAGGTTAATACAAATCACCTTAAAAGTGATCTTGGTAACCTCACCTCCTCTTAGAGATCATATTTCCCACTGACAATGTTTTGGGGACTGGCTTAGGCTGTAATTGAGTTAAATGCTTTGAAAAGATTGAATCAGACTCTAGAGTTCAAACAAAGACGCCTCTTGTTTTCCAGAGTTAATATGCTCAAGTTCTTTGGGGTTGGGCTGGGGAGGAGGAAAGGAAAAGAAACAAAAATGTAACATAGCTGAGTCAAATCAGAAGTCATAAACTCATCCCCACAAACCCCAGCCATTATTTGTATTTAAACTAGTGACCAACATGTAAGTCCCACAAAAATCTCAATTTTGGACTTTTCTTAAAAATCTAGCTGAGCTGGTGCCTCTGGGCACCTCTTGGTGGTGGTGGTGTTCAGTCGCTCAGTCGTGTCTGACTCTTTGTGACCCCATAGACTGCAGCATGCCAGGCTTCCCTGTCCTTCACCATCTCCCAGAGTTTGCTCAAACTCACGTCTATTGATTGGTGATGCCATCCAACCATCTCATCCTCTGTCATCCCCTTTTCTTCCTGCCTTCAATCTTTCCCAGCATCAGGATCTTTTCCAGTGATTCAGCTCTTCGCATCAGGTGGCCAAAGTATTGGAGCTTCAACTTCAGCATCAGTCCTTCCAATGAATATTCAGGACTGATCTTTAGGATGGACTGGTTTGATCTCCTTGCAGTCCAAGGGACTCTCAACAGTCTTCTCCAACACCACAGTTCAAAAGCATCAATTCTTCAGCTCTCAGCCTTCTTTGTGGCCCAATCTCACCCATCTGTACATGATTACTAGAGAAACCATAGCTTTGAATATAGGGACTACTGCTGGCAAAGTTATGTTTCTGTTTTTTAATACACTAAGTTTGTCATAGCTCTTCTTCCAAGGAGCAAGCATCTTTTAATTTCAAGGCTGCAGTCACTGTCCACGGTGGTTTTGGAGCCCAAGAAAATAAAATCTGCCACTGCTTCTACTTTTTGCCTATCTATTTGCCATGAAATGATGGGACCGGGTGCCATGATCTTAGTTTTTTGAATGCTGAGTTTTAAGCCTTCTTTTCCATTCTCCTCTTTCACGAGGCTCATCACGAGGCTCTTTTGTCTGTCTTCACTTAGTGTTGTGGTTGGTGATTCTGGACTGGGTGTGCACACTGCCTGTGTCCTGTTCCTAGCCTGGCATATTTGGCTGCTACCCTGTCCTGCATCTTAGCCTGAGTGAAAGCAATATGGCACCTCCCCTCACAAAACACCACCCCTGGGAAGCCAGCCAGTTAAGGCACAAGGATCCTATGCAGAGTGACCGCAGCCTTGGCGCTGGCAGGAGAAGGGTGGCAGCTGTTCCAGCAAGACCCTGCCTCCCCCTGAATCTCTTTGTCTCTTGAGGGTCTCCCCAGCCTCCCTCTAGGCTTGTCTCCTCCACCCTACTCCCCCCTGCATGGGCTGGTGTGGCCACACACTTGGGCTTGAGAAGGTAGGCCTGCGTGGGGTCAGTTAACCCCAGCCCTTCGGGAAAGGGTCTGGGGCTGGCTCAGACACCACTCTTCCTGAAAAAGGGTTCCAATTAGAAGATGGATATTGGGAAGTCCTTTTTTTGGGGGAAAAAAAAAGTTTGGCGTGGACATTTTAAAAGTCTTTGTTGAATTTGTTAGAACACTGTTTCTGTTTTGTTTTTTTGGCCATGATGCATGTGGGATCTCAGCTCCCTGACCAGGGATCGAACCCATACCCCCGGCCTTGGAAGGTGAAGGCTTAACCCCTGGACCTTCAGGGAAGCCCTAATTCAAATCAGTATTCTAAAAGTCTTCAGGAAAGGAAGCCCCGATGACCCTGTGGGGTAGCCTCCAATCAGAAGATGGGATGGCTGCATTTCTGCAGGTGGCTAGGTGGTGCTGGTTGTCCCCAGGGGCTGGGCATGCAGGGGGCATTCCTAGGTTGGCACTGCCTTTTGTTGCCTCTGTGCCTGTGTCTCAGCTTGAATAAGAGCAAGATGGTGCCTCTTCTCACAAACCGCTGCCTAGTCCGGGAACCTGCCAAAATGGGCAATGATTCACCTTTCAAGGAATGCATGAGAATTCGTAGAAATGACTCTCTGGCCTGGTCTCGCACCAACGCCTAGCTCTCCAGGGGCTCTGGGGTTTAGGAGGGCAACTCCTCGTGGCGTGAAGGCTGCAAATTGTCAAGTGGTGCCCACGAAAGGACACCCCTAGGAGAACCTCCCATTTCTCTCGCCTACAGTTATTTTTCTATTGCCTGATAAATGTTACATCCAGAGCTCATGTCAGGAACAAGAATGTAAATCAGCCTCTGGCATTTATGCTGAGTGGGATGATTGATAGTAACTTAAATGTGTAAGCTGATAGCATTAATTTTTCAGTAGATTGACGCATCCCCAGGAAAACGCATAATGTCTTTGCAGAGCACAGATACTTCCTCCCCGCAGAAGGTACATTCCTTTTTCATAAGGCTGTGATGTGTGCTCAGTTGTGTCTGACCCTTTGGACTGTAGCCCGCCAGACTCCTCTCTCCATGGGATTTTTCATGCAAGAACAGTGGGGTGGGTTGCCATTTCCTCCTCCAGGGGATCTTCCCTGAGTAGGTTGGTGATGTTACTCAGTCGTGTCTGACTCTTTGGACTTCACAAGGATATTAGGATATAAACAGTACATGATCTATAGGATGTAAAGATACTTGAACATACAAGGACTCACCCTTTATCTATTAGGAAGGCTTGAGATTTGCTGGCCTCCTATCTGCCTCTAGAAATTCACTTATTTGGATGAAGATGTTTACATCCTGCAGACCTCTTTGTCCTTCCTGGATGACTTCAACCTGCATAGTAGCTAAGCACCTCAGTCCATTTGACAAGGAATTACCGCACCTGACTTCCTGTACCTGTGAGCTCAAGGATCGTCTTCAAGAGCACACTCACCAGGACACCCAGAAGAACACTTGGAAAGAGTCATTTCCATGAAGACAGAAAGCAGCTTTTGGCAGAGAAGCACTCTCTACAGGGGGCCCCCCACTTTGCCCTGTCCCTAACTTTAAACCGGGTACCCCCCATATTCTACTCATCTCTGGCCCAGGCCCACCTTTCAAATCTTTTGATCACACAGTTCCTTGCCTAATCTGTTGGCTCTGTCCATAGATCAAAGAAGTAGAAATGAAAACCAAGTAGTTAACAGATGACCAGATCTCTTCCCCAGCTTCCCCTTCAGTAATCTCGAGAATAAACTGTGAACAAAATAGCAGCAAAACAAGAAGTCAACAAGCCTGTACACAAGCCTGCACACAGGCCTGCATGCAAACCTGCACACAAGCCTGTACACAGTGGGAGATGGTGATGACTCTGACCCCCATCTCCATGATTAGCTGAGATGACTCCCCTGTTTCCTTTTGAAAACGATCACGACCGAGCAGCATCTTCGGAGGTGGTTTTTGAGGGACACTAAGTCCACCGTCTCCCCACATTGCCGACATTTGGATTAAAAGCAACTTTCCTTTCCACCAACATCTCTCTTTGATTTTTGAGTGGCGAGCAGCCAGACCTGATTTGGTAACGTGTCCTCCCCTGCTGTACCCCTGGGCCTGGGCACAGTGTTTGGTGAGCAGTAGGCTTCAGTCCATCTGTTGCGTAAATGAGTCAGTGACTAGAAATGCCCAGCCCAGCTCCAGCTCCCTTGCTACCCTCCGTTGGATTACTATGCATCTTACATCCTGAACACGTGGATGAAAGAACAGAATGTTCTATGCATAGACAACCAGCAGTCTAGGATTTCTTGTAACCAGAAGCATATCAGACAAATGGGAGGGCAGAGATCACTGGGGTCTTCACGAGTGCAGGGCATGGAGGTGCTCAGGTCGGAGCATCTCCCCCTAGTCCTCACATGGACAAGTCAGGCTCCTGGTCCCGCCTCTCACATGTGCTTCTCTCAGGGATGCTTCAGTGACCAGTGCCCTTAGGTCCGTTCACCTGTCACCGGAGCTTCACACTTACTTCCTGCCAGCAGTGTCCCCCTCAAGGCTCTGTGCCTCGTGTCTCACACCCAGGCCCTTCTCTGATACCCAGGAGCCCACCAGGCTCACACCAGCTCCAGCCTCCTGTCGCTCTCACAGATGATAGCGGCTGGCATCTGCCTGCTTCTCAAAGATGCTGGGGGCATGAACTGCCATTGCCAACAACAGCAGCCTTACCTTGGTGTCTCCTTTCTGCATCACTTACCCAGCTCCTTCACCTCTGCTTCCTGGGAGCAGCTCCCTAAGAAACTCCCTGCACCCAAATTCTTGCCTTAGACTTTAACTTTCACAGAGCCCCAAACCAAGGCATACAGTTAGACAAAATATCTCACTGTGGACCTTTTTCTGTTCCCATCTTGCAAACCTTTTAATTATCTATCCTTTTACTAAATGCTATTCCCTCAGAATTTCTGCTTCTCGATAAACTGAAAAAAGCTTAGGGAAGCTCCTAACCATTCCCTGGCTTCATTTCCTCAGTATAATGGAAATAATTACACCAGTCTTCCCATTTCACTGCTGTCTTGGGGGAGAGTGCTGGGAAGCTGATCCCTGCAATGCTTACAAAGGCACCAGATTCACCAAAATTAGGCTTGCAATTAGATCCTAAAGCTTGTCCTGCAATTTCTTAATTGAAAAGAAAAGAAAATTGTTTCTTTCTTAAGAATTAAAGAGTTTTTCCACTCCATTTATTTTTTTAAAAGGGTTTTTGTTTGTTTGTTTGTGTTTTTGTTGTTGTTTTTACTAAGCAAATGCTGTTTAATCTTTGTGGAGGAGCCAATCAATATCAGCAGCTAAATCTCTATTAAACCAGCCAAACGCTACTAAGGACCCAAGGTTTTCTTGCTGTCCTGTCTAAGCACAGTACTGTTTATTTTGCCTTCTTTCTCTGTCTCCTTCTGAGATGTTCCTAAAGTCAAGATGGACTACGTGCATATTTTGTTTTCCTTTTAAGGTAGATGAAGCAGAAGATCAACAAAAGCCCAAGACACACTTGTAAACTGAAGGAGCCACTCTGAAATGTTTCCATTACTTCTCAGCAAGAAGCATGCTCCTGCTCTCCTGTGTTTCTTGGAACCATCTGTGTGGTCTCTGCTGAGCTCCCTGTGGGCCTGGAGCACCCCCGAGGCTCTGCTCAAAACCCAGTCCCACATCTGAGGCCTGGTGCCATCCTCCCTGCCTCCTCTTTGCCACCATCAGCTTCTCCTCATTGTAGATTGCTATCCCTTTCTCAGGTCAGATCCTTTTCTAGTTCCTCAAATACAACACACCGGTGTCTGTCTGGCCTGTTGCACAAACTGTCCCCTCCCCCTGGAGAGACCCACACTTTTCTTCTCTTGGTCTGTCAGTGGGACCGGTTCATCTTCCAAATACACATATCATTGTCTGAAGGCTTTCAGTTCAGTTCAGTTGCTCAGTTGTGTCTGACTCTGCGACCCCATGGACTGCAGCATGCCAGGCCTCCCTGTCCATCACCAACTCCTGGAGTTTACTCAAACTCATGTCCATTGAATTGAAGGCTTTCAATCCTAGACAAACACTCCCATGAGCCAAGCTAATGTGTTTGGGTTGCCTCTTTGTAGTAAAAGGGCTCGGGATGGGTAGGAGCCTTGCACAGCTGCTCCTGCAAGCCCTTACTCACGGGCCAACCAACCAAGTCAACCCTAAGGTGCTCTGACCCCTTCCCCCATTTGTATGTATGCATGCGTAGTTGCTCAGTCATGTCCGACTCTTTGTGATCCATGAACTGTAGCCTGACAGGCTCCTCAGCCCATGGGGATTCTTCAGGCAAGAATACTGGAATAGGTTGCCATTTCTTCCTCCAGAGGATCTTCCTGACCCAGGGACAGAAACTGCATCTCCTACATCTTCTGCATTGCAGGTGGATTCTTTACCGGTTGAATCCCAGGGGAAGCTCCCATCATTTGCATAATGGAACCAATAACAACTTCCCCCTGGGCATTGCTGGGAGGTTCAAATAAAACAATGACTGTACAAGTCCTTTGTAAACTACCAGATGCCATGTAAATACATTTTTTGTTTTTACCCTGTATTCACCTGATGCAAAGGGCCGACTCATTGGAAAAGACCAGGATGCTGGGAAAGATTAAAGACAGGAGGAGAAGCGATGATAGAGGATGAGATGGTTCAATAGCATCACTGGCTCAATGAACATGAGTCTAAGCAAACTCCGAAAGACACTGAAGGACAGGGAAGCCTGGTGTGCTGCCGTCCATGGGGTCGCAAAAAGTCGGACACAACTGAGACACTGAACAACAACAACCCTTCAAAGAGAAGAAAACCCTGAAGGTAATAGAGCTGATTCCTAGGAAGTGATTTTCATAAAGCTGAGGGTCCCTCATTTCCTGCAAGCCTGTTCCTTCTGAGTCAGCCTCAGGCAGGACGATTGTTTCATCACCTCCTTTGGGATCACTGAAGGGACTCTGCATGATCGTTGTTGCTGGCCCATTATGTGGGTGAGAACACTGAGTCTGAGCAGGAGCAAGTGACTTTCTTAGAGTCATATGATAGCAAATGACACTCTGAAATCAAATCCACTTTTCTCTCCTTCCAATGTCCAATCTCTCTCCTGTGCAATCGGTGAAGACCACCTACATGAGAACTAGCAGGGGCTATTTTTTTCAGAAGTGGCTCTAGCAGGGAGGCAGCCACTACCTTTTGCATTTTGGGAGAGATTCAAAGGCAGGCAGAAGAGTAGAAAGCTTTCTAGTGGAACAGGGAAGACTCCAGGTGTGCCCTCACGGGAGGCTGTTGGCCTAGAGAGGCTGGAGGTGAACTAAAGAGAAGCAAGCAGTTTGTGGGATTGGCTAGGGAGCATCCCAGGGGGCTCAGTGGTAAAGAATCCTCCTGCCAATGCAGGAGACACGGGCTTGATCACTGGGTGGGAAAGATCTCCCGGAGGAGGAAATGGCAACCAACTCCTGTATTCTTGCCTGGGAAATCCCATGGACAGAGGACCCTGGTGGGCTATAGTCCACGGGATCACAAAGTGCTGGACATGACTTAGGGACTGAGCACACAGGAAGCATACTGGACTGTCTCTGGTTAGTTCCAACTTAGAAGCAGGGACAGAAATTAGGGAAGGTGTCTGTGATTCATCAAGTCCTGCCTATTATGGGTTGATCATTTACAGGGGCTTTTGTTTGGTTTCCTAATTATTATAAGAGATAGCATTCTGACTTCCTGTGAGTCTGACTTAGAGCAGGCTGGTTGCTGCAAATTGTGAGTCAGATCCAGTTTTTACATATGCTCTGACTGCTGTGCCTTCATATATTCAGTTTCTCATGGCCCTCTACCACCTGACTCAAAACCCGATCTTTCTAACAGGACGCATTTCTTTACTAGGGTTTTAGGAGAACACAGATAATTTAATCTCTGTTAAAGTAACTGAACAAGCGAGCAAACACTCTAGGGTGACCCTTGAAACTGAAAGTGTTAGTCCTTCAGTCATGTCTGATTCTTTGTGACCTCATGGACTGTAGCCCACAGGGCTTCTCTGTCCATGGAATTTCTCAGGCAAAAATTCTGGAGTAGGTAGCCATTCCTGTCACCAAGGGGTCTTCTTGAACCAGGGATTAAACCCCAGTCTCCTACACTGCAGACAGATTCTCTACTGTCTGAGCCACTGGGGAAGCCTTCCTTTCTGTTAACCAAAAGAAATATTTTGAAAATTCTTTATCTATTGATCAGCTAGAAGGTTTGAAGCAGTGTTTTGAAATAGTATGTTTCTATTCTTCGAACTGGCAAAATGATCCAAGGTCACTGATACAGATTCACTGTGCTGAAAGTTCCCACTCAAATATGTGACCACAGTAGCATCCACGGCTCCATCAAGGTCAGTGAACTGAAGCATTTTTACACTCCAGAGTCCTTAACAATGGCTGCCGAGTTAGGGGGTGGTGCCCAGCGACAGCTTGAGAAACATTAAAAATAGCAGGCAATTCTGTGAGGTTGTCCACAAAGGACCTTGGTGCATAATGGAACATCTGAACAGAGGAGCTGAAAATACCCCTGCAACACAGTTATTCTTTTTAGTCACCATTTAGCATTTTGGCTTTTGGTTTCTGAAGCTCCAAGGCAGACTAAATTAGAAAAATATATGCAAAAATGTTCCTGAGTTCAGTGTTGCTGAAGGGTTGGAGATGCTAACTTTCCCATCAGAGAGACCTGAATTTGAGCCTTGCGTCAGTTAGGATAGAGATCTGCTGCGTATAACCTAAACCCCCCTGACAATGCAGGTGGAAACGAGGCAGGTGGGAGATGTCCAGAGGAAGACAGCTGGGGACTGATATGGTGGCACTTCAGTGTCTCCAGGCCCCAGGCTCTGCCATCCTCAGGGCTTGGTTTCCATCTTTGAGGCCAGTACCCAAGATGGTTGCTGGAGTGCCAGCCTTCATGTCTCTGTTCCAGGCTGACAGAAGGAGGAAGAAAAAAAGAACAAAAAAGCAAGCCCTCCTTTTAATTGCACATTCTGGAATTCTCATTTACACCTCATTATCCAGAGCTTACCAACATGGTACTATTCCTGCCCTCAAGGACAATTTAGAAATGTAGCCTTTTCCTTGTCCATATTATTAACCATTGAAAATGCCCTTTAAAGAAAAAAGAAAATGGCCCTTGAATATACTCAGGGTTCAGTTACTAAACAGGAAGGAGATATTAAGTAAACACTTGGGTTGGATTTTCCAGAAGCAGCTTCAGAAATGTGGATTTCTGTGAAAGGGATTCATTGGGAAGTGAGTCCAGGAAAACGAGGTAAGAGTGTGGAGACTTGGATCAAGAATGAAGGGTTCTAAGCAAGGACATGAGAAATGGAGTATTCCTGCCATATCAGTAAACAAGGATGTCACAGTCATTGTGATTACAGCCCTCCAAATGTGAATTTCTGAGACCTAAGGAAACCAGGAAGGAAAACAATACCTGTGATCCAGCAGGCGTTGGGCTGCAGCCACTCCTTATGGTGAGCACTGAGAGAAACCCAGGAAAATGGCCCCAGACAGCTGAGATGCGCAAGAAAGAAATTATTTCAGTGAGCCCAGACTCTTGCATCTTCCCATACACAGAAAAGCACTAAATTCCTTAACTTGGGATATCTGGTTTTCTTTAAATAACAACAATCTTTTGATGTTCTGACTACCTGCCCTTTGTTGTAAGATTTCTATATAACCTGGCTCCTCCCCTTGCCTCCTTGGAAGAATTCTCTCAGATGCTGTCTCCTGGGCTTAAGTCCTAAAAATTTCTGCTGAATAAAACATAACTCTCAACTTCTAGGTTGCAAATATATTTTTACATGGACAAACGTGTTATAAGCCAAGTGCCATCAAGATTGACCTTGACCAGCCCCTCTGGGACTCCTGGGGAGAATACACATTCAACTCAAGGATCAGGCAGTTGGAGTAATTACACACTCACACCTACCACTCAATGGGGAGGGGATACCCAGCGGAGAAAATGTCCTCACTATTCTGGCTCTGCAAATACAAGCAAAGTGAGCCCTAAAGCTGGAGGGTAGCCCCAAAGGTAGAAAGATCATTGCTGGCTGCTGGAAGTAAGATCTCACCTACAGTCTTTTATTTGTCATCTGTATATTTTGAATGCAAATCAATTAAGAATTGTATGTCTGCTTCCATGGTGGCTCAGCTGGTAAAGAATCCACCTGCAGTGTGGAAGATGTGGATTCAATCCCTGGGTTGAGAAGATCCCCTGGAGAAGAGAAAGGCTACCCACTCCAGTATTCTGGCCTGGAGAATTCCATGGACTGTATAGTCCATGGGGTCACAAAGAGTCAGACATGAGTGACGTTCACTTTCACTTTCTTTTCAGGAAAGGCAACAGCAATTTTCTATTTGAACCTGTGAGTTGTTATGAACAGTGGCTAAGAAGGTAGTGTTGAAGCTGTCAGCCCTCTATGGATACCTATGTCCGTATCTGTAGCTCAGAAAGAACTTTACCTTTAATTGTGTATTGGATGTTTTCCTATCTTCAGAAGCTGTTAATAAGTAAAATTACAAAGTCTCTGAAATGAAAGGAGCAAGGATCTGATTGGTTTATAGAGATAAACACTTACATAAATTATTTCATACAATTATCAGAAAAGAAGGCAATGGCAACCCACTCCAGTACTCTTGCCTGGAAAATCCCATGGACAGAGGAGCCTGGTAGGTTGCAGTCCATGGGGTCATGAAGAGTTGGACACTTACTGAGCGACTTCATTTTCACTTTTCACTTTCATGCGTTGGAGAAGGAAATGGCAACCCACTCCAGTGTTCTTGCCTGGAGAATCCCAGGGATGGTGGAGCCTGGTGGGCTGCCGTCTCTGGGGTCGCACAGAGTCGGACACGACTGAAGTGACTTAGCAGCAGCAGCAACAAGGACCTTAAACTTATAATTCTTTAATATGCTGGCTAAAGCTAACTTAGAAACATTTTAGGAATCCATACAACTAAGGTAAATCTTTGGCAAATGAGACTAATTTAATGATTTTGACTTAATAAATGCTGCTATGTCTTCTCTAATTGATTAATGCTATGTATAATAGGGGACTTTTATTCTAAAGGGTATTTTTCTTAGACTTATTCTCTTCTACTTATCAAAGATGCTAATGTTATTCCTAGTTAATATTACAGGCTCTGAAAAATGTGAAGTTTGTGTTCAACTAAATTGAATCATTTTTCTGACAAACTCTACATTTCAACAGCAATTGTGTTTTGTAGTCTGTCAGCATGAAGATATTTTCCAAGATCTTTAAGTAATTTAAACCCTGGGACTGACAGTAAATTGCATTAACTAAAGGATAATCACTGGATGCCTGGATCATTTCTAAGCAAGATGAATGCTGAAATGATTACTAAGCACAGTTTTGCATTGATAGAACTCTGCTTCTTATTTTTATGTTCATTGGGCTATATTAATGAACATGAACATTTTTGCTACTTTTAGAGATTGTTTTAAGGGAGGTAGGTGCCCACAGAAAGTTGTTATATTGATACATGAACTCTGCTAGTTGCTAAAATGCTGATGAGTGACAAGGTTCTCAATTAACCACCCCACAGTTTTCTGGATAAAAAAGAAGTTGCTTACTTTGGTTAAAAGTTATAATGGACACAATCAGTTAAGACTATACCAGAAGCAACAGTGATAGGGAAATACAGCTGTGTACATGCTCCTATTTTTCAAGGAAAAGAGTAGCTTTGCCCTAAAGCAGCCTGTTCTCTAGTGGAGTGTCAGTTTACTCCAGAATAAGGAGGAGCTAATGAAGAATAGACTTACAAAGTGAATTTTATTTGTTTTAATTTTTAACAGCTGAATTCAGAAACTTACTGAGTCTCCCTATTTTGAATGGCTCTATAGTTGTTTGCATGGCTTTTGTAGGAACCTGGTCTCTTTCTTACTAGGATATAATTGGAAAAATTACTTATGCAACCAAGGTCTTCTCTGGAATGTCATATGAGAAAATGATCTGGGATGACCTTTTTTTTTTTTTTAACAGCCTTATTGAATATAATCTGTACCATACAATTCATTAAAGTGTACAATTAAATGACTTTTCAGATATGTGCAGTCATTACCACGATCAACTTTAGAACGTGTTCATAACCCTCTAAAGAAACTCCACACCCCTCAGCCATTACCTCCACCCAACCTCCTGATCCCTGCAGCTCTAGGCAACCACTAATCCGCTTTGTCTTTATGGATTTGCCTATTCCAGACAGCTCACGTAAATGAAATCGTACAACATGTGGTCTTTCGTGACTAATGTGTTTTCACTTGGCATAACGCTGTCCAAGTTCATCCACGTTGCAGCGTGGACCAGTATTTCATGCCCTTTTATGACTGAACAATGTTCCATTGAACTGCTAGGTCACGTTTCATTTATCCACTTAGCCGTTGATGGACATTTGGCTTGTCTCCACTTTCTAGCTACTATGAATTATGCTGCTGTGAACGTTCCCACACAAGTTTTATGTTGACAAGTTTTCATTTCTCTTGAGTATTTACCTACGAGTAGAATTGCTGGATCATATGGTAACTCCATGTTGAGCGTTTTAAGAATTCTGCCAGACTGTTTCCTAAAGCGGCTGCACTTTTCTCTAAAAATAGTCCTTTTTTGTTGCTAGATCTTTTGGATGCTGAAACTTCCAAACATTTTAAACACATTAACATTGACTGACTCTCCACGGTATCTGTAAGCAGCAGGGATGACTAAACCCGTTTAAGAGGTGGGAGATCTCAGAGAGATAAAGAAGCTTGTTAAGTGCCTCTCAGATGGCCAGAGCAAGGATTACACTTAAGCCCGTCCCCCAAAGCCCCATCCCTTCCCTCTCTATTTCATTGCCCCCCTCCCAAGAGGGGCCATGCCTCGTGGGAGGGCTCTTTCCTTCCTCTGCAGGCCTGGGAGTGCCAGCGGAACTTTCTCCATGGGGTTCAAAGGTCCCACCTTTCTTCTTGCCCTGAAGAATCCCCCTGGCCCTGTGCGGTGTGTTCTGATGAAGCCTGCTGAAGGCACAGAACCAGAATCTGATGTCCTGGAGTCTCTGGACTTTCCAGAGCTTGACGGGGACAACACCCGGAGGACAGCGGCCACTGCTGTGTCCCCGTCTGGGAAGCCTGACAGCTAGAGCACATGTCTGGAGAGAACGGTGAGGCAGACTCAGACAGGAAACTACAACTCTCAGTGAAAATTCCTTAAAAGCTGATGCTATGCAGTAAGTATTCTCCATGGCCAGATGTGCTTCTATGGCTCCGGGAGTGTCTGTCTCCTCAGCTCAGCTCTTCCATCTGCTCCACTAATGCAGGTTCCCAGAGCAAATCAAGGAGTAGATCAAGATGGCTGCTTCCATAGTAGTGATTAACTTAAAAAAACAAAAACAAAAGTTAAAGTAGATGATCCGGCTATACTTATTTACTCCGGGCCTCAGCCTGAGTTTTCTCATTTGGAGAATAGGAATGATACTTATCTCTAGGTGCAGCTATGAGGATTAAGGAGAAGGAATGGCAACCCACTCCAGTATTCTTGCCTGGAAAATCCCCGTGGACAGAGAAGCCTGGTGGGCTACAGTTCATGGGGTCACAAAGAGTCAGACATGATTGAGCAACTAACACTTTATACTTTACGAGGATTAAAATTCATACTGCACGGTGCCCGGGACATAGTACCTGAATAAACAAATACTTAGCTTCTTCTCTGCCTCTTAAGTGGCATTAGTGGTAAAGAACCTGCCTGCCAAAGCAGGGGACATAAGAGATGTGGTTTCAAACCCTGGGTCGGGAAGTTCTCCTGGAGAAGGAAATGGCAACCCATTCCAATATTCTTGCCTGGAAAATCCCATAGATAGAGGAGCCTGGTGGGCTACAATCCATGGGGTTGCAAAGAGTCAGACACGACCAAAGCAATTTAGCATGGTTTACACTGCCTCTTAGTGCCTGCAGTGTGCCAAGTGCCAGCCTAAATGCCCCCCAAGGTGGACCCTCACCACACACAGGTGACGGAGGTCCTATTATTACACAGATTCTACAGATGAGAAGACTGCATCACAGAGGTTATATCATTTACCCAAGGTTGGCTAGGAACTTGGAGCTGTATCTATGTGGCATAGGATAGATGGACAGAAGGGAGAACTCTCATAGTCTAAGAGGCAGGGCTGGGACTACAACCCTGATTGGCTTCAAGAAAGATGCTTTTAAACATTTTGCTCTAAAATGAGTCAGAGGTGAGTGAGAGAGGCTTGAAGAGGCTTCTGGAAAGAGGTCCTCCCACAGATGCTGACAAATGGACCAGATGCAGAGTCCGCTAACACAGGCACTAGTGAGCGTGAGTGAAGCCTGTGTCCCTTCTCCATCAGGTCTGTTCTCATGATAGAAGAGGCAACAAGGAGCGCCAGGGTGATGCGCTCCTCGGGGAGAGGACGAAGCTGCGGAGGACCCAGAGCTGCACCCCCAGTGAGCATCACTAACCGAGAATCAAAATGGGGCCGGGAGTGAGGGCAGCATCCAGCTGTCAGGCCGTCTGAAGTGGGCAGAGCACTCTGACGGCGAGAAGCACCCAGAGTCAGGCCCAGCAGCTTCTTCGGGGCTGTATTGCACATTCATTGGCTCCTCAGCAACAGTTACCCCAGGCGAGCTGACCAGACAAGGGTTCCCATCTTCCCTCCTCTGATTTCCCAAGTTCACCCCAACTCCATCGCTTTCTTTGCACCTAGGAAAGGCCGAGAGGCACAGAGCGCAAGGCTACTCTGGGACCTAATTATGGCATTCCAGGAGGGCAGTGGAAAGAGCATTGCTCTGAGAGTGCGGCCTCTGCTGTGAACTGACACACAGCTTTGGATACTTCGTGCCTCTCCCTGGACTGTGGTTTTTCCATTTATAAACCCAGGGGGATGGGACTATTTAAGGATGGAAACGTGGGCCATCAGTGCTGTCACCCCTTCACATACCCAGAGCAGACATAGCTAATCAATTGTCGCATTGCTTCCCACTGAGCCAGGGCTCTGCTTCAGAATCTTTCTCAACACAGGGCTCCAAGCAGCTACTTACTGATGCATCAGAATTGGCCTGCAAGGGGACACGTGGTTTCCACCCCTGGAAACCTCATTCATCTTGAGGTGCCCCCCGGCTCTAAAGACCTGTCATTCTCCTCCATACATACCAGCAGGCATTGGAGACTCTATCCCAAGGGTTCCATTGGTCTGATTTTTTTCTAACTTTTTCTGGACACCTTGTGTCTTGGCTAGGAACTTGGAGCTGTATCTGTGTGGCAGCAGATAGACGGACAGAAGGAAGAACTCCCATAGCCTCAGGGGAGATTGTTCCTGGTACCCAGAGCTCAGCTGCAGAATCTGGCTGCGGGGAGCTTGTCTCTGGCCAGCTTTCTGTTTAGTTCTTCTAGGTGTGGCTTTGTGAGTGGCAGTGACCCCAGTCACTGTGACTCCCCCATTGGGCATGGGGGTGTCAACACGAAGTGGGGTGGGAATGTGAGCTTCTCCAGGCTGGGTGGTGACCTCCAGGACCAATTATGAACCTGAAAATCTGTGCTACTTTTCTGGACCAGCCACCCAAATAGCACGTAAATATTAATAAAACATCCTTTATGCTACATCATGACTTGGACATTAACAAAATGTTGTAGCTTTAAAGTTGTTCATTTGGGATTAGCAGATGTAAGCCTGTATACACAGAATGGATAGACCACAAGGTCCTACTGTAGAGCGCAGAGAATTATATTCATTATCCTATGATAAACCATAGTGGAAAAGAATATTAAAAAAGAATATATATATGTGTATATGTGTGTGTGTGTATATATATATATATATATATAACTGAATCACTTTACTGCACAGCAGAAATTAACATAGCATTATAAATCAACTATACATGGACTATACACAGTCCATGCAATTCTCCAGGCCAGAATACTGGAGTGGATAGCCTTTTCCTTCTTCAGGGGATCTTCCCGATAACCCAGATCTCCTACATTGCAGGTTGATTCTTTACCAGCTGAGCCACCAGGGAAGGCCATATATATATGTATGTATGTATGTATGTATGTATGTATAACTGAATCATTTATTGCACAGCAGAAATTAACATAGCACTGTAAATCAACTATACTTCAGTAAAAAAAATACTGAAAAAAAAAGTTGTTCTTAATATCTTTGTTACACAAAGACTAGGTAAATCTCAGGGTTTCCTGTTAAAGTCATTGAACTGCTACTGCTGCTACAGTCGTGTCCGACTCTGTGCGACCCCGTAGACGGGAGCCCACCAGGCTCCCCCATCCCTGGGATTCTCCAGGCAAGAACAGATGCAATCCCTGAAGGATCCTGATCTGAGCAGCTCCTTAAATGCCCTTTAACCAAAAACACAGGTGACATTGAAAAGAGCAGGGCTGCAGTGGCCACCTGGGCCCTGAGTGGGAGAGTAAGGATAAATAGAGGATTTTCTGCCAGAAGCAGATGTTTTGTGTTGATTTTACTCTAAAGAAAGACGTCCAGATGGAAAGCAAAACCCTTCTACAAATCTTTAAAACATGTTTCTATTCAGTCAAGTCTTACACTTACCTATAAAAGTGAAGACTTTTGAAGAGGTAATAACATACTGAATAAATCCATGTTACAACTTTTCAGTTTATGAAATCACATCTTAACTTTTAAGGGAATCTTACAAAGCAGCACACGGACTTCCCTGGTGGTCCAGTGGTTAAGACTCCGTGCCTCCATGGCAGGTAACACAGGTTCGATCCCTTGAGGCGGAACTAAGATCCTGCATGCTGTGCTGTGTGGCCAAAAACATACAACCAAAAAGCAGCGCATGCACAAGGCTAGTTCAGTTCCACACGTATTCACTGAGCACGTGCTGTGAGGAGGAAGCTGAGCCAGCCATGTGGGGCAGAGACCCAGGGTGACATCATTCTTGCCCTTGGGGAGATTCTGGGACAACAGCCAGGAGAACCAGCCATGAGACGACTCCCAGTGGAAAGGGGTGGACAGCCAGAGGCCCTGAGGGCTCAGTCCATCTGTCCCAACGTGTCCGTGCTGTGAGAGTAAGGAGGCTTCCTGTAGGAGGTGGCATTTGACAAAAGGCTTTGAGAGGAGCAGGAAGGTTTCCAGCTGTGGGGAGAGACAGGGATGCAGAGGCCCAAGGCCACCTCTTAGGAAGATCCAAGAGGGGTAATTCTGGCTGGAAAATAGGAGAGAAGTCCAGCTGGAGAGAAGCCCCAGGAGCTAGGTGAAGGAATATGGTCTGGGCTTGGCTCAGCAAGGAGAAGCCGCTGAATTATTACGGAGCCAACGGGGAGCCCACCAAAGCGGATGAGTAGAGGAGCAGCTCTAATAGACCAGAGTGTCAGGATCTGGAATGTCACCTCTCCCCCAGAGATCAGGGGACATCACAGCCCCATAGGCCTTCACAGTCCTCAAGCCCATGGGCTTACTCCACAGGAGCAGAGGAGAGAACGGAGAGGCTGCCCTGCCCGAGATCACACACCAAAGGGTGGTGCCAGGCCTGGAAGCCACAGCTCCAGCCTGCAAACCCGACACCTGTGGATGGGCTAAGTCTGAAGATACGCTTGCAGAGGGTTGAGAATTGCTGAACGAGGCAGATGGTGAACCACAGCCTCATGGGTGAGAGATAGACACTGGCAATGAGAGGCATCTCGGTGCCAAGTGCAGGGACCAGGCTTCCCAGCAGGATGCAGCAGGGATCTGCCAATCCGCCGTCTGCCAATGCCCTTGGAATGCTAATCCTTCTGAACTGCAGGGCTCGTTGATCATTTCAAGGGTTTTCTAGTGTCACCTGTCACAACTAACGCTGCCAGGGTTTTCCTACAACAGGCTTCTTGGAGAGCTTCATGGTGAATAGCTATATGACTATAGAAAGTTAAATTCATTCAAATTATGTAACTAGAAATGCTTTCCCCAAGTTGTACGAGTCACATTCCAAGTGCTCAAAGGCCACATGTGGCTACTGGCTGCTGTGTTAGGTACCACAGAATCAGACATCTCCATCACCGCAGAAGGTTCTAGTGAACAGCAGGGGTCAGCTAACAATGCCCCAGACTGCGGTCAAACCCAGCTGCAACAAGTTTTTATTTTTGGCCTCCTTGTCGGATCTTAGTTCCCCCACCAGGGATTGAACCTGGTCCACCACAGTGAAAGCATAGTGTCCTAACCTTACTGGACCTCAGGGAAGTCTCTGCCACATGTTTTAATGAAGCTTTACTGGAACAAGGCCACACCTGCTTGATTTATGTATGGTGTATGTCTGCTTTTGTGCTAGAATAGCAGAGCTGAGTACTTGTGACAGAGACTTTATGGCCTGCAAAACCTAAAATATTTACAATCTAATCCTTTATAAGGCTGCCGATCTCTTGTGTAGATTCTCAGAAAGTGACATGAGACTCTTTTCTGGGAAGGCGCTCCCTGGCATCTCCAGGACTTACTAGTGGGTCCCAAGTGTCAGGATAACTTCACCCCAGCACAGGCGCCCCCATCCCCACCCTGGGGCAGGAGGGAGGGGACACAGAGCTGGCCGCACCTCTATGGACCTTGATCCGGGTACAAGCTGCCCCTCTAGAACAGGCGCCTTCTCCAGGGTGACCAACTGCAGAGAGAGGAGGTGGGGCATGGCATCTGGGTGGCTGCGAGTCTACCCGAGAAAACCACACGACTAGAAGGATCTCACCACTTGCTTTATTTTTCTCTTCTTCCCAGGTCAGTGAGGCAGCAACATTAATAAAAAGCGAGACGAACTGTTCTCTTGCACGGAGATTCAATAACCCTTCCCACACCAATGCTCCCTGATAACTCTAAGAGCTTTTCATCAAATGGAGTCTAATCTGGATGGCCCAGCATCCCACACACCAAAAATAACTGCCAGGGTGATGTCAGGCCAGCTTAGGAGTGCTCGCTTCCAGGAAAGGAGGACTATATTGAACAGGGAGGGCTGACGGTCAGCCTTTTTTGCTCAAGTCCCAGCAGGTCAGAGAGCCAGACTAACTGCTCTGGTTCCTTAGGGAGGCTGGCGCCTCCTTCTGTCCCTGTTTAGGGAGCCCCCAACTGCAGCAGCGGGAAGTTTTGGGGGTTCTGTGTGGGCCCCACTGCACACCACTTGACCCAATGCACGCCTGCTGCCCACATTCACTCTTGAATTATTTCAGCCTTTTTCTCCTTTTATGAGCATGATCCTTTGTTGAAAGGGGAACTAAGCTAAATCAAGAGGCAGACTGAAGCTCACTTGGTAATGTCTCTATTGTCAACAGAGTGCAGGATTCATCTGCAGCAGCTCAGAATGTCCTGGGGCCAGACAGGGTGGGTTCTTAGAATGCTTGTGAGCATCTCAGCTGGTAACATTTGGGACAGCAGAGCCCTGGGGATGCTGCCACTGTCACTGTGCAAACTGCAAATGCACCAGGAATTCTTGCTGTCACGCAGACAGGAGAAGCACCGGTTTCCTTTCCTGTACAGCCCGGAGACCCTCAACAGGCAAGCTCCTCCCTCTCTCTCTCTCAGAGTCTCAGGTTGGCTTGTTGAATTATTTCACCTCTACCAGCCTTCCTCTGCTGCTTTGCCCAAGTTATTTGGATAAATGGGAACAAAGAAACTATCCTAAGTCCCATGCTGGGGACCGGCCTTGCAGTGCACACATACTCCCAGGCCTTCATGAATTACAGAGAAAACAACAAGGAGTGAGTCCTCTATGGAGCTACAACCAAGGCGGTTTAATTTGCAGGGGTCCAGGACCCGACTCAAGAGTTGGGAGGTCACCCGCGCTGTCGTCTCTTTCGCCCCTGCAGCTTCAACCGCCTGGCTGGCAGGCTGACGGGCTGCTTTCTGAACTTCTCCATGATCTCTCTGATCCTGGCCAGGTTGGTTTTGCTGAGCGTGAAGTCGCACTGCGTGGCCCCCATGTCATAGCCAACCATGCAGTTCTTAGTGGACGAGGTGAAACCTTCTGCCTTGGCTGTGACCACATACTCTCCAGGGTTGAGGAGGCGCCAGTAATCCCCGTCGCTGGCTGTGAAAAGAAAACAGGAGAATTGAGAGCAGTCCCTTCTAACAATGATACCAACCAGCCCTGTTATTCCAAGACCAGTCTCCTGGCCAGGGAGAGACTTGGAGACAGGCAGTGTGGAATTCGAGCCCCGGCAAATGCAAATTCTTAGTACATTTTGGACGCCGAGATGTTTTCCTTTTGGGACGTTACCTTAATGGTTTTAACAGGAAGGGGACTGGGGTGTAGGCTCCCTGCAGTGTTAATACGCATGAGCAGAGATGGAGACATGATCCCTAACATTCCTTTCTCTCTGACAATACACACCATTCATTATGAACTTGAACTTCTAAACCGTATGCCCTTGCCACAGAATGCCATCTTGAAAAGCCATCTGTGCCTGGTTTCCTGGCTTCCCTTAGCATGGCTATAAATATAGAAGAGTCGTATGAGGGTGGGGCTCTTCACTTCTGAAAAAGAGAAGGAAAAGGCTACAGAGGACTTGGGCCAAATGACCTGGAAGGAGGTACCAGATGTCTGCACCTCATTCCATGGTCTTCCATGAAGAACTGGAGCTTCAGGGGCAGGTACATGTTGCAGGCAGTGTCCCCTGCCTCCTCCCCAGCTCCCCTCAGTGACACCATTGAGCAGGCATCCAACAGGGATCTGACTGGACCCGTGTCCATCCTCAGCTCGCTAGATTCTTGTTGAATAAAGCAGGGTCTAAGGCCAAGGCCACTCCTCCCCAGGGGACCCACACCTGCTGAGATCACTAGGACCCCTGACATTAAGGGGGCTTCGCGATAGAAAGTTCAGTTCAGCTCAGTTGCTCAGTCATGTCCGACTCTTTGCAACCCCATGGACTGCAGCACACCAGGGTTCCCTGTCCATCACCAACTCCCAGAGCCTGCTCAAACTCATGTCCATTGAGTTGGTGATGCCATCCAACCAACCACTTCATCCTCTGTCAGCCCCTTCTCCTCCTGCCTTCAATCTTTCCCAGCATCAGGGTATTTTCCAGTGAGTCAGTTCTTTGCATGGGGTGGCCAAAGTATTGGAGCTTCAGCTTCAGTCCTTCCAATGAATATTCAGGGCTGATTTCCTTGAGGATTGACTGGTTGGATCTCCTTGCAGTCCAAGGGGCTCTCAAGAGTCTTCTCCAACACCACAGTTCAAAAGCATCAATTCTTTGGTGCTCAGCTTTCTTTATGGCCCAACTCTCACATCCATACATGACTACTGGAAAAGCCATAGCTTTGACTGCTGCTACTGCTGCTAAGTCGCTTCAGTAGTGTCTGATGGACCAGAAAGGAAATGTCAACTCTGACACGGCCCACAGAAGGAGGAGACAGGTGCCAATCCACCAGACCGACCCAGTCAAGCTCGTGGTAAGCTGTGTGACAACCTCCATTTCTACAGGAGTAACTGGACGCCCAGGGAAGTGTCACATCTACACAAGGTCACACAGCTAGTGATCAGCTGGTCTTCCAGGGCCAGGTTTGTTCTCTCTGTTAGGACAATCTGTCCTGTCCGGTCTAAAGAGAAAAGGCCGGATTTGATCAAGTGCTATGTAGGCCTGGGCAAGGTTTACTTGTCTGAATGAGTCCAGAAGTCCTCAAATGGATGGACGAGAACTCTCTGTGTGAGTGAATATGTATCTTACACACATACACACATAACACTCTAAAGCACCACGTTTAAACTGACATCACAAATCTCTGTTTATCTGAGACATCCCATGCAATGCGTGCAGTGAGCTCATGAAAGCACAAGATGTTGTGAAAAATGAAATACGCAGGCAATTGTTCACCACACGCTCGCAGAGTCTGCTACCTGGTAAACAGGCCTCAACATGAGAGCCCCGGGCATATAACACAGGCGGGTGGCTCCCTGTCTTTCTCAGCACCTGTATCTTTCTCCAGTGAAAATGCAAGGTTCTCAACTACATAAAATGCCACTTCATGGTTTTTCAGAGACCAAGAGCCACGTCTGGCCATCTCTGTCCAGTTAATCAGATGGCCCCGACCTCCTGGGCAGGGCAGGCATCCCCTGAGACATTCCTCCAAGCTCTCAGCTCCCAGACACACCTGCCAGGGGCGCCTCTGCTCCTCCAGACCTCATGACTGGAGTGTGAGTAGCTTCCCTGTCCTGTCCTGGCCCCATGCTGAGCCCTGGGCTCCATAAGACCTGTGCTTCCTCTTTCCCACTTAACACTGGGTTTCAATAGTGCGTCCTCCAAGCATGCCAGCTGGATTGAGTGGGATGAAGACCAACAGTCATGCAAACGTGAACCCAAATGTCCTGTTCCTGCGAGAAGTTGAACACCTTACCTCTCAACTACTGTGGGTACTTTCTCCCCACAAACGCAGGGGTGGGTTAGTTAAGATCAGGAACTGGCCTCCTGCCAACGGCTGCCTACCCTGATGGAGGCCCTGGAGGTGAGACCTCTCAGTGGGAGTGTCTACCTCAAGGACACACGGGAGGGCAGTTTAAAATCCCCCAGGGAAGGGGCAGCCCAGGTTCACACCAAGGGAGGTGCTCAGGGAGCCAGAGGAGCAAAAGAAATCCACAAATAACACACACTTGTCAGCACTACTAATTCAGATTTATAAGATGGCTTTGGAATTCTTTTTCTCCCAGCAACAGCAGCAGGCTCCCTCCTCACACCCTCCTCAATCCACCTGTCTTTGGTGTGCCAGCCTTCTTATCGTGCCGCCCCGCCAGGTGTGTGCCTGGGGGGAGCATTCTGTGGGGCTGCATGGGGAGGTTGGCACCCAGCTGGCACTGCCCGGCATAGGTGGATGGAAGGGACAAGCCAGGTCCTAACGGAGGGCCATTCGTTAGCAGGTTGGGTTAGTGTCTCCCGAACAAAAGACAGTCACGTGGCATTCTGAGCTTGCTGTTGGGCCAGCACATTTGCATGCGTTCAGAAAGCATCCTTACTAACTTCACTCCCTGTGGAATTCCATTGCATACGCCTGCTTATTTTATGCAAAATCCCTCCTGGAATAAAATTTGTCAGATCACATAAGCCTCAGAGAGAAATCAAGGCAGATTCAGAGCTTACGTGACGTACGGGAGGACCCTGAAACCAACACGATGAAGAACTGTCCGTGACACATGGGATTCCTCTGTAATGAGAAGGTGCTGGGAGATTATTTGGGGGAATAAAGGGAGGGCGAGCTGAGTTTCCCATTAGCTCATCGAAACTCTCCTTGATGACAGGGGCTTGAAATTCCGAGCTCATCAGGCAGAGTTCTCTCTGCTGTCTTGTGGGGCCCCATGGGCGTTTTATCTCCCACTCTATTTAAAACTCTCCTTCTCTCACATTGCCTACAAGGCGCTAATGGTCCAAGGAACATTCCAGGCTCTTTAACGAATCACTCTTTTTTCGGAGCTCATTAATAATGTTTAAAATACAAGTCCTGGGCAGAACCAGATCAGACAGCCCATTTGATCCATAAGGATCACCCGTCCCTTACGTGTCTGGCCCATGACAAGTTTACAATCTGCATCTGTTGAATGAATGAATAAGTGAATGAATGAATGGATCAGTGTGTGCCCGTCAATGTGGGCTCAGTTCAGTTCAGTTCAGTTCAGTGGGGCTCCTATGTACCAAATGCCACGCAACCCAGTGTGTGGCCTCGTGGTCAGTAGCTATAAGATCCTGGGGGACAAGTGGTATGATGCTCAGGAAATAACGGCTGAGTGAAGAAACAGGTTAACTACCTTGAGAGAAGGCGATTCAGGGCATCACACCGTAGACCACTGCTTCATGGCATTTCAGATGCGTGGCACCCATTGACACGATATTTGTCCCTGTATGTCAGGCATGTGAGCGGGCAGCCTGGCATCGAAGAACACCTGGGCCAGGGTGACAGTCTTTACATGTACTGAATCCCAGCCTCTCCCTGCCCAGAGCCTCTGCTTCCTCGCAGGTCAAATGGGATCACTTCGGGGAGGACAGTGTCTCCATGCATGTGATCGGCTAGTGGGGAAAAGGCCCCTTCTCTCCTTAGGGAGGAACAGTATGGACAAGGGAAGGGCCCACCATGGAGAGTCTCAGTCCCCGGTTCAGTCCCAGCTCAGCCTCTCGCTGTGCGTCTGGGAAACGCCGCATCGTGGCCAGGGTGGCTGGCTGCCTGGGCCCAGGGTAAGCTCCCAGACCCCAGGCACAGGCCAGGGCAAGTCCGTGGAAGTCTCATTTCTCCAGTTCAAGGGTGTTTGCGACTGAAGAAGTCTTTTTTTTTTTATGACAATCATTTCCTTCCTCTTGCTGATGCTGCATCTGTTCCCTACACCTGGGCAGGATCTGCCCTGGGTCCAGTGATGCCGCCCGCCCCACCCCCTACCCTCCCAATGGCCCACATCCTACTACCCAGGACCTGTGAATTGATCTTATTTGGAAAAGCGGTTTTTGCATGTGTAATTCAGGCTCTTGAGATGAGATCAGCCTGGATTACACGAGTGGGTCCTAAATCCAACGATCTGTCCTCAGAAGAGACAGAGGAGGAGGAGCAAGGAGGAAATGGAGGCAGAGACTGGAGTGATGCAGCCAAGGAAGCACAGGATTACCCAAAGCCACCCGGAGCTGGAAGAGCCAAGGGGGAACACTCCCGAGGCTCCAGGGAAGCACACCCCGCTGACACCAGGACTGCAGACTCCTGGCCTCCGTAACAGAGACAGAATACATTTCTGTTTATTTAAGCCTCACCATTTGTCATGGCAACCATGGGAAGCCAATGCAGGACCCTGTGCCCTGCTCACTGCCGCTGACAGCAAAGCGTCTGCCTTGCAGACTCAGTGGCCTCTAAAGTCGCCCCCACCCCTACAAAAACCTCTGCGTGTCAGTTTGATCGTGTCTGTGGGCAACCATCTCCAGCAGAACTCTTGCTGACAATCTGAGTTAGGCATCCAAGCAATTCTCTGCCACGCACATCTGTCACTGCCTCATGGCACCAACGTTGTCCATAGAAAGTTAAGGTCTCTGTTTCATATTTCCCCCTGAACACACCAAGTGCATCCCAGGTGATGGGAGTCCTGGGGCGCAAGGGAAAGCCTGGGCGTGTTTTCACCTCACTTTCTGATCAGCAGAGAAGAAGGCAGCTGGTGGGCAGGTGCCCGGTGTCTGCAGGCTGCCCTCCCGCCAGCTTGGGAACTCTGGAACCAGCAGGGACACAGCATGCAGCTGCTCACACACCTCAACCCAAGCCCCACCCACCTCCTGAACCTTCAGTGGGTCCTCCAGCCTCTTGGAGCATCTGGCTTCCACCTGAATAAGGGACAGAGAGAAGGCAGAAAGCATAGGCTGAACACCTGGCTTCCAGGGTCTCCCATGGAAAGTTGGAGGAAAGAGAGGATAAGGTAGAGCAGAGGAGGAAGTTTCTGGACCTCACCTTGTGGTTCTAACTCAAGTCAAACGCTTCAAGAATAAGGGTATTTGCTCCTAAGAAACGGTTCACAGACACTCGCAGTTACCTGTTCGGATGTCATGGTTAACGCCTTCCACGGAGATAATAGCATTTGGAATTCCTTTTCCATGCGAATCCCTCACCAGGCCTTTGATGCCCCGATGGACCTACTCGGTGAACATGAGGAAACAGAGGGGCTCACAGACCATCCGGAATAGCAAACGTACCTATAAACCTACTGCCAGCCAGGGCTACCCAGAACCCCCTCAGAGCCACATCTGGCTTGAAAGCTCCCCAACTCTGTGTAGATTTGGTGTGTAAATTTCTGTATTCCTTTCTACTGGAAAGTCTTCCACCGGAGTTAAAATGTTCCAGAGGTTGAGAAAATATTAGGATCTGAGATGGTTCATAAAAAACACATCCTGTAAAAAATGGAATTTAATTTTTACAGGCATATTTATTTTGACTTTCCTGGACTCTACAGACTTAAGAAATAGACTCTAAGAATCAAACAGGAGAGGAAAGACTCAAAGAGGCTCCTGTAAAGTATAGTTCAGTCCCCAGGGCCCTCCCGTTGATGAGCTGAGTCATGTGATGCACACCGATTGGGTTTCCCCATCTGAAGATCCAAGGTGACATACCATCACTTTCAATGACACTCTTTACACGCACTGCTAAGCCTGGGCATTTTATTCATAGGAGGTTCTTTGGCTAAACTGGGATCATCATGTTAGAATGACTAGGGTCTTCTTTGTCTGCGTACATAAAATGAAAAAAGAGCCTTCCCCCACAGAATTCCAGAGTGGGGATGGAAAGTGTGCTCATGGCTTCCTAAGAAGGGAGAACAGGTTCACAGCCTTCTCTACCATGAATGTGTACTGTGGGCTGCACTGACCCTCCCAGGACTCATGGATCAGATGTGGATGCTATTGCTATAAACTGGTGCCAACCTCTACCACCCATGCGGAGGTGCAGGTATCAGGAAGCTGGCAGCCCAAGCCCTTGGCTAAGATGATGCCTCTGACTCATCTACAGCCACCCATGGAGGAAGGGCAACCTCCCAATACAGCCTCAGCATCTTACTTCCTAATGAATGGGAGTCATGGTAGAATCATCTGAAGTTCAACATTCATTTTTATCTCTCTGGTTTCTGTGAGTCTATTCCTTACTGGGGAATGGATGCTACTTGGCTAGTTTTAGTACCAAACGAAAGCCAGTTTGCCCAATACTATGAGACAGGTGTGTCACTGAGAACAGAAGAAAAGAAAGGTGTGGGAAGGTCCTAGCATACACGGCAAGGCTTCCTCACTGGCCACAAGCAGATGCTCACCAGCTCCAAGCAGAACCTAGCTGGTATGATTTAGAACTGTTCCCAGGTTGCACCCGGCTACCTGCAGCAGTTAGTCCTCAGCCTCTGAGCTGATGTTATGGGTTGAACTGTGTCCCCCACAAATCCATATGTTGAAGTCCCCACCCCTCCAGTACCTTAGAAGGTGACTGCTTTTGGAGACAGCATCTTTAAAGAACTGATGACACCAGAAGAGTGGGCTTTATCGTCTGACTGATGTCTTTAAAAGAGGAGGAAACCTGGACACATAGGGACGCCAGCAGTGTATGCACACAGAGTAAAGAGCATGTGAGGACAGTGAGAAGGTGGCCATCCACAAGCCAAGAAGAGAGGCTTTGGAATGAAACCTGCCTGCTGACACACTCATTTTGGACTTCCAGCCTTCTCCTGTTTCCCAGCCTGCGTGTTTTGTTATGTTAGACCTAGTTGATGAAGACAGGAAGCCTGGGCATGCTGGCTGGACACAAATCACCCCTCCCAACAGAGCAGCGATCTGGAGTCTCACTCACCAAGAACCAGTGGGAGCGACTGACATTGACACAGAGCTCAGAGACAACAGCTCCTTCCGACACTGTAGTCACCAGCCCAGGATGATGGTATTAATTCTGATCTCAGGCTTTCGGCCATCTTGAGGGCTTTGCTCCCTAGCGAGCCCCCATCCCTGCCGAGTGCCCGCATCATACCTGCTCCATGAACACAATCAAGGATTCCCGATTGTTCTCCCACTCCTCGGGCAGCTCGCTCTCATGTGGGTATTTATCACAGCCCACGTAGATGGACAGCTCGAAGCAGTTTGTGTGAAGGTAGCTGAAATCGTTGAGACCTGCCAAGCCAACCAAGTAACATTTTAGCTTCACGGTGCTCAGAGGGGCACGAGAGACAGCAAGAACACACGACTCCGAGGAGTTCATCTGAACAAGGAGGCATCCAGTATCTACTCTACACAAAACATTAATTAGAGCAACTGCAGGGGAACAGAAAGCGGGGTGGGGCGGCTGTTGAGAGAGAGAGACAAGATGCAGCTGGAACATCTTTATGGGGAAGACAGGCATGTGCAGAACATCTCTGAGAAAAGGGGGACTGAAAGAAGTGTCTTCTAGATAAAATCACTTTCGTTTTATTGAACTCAGTTTAATACTATTTTTAGGATAGCGGTATCACTTCTTTTTCTTGTGTAACTTTGTTGTGATCATTTTATTTCTTTATTTTTTGGCTGTGCTGGGTCTTTGTTGCTGTGCAGGCTTTTCTCTAGTTGCAGTGAGCAGGGGCTACTCTCCAGGTGTGATGCGTGGGCTTCTCACTGCAGTGGCTTCTCTTGTTGCCGAGCACGGGCTCCAGGGCCCAAGGGCTTCAGCAGTTGTGGCTCCCAGACTCCAGAGCACAGGCTCTATAGCTGTGGCCCATGGGCTTAGCTGCTCTATGGCAAGTGGATATTCCTGGATCAGGGATCAAACTTGTGTCTCCTAGATTGGCAGAGGGATTCTTTACCACTGAGCCATCAGAGAGGCCCCACTTTCTTCATTTGTTAAATTCTTGTCTCTTTTTCTTTTGTTCTTGTGGCTTTTTACTTTGCCATTTTTTAAGGTCTCATTAATAATGCGCATTTTTAGTGTTTAAATTTAGCTCAGTCGTTATGCTGCTCTCACCAACAGCTCTGTAACTGTGGAATGACACGTGTAGTTGTCCATTCTAACATAAACACAGCTATCCATCTCACCCTTTATTGAGTTCCTACATAAGCCAGAACCCGTCTTTAGCGCTCTACAGCCAAGCTCACTTTCTCTTCACCACAAACCAGCAGAGAGGTAGGTAGTTGTAGCCCAATTTCACAAATAAGAGAATTGAGGCAGAGACTGGTCCAGGAATGCATTAAGGAAAGTATCCAGAATCACACATCTGGACAGAGTTGGGGTTTGAACCCAGGTGTGTGTAATGCCTGCCTAGAACTTGCTTATCATTGCTCAGGGACTGTAGGACAAATGCCCTCACCACCCGGCTGGAGAGCAGACAGCCTCTTGCATCCTGACATGCCTACAACAGGACTTGGTCCCTGTGTTCATTTCTTAGGGTTGCTGGTATCAAGGATCACACCAACTGGGTGGTCTAAAGTAACAGAAACATATCCTCTCATAGTTCTAGAGGCCAGAAGCCCAGAATCAAGGTGCTGGCAAGGCCACACTCCCTCCGAAGGCTCTTCCCTGTTTCTTTCAGGTCCCGACGGCCCTTGGTTTCCTTGGCTTGCGGCTGCACCACTCCCAGCTCTGGCTCTGTCTTCACAGGGCCTTCTCAGTGTCTGGGTCTTCTCCCTGTCTACCCCTTACAAGGACATCTGTCACTGATTTTAGGGTCCATCTGGGTAACTCATGATGACCTCATCTTGAGATCCTTAATGACACCTACAAAGACCCATTTTCCAAATAAAGTCACACACACAAGTTCCAGAGATGAGGAAGTGGACATATCTTTGGGGGCCCCATCCCATTACAATACCCAACATTTGCAAAATGGACAAATGAATGTCAGGTGGCATGAAGTTCAGGGCCTGCCTGCCCAACATTTTCAGTTTTGGGCAGCAGGGTGATTAGCAAGAACACAGTGCTACTGTGCCCCAAGTGACAGCCAGGCGGACTCCCCCCGCAGCAGGTGCCTCCACCAAGCCTTCCCTGGGTTCTGAGAGTCAAGACCACAGAGAGCAGGAGTCGGCGGGGCTGGTTCGTCTGCTGAGTAGGGGTAAAAGGTCCTCCTGTGCGTCCACCAGCCTCACCTGTCCCATCTCCCCTCCCTCCTCCGAGTGCTCAGTGGAGCATCCTGAAGCACAAAAGTCTATTTAAAAATCACGGCTTTGGGTGTTAAGAGCAATTCTGTATCAACCTGCTGCCTAATCAGTCAAGTCACAAATAAAATGGTGCAAAACATACGGCCTCTCTCTCCCAGATTCCAGATTTGAACCATTCACGTGTCAGCAGCCACGGACCTTTGATCACATTTGTGATAAAATATGGAAAGTGACAGCAGGGGGATAAGCAGGCTGGAACAATGTCAAGTTCATGGAAAATCCCTCGCAGGGCCTGGTCTGGCTGAAAGAGGTTGGTCAAAATGCCAGGCCAGCTCATTCAGTGGAACCTGAGGTGTGGAATCACAGCCAGCGCAGGGAGGCCTGCGGACCGTGCACGCAGAGCAGCATGACAGGCAGGCCCTCCTGGGTCGCAGGACTGCTCCAAGCACACACACACACACACACTTCTCATTACCCCAACCTTCAGACCTTGTTAGTACTAAAATAAATAAATGTGCTATTTAAAACTCTGAGGTGGGCCTGCCATTTTGCAGTAAGTGCGTGCATGCATGTATGCATTTTAAGTCACTTTACTTGTGTCCAGTTCTTTGCAACCCTATGAACCGTAGCCTGCCTGCAGGCCTCCTCTGTCCATGGGGATTCTCCAGGCAAGAATACTGGAGTGGGCTGCCATGCCCTCCTCCAGGGGATCTTCTCAACCCAGGGATCGAACCCACGTCTCTGATGTCTCCTCCAATGGCAGGCGGGTTCTTTACCACTTGTACCACCTGGGATGCCCCTTTGCAATGAGTGTATCTTCAACAGCACTGGAAGTGCTTGAAGAATTGGCAAAATGATGAGAAACCAGAAAAAGGGTGGAAAAGCCTGAGCCAAGATATGGTTAACACCAAATTCCAGTCCTTTAGTGAATGTGGTGCAGCGGAGAATCCTGGGTAAGAAATGGCTTTGAAAGTGAAACATGTGGGCAGAAGGTGTGGGGCAACCCAAATAGCACTTCCCAAGCCTCGGGTCCTGGCTGGGGACGGCGAGACCTCCTCGGTGTTCTCCCTGGGCCTGGCATCCTGCTCTTGACATGGCTTCAATACGGGAACACAGGGCAGCACAGTCCTTAGAGCGCCGTGTGCCCAGAGCTGTCATGTCTGCCTTCCTCGTCGGGGAGAGGACGCAGGACGGCAGCTGACACAAAGAAGGGCTCAGATCTCTTTGGAACCAAAACACACACACGGCAAACGATGTGCCTTTTGAGCAGGACTGGACCCTGCTCCCAGTGGCCCACTCCCACTAGCTAAGACCTGTTGGTCACCGCTAATGAGCCAGCAAGACCCGAACACAAAGAAGGAGTGGAGGGGCGGGGGAAGGAAAGGAAATTAGAAATCGCATCTCATTAGTCTGCAAAGAAATGAATCTGCAGGCTTCATCACACTGCCTGCAGGAAGGATGATTAAAAAGGCTCGAGCCACCACATGGCTCTGCCACAAAAGTCCCCGGCATAATGGAAAATATAATGGATAGAAACAAATCAAATGCTGCCAGTGTGATTAGATAGCAACCGACTTCTCAGAACGGTGCTATTGACCTGCTGCTGACAAATTCCGCAGTGTCCGAACCTAATTTAGTCACAGTGGCCACAAAAACTAAGCAGATGCTTCTCATAAAGATTATTGCAGGTTTTTAGGACTAGAACTGAACAAACAAGCATGCTTTTTGCTATTAGGATATTTTTCTTGATAGACAGGGCTAGGGGTATTGATAGTCAATAATTAGGGTTTTTTTTTTTTTTTTTTTACTTTGAACAGAGCAAAGCCATGATGGAGAAAAAATAAAACAACTCTGCTTGGTTTGTAACCAAGACAAAAATGGCAAGCTTTCTGCATGTTTTATTTTTTCTTAATGGCCAAGGGAACAAATATGCCTACTCTTTTAAAAAAATTTTCCCCCAGAGTGGAAACATACCTGAAAAGTTTGTGAAGGCTGAATCTCTAGCAAAGGAAAAATAATATTAAAGTGAATCAGTAGAGTAAAACAGAGAACAGGGATATGCTCATAAAAGAGGCTTCATGGTGAGCACTTTCCTAGAAGAGGGGGGAGAGGAGGAATGGGAATTTATAACACAGTGCTGCTGACAAGCAAGACAAAGAACACACATCCACCGTCTCTGTCATCCTCACAACAGTCCCAGGGTGCCCATCATCATTGTCCTTATCGTCGCCATTAACATCAAGCCCATTTTACAAATGGAAAATACGGGGGTTCAGAGAGGTAAAGTAACTTGTCCAGAGTCACACAGCATTTACGTGATGAACTAGGTCCATCTGACATGGAGTAGTTTGACCAATCTTCACAAAGTCAAGAAAATAAGCAATGAACGTTACGTTTGGGGTCTTGCCATCCCAATGCAGAGACACCTTAGGGAATGTGATGTCTTCAACTCTCCTCACTTGAGAACTCCAGGCCAGGAGCAGCCCTGACCCAGGAAACAAAGGGCTGATCCTGAAACTTGGACCACGAGGTCCTCTGGCTGCTGCGAAAGAATCCCTGAAGTCTCTGCTGGGCTTCCTCTCTGTCTTCAGTGCATGCTGGGGACAGGACATCACATTCCCTGCATCACAACAATGGGAATTTGACCAGACGCCCTGGCGGGATGGTGGGGCTTCCAGTGAATGAGCGATTTGAAAAAGTCTTGAACATGGGCTCACTGCTCCCCCCACCGCCTCCCTTCCAAGGGCTGGCAGCACGGGGTGTCTCCCACTGCAGGGATGGCTCTGGGTACAGCACCCTGGCTGTAAAGCACCAGTGTGCTCTCTGCCCCTTCGCTGGGTTTGCTTTTCTGGCCAATAATTCCCCTAAGACTATGCTTACCAACTCTGATCTTGTAACATCCAAACAGCTCGGCGGCTAAGAGTAGACCACAGTATCAGACAGATCCTAGTTCTGCTCCTTGGGGGTTTGAACAGATCCCTTTCCCATCTCAAAGCCCCGGTTACCTCTTTTATAACAAGGGGAGTAAGCCACATCCGCTTGAAGACTATTGTGAAGGTGAAAGAAGAGTCTAGGCAGAGTGCTCGAACCTTATACATGGTTAATTACGGTAGTTATTCTGCTGAGAACAAGGATAGATGGAGAGCCGGACCAGAGGGTCCCCCCCAACCTCCATCCAGCAGTCCATTGTCACTGGGCCCCACGATGACAATAGGGCCATCAGAGACTTACTTCCAGCCACAGTGTGCCAGGAAGCCCCATTGACGGTCCCATCCTCCTTCTGGAAGTCTTCCGTGTGGCACACCCTCCTCCTGGCGTCCGTCATGAGGCGGTGAGTGGAGGCGTAGGAGTAGGCCAGCCAGCGGAAGACATGGTCGTCGGGCGTGGGGGTATGCTCCTGGGTCTTCCACAGGGACCTCACCATGTCGTAGGGGTAGGCCACCACCAGCTCGCCCCCCTGCAGGTTGCCACCCAACACGAAGGGGATTTTTTCCATCCAGGCTATGACTGCCCTGGTCTCTACTGCCACCTGTGAACATGCCCAATTTTAGCACATTTGAGAAATAAAAGCAGAAGGAAACTGACTTCTCTCCTGAGCTTTCCAAAGAGGGACATAGTTGAAAAAGCAGTCATTTTACGGCATCATCAGAGCAAAATTTAGAATCTCAAAATTTGTCTAGGGAAAACTGGCCACTGTGGAAGTAATGGATAAAAAGAAAAATCCAGAAAAATTTCTTACTGGAGGAATACTCCAGTTAGTATGCAAAGAGGGAATGACAGAATTAAAGGATCAACACTTGGCAACTTCACTGAATTCATGGGTCAGTCAATGAATTAATGTTCATCAGTGACTCGATGGACATGAATTTGAGTAAGCTCCAGGAGTTGCTGATGGACAGGGAAGCCTGGTGTGCTGCAGTCCATGGGGTCGCAAAGAGTCGGATACAACTGAGTGACTGAACTGAACGGTAACAAACAGCATAGAGAGAGAGAAGCAAACACAATTATCTCCGGGATGAAAGAACACACACCTAAAAATCCATCCACCTTGTGTGTGAAGAAGCCTCTAGTGCAGGGGTCAGCAGACTTTTTCTATTAAGGGCCAGATAGGAAATAGTTTAGGCTTTGAGGGCGCTGAAGTCCTTGTTGCAACTACTTGAGTCTGCCAGTAGCAAATATTCAACTCTACCCTGGAGCAGTGAGGTCCCTTGGACAATACCCAGATGATGAGCATGGCTGCGTTCCAGTAAAACACCATACAGGAACAGGCCTGGGCGGGGCGTTACCAACCCCTCCCGAGTCTACATGGCCGAGCGGTCTGAATCTCACCGCTAATTTATAAGAAACACAGAGAACTATGTCACATTACATCACGAGAATACAGTTAGTAGCACCCAGACAGGAGAAAATGCTGGACGAGAATCTAGTTGCTTATATTACAGCTGTTACAAGATAAACAACAACAGAATTGCAAGAAAAAAGGGAGAAAGTGATACAGGAGAAAAGTACAGTTTAAAGAAGGGTTGAAAGGCTTATAAACTAATCAAAATGAATGGGTTTTCATTAGAGCCCACTTAAAACAGACTGTAAGAGAGAGAGATGGGAAATGATTATAGGAGAAATGCAAACACTGATTGGATATTTTATATTAAGAGATAGCTTATTTTGATATAATAGTAATTTATGGCTTTAAAAGAGAGATCTTTTAAGGATACTTAATGAAATATTTACAGATGAAATGACACGATGTCTGGAATTTTCTTCAACAGTCTTGGAGAGGATGAGAAAGTGACTGAATATGTAGATGAAATGTGAATTTATAAATGTTGACGTTGACATGGGTACATGGACGGGATTCTCTACAGCTCCCTCTCTAATTTTGTATGCTGAACTTTTTATGATTAAAAAGTTAAGAGAAAAAAAGGAAGGAAAGAGGGTTAATGGCAGGGAGGGAAGGAAAGAAGGAGAGAAGAAAGCCAGGAAACAGAAGGTAAAACTGGAAAGCTTGATATGATCAAATACTGATCAATGAATCAAATATTTGTCATAAGTTACTGATATCTCTGAAGATAATTTCAGTAGAAAAAAACCCCTAATAATGGAAAAGAAGTAAACATTAGAAATGGCCTAACTTTGCTGTATAGCAAATTGATTAAGGAATGAAAGGAACCTGAAGGACTCATTAAGCTTTGCTTTTCTTCCTAAACACATCAGGGCCTTGGGTTGGATGAAGCATAGAATTCAGCTCACAATGCAGGATCACTGTGGATCCATGCTTCATCCTCTTCTTTCATGTTTTGATATAATAAACACCTGTGAACCTACCATCCATCCCAATGGTCAGCTTTTATTGATCGTTTCTACACACATCTGTGATTCCCTCTGTCCCATCCTCCTGCTTCTCACTCAGAGGTAACTACTACACCCTAAACAATGATTCTGAGTCTCTTTTGTTTAACTCCATACATGTATGCATAAGGGTTCAATCCCTGGGTCAGGGAAGATTCCCTGGAGGAGAAATGGCAACCCATTCCAGTATTCTTGCCTGGAAAATCTCATGGACAGAGGAGCCTGGTGGGCTATAGTCCATGGGGTCGCCAAGAGCTGGACATGACTGAGCGACTGAGCAAGCACGCACATATGCCTAAGTATGTATTACTTGGCTTTATTTTCTTTTGATCTAAAAAAAGGGTGGGTAACATACTATTGTCTTCTGTAAATTTCTCCTCTTAACTTATGTTTGTAAGACTAATCTGTGTTGTATAAAGCTAAATTGTTCAGTCTTTCCACTTCAATATGAAGATTTCATCGTTTATCTGTTCTTGTTATGATGGACATGTAGAAAATTTTCCATTTTTGCTACAGTGAACAGCACTGCTTTTAACTTGTGCTGTCTTCTGATGGGCTGTGCTAAGATGTGCTTAATCGCTCAGTCAAGTCCAACTCTTTGTGACCCGCGGACTGCTCTGTCCATGGGGATTCTCCAGGCAAGAATAATGGAGTGGGTTGCCATGCCTTCCTCCAAGGGATCTTCCCAACCCAAGGATCGAATCCAGATCTCCTATACCTGTGGTGAAATTTATCTTGCCTAAATCGCCAGAAGTATAGCTGCAGTCATAGATATATACATATTTCACTTTATAAAATAATCAAGTTATTTTCCAAAGTTACTGTGCTAATTTCAGCTCTCACAATGAGTAAGAGATCCACTGTCCCATATCCTCCCCAATGCTTGGCTACTGTTAATCTTCCCAACCAATGGGTGTCAAATGTTCTCTATCTGCATTTCCTTAGCACTAGTAATACCGAACATCTTTCCCTGTTTTCTGACCATATGTTTCCTCCTCCATGAATTGCCTCTGTGTATCTTTTACCCATTTTTCTGTTGTTTCTATTTTTCTCATTTGTTTTTCTTTATTCTTTTAAAAATTCTAGTTCTTTTCCAATTAAATAATTTTCAAATAACACTTCAGTTTTTAACCTGCTCTTATGATAGTTTTGAAAGTCTTCTGATGAATGGGCTTTCTTATTTTGATGTAGTTGAAATTAACAATCTTTTATAATAAATGCCATTTAAAACTGTTCTCACCCTGAGGAATCATTGCAAATGTTAAATTTTATCAAATGCTTCTTTCTGCAGACAAATTATTGGTTTTTTCTATCATGTCATTGATTTCTGCTCTTTTTAATCAAAATCTTTCTACATTTTGGGGGCTTCTTCTGTTATCCTTTTGCTTACTTCTTACATTAGTTGATGTTCAATCTTTCTTCTTTTGACATGTAATCATTCAAAGGTATAAATTCCTGAAAGCATTTTTTGCTGTACTCCACCAATTTTGAAGCTCCAATACTTTGGCCACCTGATGCGAACAGCTGACTCAATGGAAAAGACCCTGATTCTGGGAAAGATTGAAGGCTAAAGGAGAAGAAGGCAGCAGAGGATGAGATGGTTGGATGGCATCACCGACTCAATGGATATGAGTTTCAGCAAATTCCAGGAGATGGTGAAGGACAGGGAAGCCTGGCATGCTGCTGTCCACGGGGTTGCAAAGAGTCGGACATGACTGAGAGAAGGAACAACAGCCACCAATTTTTATATTTAGTGTTCTCATTATCATTAATTTCTACTTATTTTAGTTGCCAGTGTGAAGTTTTCTTTGACCCACTACTTAGAAGTTTCTTTTTTTTCAATTTTCTAACTACTTAGAGTTCTTTTCATACTGCCTGCTCGTTTTATTGTATGGAGGTGAAAGAATCATGGTCTGCCTGTCTCTCATTTTCTGAACTTTGCTGAGGTTTCCTTTATAGCCCAGAGTGCCATTAATTTTTGAAATTGCTCCAGGGAGTACTCAGAGCAATAAATACTCCTACTTCTTGTAGAATTCTTACAGTTTCCTATGTCAAGGCTGTTAGTTGCTATTCAAATCTCTATCTTTGCTGATTTCTTATCTATCTCAGGGGGTTTCCTTGGTGGCTCAGACAGTAAGGAATCCACCTGCAGGAGCCCTGGGTTTGTTCCCTGGCTTGGGAAGATTCTCTCCTAGAAGGGAATGGCTACCCACTCCTGTATCTTTGCCTGGAGAATCCCATGGACAGAGGATTCTGGTGGGCTAGAGTCCATGGGGTCACAAAGAATCAGACATGACTGAAGGGACAGCACTTTCATCATCATCACTTTATCTATCTCACCTGTCCGTAACTGAGAAAGGAATTGGTGATGGCAGGGTTGTGTAATTCTCCCTGTGTTTCGAAAGAACAGGCTCAAAAACTAAATTCTGATCTTAATGCAAAGACTGAAATTCATGGACTTCCCATCACTGTGCTAAAATAATTCTCTCTTAGCACCTCAAGGCTAAGAAAGCTGGCAACCATGTTCCAATTTTGGTCCAAGGGTTCCCAAATTATAACATCCCTTGAATCCTCAGCTTTGCCAGATGTCACTAGTACGTTAGCTTGAAAAAGAAGAATTCTAGGATGGAATTAGGACGTGAGAAAGGATTTGGAAGACCCAGAGGGTCCAAGCCCTTTATCCCCCATAAGCCATCCTTGGGCATCCTAAGTACTGTCTGTCCCCATCATTTGCTTCTTGAGAGACCGGATGACACCATCTGGGGCAACACTAAATGAGGCAACCAGGCTGGCCCTCCTCCAGGAAGTGGTACCCACGTGTGACGTGAGCTGGAGCTCTGAGAAAGAAGAAGAGCTGCCCTCTATCTATCCATCCTTTCTCCCTTGATTCCTCAAGAAGAGAAGCCAATTAATGATTCTTTTTGAGACTGCAAATATGCTTGCCTAAAATGTAGCATTCACCAGCCTTCCCTCTGGTGCACCGATATCATGTTTTGACTAAATTTTGGCCAATAAGATTTAAACAAAAGTATTATGTAGGAATTCTAGGAATGCCTCTTAAAGTGCATTGACTTATCTGAGAGGAGGAATTTTTTTTTTAGCCTTTTCTCTCCTCTTCCTCCAAAGGCATGACAAATTGCCATCTTGGATTATGATGACCCTGAGAATAGAAGTCCACCTGCTATCATGTGGAAGCAGAAAGACGACCTCTGGTTTCCTGATGATCACAGGGCTCCTATCTGTCAGGCCCTAAACCATCTGCCTCCAGGGCTCTTTATGTGAAAAGAGAAAAAAAAGAGTCTACCTCGCTGTTACTGTTGTTCAGTCGCTGTGTCATGTCTAACTTGCTGTGACTCCAGGGACTGTAAGATGCCCACCTTCCCTGGCCTTCACTATCTCCCAGAGTTCATTCAAATTCATGTCCATTGAGTCAGTGATGCCATCCAACTATCTCATCCTCTATCGTCCCCTTCTCTTCCTGCCCTCAATCTTTACCAGCATCAGGGGCTTTTCCAACATGTCGGCTCTCTGCATCAGGTGGCCAAAGTATTGGAAATTCAGCTTCAGCATTAATCCTTCCAATAAATATTTAGGGTCAATTTCCTATAGGATTGACTGGTTTGATCTCCTTGCTGTCCAAGCGACTCTCAAGAGTCTTCTCCAGCGCCACAGTTTGAAAGCATCAATTCTTCGGCACTCAGCTTTCTTTATGGTCCAATTCTCACATCTGTACATGAATACTGGAAAAGCAATAGCTTTGACTATATGGACCTCTGTCGGCAAAGTGATGTCTCTGCTTTTTAATATGCTGTCTAGGTTTGTCATAGCTTTTCTTCCAAGGAGCAAGAGTCTTTTAATTTCATGGCTGCAGTCACAATCAGCAATGATTTTGGAGTCCAAGAAAATAAAGTCTGTTACTGTTTTCACTTTTTCCCCACCTAATTGCCATGAAATGATAGGACTGAATGCCATGATCTTCAGTTCAGTTCACTTCAGTCGCTCAGTTGTGTCCAACTCTTTGCAACCATGGACTGCAGCACACCAGGCCTCCCTGTCTATCCCCAACTCTCGGAGTTTACTCAAACTCTTGTCCATTGAGTCGGTGATGCCATCCAACCATCTCATCCTCTGTCATCCCCTTCTCCTCCCACCTACAATCCTTCCCAGCATCAGGGTCTTTTCCAGTGAGTCAGTTCTTCGCATCAGGTGGCCAAAGTATTGGGGTTTCAGCTTCAGCATCAGTCCTTCCAATGAATATTCAGGACTGATTTCCTTTAGGATGGACTGGCCATGATCTTAGTGCTTTGATTTTGAGTTTTAAGCCAGCTTTTTCACTTTCCTCTTTCAGCTTCATCAAGAGGCTGTTTAGTTCCTCTTCATTTTCTGTTGTTAGAGTGGTATAGTCTGTGTATCTGAGGTTGTTGATATTTCTACCTCTTTAAGCCACTTTCTCTGTTGGTATAGCCAAACCTAACACTCACGTATACAGCAATCAATGCAGACCTTTTTAAAGAGCATATAGGGCCAGAGACTAAGGGTATAAGAGAATTTACAGTGAGCAGAAGAGACAATAAGAGGCATGGGAAATTTTGTGAAGATTATTTATTTTACAAGATACTTTTTGCTAAGACCTAAGAAATGTGGGGGAAATATTTCCCATCCAATTGCATTTTTCTTTCCAAAGAAGCACTATGAGTAATAAATCCACAGGGACTCATGAAATAAAAAGAAGATATCTCAAGCAATCAGTGAGGTCTAAGGACAATGTCACTGAAATTTCACAGCACTGCCAAACGTAAGGGTAATAATGACATTAATGAATATGCACAATTCAGGTGAAGGTTTGTTTGGTTTTTTTTTGGAAGTACTGCAAAGAAATCTAATTAAATGATTTCTCTTCTGGGAAGAATCTGCTCACATTTCAATTTAATAGGTAGTTATTATCTAGCACACTTCCCTAGTTTTGGAGAAGACCTGAAAAGGAATAAATGATTTCGTCTTGCTCTTAAATGTTACATCCTCTGCCAGCGGCAGTGGGTGTTTGCTTTGGCCTCCTCTGCTCTACAGATTATGGGTATTTTTACTCACCGTGGCATTTTCAGACAGAAACCACTCGGGGATGGCGATATAGTGATTGGGAACTTTCCTTGGGATGTTCTGTCGGTCCTCCGCCTCCCAGAGCAGCGTGTTTAAGTCAGGAAAGTTGTTGTTGATGTCAATCCCGTCATGGGTCCAACGGCCCAGGGACCAGCCTCCCAGCTCGGAACCCTGGGAGACAATTCAGAATGTGAGGGACCCACAGACCTCTGGACCCCCCTGTCTCTCACACACAAGACCGCTCCATGTCGGCCTCCATCTGGGGTGTGCCTCGAAGCCTCCAAACACCCTCTGACACAAAGATGACATCCAAGGGAGACTATTTGGCTAATAATCTGTTACTGTTTGGTGGGTGATGGATAATGTAGTCATTATTGTTATTATTCCCACTCTATGTAGTCATTATCATTCCCACTCCCAAGAGGGAATGTACAGAGTCATCCTGCCACAGAGCAGTCCTCAGAAAAGGGTTAGTTCTCTCCTGACTCGTCTGCCTTCACCTCTTCTACACTGGTTGAATGAAACTCCAAGCAGTAATAAGTCTAAGACTCTCACTGCAAAAATCAAGAGTTGCCATATTAATATGTTCAGCTGCAATTCTGGCTCACGATTTAGCAACACAAATCTCTAACCAACTATTTGCACCAATAAACAAAAGCAAAAATCTGTAAATCTGCATTTGATGGGCACCATTGTTTGAAGTATAGTTTGCCATTTTATTCCCAGATGGTGTGATATATAATTATGAATATACAATACAACATTATACTAACTGTAATCTCTACATAATTCTATATATATATATTCCATATATAACTATAACCTATAAATTCTATATTATAACCAGAACATAAAACATAAACCATGTATCAGGATAATAAAAACAGCTGTCCTCAGAAAACTGATGAGAGGATTTATAGGTAATCATCAAGGTTAGAATATGCTTTAAGTGTTCAATTAATGTTAGGTGTAATTATTATTCTGTCTTATTGGCCCCGTATATATAACAATATTGTTTTTCGCATCCTTTTCTTCAATCTGTTAGTGTGTCCACTTCTCAGGGTCCCCATAATTCTCAATTAGTGCAATGCCTCTTTCATAAACCTTCCGGGTTCCCCCCGACTCAGCAGAAAGACACTGAAAAAGAAAGCTGGTGATGCGGAATTCAGGTCAACTCCTGGCTCAGTGCATCGTGCGTGTGTGGGCAGGGAGCGGGGGCGGCTGCGGTGCTGGGGGAGGGAAGCCATCCATTACCCCCTCGTAGGCCTTCTCGTAGCCGTCGGGGTTCAGGGAGGGGAGTATGTGGATCCGGGTCTCCTCCACCAGGCGGACGATGCGCAAGTTCCCCGCCAAGTACTCCTGGCACAGAAACTGCATCAGCAAAAGCGTCAGCTCCCGGCCCAACACCTCGTTGCCATGGGCCCCGGCGATGTAGTGGAACTCGGGCTCACCTTTACTCAAAGATGGGAAAAAACAGACGATCGTATCGGATGCTTACAACAAAACAGTCCTCAGCACATTGTATTAGGAAAGAAATCTCTGAATAACAGCAACGTACAATTTTATCTCTTCTTGCACATCAACTGAAGCTATATCAGTACAATTTTTATTAGCTCCCAGATAGGCATATGAGAAAATGTGTAAAAAAAACCTTAGACGGTAACAGCCACAAAGCAACTTATTTGGCAAGAATAGATAAAATAACACAGGGTTTAGGGTTTAAAGGTTACAAATTAAACACAAATCGTAGCAATTATTTGGGGAGCTAATTCTTTTTCTTAAAAGGACTTTGTATTTAGTTTTATAAAGATGCGGAGATAAATAAATGCAAGCAGAAAACAGTGTCATGGGAAGTCAGCAATGACTCAGTTTTGTAAGGGAGCTGTCTTTGCCCTTGTTCTTTTCAAAGCTCAGCTTTTCACTTGGATTTATCAGTGCTGGGCATGAGCTGACAGCACTTCTGCCTCCCTCACTGGCCAAGCTACTGCTTTTGAGGAAATGTGACTTTACCCACAGATAAAGCCCTCACACTTTAAAAGACATTCCTGAGAGAAACTCCTAGAATACTGATGAACATTCAAGTCAAGAGAATCAGACAAATCTCTACATTTAAATTCCAGTGGATCTCCAACGGGCTCACAATTTTAGCAAAAAGAAAAATCTTTCACCCATCCCCACCCTGACCCTGCATCCCCTAACCTGTAGGAGAACACAGGTTTGGGAGTGATTAAATGAGAAGTGGCTAACAACAGGAAATGCTTGAAAATAGGATGGAAATTTAAAAGAAGATTAAGGGAATCACCTCTAATTCCAACCCCTAATGACCAGAGAGTCCAGAATTTTCTCCAGAGAAAGCAGTCTGTCTTAAGCATCTCAGCCATTTTCCTTTTTGGTTAGTGTGACTGGTCTCAGAGAAGAACAGAATTAAGTGTGGTCCATTTGGAGAAAAGTAGGGTACTTCCAGCTTAAATAATCTGACAGCCTATATCATACAATGTGGGGTAAGAGTGTTAGTCACTCAGTTGCGTCTGACTCTTTGTGGCCCCATGGACTGTAACCTACCAGGTTCCTCTGTCCATGGAATTCTCTAGGCAAGAATACTGGAGTGGGTTGTCACTCCCTTCTCCAGAGAATTTTCCCAACCCAGGGATCTAACCCGGGTCTCCTGCATTGCAGGTAGATTCTTTATAGCCTAAGCCACGAGGTAAGCCCCAAAGTGAAAGTGTTAGTCACTCAGTCGTGTTTGACTCTTTGTGACCCCATGGACTGTAGCGTCCCAGGCTCCTCTGTCCATGGAACTCTCCAGACAAGAGTATACTACACAGAACCAAAGTTGGCAGAACCTGTCTGCGAGAGTGGGTGCACAGCCAGCTCCTGCCCTGCTTCGTGAATGTTCTCAGAGTGACCTCTGCCTCGCTCTTTAAGAAAGCACCAGACTCAAAGGGCCAGGGCACTGCAGACGGGCAGCCTCACCGACTTCGTGCTCCCCGGGGTGGTCGGAGATCTCCACGGCATACAGCTTCAGGCCCTGGTGGCTCTTGCCGATGTTGTAAATCCTCGTGATGTTGGGGCACATTTCATTCACGACCTTCATCAACTGCAAAATCAGACGAATTTATGGCTCTGAGCCATGATGGCTATGCGCCATAGTGGGCAGAGCTCTCAAGGAGACAGCCCCCTCCCACGGCCCCCTGCACACCCCCACCCTCCCATACACCATGCTCTCACCCTGCCTGGAAGGGTCCCCTTCTGCTCCCCCTGCCCTGTCTCTCAGCACCTCTGGCTTGCGCTTATCACCCTCCTGGGTGGTGGTATCACCTCCCTTGGTGGCTTTATTACCTAAAGACAGCCTGTTCTCTCTATGCTGGTGGTAGTGGTTTAGTCCCCAAGTCCTGTCCGACTCTGTTCAACCCCATGGACTGTAACCTGCCAGGCTCCTCTGTCCATGGGATTTCCCAGGCAAGGATACTGGAGTGGGCAGCCATAGCTCTGCCTAAAGTGGTGAAGTGAACTCGCTCAGTCGTGTCCAACTCTTCGAGACCCCATGAACTGTAGCCCACCAGGCTCCTCCATCCATCGGATGTTCTAGGCAAGAGTACTGGAATGGGTTGCCATTTCCTTCTTCAGGGGATCTTCCTGACCCAGGGATCGAACCTGGGTCTCCCACATTGTGGGCAGATGCTTTACTGTCTGAGCCACCAGGGAATCCCTTGCCTAAATAAGTATTTATTACTGAACATCATGTTGTCTTATACTTTAATGAGCATTTATGACATCAGGCTGCTCTGCCCTCCTGGAGCCCACAGCACGCAGCAGATGGAGTTGGACCATCGCCACTTCACTGGTGCCAAGTAAGGGGCATGAGGTAATGGGAGCCATGCTGTGAGAGGGTGGGGGACACAGGCTTCCACAGAAAAGTCAAATCCATACATGCCGTTTCCTGAATTTTGCTTTAATAGTTGAGCTTGTCAGACAAGCTTCCAGAGGAGGGGATGAGGGTCTGCTAATGACAGGGGTGAAGGACAGAGACACACCCACCAGAGGTTGCCACACCTCCATCTCTGAGCAGGAACCTGTGGGTAAGCTGGTAAGCTGCTTTGACTCTCTCTGTGTGAAACCCCTGTGCCATCCCCAAGGGAAAGAAGCTCTGATTCAAAGGACATTCCTGCCAGGCACCAGACCAGCCACACTTCCCCATGGTGGCATCAGGAGAGTACATGAGTTTTACAGACCAAGAGGGAAGCTTGGGTTCCATGCAAGCAGTGAGCGAGGGCATTCCAGCCTGGGCGTGTGCCCACCAGGGAGAGCTCCATCCTTGTTCAAGCTGAGCAGGAGCCGTGCTAGCGGTGACAGAGCAAGGGCGTGGCTCACAGAGCGGCAGCGTGGGCCTGGACGTGCTCGATGCACCTTTCAAATCATTCCTATCAGCCAAACGATCTATAAAATGTCCTGGCAAATTGTACATAGACAAATCTGCTGCAAACATTATAGTAGGTTGAAAGCTACGAGAACTGGAAAAATGGTATCAGGTAGAACTTCTATCGGAGTGCAGTGACATCACACTGGTTTGCCTTTCTTGCATTCTGCAATTTCTTTGCATTTCTTGCCTTTCTTGCATTCTGCACTGATGTGTGGAGGGCAATCGCGGGGTACTGGGGGGGCATCCCCAAAGGAGCGGAGGATTCATTGCTGCTGGAGCTTGGCTCTCATTACACACCTACGAGGTGTTACAACTGCAGCCCTGGTCAGGCATTCAAGGTCTGATTTTCTCACCACTCCCGCAAGGGGGAAACATACTTTGATTTATGATAACTCACTTTGTGTTTTAATATCTAGGTGAGAGAAAGAGAAAGACGACTGTAAAGGACTCTTGTCCAACCATGGCAGAGATGGAAACCAACCACCCATAGAGAAACCACACGCAAGCAAGGCTGATCTAGCGTCACAACTCTCACTATGAGGAATACACTGCAGGGCTGAACAGGAGCCATGGAGGAGTGGCACCAAGTTTTAATAAGAGACTTGGTATTGATGTCATTAGTCACAGCAAGTTCTAGTTCTCTACTGAGTCTTATCATGACAAACACCAATGAAGTAGATAATCAAAGGGGCCCGAACCCATTCTACAGATATGGAGACTGAGGCTCAGAGAGACCATTGAGGGATTTGCCCGAGGTCACCCATCTAGAACCAGGTGGAGCCAGGGCTTTGGACTCATGGGTCCTTATCTGTCCAGGTTGTCATTGTTGTTGTTTGGTCGCTCAGTCATGTCCAACTCTTCGTGACCCCTTGCACTGCAGCATGCCAGGCTTCCCTGTCCTCCACCATCTTCCGTAGCTTGCTCAGACTCATGTCCGTTGAAGTTGGTGATGCCATCCAACCATCTTGTCCTCTGTCATCCCCTTCTCCTCCTGCCTTCAATCTTTCCCAGCATCATCTTTTCCAGTGAGTTGGCTCTTCGCATCAGGCCAATATACTGCAGCTTCAGCTTCAGCATCAGTCCTTCAAATGAATTTGCAGGGTTGATTTCCTTTAGGATTGACTGGTTGGATCTCCCTGCAGTCCAAAGGTCTCTCAAGAGTCTTCTCCAACACCACAGTTCAAAAGCATCAATTCTTTGGCACTCAGCCTTCTTCATGGTCCAACTCTCACATCCATACATGACTACCGGAAAAACCATAGCTTTGACCATACGGATTTTTGTTGACAAAGTAATGTCTCTTCTTTTTAATACATTGTCTAGGTTTGCCATTGCTTTTCTTCCAAGAAGCAAGCATCTTTTAATTTCATGGCTGCAGTCACCATCCACAGTGATTCTGGAGCCCAAATAAATAGTCTGTCACTGTTTCCATTGTTTCCTCATCTATTTGCCATAAAGTGATGGGACCGGATGCCATGATCTTTTTGAATGCTGAGTTTAAGCCAGCTTTTTCATTCTCCTCTTTCACCTTCATCAAGAGGCTCTTCAGTTCCTCTTTGCTTTATGTCATAAGGGTGGTGTCATCTGCATATCTGAGGTTATTAATATTTCTCCCGGAAATCTTGATTCCAGTTTGTGCTTCATCCAGTCCAGCATTTCACATGATGTACTCTGCATATAAGTTAAATAAGCAGGGTGACAGTATACTCCTTTCCTGATTTGGAACCAGTCTGTTGTTCCATGTCCGGTTGTAACTGTTACTTCTTGACCTGCATACAGGTTTTTCAGGAGACAGGTAAGGTAGTCTGGTAGTCCCATCTCTTTAAGAATGTTCCAGAGTTTATTGTGATCCACACAGTCAAAGTCTTTAGCATAGTCAATGAAGCAGAAGTAGGTGTTTTTCTGGAATTCTCTTGCTTTTTCTATGATACATCAGATGTTGGCACTTTGATCTCTGCTTCCTCTGTCTTTTCTAAATCCAGCTTGAACATCTGGAAGTTCTCGGTTCATGTACTGCTGAGGCCTAGCTTGGAAGATTTTGAGCATTACTTTGCCAGCACTCTGTCCATGAAGGAGTAAAGCAATCAAAATCAACCCTGCCACCTCCTTTGTCTGCTCTACATGGGACCGTTCTGGAGGATGGCCCGGCGCAAAGCACTATCTGACCGGGCCTCGCACACCTGTCCCTGCTGACCACAGTCATTCTCTGCTACCAGTGTGGGCCTCCCCAAACCCCAGTCAGCTGGTGGTCCCCTGTCCTGCGTTCAGATCAGTGACCGGTTCTTCAGACACAGAGCCACTCGGCTCATCCTTAATTAGGTGATCAGCACAGAGCCTGGCTGCCATTTAATGCCTACCCTCCTTCCCCTTTCAAAGAGCTGCCTGAGAACCGGGCCCCCTGTGCTGGAAATCTCCACCTTGACATTGAAAAAAAAAAAAAAAAAAGACAAATGGCATATTCCCTAGGATGAGCAGTCAGCCAGGGACACAGCATCTCAGGATGGGATGACTCTCGACCATGAGTCATCAGAGTCACCTCTTCATCCTCCACACACCACTGCAGTATTTTTATACCAGTCAGGTTTTCCTCTCAGTGTTTTGATATCACAAGTATCTTTTCTACAGACTGGAACAAGAATACGGGCGTTTGGAGACTCCCTTTAGGAAGTTTTAGTGAAAGTCGCTCAGTCGTGTCCGACTCTGTGCAACCCCATGCTCCATTCAGAGGAGCCCACCAGGCTCCTCTCTCCATGGGATTCTCCAGGCAAGAATACAGGAGCGGGTTGTCATTTCCTTCTCTAGGGGATCTTCCAAACCCAGGGATCAAACTCAGCTCTCCTGCATTGTAGGCGGATTCGTCACCATCTGAGCCAACGTTTCTGGGGGCCACAGGCACCATCTAAGACTCAGCTGGTGATCCATCTTGCTTATTTCTGAAAAGAGTCAAAAAGGACATTCTGGAGTTTGAGTCTTACTGGTAAATGTTTGGGTCTTGAAGTTTAAAGTGAGAGGAAGAGACAGAATTTTCTTGATGGCCTTAAAAGCATGCATCCTCAACAAGGGTGACATCACCCCAAAGGAAGTGAAAATTGGTTCTCCCGGGGCTAAAAATCTTAGCTCTTACAAGCTTTATGACCCTCCAAAGTGCAACCTTACCAAACAAAATCTTATTCCTTAGTTTTATAATGGGTAATTAGGAAAAGTGTCTAGAAAGGGCCAGTAGGGAAACATTATCCTTGAGAGAAGCGGGTTTTGTAAGATGTTCATTATCCTCAAGACTCTGTTTCCTCATCTCAGAATAAATCATATCCTGGGAGCTACTGAATCCCCCCGTCTCTGTTGTTTCCCTCTTGTCCTGAAGGAGACAGAAGAAAGAGCCCCTTTCCTGGTAATTCAGTTTCTAGGGATACATCAGAGGAAATTTTCATAAAGAACGTGGTAAGTTACATGCATGATGACACTGGCTGTAGCCTGTTTCATCCTCTCTCACTGTTCATTACAAGTGTGGTGCTATCCTGAAGCTCCAGAGCAGGAAGATAGCTGAGGAAATTCTGATTCATCCTGCAGCATTTCAATGACAATTACGAAGCCAGCATGAGACATGGCTAACGATCCAACATGACGTGAGACAGTCTGGGCAAAGCGGCTAACCATAGTCTGATCAAAACTGCATGAATTCTGTGAACATAGAAACGCAAACCCTGGAGAGAAATGGAGTGGGGATGAAAGCCATGGGTTCATGGAGGATTAACCTTGAGATTTTTGGTTTGCATTTGATATGGATCCAATGTTGTTTATCCAATGGATTTTTTAAAAAATAAAGAAAGAAGTGAGAAGAGAAAAAGTCCTCTTCTATCATCTTAACTCATTTGCTTTGTCCGGATCAAGTGAAAAGGAATTCCAGAGGGAGGAATTCCAGAGAGAGCCAATGTAGGAGGTGTCCCATGGGCGCGAAGCTGGGCTTGCCTGTGGTCCTGCCCTGGCTTGCTGCCACCATCACCACCCCCATGGTCAAGAGCTCAGCGGTCCCACAGCCTGCTGCCCAGGACCATCCTTAGCTGCCCTGGAGATCAAAACCAGAAGAGAGTTGGTGGAGTGCCAACCCTCCCACCTCCATGGTCCTGCTCCCCGTCCTTGCTGCTGGGACCCCCCTCCTTCTGTCTCTTTCGGCCACAGGCCCTGGACCACAGCTGACCTCACCTGCAACCCCATCCCTTCCCAACCACGGCCAACGACGCCAGCCACCTCTCCCTCCTGTCCCCCACATATCTCCCCGCAACAACAAATCCCATACACTTTATGGATTTAAGACGATTGAGTGTCTGCTCTCATGGTCCCAAATGAAGGCGAAGGGTAAAGTCCATGCAGACACAGAGATGACAAAGCGATTATAAATGGTTACATGAGGTGTGAAGTCCTCTCAGTGCTGAGAGCAATTAACTCACTCTGCCTCACAGTATCAGTGTTCGCGAGACTGCCTCCAGCCTCCTCGCTCCCCTCCCCCTCTCCCCTCCCAAGCCCCCTGGGGGCTCCCTTGTGGGGAGCACAGTGTCTTATAAGCCAGTGCTCCAGAAAGAATTCCTCCACGAGTCGCTCACATTCTCATGATTTTCCCCTCCAAAGCAACAGCTGTTCTGTTTTCTCTTTTCACTCCCTGCTCCTGCGTCTGCTTCTCATTTTTATGTTTTTTGCAAATGTCTCTCTCAATACTAGGATAAACTAACATTGTCCCCTCACTTGAAGTAGAAAGATTTCTGCAGTCGTTTAGCAGACTCCCTACAGGGTATCGCTAAAAGTGCTGGCTTCTCTCCCATCCCCAGGAACCAGGAATCCAAATGGCAAGCCACTCTGGCCTGAACACTTCGGGATTGATAGATGCCCCCCCCCAGGACAGTTTCCAGTTGCAGGGTCCAGGAACCTCGGAGTGGTCACCTACTGTCCCCTGCAGGGGCCGGTTGCCTTCCCAGGTTCCTCTTAGCTCTGATACCTACCAAATGACGGGGACCAGAGTCCCTCAGGGTAATGAAGCACAGCCATTAGCTCTTTTGTATGAGAGGAGCCCTCATTCTCCACGTGGGACAACTGTTTAAAGATACCAGACTCTCTGTGCAGTGAGCTCGTTTTACAATGCATTTAGATAGGTTGCTTTTGACATTAACTGTACCAGCTGAGTTGTTATTTGCCTCATTTCTGGGCACAAAGATATCCTGTGATGCCCACTGAACAAAGCTGAGTCAAGACACAAATGCTTCATAAAATGGAAGGTTGAGCGGAGTCACATCAACACCCGAAGATGGAGAGTGGCAGGGATGACTCACAGACTCAAGTCCGAGCCTATTAGCCTCACTTCTGCAGAGCCAGACAGCAAGACAATCTCCTTAGCATGTCCCACCTCCACATCTGTGCTGACAGGTGTCTGGAAGCTGTGTGAGGATCTCAGATTAAATGATATCAGGACGAACCCAGGTTTGTTGATTCCCTGTGTTGAGGCAGAGGGCCCATGTGGCGCAGCCTAATTGCTCCAACCTCAGGGAAGTCTCCTGCCCTCGTGCGGAGGCTGGCTCCCTCCCTTGCACCTTTGAGCCCTCGCTTTGAGCCATGCTCTCTTGGCCTTCGGTGAACACTTGTTCCTTAAACACCTTTGTGAGTCTATTTCTCTGCTCTGTCTCTTCAGGCAGATTCTTCGATATCTAAGGACTTCTCCATTTGCCAGCACTTCCCTGGGCTTTCTAGCACGAGGCTGGGGGAATGCTGAACAGGGGTTTCAGACAAAGCATGACAGCACTGGGCTGCTGTTTCAGCCCCTCCTACTAAATGCTTGGTCCACTCTCCCTTCCATACCCAATGTGCAAATGCTGTCAACAGCTCAGGAGTACCCGGTTTCTTTCTTTCTTATTTTGCTTTTAATTATCGTGGAGATGTTTATTTTTTTAATTACTTTTCTTTTTTCATAATTTTTATTTTTAATTGGAGGATAATTGCTTTACGATGCTGTGCTGGTTTCTGCCGTACATCAGCGCGAATCAACCACAGGTATACACATGTCCCATTCCTCTTGGACCTCCCTCCCACCTCCCACAACATCCCATCCCTCCAGGCTGTCACGGAGCACCAGCCTGGGCTCCCTGTACTGTACAGCAGCTTCCCACTACCTGTCTATTTCCCACATGGCAATGTGTATGTTTCAATGCTACTCTCTCAGTTCGTCCCACCCTCTTCTTCTCCACTGTGTCTGTAAGTCTGTTCTCTATTGAGTCTCTATTCCTGCCCTGCAAATAGGTTTATCAGTACAGCTTTTCTAGATTCCACATATATTTATCATATAGTGTATGATATTTGCTTTCCTCTTTCTGACTTACTTCTGGAGTACCTGGTTTCTGTATCTATGTTTGAGGACAATTTCATCTGTAATGTCTTTTCCTCCTAACATTACTAAAGCACTAACAGCCATAAAGGTATCAACCAGCTGTTCTGAAACCTCCCTGTATATTAGAATCGCAAGCAGAGCTTTCATTAAAACTTTAGATCCCTAGTCCCTTTTCGTTCCAATTTTAGTATATGTGCTGCCGAAGCGAGCACCCAGTCCCTTTTCCTAAGGATTCTACTTCAATTGGCCTGAGGCAGGTTTCAAGTATAGGTATTTTTTCAGATTTCTTCCAGTGATTCTAATACTGAGAATCAGAGAATCAGAATAACAAAGGGGTGTTATATATTCCCTCAGTGACTCCATTTCTCCATCAGTAAGATAAGGACAACAATAATCTTGCACTCCCAGGGCGGTTATAGAGAGTGACCAGGTTAACACACGTAAATTCCTAATGGAGGGAAATAGATGGAGGTGCTGTGTGAGAGCTTCCTGATCACTAGTGTTGTTCTAGATTCTTTTTCTTCTTCCGCTCTGCACATGACTAATGTCCTTGAACCAGTGTTACCTCTCAAGCCCACAGTGATTCTTCAGAACTACAGTATCTTTTTAATTAAAGTATACTTGACTTACAATATCAAGTTAGTTTTAGGAGTACAACAAAGTGATTCACTTATACATACATACATATATATATATATATATATATATATATAATATATATGTTATTTTCCACTATAGATCATTACAAGATACTGACTGTAACTCCCTGTGCTATCCAGTAAATCCCGTTGCTTATCTGTTTTACATACAGTAATTTGGATCTGCTAATTCCACACTCCTAATGCATCCTTCCAACCCTCCCTTTCTCCCTTAGTAACCACAGTTTGTTCTCTATGTCTGTGAGTCTATTTTGCATATAAAATCATTTGTGTTATTTTTTAGATTCCATATATAAGTGGTGTCATACATAACATTTGCCTTTCTCTGCCTGACTTAACTTCAGTAAGGATAATTTTTTCTTAATTCATCCATGTTGCTGCAAATGGCAATGCTCATTCTCTTTTTATGGCTAATATTCCATTGTGTGTGTGTATATATATATGCCACATCTTTTAAAGCCAGTCATCTCTTGATGAACACATGGCTATGAACATTGGGACACATGAATCTTTTCAAATTAAAATTTTCATTTTCTCTGAATACATACCCAGGTATGGGATTGCTGGGTCATACGGTATAGCTCTATTTTTAGTTTTTGAAGGAAACTTCATACTGTTTTCTTGAGTGGCTGCACCAACTTCCCACCAACAGTGTGGGAGGAAGAGCTACAGTACTAAATCAGAAAGTTTGGGTTCGAATTCTGCTTCAACCCCCTGCTGGAAAGAGAGGCTTCCTCTGGGCGCCCCCAACCCCAACAAGGCATTCTTAACCTTGAAACCACAAGATTAAGTGTGGCCTCAACAAACCACAGAAACACAAACACCTAAATGCTCCTGGGCACAAGACAGATTTCCCTCTGACAAACACGAGTCTTACCTGACGCATCTCCTTGTGGTTGTGGTGCTTAAAATCCAGGTCGTCGGTGGTGGTCATTTCATTCCGCCGGTGGTAATAGTTATTCGGATCTAGGGACAGAAATATGGTTTTGAATTCATCCACATCACTCCTTTACTTATAGTGGCTCTGTTAGGGGCCTGATTCACGTGGGGACATAGCCCAACCTCCAGCTTCTAGCATTCGCACAGAGGTTAAAGAGCCAAATTTCAAGAAGCATTTTATGAGTCAGAACCAACCTAGTGGGGAAAGCACAGACCTGGAGCCAGAATGCCTGGGCTCCAATCTCTGCTCTTGTACTCATGAGCTGCGTGACCTTGGATAAGTCACTAGAGCAGTTGTTCTTTAGTGTTTTCACCCATAAACAGGGGAACAGTGGTGCCTCCCTCACTGATTCATTGTTAGTATTTGTTGTTCAGTCACTCAGTCACGTGTGACTCACTGTGACCCCACGGACTGCAGCACGCCAGGCTTCCCTGTCCTTCACCATCTCCCAGAGCTTGCTCAAATTCCTGTCCATTGAGTTGGTGATGCCATTGTTATTTTATTAACAATGTTAATAAGTTGCTATTAACAATTTATTATAATATATGTATTATATATATTAATATAAAATTGTTAGTATTAGTGTCTGGCAAACTCTCACACTAAATGAAAGAAGGGATAGTGAATGAATGAATGAATTCATGAATGAACATCACAACTGCATGGAAATTTTTGGAAGTATGGTGGACGCTATCAGTTGCTCACCCAACATGCAGTCCACTTCCATCCTTCCTAACAGGAGCCCTGTGTTGTTGGGAATCCCCGCTTCTCCACTTCTAGGAAACTGACTTCATGCCCTCAGCTGCAGGGGTACAACATGACTGGTCTAAGCCAATCAGAGCACAGCACCCCTGGCCACTCTTACTAGTCTGGACTGAAGGGAAGACCTTTACTGGCACAGAGGAGAGAGTGAGAAGAGAACCTCAGTAGTTACCTGAGGGTAACTGAACCAACCCTAGATCCCCATCAACCTCCTCTGGGACTTTCAGTCACGTGAGACAAAGAATTTCCTGAACTGCTAAGCCAGTGGGGGCTGTGCTTCTGTTGCTGAAGCCAAAGCACCCGAACAGGCATGATCAGGATGCATTAACAGTGGTGACCTCTGGGGACTGGGGAGGAGACGTCTATTCTTGACTTGATTCTCTTCTATATAAACTGACTTCTTTCTTTCATTCTTATAAGCTGATACTGCTTATATAATTCCAAAAAACAAAGAACACTCAGAAGAAAGGAGGGAAGAGGGAGCAGGAAGAGCTAGAAGAAGGATAAGGGGGAAAGGACCATCCCGTGGGCTCTAAGGACTCCTTCCTGACCTGACAAAAAGTTGCGAGATCTACAGAGCCTCAGCCAGGCTCACGACCTCCACCTCCATCTCCATGCAGCCAGGAATCCTCAACAGCTTAGGTCTCCTTGCAATGTAGACAGACAGGTCAACCTACAAACTCAGGAACCACGTGAGCAAAGCTAGAACCATAGCAGGCGTCTGATCCAAGTGGCTCCAAGGACAGTTTGCAGGTGGTGGCCGCGGCAGGTGATGGAAGGAGGATCACTTGCTCCCAGTGGGGCCAGGAGCAGAGAGTCCCAATTCGTGCCACCAAACAAGGCCAAGACCAGCAACACCAGCTGCTTACAAGATCCAGCCTACGCCTACTGAATCAGAATGCACGATTTTAAAAAATCCAGAAGTTTGAGAAGCACCGTGTTAAAGTACTGAGGACACTGCCAGCAATATCACACACTGAGACCACCTGCGCCGGCTACCTGTCTGCATCCCACGGCCGCAGGGTGTGACTGCCACATGGAACCAGGGGTTCCCTTAAAGGCTGGCAGCAGGTTGAAAACCACACACAGACCTGAAGGCCAAAAAGACGGCTTTTAATGATCACAAAAGGGTTTCCAGTAACACTATTAGAAGCAAATAATGTATGCAGGGGGTGAGGATGGGGGAGGTGGGCGGCAAGCTGGTATTCTGTTCAGAAAAGAAGCAAAAGCATCTCAGGTTTAGCAAAGGCCCCCAGTTCTGTTCCAAGCTTTCTCCTTTGGGGAGGGCCGGCTGCCTGCATTCTCTGGCAAGCCACCTGCCCTTCGATTTCCAAACTTGTCGGTTTCAAAGTCAAGGTAAAGCGCATTTTTCACACGACTTGACCCTGAATGTACCCACAAGCTGATTCCTAAGAGCTATTCACCACCCTCCAAGTCCCCAGAACCTCTTTCTAAAGCTCTTTTTGAAATGCCCCTTTTGTCTTCAAACACAAGTTATGCCTTCAAGGTTCTTAAAAAGGACTGAAGAAAAGCCCAGAACTGTACATATGAAATATCTTCATGTTTGGTAACTTCCTTCCCTGAGACTAACCAATTTGTCTGAGGATATGGGTCCAAGTTGCAGAATTGTCTTGGAACCCCAGGTGAGCATTTTTCACAACTTTCCACCTTCCACCTTTTGTACAAATACTTCTTTACTTGTCTGCTTATTCTGATTGGATTAAGTTTTATGGAGACCCTCTTAGGAGCTCAACACTGTAGGTAAGTGAGAACCAAACTCAGCTGCCCCACCCTGGGGCCCAGAGTCTGCAGGCACACCCTGTTATTCAGCCAAACCCACTGTCCTCTTTTTCCTTCTGTGGATAAAAGAATCCCTATCTCCTGTGCAGAATCTATCCCAGATGCTTCTGATGGAACAGCCTCGCCCAACACTCACGGGGATGGGCATGTGACCTAGGTCCAGCCCGTGAAAATACACATGTTCTGGCCACAGCCACTGGCTCAGAGATGATCCCAGGATACAAGCTGGGCGCATAAGATGATTTTCTCTCCAGAGCCATAGGAGGAGGGCCTCCTGCCGGAGTCATCTCACATGGTGGATGAGCTTGGGGTGTTAGTGGCCAAGCTCCCCACCTGCAAGCTGGTGAGGAGGAGAGCCCTGACTGCACCAAGAAGACCCCGAGATTGTCGACCCTTTCTTGCTTGAAGCCAGAGTCACATCTACCTCTGGAACTTTTATTCCTGTGAACTAAAATTTTCCTTTTCTCCCCCTCCTCACTTCAGCGAATTTGAGTAGGACTTCCGACGTTTGAAACAGAAGTCCTGATTCAGTCTGCAAGATCTTATTCTCACAGATGGTGCCTTGGAGAATCAGCCTCCTGCTTCCTTTCATGTGGCTGGCTTCATGCATCAGATGTACTGAAAACCAGCTTATTCCTTCTGGAACACCTTAGTTATGGGAATAAACTCACTCCAGATGGGGATCCTGGTGTCTACAACCTCCTCCCCCCTTCACTTCTCTTACTCGACAACTCAAAATCCTGCTCCATCCCAACAAGTCTACTCATTCAGCCCGTTTTGGGTTGAGTGATGTCCCCACCCCAAAGAGATATGTTGGAGTCCTGACTCCCAGGACCTTAGAACATGACCTTATTTGAAGAGAGGGGTTTCACAGAGCTCATTGGGTATAAATGAGGTGCTTAGGGTGGGCCCCATTCCATTAGGACTGCGTCTATCCAAAGCAGAAAGGTGAGCGCAGAGAGAAGCACTTGGGGAGACCATGTAATGATGTAGGCGGCAACGGGGGCGAGGTGCCCACAAGCTGAGGAGCATCAGAATCAGACAGCAAACCACAGCAGCCCATGGGAGAGGCAAGAACAGACGCCGCCGCTCGGCCTCTCAAAGAAACCGCCCCGCTACGCCTTGATCTTGGACTTCTCGCCTCCAGAACTGAGATGATAACTCTGTTATCCAAAGCCACCCACTTCCTGGTACTGAGTTATGGCAGCTCTGGAAATGACTGCACACCCTGAACATCCCTGGCTCCTCACTGACGTGGACACACGCTCTTCTCCCAAATCCAGCACCAGCTCACTCCACAGGACGGTCAGAGTCGCAGAAGAAACCCCATTGGTGGCCATCCAAGGGAACACCCCAGCTCTCGGACCATTCCGCTCAGCTGTTTGCTGCTCTGGGGGCTGGGATCTTGCTTGATGGGAGGGAGTTCTCAACTGGGAGAGGAAAGGGTACCTTTACTGGACCAGGGGCTCACTGCTATCTGCAGTCCCTGAGCTCATGATGCACTTTATCCAGAACAGGTGACTCCACAGACACTGCAGGTTAGAGGTTACCCAGAGATGGAGGAAGGGGATTTCAAAGTGATTACTCAGTGAGTCCAGGGTGTTTTGGGGTCCATGACAAAGTTCTGAAAACCAGAGAGAGCCAGCGATCACATCGTCTTGTGAATACACTAAGCAGCACTGAACTGTAAGCTTTAAAATGCTTTACTCCATGTTACATCAGTTTCACCTCATTTAAAAAGGAAAACAACGGCTGACCTCAAAGTGCTCTCTGAGGACGAACAGGACACGAGGAATGCAGCCACTGCAGCCCTTTTCCTTCCCTGCCACGAGGCCAGCCCCTCACCCAAGGAAATGCCCACTACCTATGGCTTCCCTGTCTGCAAGGCAGGAGACCTGGGTTCAGTGCCTGGGTAGGGAAGACCCCCTGGAGGAAGGCATGGCAACCCACTCCAGTATCCTCGCCTGGAGAATCCCATGGACAGAGGAGCTGGCGGGCTGCAGTCCATGAGGTCCCACAGAGTTGGACGCGACTGAGTGACTAACACTTTCACTGTCACTCACGGCCTTTTGGTCACCCTAAGCCCTGATACCTCAACAGAGAGCCTGAGCAGAGATGACCTGGCAGCAGCACAAACAGGACCAAACCCCTTCTGCAAGGTGCTCGGCTCCCTAATGAGGAGAAGCTGCGCTTGTCCAACCCCATGTGACTGTTCTTGTGACAAGGTCGCTCCAAGAGGAACAAGGGGAGACGTGGACCCCTGGCAGAGCTTGTTTTGATCCCAAGTCATTACTGTGAGTGAAAACATCAAACCCACAGCTCCACGTGGCTCCAAGAAGGGGGCAGCCTGACGTTCGTGTATCTTCCGCCCCATCTCCTGTAACCTGACCTTGCAGCACCTGCACTGAGCCGTCATCCGTGCTTATCTTCTGCCCCATCTCATATAACCCACCTCACGGCATCTCCACCAGGCTGCTCGCCCAAGTCCAGGAAACCTTCTGATTAACCATGCTCAAGAGTATAGTTAAGTAGCATTACATAAATTCACACTGTTGTGGAAACATATCTCTAGAATATTTTCATCTTACAAAACTGAAACTACAACCATTAAACAACCCTCCTCCTTTTCTGTTAGTTTGGAGCTTTTTTGTTGTCTCTGTGGTTCAGTCACTCAGCCGTGTCCGACTCTTTGCATGTCAGCATGCAGCATGTCAGGCTTCCCTGTCCTTCACCATCTCCTGGAGTTTGCTCAAACTCACGTCCATTGAATCAGTGATGCCATCCAACCATCTCGCCCTCTGTCGTCCCCTTCTCTTCCTGCCTTTAATCCTTCCCAGCATCAGGGTCTTTGCTAATGAGTTGGCCATGTATAGGGTAATTCATGTTCCAGTTCAAAATTTTTAGAAACATTATTCATGAAGACTTAAAAAGCATCTTCCCCTTCCTCTGCCCCAACCTGAGGGTTCGCAGGGAGACTGAGTACAGAACAAAGAGAAGCAGAAGCAAAGGTAAATGAATTTTTCATAAACAAGAGTTTCGGGAAGAACAGACGCTGGGCGGTTGCATTACCAGCACAAAGTCATGCTGGGCTGAGTGACTGACTTGGTCGGGTCACCTCTGCCTCTGGCCTCATTAACTTGCACAAAGGAACCATGTTGACAGAAAGGCAACTGAACAAGACTTATCACCCACGTGGCCGTGGGGACCCCTGAGCCACCCCAGGACCTCAGATGTGACCACCACCAGTGGCATGTACAAAGGCCAGCTCCCCTCCGGGCAGACTGCTAAGCAACTTCTAGAAGAAAAACGGCCCTAAATATTTGGGGTTGGAAAATAGAACCATTCCAAGGCCATACTTGAAACCCATCCAGATTTCACACAGTAACTCTGTCTTTGTATTTAAATTGCCCCCAGGACCTGTCTTCAAACACACACACCAAGAATAACTTCACAGGAAAATATTTATTTCATGAGACTCTCACAGGCTGCCCTTTGCCCTCAACCGACAACAGATGAATTCCTGCCCTCAGAGAGAAACCGTGACCCTGCCCTTTAAAGCAAGCAGAGACAGGCCGTGCTGAGCAACCAGGCACAAAGCCGGCCTCACGGTCCCCTGCCTGGGTCTGTGTCTGCAGACGCAGTGAGCTCAGCAAAGCCCAGCAGGACCCCGGCAGCAGCGGGCAGGCCCTGTGATCGCCACCCCAGGATGAATGAGCCACAGAAGGGGGCCCGGGTCCCACACTGGGAGGCCTTCACATTTTCTCTGGACCCACCTTGAACACACACACTGCTTTCCCACCAGCAATCCCACCTCTTGCTGTTGTTCAATTGCTCAGTTGTGTCTGACTCTGCGACCCCATGGACTGCAGCACGCCAGGCTTCCCTGTCCTTCACCATCTCCTGGAGTTTGCTCAAACTCATGTCCATTGAATTGGTGATGCCATCCAACCATCTCAACCTCTATCGTCCCCTTCTCCTCCTGCCTTCAATCTTTACCAGCATCAGGGTCTTTTGTACCATCATCTAATTTAAGCAATAATCCCATAATTCACCCAATAATTTTGGACATGCACAATGACACAGAAACGAAGATGTCCACTGTGAAATTCTTAAGAATCAAACTGATTTTCCGACTGTATTTCCAATTTTCCAATCAAACAACTGAATTTCCAACTATAAGAGGCAGTTTGAAAACCTGAGATATGGTGGATAAAAACACCCACAAGATAGATGGTCTCCAATAGTGTTAGTGACGTGAAAAAAGCTTGTAATCTAGTAAGTACAAGTAAGGAGCCAAGAATCTGTCTGGTGGGAAGGTAAGTAGATAGCAGGTGAGCAGACTTGTCTTTCTCACCAATAGAGTTGGTTTTGAATAAATTCATACTTGGCGAAGCAAGATCATGAGGGTTGAGGGAAAAGCAATGAATGATGTGAAATACACTCTGAAAACTCAGTAAGTGTAAGTTCACGGTGGGGGGTGGGATGGCTATAGAAGTAGCATGATGGATATAGAAGCACCTGAGAGCATCAGAGCTGGCGGTGCCCCTCCTCCTGGCAGGGGATCCAGAGATAGTAAGGCCTGAGTTTCAGATAAGACAAGAATGCTGAGACTTCCCTGGAGGAGGAAGGACAGGAGAGTAACCCAAAGCTGTGCTTCTTGCTTGCCGTGGCCTGACTGTGGGTGGACAGGAGGCGGAAATTCCTAGAGGCTCTGGTGAAGGGCCTTAGGAGTGTTCTGGAGGCCAGCTTCCTGCCCTGGAGATGTCTGGTGAGGATGAAGAAGCCGCCACAAAAGGCTCCAGTAGCAGTGTCAGCAGCTCAGTTGTGTCTGACTCTTAAGGACTTTAGCCCGCCAGGCTCCTCTGTCCGTGGGATTTTCCAGGCAAGGATACTGGAGTGAGTTGCCATGCCCTTCTTCAGGGGATCTTCCTGACCCAGGGATTGAACCTGGGTTTCCTGCATCGCAGGCAGATTCTTAACATCTGAGACACCAGGGAAGCCCACAAAAGGCTCCATACAGACACAAATCCCTAGGTTCTGAAAAGCCGACAGAGCTGCAAGCCAGACCGGATTAGCTTGTCCAGAGCAGACACCAGCAAAGCTCCACATGCAAAAAGCGCATGTTAATTCAAGCCCTTTATTTCCTTCCATCCTGGGGTTACACCCAACTCCATCATGTGAAAACAGGGAAAGGGGAACACAAGCCAAAGGAACAAGCACCCAAAGATTCAGGCAACCAAGTGGAGCTACTTAAACAGAAAGAGGCTTCACTATGTAAGCAGAGCGAGACTATGTACACGGTCAAGTTTGAAACTAAGTTCCGCCACGTCCTGTAACCAGTGTGGCAAGAGCACTCAAGGGCAACTAAACACGTTACCAAAAACATTTTATGTAATTTTTTGCCTGCTTCTGAGCAGCAGCGCTGGGTGAATTTTCAATCTTGAAATAAGCATCATCTTAAAGTCCCAGTGGGCAAAACCACAGCTGGCATGTTACCTTAATACCCCAAATGCTCAGAGTGTTTCTGAGTGTTGTTCTAGGAGATTTTCGTTTTCTTTTTGTTTACCTGTGTTTTCTAAATATTCTGCAATAGATGTGGTAATTTTCTTAGATGAGAAAAAGACTGTGTGGCTTATTTTTATTCACGTTGCTGGCTAAGCACCTGTCTTCCACCGGCGTTCCCTCCCTGCAGGAAGCACAGAAGGGCAGACCCACCTGGCAACGGGCAGCCAAGGATCTCCATCCTCATGCAGATGCTCCCATTATCGAACCAGGACTGGGGGTTTATGCGGATGTAGCGTGCCACCATGGGGACGGGCAGCTCGTTCAGTACAGGGATCTCCTTTTCACTGTTTCCTTCAAATATCTATTTATGCACAAGGGGGAAAAGGAGACTCTTTTAGAGCTTGATTATCAAGTCATGAAAGAGTCAGTAATTCACTCAGTCCGCAAGATTTCATTAAGGCACATCTAAATGTGAGGTCGGCATTTGGTGGGGGGGATGGGGAGGAGAAATGGATCAGGCCTGGACCCTGCCCTCAGGAAGCACCCATCTAACGGGGGCGGAGCTGGGAGGAGGAGGACGGTTAAACTTAGACATCGTAGGTGAAATCTATTGGTGTCATGGCAGAGAGACAGCCACAGAGCTTTGGGATTTCTGAAGAAGGAAAGGACCAGGTGAAGCTTTGGGGATTAGATGCCATTTGAACTGGCCTTGAAGGAAAACTCGAGATGCAGGAACGGGAGGGATGCTAGAGAAAAGGAAGTGATGGCTGGAGGAGCTCAGACATTGGATTCAGCGGAAGAGCAGCCACCTCACTTTTACTGGAACACAGAGGAGTGGGTACAAGTCGGGGGTGGGGCTGAGAATGGGAACGAAGGCCAAAACAGAGGCTGCAGGCAGGCTGTGGGAGGCACTGCACCGTGATAGGAACTCGCACTTGAGAACCCGAGGAAGAGGGCAACAGGGTCAGAACTGGCTAGCTTGGAGGGAGGCATGGAGCTGAAAGGCCAGGTAAGTAAAGTAAGTTCAGGAACTATTTTAACTGAAGAGCCGTGTGGGCACCAACATAGCCCACATCCCACTGGTCTTCCAGGGCTGACCTGTGACCTGCGGAAGATACCACATCGCAGCAACTCTGACTTTTACACGAGCCCTGAATGTGGACCCCGTGGTTCTGAGCATCAGGACATGGAAAGGGGGGTCAGCATCCATCACTCTGGATGGTTGGTTTGAGTTGGCACAGAATCAGCCAACATCCAGGTGCAATTCTGGCTGGGTGTCCACCGCCTCTCTCTGGAGAACCCTGACAGCCAGATCCCCAGGGCATGGTTAGAGGGGACTCACCATGTCTCCAGATCCATTCTTAACAGTGACCCATGTATGGCTGTCATTGCTCACCATGACCTTATAGGAGGTCACCCAGTCACTCCTAAGGAAAAATAAAACATCATTGGGACTACGCGCTTAAGAAAGTTTCCTTCTTCCACACAGAGGTTCAGCAATAGGCAAAGGGGGTCCCAGAGGTGGACAGCGTGGGGTCACAGCCTGGCCCAACTCTCACCCTCCCTGTGGCCTTGGCTAGTTAAGTGACACATCTGTGCTACAGTTTATTCACCCATGAAATGGGAATCATAAAAGCACCAAGCTTAAAATATTAATGTAAGCAGTAAATGCTTTCATACCCTTTAAATACTTAGGACAACGCCTGGCCCCCAATAAACATTAAAAGTCTGTCACGCACATAAAGATTCACAGATACTTGCTTGTTTGTTTATATGGAACACTGACATCACACGTAGTAGCAGAGTTCCACATGGAAAAGTAATCTCAGTAAAAGTGGAAAAGTCAGTCTACAAACTTCGTTTGGAAAACTGATTTGGGAATGTAACAAATGAGATCCCACCAGCCACAAACACAGCAGCCCGAGTCTCTGAGAGATAGTAGGTTTCTCCTTGGCTGTCAGAGCCGGGCAGACAAGTCCCTGACCCCACCTCCAGCAATAATCCAGAGATATCCAGGCCCCAGGCCAGATCCCTGTCACCACATCCTACTGCACAGAAATTACTGAGGGAAAAAGAGCCAAAATATGACTTCCCAGTGTGGAGGTCAATGTGGTAGGCTAGGCAAAAAAAAAAAAAAAAAGACTTTTTCCCCCTTTGCCTCAGTTTTTTATAGCATCATGTATTAAAGCAATGGAGGAAAGTCTTCCCGAGCATCTTCCTTTTTAAATTTTTAAAATATTGGAACTAAAAGCACCAAAGGACTAATCTCTTAGAACATTCCACCAGCTGAAGCATTTGGAATCCTTGTTTTCTGACTGTGAAATCTCCTTGGACTCAGGATCCAGATAGATCGCAAGAAGGTTCCCCTTGTCAGGCTCCTCTGTCCATGGGATTCTCCAGGCAAGAATACTGGAGTGGGTTGCCATTCTTTTCTCCAGGGGATCTTCCTGACTCAGGGATCTAACCCTGTTCCTGCATTGCAGGCAGATCTTTACCATCTGAGCTACCAGGGAAACCCAAAAGTTATTATTCTTAGGTGCTTTTATACGAGCTTGGGAACCAATCTTCAGCTGAACCTTCTGCCTTCTTCTTTCACCTGCCCACCAGCTTTGTGTGAGTACCTGCTGGAAGCCAGGATTTATCAAGCAACACGCTCCTCCTAGGGAGGTTAAGGACTTGGGCCCATGTCTGTGTGGGCCCAATAAGGGCCCAATAAGCAACCCTTCTGAAAGGCACTTCAGCAAGTGCTCAGATCCTTTGCACTGGGAAATTATCTTCACCCCAAATAGCAACCTGTTTCCCACATTCAAATCATTTTCCAATGGCTTGCATCCTTAGTTCCTTGGCCATCTGTTTTTCTGCTGATCACGCCCCATGGCGATCCCGCCAGGCAGGCGGCAGAAGTAAGGGGTGTATCCTGCACAGTGGAGATGATGAATTCAGGAAGCCTCTCAAAAGAAGCTGGGCTTCCCAGGTGGCACAGCAGTCAAGAATCCGCCTGCCAATGCAGGAAACACAAGAAATACGTGCTCAATCCCTGGGTCAGGAAGGTCTCCTGGAGAAGAAAATGGCAACCCACTCTGGTATTCTTGCCTGGGAAATCCTATGGACAGAGGAGGCTGGTGGGCTACAGTCCATGGGGTTGCAAAGAGTCAGACACAACGGAGCATGCTCAAAAGAAGCACATGAACAAAAAGAGAGGTATGGAAAGAAAAATTCAAACAAGTTCTCCAAAGAAAAGGAGGGAGAGAAAAAAAAACAAAGGTTGAAAACCAAAGAACGATTTCTCAAACTTAATGAAAAGAAAAAATAAACACGAACCAATTCAACACTTGCGTTCGGAGGGTGATTAATTGCGTATGTGGTTCAGCCCTCTCTTCTGACCCGCAGACCTGCACCGTGTCCTCCTGCCTATCCGACCCTCCACTTAACGTCTCAGCCACGGCCAAACTGAACCTGCACTCAAACCAACTGATTCACTTCGTCCACTCTGTGCCCCGACTGGGGAGCCCTTGCCCCAGGAAAACACTGCCAGCCACCCAGGGCAACAAAATCCCAGAGTCCTCTTGGTTCCCCACCCTCCCTTTCTCCCTGATAGTGTATTCATCACCAGGTTTTGTCAATTTTACCTCCCAGAGCTTTCTAGAACCTCCCACTTCCCGCAGCTCCACTGCACCATCCAGCCCTTCTCTCCAGCCAGGACTACTGCTGCTGCCTCCAAACAGTCTTGTAAATTTTAAACTGCCCTCCAGTCTATCCTGCAGTCAGAGGCTTACTTTTTCTAATGAAATATTACCACGTCACCCCCTGCTTAAAGTATCACTCTTATCTTAGCATTAAGACCAAATTGCTCACTGTATTCTACAAAACCCTTGCTTACCTCTTGTTTTCCACGCCTTTCTCTCAATCCCTGATACCGATTACACTCTCTCTTGCCTCAGGGCCTTGGCACACACTGTTGCATTTGTCTGGACTCCTCCTGTCCTGTCCCCTGTCTGCCTCTAAACTATTAGGATTCAGTTCAAAATATGAATTTCAGTTGTGATTTCTTCTTTGACCATGAACTATCTAAGAGTACAATTTTAAATTTCCAGGTACTAGAGGTTTTCCGGTTATCTATTTACTGCTGGTTTCTAGTTTAATTTCATTGTGAACAGAGAACATACTTTGAATCATGTTGATCCTTTGTTGAGACCTTCTTTATGGCTCAGCATGTAGTCAGCTTTGGCTAATGTTCTATGTGCACTAAAACTCACTGCAGTTCTGTGATTGCCGTGTGCAATGTTCCACACATATAATTTTGAACAAATGTTGGGCTTTCCTGGTGGCTCCCTGGTAAAGAATCCGCCTCTGATGCAGGAGAGGCATGAGACATGGGTTTGATCCCTGGGCCGGGAAGATCTCCCATAGGAGGGCACGGTAACCACTCCAACACTCTTGCCTAGAGAATATTATGGACAGAGGAGCCTGCTGGGCTACGGTCTCTAGGGTCGCCAAGAGTAGACACGACTAAAGCAACTGAGCGCGAGCACGATTAACTATGTTGTTCAGGTCTTCTGCATCCGTGATTTTTTGTCTGCTTTTTCTAACAGTTATGGAAAGAAGTGTGTAAAAAAGATGCCAAACTGGCTGTGAGTTTATCTGTTTCTGCTAGTTCTCCCACTTTTGCTACATACACTATGAGGCTATGCTGTTGAGCACATACAGATTTGAGGCTGTGATATATTTTTTGTAGATTGACTTTTATGATTATGAAATATGCTTTTTAAATCTCTATCAATGCCTCTTGCCTTACAGTCATTTTGTGTAATAGTAGGAGAGCTAACCATGCTTTGTTTTGGTTAAGATTGATATATTTCTTAATTCTTTACTTTTAACCTCTGACATAGTTTAAATTTAAACTATTTAAACTGTGTCTCTCATGAATTTTTTTCTTAGGTACAGTATGATAATATTATTCTTCTATTGGATAATATAGTTCATTTAAATGTAATTAGTATTATATTTAGATTTATATTTACCACCTTACTATTTCTTTTATAAGAAGAAATTTGTATTTTGTAATGAAATAGATTTCATTTTCCTTTTTGAATTTTCATTTTATGATCAAATATTCTTACTATTCCATTTTTTTCTTTATTAATTTACTAGTTAAATATTCACACTATTCTTTTCGTAACTAACCTAGAGATTACACATGTATCCTTGAATTAGTAGTCTTATTCAAATTTTAATTTCTAACACTTTCATGATAATACCAGAACCATACAATAATTTAAGTCCATTAATCCCTCTGCTTTTTGCATGATTTCAGAATTTATTTTTAATTCTATAAATTCTTTAAATTTTCTAAGATATTTACTACTCCTGCTTTGTATCATTAGTAATTGTAAACCTACTTATTTAACCTTTCTGCTAGCCTTCATTCATTTTTGCATTTTCATATTTCCATCTGGGAAAATATTCTTTCTGCTTGAAGAACATCCTTTGATATCCCTTTTAAAGCTGATACGTTGGCAATAAGTTTTTAGGTTTTTATTGTCTGAATCAGCTTCGTCTCACCTTCATTTTTGAATGATATTTTTTTCTGGGAATTCTAGGTTGACGTTTTCTTTCAGTACTTTAAAATATTTGATTTCATTTTTTTTATTTCATTAGCTTCTGAGGCATTGCTTCATTTGCACGCACACATTTTGAAACTACTGCTGTGACATTTAGTAAAAGTACAATGAGAGTGGGAGTGGAGAAATGAGCATGAACCATTTTAGCTTAAATCCGGCTTTGTTGTTTACTAACTACATACACTTGGCAAGCTGCCTAATCTTTCCAAAAATAATAAGGCTACCTACCAGGAAGTTATATATTTATATATTCATTTATACGCTGAGAGAGGCTATACTACATTGATTAAGGCCTCAGGCTTTGAGGTCAAGAAGCCCAAACCAAACTCCTAGTCCTTCCACTTAGCAACTGTGACCTGCATGAGAGTCATGTGATCTCTGAGGCCCAGCTGCAAGGCGACTGGAAGGTCACTCTACGCCTTTGCACAGTGAGTAAGGGATGAATGAGGTAATGCATGTCGAGTCCAAGGCAACTGGAAGGTCACTCTACGCCTTTGCACAGTGAGTGAGGGATGAATGAGGTAATGCATGTAGAGTCCAAGCACAGCGCCTGGAACATAATAACTGCTCCATAAATCCGAGCTCTTCATATGAACAATGTATCATAATTAATATACTGCCCAATGCTATGCCAGCATCTAGGACTATCAATTGAACTGTAAACGTAACTCAGATGCTCCCTTCAGACACTTTCAGAGAACCACTGATATCCAAGCCTAACCCTTCAGGCCCTAGTAATGATAATAATCGGGGCTGTCACAGCTATAAAAAAAAAATTAAGAATTAATTACTTTTAAATTAAATTTAAGAAAGTTGATAGTCCAGGGTAATAGAAGAGAAAGATTTGCCAATCAGTAATGCTGGGGTGTGGAAAAGGAAACAGCAACCCACTCCAGTGTTCTTGCCTGGAGAATCCCAGGGATGGCGGAGCCTGGCGGGCTGCTGTCTATTGGGTTGCGCAGAGTCGGACACGACTGAAGCGACTTAGCAGCAGCAGCAGCAGCAGCAGCAATGCTGGGGTGGGATTGATTTGTGTCTAAAAGTTCTATCTGCCCGAAAAGATTAAGACAACGTGGAATGTGTTAAATCCTGTTTCTAACCCTGCAGCTACTACACTGCCAATACAATTCCAGCCTCTGAACTACAAAGACAAAGCCTGCACGATTTATTTACTCAAGATGTTTACAGGTTAATGAGGCAGAAGGGGAAGTAAACTAGAAATTTCAAGAGACTATGATTAAGTGCTGTGATGAGGTGAGTGCAGGAAGTTGTGGCAGGGCAGAGAAAGGGTGTGCAGCCCAGAGGAATGAAGGAGGCAGGGCGTAGGTTAATGAAAGCAACATACTCCTTATCGAAGGTAAAAGTCACATATTTCATCCTTTGTGACAGACACATCCATGCGATTAGAGATACAGCTTTAAAAATCAGAGCTATAATGCCCAGTGCTTCCTGGTCTCCTAATCCATGGGGAAGGCTTGAAATTCACAGCACTTTGTGGCTTTTTTCCAGTTCCCTCAGAGAGGTTTTCCACATCACAGAACCACCTTGACATTTAATTCTCTGTGACTGGAGATTTCAACTACAAGCAAAGCAGCCCAAGTAAAGAAGGGTTTAATGTCAAAGACTTCCCGCTACAGAAAGACTGAGAAGCCACGCTGACTCTCCTTTGGGCTCCAGCCACCTCCCTCACTTAGAATAGAAATTAAAAAAAACAACGCCCCTCCCCCCAAATCCTATCCTTATATGAGATTCCCACCAAACCAGCCTTCCTTCAGATCAGGAAACAGGAGGTGGGCTACAAAGGAAAAAAACTGGAACACATTCAGATAATTAACTTGATGTTAATTTGGTTGAAATAAAAGCCAAGAACGTCCATCATCTAAATACTTACACAGCTTTCTACTTCAGTACAACTAGCTGCTGGTTACGTTAAAACAACTGAATGTTTTAAAACATCAGAGTGCTAGAAAGCAAGTCAAGGAAATCTCTAAGGGGGAAAAACAAAAACAAAAAAAGATCTGTGAACTGAAAAAAAAACATGAACAGTAAGCAAAGAAAAAGAGCAGAGTTGCCCCAGAGAAAAATGGATATAGCAGTGCTGGAATCAAAACAGTAAGCCTGGGGACAACAAAAGACAGGAATGCTGATTCAGGGACTTTTTCCTGGGCTCTCAAAGGGGGCTGAAATGGCTTCAAAACATTAGCATCCACCTGGCTCCCCAAAGAAGCACCCATGAATCCTCTCTAAAGAAAAGAATCTTCAATTTAGGTTCTCAACAATTTCACTAAGTTCCATTACATAGACACTCACAATTAAAAAAATATATATATATCATTATATATATCATTATATATATCATTAAACACACAAGAAAACATCCTCCATGGGAAGGAAGTAACAGAAGCAAGAAGCAAAATATTCAGATCCCAATGAATTTACCTATCTACAAAGAAAACTCAAAAGAAGCTAGAAAAGTTATTAGATCTGATAAGAGAGTTCAGCAAGATGACTGGACATAAGGCAACTATACAAAAATTGACCACAGCTCTATACATCAGCAGCCAAAAATAAAGTACCTAGAAATAAAATAAACAAAAGATGTACAGGGCATGTGTGGAGAAAACTTTATTGAAAGACATTTTAAAAGACATAAATAAGTGGAGATTTATATACTATGCCCATGAAGAGAAAAGTATGTCAATTCTAAGCAAAACATCCCAATAGCATAGTAGAGAAACTTTGACAAATTGATACTAAAATTTACATGGAAGAAAATAATCAAGACTCTTTATAGGAAAAAGAAACAGGGTGAGTGGGAATTGCCCTATTAAGATATTAGGATTTATTTTAAAGTTTTAGTAATTAAGACACATTATAAATGGAACAAAACTGAGAGTCCAGAAACAGACCCATTCCTTGACAGAGATGTCATATATCAATGGGAAATGCGAAAGTGAAAATCACTCATTCGTGTCTGACTCTTTGCAACCCCATGGACTATTGAGTCCATGCAATTTTCCAGGCCAGAACACTGGAGTGGGTAGCCTTTCCCTTCTCCAGGAGATCTTCCCAATGCAGGGATCAAACCCAGGTCTCCTGCATTGCAGGCAGATTCTTTTCCAGCTGAGCCCTAAGGGAAGCCTAAGAACACCGGAGTGGGTAGCCTATCCCTTCTTCAGGGGATCTTCCCGACCCAGGAATCGAACCAGGGTCTCCTGCACTGCAGGTGGGTTCTTTACCAACTGAGTTATCAGAGAAGCAATGGGAAATAAACTATTACAAAACCTGTCTGAAGGCAACTGGGCTATTAATATAAAAAGAAGTTGAAATTGGACTGATATTTCACATCTTTTACAAAAATCATAACCAGAAGTATCAACTATTAAATGTGAGAAGCGAAACTTTAAAAAATTAAAGAACATATGGGAGAATCACTTTGTAACCATGAGGTATGAAAGGATTTTCTACATGATACAATATAATCATAAAATACAAGCAAATTGAACTAACTAAAAATAAAAATTTTTTACTTTTCAAGAGACATCATAAAGAAACCAGTAACAGAAATCTTAAGCTGGGAGAATATACTTTGACACATTTAATTAACAAAAGGATTAGTATTCAGAATATGTATTTTTTAACTCTATAAAACAATGAGACAAAGGAAAAAAAACAACATAAACAGCAAGCAACATGGTAGGTACTTCACAGTAAAGGTAACAAAAAAGCAAGTAAAAATGGGAAAAGAAGTTCAACCCTATTAGTAATTAGGGAAATGAAAGTTAGGACGACAAGGGAAGATACTGCTTTATATTGAAAAGACAATGCTTATATTGAAGATTTAGGAGAACAGCAATACCAAAATGCTGGTGAGAATGTAGAACAACAGGAACTCTAAAACACGACTGGAGAAGAAGAGGCTACTTGGGCAAGCACTCTGGAAAATGACTTGTCCTTATTCCATTAAACTCAACATTTACACACTTTCCACCTCAGCAGTTCTACTCCAAGTACATACCACGAAGCTGCCCTCGTACATGTGCTCCAAGAGATATATATAAGAATGTTAACAGCAATATTATTTTTAAGACCAAAAAAATGTATAATAAAATAATAAAAAAACTGAAAAGGAAGCAATCCAATCTCCATGAAGGAGAGTGGATAAATGGTGGCATATGGTCCATCCTAAAGAAAATCAGCCCTGAATATTCATTGGAAGGACTGATGCTGAAGCTTCAATACTTTGGCCACATGATGTGAAGAGATGACTCACTGGAAAAGTCAATCATCATTTTCCTGATGCTGGAAAAGACTGAACACAAACAGAGAAAGGGTGGCAGAGGATGAGACGGCTGGAGAGCATCACTGACTCAGTGGACATGGATTTCAGTGAACTCCAGGAGATGGTGGAGGACGGGAAAGCCTGGCCTGCTGCAGTCTATGGGGTCCCAAAAAGTCAGACATGACTTAGTGACTGAACAGGAACAACAAATTTACAAGGTCAAACACAGAACAAATTAACGAACTACAGTCATAGGCAACATGAATGACCCTCTGAAGCATAAGTTTGGGGGGAAGACAAGTTTAAAAAGCTAAATAAAGAACAAAATCATTTTTATAAATCCCCCCAAAAGAAAACTGTTTGCATGTGTGATACATGATAAGACTTTTTTAAAAGGTAAGGAGATAATAGATAAATAATAAAGAGAACAGTTTTACTTCTGGGAAGAAGCATCTAGGCAGGATGAGGAAAGAGCACATAAATAGTTTCAATAGTATTGGCAATGTTCCAGTTCCTCAGGTGTGCAGTGGGTTTGTGACTGTTGGTTTTATTATGATGAAAATGAAATGTTAGTCGCTCAGTCATGTCTGACTCTGTGATCCCACAGACTGTAGCCCACCAGCCTCCTCTGTCCATGGGATTCTCCAGGCAAGAATACTGGAGTGGGTTTCCATTCCCTTCTCCAGGGGATCTTCCTGACCCAAGGATCAAAGCCAGGTGTCCTGCATTGCAGGCAGACTATTTACTGTCTGAGCCACCAGCTGCTGCTGCTGCTAAGTCCCCATAGATGGCTGCCCACCAGGCTCCCCCATCCCTGGGATTCTCCAGGCAACACCAGGGAAGCCCTTTATTATGATACCACCTTCAGTAGTAGGGGCTTCCCAGGTGGCACTAGTGGTAAAGAACCCACCTACCAAGAGACTTGGGGTTCCTAAGTCAGGAAGACCCCCTGGAGGACAGCATGGCAGCCCACTCCAGTACTCTTGTCTGGAAAATCCCATGGACAGAGGAGGCTGGTGGGCTACAGTCCATAGGGTCGCAGAGTCAGACACAACTGAAGCGACTGAGCATGCACGGACCTTATTACATCAATGCTTTTGTATCCATCAAACATTACACAATGACAAAGACAAAATATTTATTTGAATGTTATGGGCTAAGCTTCTGCACAGGAAAATGGCCCAATCATCTCTTGGGACAGGATGTAGGTGAAGATGCTACATTCACCCTTGAAAACATATTTTAAGGAAAAAACAAAAATACTTGCCCTGGTAATTTCCTATAAGGGGCTTCCCTGGTGGCTCAGTGTTAAAGAATCCACCTACCAAGGCAAGAGACACAAGATCCCCTGGAGAGGGAAATGATAACCCACTCCAGTATTCTTGCCTGGGAAATCCCATGGACAGAGGTGCTTGGGCTGCAGTCCACAGGATTGCAAGACTCGAACACGACTTAGCAACTAAACCATTGCCACCAACTTTTTATAAATATACAGTTTTCCTCTTCTTTGAAAGAGCAACTATACTAACACTTCCTAATAATAACTCGTACGCCCCCAGCCTTCAGTTTACAAACTGTTTCCACACACGTGGCCTTACTGTATCTCAGAAGAACAAGTCGAGTGTCTCAGCAAGGATGTGGCTGTGAAGTGGGAGGAAAGGGTCAGATTATGTTCATTCCTGCTCCTTCATCCTGGAAGCTCCAGTCTCCCATTCTTTGGTTTTCGTCATACTCCTCTTTTCCCTTGGCTCTGGGTGCAGAATTTTAGTACCCCCAGATCAATCACCAACCTGATCTCACCTGATCTCATGAGTCCTTCCCAACATCTTTCACTTTGCTTCCAAGAAACACGGAATGCAGTCAGAGAGCAGATCAGCATCATCACTATCCTCTAACAACTGTCATTTATGAAGACTAAATGAGCTCGCGTATAGATATGCATCAACTCCAGTGCTCAGGAACATAGCAGATGTACTGGAAGTATAATCCCATCCTCTTCTGAACCTCCTGATAAAAATAATAGGACCTGACAAGGAATGTTAGGTACCAAATTGGAACAGATATGTCTGGATGATGGACTGCAAGTAACAGGATATAAAGCTTTCCAAGTAGTCTGGAACTTTGGTTTCTGCCCAGAGCAGGCCAAGTCTCTCCAGCTTGCAAAGCTCTGTATTCTGGCCAGTACAAACATGCCCACTCACACCATGCATACACACACACACACACACACACACACACGTCTAATAGATCCACAATTATCACATGAATCAAAGGATCCATGTTCACTCTGAAATGTCTGCTCCCAAGTCCCCCTGCTTTGGGCTTTATGCTCACTGGACTCTCATTTTGACCTCTAGACTTTGAGAGTTATGTCAGTTTCCTATGGCTGCTGTAATAAATTACCACATTTATTAACTTAGGACCACAGAAATATACTATTGCACAGTTCTGCAAACTACAGGTCTCACTGGTCTAAGGTCAAGGTGTTAGCAGGGCTGGTTCCTGCCTGGAGGCTCTAGGGAAGGACTTTTGTGTCCTCGTCTGTGTCAGGTTCTAGAGGCGCCCACTTTCCTCTGCTGGTGGTCCCCTTGCTCCATCTTTGAAGCCAGTGGTGTTGCATCTCTGTAACCACTGTCTTCTGTAGTCACATCTCCTCTGGCCACTGTTGGAAAAGGTTGAAGGCAGGCAGGAGGAGAAAGGGCCAACAGAGGATGAGATGGTTGGACGGCATCACTGACTCGAGGCACATGAGTTTGAGTAAACTCCGGGAGTTGGTGATGGACAGGGAGGCCTGTTGTGCTGCAGTCCATGGGGTCGCAAAGAGTTGGACATGACTGAGCGACTGAATTGAACCCATATTTTGCTCGGGCCATGTGAATAGCCCAGAACACTTTCTCCATCTTGAAGTCCTTGACTTAATCACATCTGCAAAGTCCCTTTTGCCATGAAAGGTAAGAGATTCACAGGTCCCAGGATCAGAACGTGGACATCTGATGGGGGGAAACCTGCTCACCATGAGGGCCCCACTTGGATTGTAGCTCCATTCTTAGACTCATTCCAATCCTTTCTCTCTTCCCCAGGCTTGTGGGTCCAGGCTTGTTTTATGCCAACAGGATAAAATAACGGTTCCCTAGCTGCATTCAATGAATGGGAAGCTCAGGGCTTAGCCAGAAAACTACAGCCACCGAAATCTAAGTCATCCTGCCCATCTCAAAACATCAGTCTCTCTCCCAAGGTGGAATCAGAATTCAAATCAACACTCAGGAAATTCCTTCCCATCTGACAAATCAATGTTTAACTTCATGGTTCACTTACCAGAGATGAGTTTCCTGGTATTTCTCAAAACATTCGGTTCCTTCTATGGGATGTTGGAAGCCATGTGCCAGAAACACGCATGCTCTGTTCTTTACCCATCATGAGCCCAACTAGCAAGAACAAGCAGGTCATCGTATTGGCACTGGAGGCTTCTGGAAACGCTTTCAATTCCAGCCCAAGACCCGATATGCTCTTCTGAGCACTCCACCCACCACATGGGTGGACCCGCACTGCTCTGGGGAATGCCAACAGGCCCTGGGCAGTGCAGTGTACCAACTGTATGTGTCTGGGAAGAGACCTCAAGTCTGCACATACAGCAGTGGTTCTCAGTGGGGGGTGATTCTGCTCCCCGGGGGGCATTTGGCAAGGTCAGAGACATTCCTGAGCGTTATGACTAGGGGGTAGGGGGTGAAGTCGGGGGCTACAAGGCGGGGCATCAAGTGCATAGAGTCCAGGATGCCACTCACAGCCTGAAATGCACAGAACAGATGCCTAGAGTGAAGTTATCCAGCCCAGAACGCCAAGAGTGCGGAGGCCGAGAAACCCCACTCCAAACAAGTCAAAAACGAGATGGCAATTCTCCATTTGATTCATTCAAACTATTTTGAGATAAACACTACTGGCAATTTCCTAACAAGGAAACTGAGAAGGGGTTCATGACAGTTTAACTACCAGGATGGATCAGATCAGATCAGATCAGTCGCTCAGTCGTGTCCGACTCTTTGTGACCCCATGAATCGCAGCACGCCAGGCCTCCCTGTCCATCACCAACTCCTGGAGTTCACTCAGACTCACGTCCATCGAGTCAGTGATGCCATCCAGCCATCTCATCCTCTGTCGTCCCCTTCTCCTCCTGCCCCCAATCCCTCCCAGCATCAGAGTCTTTTCCAATGAGTCATCTCTTCGCATGAGGTGGCCAAAGTACTGGAGTTTCAGCTTTAGCATCATTCCTTCCAAAGAAATCCCAGGGCTGATCTCCTTCAGAATGGACTGGTTGGATCTCCTGGCAGTCCAAAGGACTCTCAAGAGTCTTCTCCAACACCACACTTAAAAAGCATCAATTCTTCGGTGCTCAGCCTTCTTCACAGTCCAACTCTCACATCCATACATGACCACAGGAAAAACCATAGCCTTGACTAGACGAACCTTTGTTGGCAAAGTAATGTCTCTGCTTTTTAATATGCTATCTAGGTTGGTCATAACTTTCTTTCCAAGGAGTAAGCATCTTTTAATTTCATGGCTGCAGTCACCATCTGTAGTGATTTTGGAGCCCAGAAAAATAAAGTCTGACACTGTTTCCACTGTTTCCCCATCTATTTCCCATGAAGTGGTGGGACCGGATGCCATGATCTTCGTTTTCTGAATGTTGAGCTTTAAGCCAACTTTTTCACTCTCCACTTTCACTTTCATCAAGAGGCTTTTGAGTTCCTCTTCACTTTCTGCCATAAGGGTGGTGTCATCTGCATATCTGAGGTTATTGAGATTTCTCCCGGCAATCTTGATTCCAGCTTGTGTTTCTTCCAGCCCAGCATTTCTCATGATGTACTCTGCATATAAGTTAAATAAACAGGGTGACAATATACAGCCTTGATCTACTCCTTTTCCTATTTGGAACCAGTCTGTTGTTCCATGTCCAGTTCTAACTGTTGCTTCCTGACCTGCATACAAATTTCTCAAGAGGCAGATCAGGTGGTCTGGTATTCCCATCTCTTTCAGAATTTTCCACAGTTTATTGTGATCCACACAGTCAAAGGCTTTGGCATAGTCAATAAAGCAGAAATAGATGTTTTTCTGGAACTCTCTTGCTTTTTCCATGATCCAGCGGATGTTGGCAATTTGATCTCTGGTTCCTCTGCCTTTTCTAAAACCAGCTTGAACATCAGGAATTGGTGAATAAAACTTGCTCCACATTCTCCTGTCAATTTGCCTAAATACCAGGAAGGACTCAGAAACACATACATGACCGAGGAAGAAAGTGGTGGCTGAGTGAGTTCACGGAAGGTGGCTAGCTGCCTGACAGACACCTGTGATGAACCGAAGCTGTGATGAACAGATGTTCAGTGAACAGAAGCTGGTTTTCTTTCAAGTGGTCTGGAACACCCCTGAACGAGGTGACACTGTGCTTTGCTTATCAAAACTTGTCTTTACAGACCATGCCCACCTCACCTCACACCATGTTCATCCCAGCAGAGCTGCTACCCGTGTTCACTCGAGCACCAAACATGCATGAGCCCCAGGAAGAGGAGGGCGCCAGGCGCTGCACCAGAGTCTCGCCACAAACCCAGCGCTGGCCTCGGGAGCTCACAGTCTACTGGGAAGACGCAGACTGCAGAGTTAACTGCACAATTACTTATTAAGCTGCAACCTTGAAGTTGTTCAGAGGAGAAATAAAGAAAGCACTTCTAAATGGAGGGCCGTGCTGACTTATCTAAGGCTGGATGGAGAAAGGGCTTCCGGAAGGTGGTGCCTGAGCTGAAATGTGAAGGATGAAAACGAAGTAACAGGGTGAAGAAAAAAAATCAATACTAGAGATTCAGCAAGCAAATAATAATTTTTAAAAAATTGACAGGAGACAATGAAGATAGAATAAAAAGGAAGAGGAAGAAGAAGAAGGCGAAGAATTTCCCAGAACTGAAAAATACAAATTTCCATACCTCAAGATCGCATCAAGCGCTAGCTACAGGGAATTCCCTGGGGGTCCCGTGGTGAGGAGTTGGTATTTTCAGCGCACAGGTTCAATCCCTGGTCAGGGGCCTAATATCCCACAGGGCACGCGGTGCGGCCAAAAACTAATGAAGAAGAAGTGCCAAGTACAACATGGCATAACACTGAACAGTAGTTAGCACAAGGGATATAGAAACAGTCCTAAAACTTTACTGAGAAAAAGAATTCAAAAGTTTTAAAGTATCAATATCCTCAGCTCTTTATAAAACTAAAGATAAAGAGGAAATGGAAAAAATAAGGGATAAGAAGTATGGAGTCTGTTTTGGGGACAATGAAATGTTATAGACGAATGTTGTGATGATACCACAACTGTGTGAGTAAGTTAAGCACAATGAACTGCGTACTTTCGATGAGTGAATTGTACAATGTGGGGATTATCTCAGTAAAGCTGTTAAAAATTGTGAGAGAAAATTGCTTCCAAACTACTAGTCAAGAGTGAGGTCAACAAAAACGCATTTTCAGACACTTAAGGAATCGAAAATTCTATCTCCCGAGTTCCATTTCCAGAAGCTATGTACCACTAAAATAAACAGAAAAACAGAGAGTCCTGGGATCTAAGAAACAGAGACTAGAACTCAGGAAACACAGGAAGAGAATTCCAACAAGCATGGTGAAGGGACAATGCGATAGGCTTGAAAACCAAACAAATTCAGATGCCAGCAGAGCCCAGATGGCTTCAGGAAGGATACCTCCAGGAAGGAAAAGGGAAAGAGTGACTTGTTCTTAGCATGCACATATTCAGAGGAGGTTTTCAGATCTATCAGAAGATTTTAGAATTAATTAGCAAGAGGTAACTAGAAAACAAAGGAAGCCATGAAAAAGTATGATTATCACCTCCAGTAAAAGCAAAAACGTTGCACAGGAAAGGAAATTTAATAATAGCATACCATGTGACCTAGTTATAAATAACAGCTCAACAATGATCATGACACAAAATTTAAATGTTGATTTACCTAAAATTGATAATATAACTGGAGCTTCCCTGTAAAGAATCCGCCTGCAATGCAGGAGACCCTGGTTCGATTCCTGGGTCAGAAAGATCCCCTGGAGAAGGGATAGGCTACCCACTCCAGTATTCCTGGGCTTCCCCTTGTGGCTCAGCTGGTAAAGAATCCGCCTACAATGTGGGAGACATTTTAGCTAAATGTTGATTTAGCTAAAATTGATAATATAACTAACTCTTTTGGGAGGAGAGAGAGAGAGATACAAAGACAGACAGAATGAGAACGTGTGTGTGTGTTAGAGCCAACTCAATAAGAGACTTAAATTCTCCCCTTTCATAGTTGAAAGTCAACACATAATAAATAATTTAAAAGAATCAAGAAAGAGTACTAAAACTATTTTGTTCAGAATACACAGGGTTTAAGAAAAATAAAATAGGAGAAAGAGCTAAAGGGATTGCAGTAGTTACATTAAGACAACAGGACCCAGGACCAAGAGGTATGGGCACATGGGCAACTATGTTTAATTATAAGTAGTGCTAGTTGATCTTTAAATTACACACATGATTTGTTAATTACAAAATAAACCCCCATATTTATTTCTCATTTCTGCTTCACTCCTCTGGCACTTTCTCAGTTTTTTTCCACCCAGTTCAGGGTCATTTTCTTCCAACGCAGGCATGAATTGAGGCCAATTTGTATCTCAGCTATAAACTGAACGCAGGATTAAAAAGCTGAGTTTCTTTTTTCTTTTTCTTTTAAGGGTTCGCATTTTACTATGTTACTTTGGAGAGAAAGTCAGTGGAATTTGACGTGAGCAAAATTGGAAAGCACTTTGCTTTTTACTTCCCATTGCCCGCTTTGTGTTCTAGATGTATTATTGCCAATTGACTACTCTGTTGGCCACACTAAATGTTATTTTTCAGACAGACTTTAAAGAAAAACTGAAGATCAGAAGGTTACTGAAAAAGAAGAAAAATAACGACTGCTTTGAAACTGAGCAAAGAGTTTGACTTTTAAAAATGCTTAGAAAAATCATGGGTTCAACCTTCTCTCAACCTGAATGGGAGCTAGGGAAGAATGAAAACTCCCCTCCAAATAAGAAAGGTCTCTGTGGAAAACAGGAAGAATCCTACAAGGCAGGAGAGAGGGTATTGAAAAAGCAAAATCCACAAGAGACCGGTATGTTCTCAGTCTCACCCAGAGCATGGAGAGGGAGCAGAGACATCTGAGGACAATTCCTGATGCTGGATGGCAGCTTGGAAACAAGAACTGGGCTCACAGACTCACTTGGCCATGTACTGATCATGCCACCTCTGGCCCTTGCAGTTCTCTGCAAGAGTAAGCAGATAAATGCTGACTGCCAGGGATGCCATAAGAAACAAAGTTAATGTACAATATATTTACTACTGAAGCAGCTCAACACGAGGTAGACATTTTCGCTGTGACTGTTTGAGAAAGAAACGTGACATCTTCCAGGGCTGAAGGACACTGGGCAGCGAGGACTCGGGCGCTCAACTGTCATTCGCTGGACTGACCGGAAGGGACGGGGTCAACGCAGAAGGCCCTGCACCCAGAGGAATCGTGTCTTTGCCTATGTGAAAGTCTCCTTTGCTCCCAAATCAAAACTACTAAACATGGTTTGGAAACTTCTGCTGAGATGCTTGGACACCTACCAGAAGTTCCAGGAAGACCAGAAGCTTCTGGGTAGAGGATGATGATGGGAAAGCATTCGTCTTCTGGACCTACATTGTGCCTTAACCACAATTCGGAATGGATTTCATAATGTGGAGAATCCACTGGCAAGGCTTCATGAGGGCCTATCATACCATGTGTTCCACACAGATATTCAATGCGTGTACATGGAAGATACTCATTAGAAAGGGGGCAGCGATAATGCATAAAAGGCCCGAGTCATTTTGGTTCATACTTGATGGTTTTCTAGCATTGTCCATGGTTGAACCACCAAGTGACAGCTACCAAATGGAAGACACACCCACTCAACTGAAGGCAGAGGCCACGGAAGTTTCCAGCACGGTGTGCAATGCCCACCTTCCTCTGCTCAGTTTGGCCACGTGCTCTGACTTGGAAGTGCTGAATGCATGTTTATTTACTATCTTTGTTCGGAAAGAGTATGCAAAAGATAACCACCCGGAGTCTTCGTCTCTGGTCTCACATTTCGCCAAAGTTTGCAGCTGTGAACCTCCCTACTTGCCCTCAGATGATAAGGCCCATGTATCCTTGTCTCCATGAGCATAACACAGTATTCCCCACCCTTCCAAGCAACTTTGTGGTGAAAAGTAGTGCCCTTTAAGTATCTGAACACAGGATGCAACATATCTTTAGCTGTGCTGATATTTTTATTAGGATTGTTGTTGGTTTCAGTGATGTTCTGGTTCCAAGTTACTTTGGTTTTGTGAGGCCAGCCCAAATAAGCTCCATTAAGTGTACAATTCTGCAAAATATGAGGTCTTTACAGGCTGATGTGTTACTGCAGAAAGGGCTCTGCGGGGTGAGAAGGGTGCCATGGCTTCCTAACCGCTCTCAGCTGCAATTAACACAAACACCTTCTGTGATCCATCCTTTGCACCATAAAGCTTCGTCCAGTTCCAGTAATCACGATCACTACGGTGTAACTACGAACACCTATGGATGCTGACTGTGGACCAGACACAGCTCTAACAATGTTAATTATTTTATTCCATTTAATCAACACTACGTGTTAAGTGCTATTTTCTTCTTGTTTTACAGAGAAGGAAACAGAAGCACAAGAAGTCATCACTCACTGCAGGTCAGACGGGAAGTGGAAAGTTCTCCTGCCTCTCTCTGGTAGGTGTATGGTCTCCTCTGCAAGCGCTCCTCTGCCTGGCCTCCTCTCCACCGGCCACAGAGTTTAAGAGGATTCCCCATTCACTTAGAGGTGGGATGAGACCCCACACCCAGGTACCCTGGCTCTCTTTAACCTGCCCTCGGAGAAGGCAATGGCACCCCACTCCAGTACTTTTGCCTAGAAAATCCCATGGACGGAGGAGCCTGGTGGGCTGCAGTCCATGGGGTCGCTAGAGTTGAACACAACTGAGTGACTTCACTTTCACTTATCACTTTCATATATTGGAGAAGGAAATGGCAACCCACTCCAGTGTTCTTGCCTGGAGAATCCCAGGGATGGGGAAGCCTGGTGGGCTGCCGTCTATGCAGTCGCACAGAATCGGACATGACTGAAGTGACTTAGCAGCAGCAATAGCTGAAGAAGAAGGGTAGTTAAAAGATACTAAAGGTAACAAATCAGGCAGTAGAGTTTAGGAACATTTAATAGGCAAAGGTAAACACTAAGAAAGGTAATTAGCTAAAATTGGAAGGAGTTAGAGGGTGAGGATAAGATATGAAGAATTACATAAATTTAATTATTGGTTCATACTGCTACTACTACTAAGTTGCTTCAGTCGTGTCCGACTCTGTGCGACCCCATAGACAGCAGGCCACGAGGCTCCCCTGTCCCTGGGATTCTCCAGGCAAGAACACTTATTGGTTCATAACAGGGTGTTAACAGATAGTGTCTGGAGATATACTGTATTAGGAACATTATATAAAAGTGTAATCAGCCAGAGAGCCACTGGAGCTATATTATAGAAATTCTTAACTATCAGAGGAAACACAACTCTGTGGATATACACAAGAGACACAAAATGATTCAGCAGGATTGAAACAGAAGTATGGGCACAGAAGTATCAGCCAATGCAAACAGAGAGAGCGCTGAGACAGCAAATGCAAAACCTGGAGGTTGAATTCACTGAGAAAAGGGTATTAAACCAGACAAAGAATGGCAATACATGATTCCAAAAGATACGGCTCGCAATAAGGCATTAAACAGTTATCCACCAGACCACAGCATCAACATTCAGTTCAGTCGTTCAGTCGTGTCCAATTCTTTGCGACCCCATGGACTGCAGCACGCCAGGCTTCCCTGTTCATTACCAACTCCCAGAGCTTACTCAAACTCAGGTTGGTGATGCCATCCAACCATCTCATCCCCTGTCATCCCCTTCTCCTGCCTTTAATCTTTCCCAGCATCAGGGTCTTTTCCAATGAGTCAGTTCTTCACATCAGGTGGCCAAAGTATTGGAGTTTCAGCTTAAGCATCAGTCCTTCCAATGAATATTCAGACTGATTTCCTTTAGGATGGACTGGTTGGATCTCCTTGCAGTCCAAGGGACTCTCAAGAGTCTTCTCCAACACCGCAGTTCAAAACCATCAATTCTTTGGTGCTCAGTTTTCTTTACAGTCCAACGGTCACATCCATACATGACTACTGGAAAAACCACAGCTTTGACTAGATGGACCTTTGATGACAAAGTAATGTCTCTGCTTTTTAATATGCTGCCTAGGTTGGTCATGGCTTTTCTTCCAAGGAGAAAGCATCTTTTAATTTCATGGCTTCAGTTACCATCTGCAGTGATTTTGGAGCCCCCAAAAATAAAGTCTCTCATTGTTTCCACTGTTTCCCCATCTATTTCCCATGAAGTGATGGGACCGGATGCCATGATCTTCGTTTTCTGAATGTTGAGTTTTAAGCCAACTTTTTCACTCTCCTCTTTCACTTTCATCAAGAGGCTCCTTAGTTCTTCTTCACTTTTTGCCATATGGGTGGTGTTATCTGCGTATCTGAGGTTATTGATATTTCTCCCAGCAAGCTTGATTCCAGCTTGTGCCTCATCCAGCCCAGCATTTCACATAATGTACTCTGCTTATAAGTTAAATAAGCAGGGTGACAATATACAGCTTTGATGTACTCCTTTTCGTATTTGCAATCAGTCTATTGTTCCATGTCCAGTTCTAACTGTTGCTTCTTGACCTGAATACAGATTTCTCAGGAGGCAGGTCAGGTGATCTGGTATTCCCATCTCTTTCAGAATTTGCCACAGTTTGTTGTGATCCAAACAGTCAAAGGCTTTGGCATTGTCAATAAAGCAGAAGTAGATGTTTTTATGGAACTCTCTTGCTTTGTTGATGATCCAATGGATGTTGGCAATTTGATCTCTGGTTCCTCTGTCTTTTCTAAATCCAGCTTTAACATCTGGAAGTTCATGGTTCACTTACTGTTGAAGCCTGGCTTGGAGAATTTTGAGCATTACTTTACTAGCGTGTGAGATGAGTACAACTGTGCATCAACATTAATGAAACAAATTACTGGAGATACAAGGAGAGAGAGCAGGTGTCGCTAGGCCATGATGGATCATTAATAAGAAGGAGGCTAAATACTATAATCAATAATGTAAATCTATTATACATAAAGTTCTGTAGTCTGGAAACAAAAATAGTCTTTCTAATCAAATATTCATGGAGCTTTAAGAGAAAAATTGTCTCCAGTTTAAGTCTCAAAAGAAACTTTCAAAACATCATGAAATTAGAAAGTAGAGATGACATTCATATACAATGAGAAATGTATAAAATTTAAAATCTCAAATCCTCTTTTCTCAGGGAAGTTAAATCAGTCTCCTGAATGATCATTGATGAAAGAGAAAATCAAAATTGAAACCGCAGAATCTAGAAATCAGTGATAAAACCATTTTATATCAGAACCCACAAGATAAAGCAGAAACACTACTCAGCACAAGGTTCTCAACCTTATAAACATATCACTAAATAAGAAAGAAAAATAAACTAAGAGTTCAACTCAGGAAGTTAACAATAAAATAAATTCTTACATAGGGAAAAAATCGATCTAAAAAAATAAGGAATTCAAAAACAGAAAAATAGCAGAACTAATAAATAATTACAAGGAATACTTGCTCGTTAAAAAAGGGAAAAGAAATAATAGGCAAACTATTGAGTAAGAAAAAAAAGAAATTCACAAATACTTTAAAATACTGAGAAAATAATAATCAAACAGAAAAAAATGTTTAAAAACCCTTAAGACAATCCTGGGATTTGCTGAATCAAACACAAATATATTTGAAAACACAAATTTTCTAGGACAAAAGAATTTATCAAAACTAATGGAAAAGACAAAATCTGAACAGCCTGAGTGCTACACCAAAAGAGGGCCAGTCATCAAAGAGCTTCCTACCAGCTCCCTCGAGACCTCACGTCTGGATGTACTCAAAGCATAGAAAAGGAAAGAAATATTCCCTCATTTGGAAGACTTGATACAAAAAGCAATAAATATTGTTCACAGAAAGGAAACTGTAGCCTAATGTCACATCTGAATATTGATGCAAAAACCCTAAATAAAATATTAGCAAACAATGCCATTCACAACTGCTCATGAAATTCTTATTATTAAGTGCAAATTAATAAAACCTGTATAGAACTTGTATGCTAAAAATTATAAAGTGCTGATAAAAGAGACCAAAATAAGATCTAAATAAATTGGAAAACATTGTATTTGTGGAATGGAAGACTCAACATGGTAAAGCTGTCAATTCTCCCCAAGCTGATACTCAACATGGTAAAGTTGTCAACTCTCCCCAAGCTGATACACAAGCTGATTTCTATCAAATCTCAGTAAGATTCTTCTACAGATATAAACAAGATGGTTCTAACATTAATGTAGGAAGGCAAAGAAACTAGAATAGCTAAGACAATTTTAAAAAAGAATAAAGTGGTTCCAAACAAGAAAAGGAGTACGTCAAGGCTTTATATTATCACCCTGCTTATTTAACTTATATGCAGAGTACATTATGTGAAATGCTGGGCTGGATGAAGCACAAGCTGGAATTAAGATTGCCGGGAGAAATATCAATAACCTCAGATATGCAGATGACACCACCCTTATGGCAGAAAGTGAAGAAGAACTAAAGAGCCTCTTGATGAAAGTGAAAGTGGAGAGTGAAAAAGTTGGCTTAAAACTCAACATTCAGAAAACTAAGATCATGGCATTCGGTCCTGTCACTTCATGGCAAACAGATGGGGAAATAGTGGAAACAGTGGCTGACTTTATTTTTGGGGGCTCCAAAATCACTGCAGATGGTGACTGCAGCCATGAAATTAAAAGATGCTTACTCCTTGGAAGGAAAGTTATGACCAACCTAGACAGCATATTGAAAAGCAGAGACATTACTTTGTCAACAAATGTCTGTCTAGTCAAGGCTATGGTTTTTCCAGTAGTCATGTATGGATTTAAGAGTTGGACTATAAAGAAAGCTGAGTGCTGAAAAATTTATGGTTTTGAACTGTGATGTTGGAGAAGACTCTTGAGAGTCCCTTGGACTGCAAGGAGATCCAACCAGTCCATCCTAAAGGAGATCAGTCCTGGGTGTTCATTGGAAGGACTGATGTTGAAGCTGAAACTCCAGTACTTTGGCCACCTGATGTGAAGAGCTGACTCATTTCAAAAGACCCTGATGCTGGGAAAGATTGAAGGCAGGAGAAGGGGATGACAGAGGATGAGATGGTTGGATGGAATCACCGACTCAATAGACATGCTGCTAAGTCTGCTGCTAAGTCACTTCAGTCGTGTCCGACTCTGTGCGACCCCATAGATGGCAGCCCATCAGGCTCCTCCGTCCCTGGGATTCTCCAGGCAAGAACACTGGAGTGGGTTGCCATCTCCTTCTCCAGTGCATGAAAGTGAAAAGTTAAAGTGAAGTCACTCAGTCATGTCCGACTCTTCGCGACCCCATGGACTTCAGCCTACCAGGCTCCTCCATCCATGGGATTTTCCAGGCAAGAGTACTGGAGTGTGGTGCCATCGCCTTCTCCATGAGACTGGGTAAACTCTGGGAGTTGGTGATGAACAGGGAGGCCTGGTGTGTTGCGGTTCCTGGGGTCGCAAAGAGTCAGACACAATTGAGCGACTGAACTAAACTGAACTGAAAGTGGGAAAAATCCATTTACCCTATTTCAAGATAGTATATAGGTACAGTAACCAAGACTGTACTAATTATTAGTAGAGGGACAGACACATTGATCTATGCAAGTCATGTCCAACTCTTTGCAAACCTATGGACTGTAGCTTTCCAGGCTCCTCTGTCCATGAGAGAGAACCCAGACATAAATCCATATACATATGACTGACCAACCTTTAGCAAAGTTGCAAAAGCAGTTCCATGGTGGAAGGACAGTCTTTTCAACAAATAACACTGGAACTATTAATATGTATCTATAGACAATCATATATCATTAGTTTGCAACATGTATGATTAAACTTCACTAAACCTAACACTTTATATAAAAATTAATTCAAAATGAATCACATATCTCAATGTAAAACACAAAACTACAAAACTTGAGAAGTTAATAAAGGAGAAAATCTTTGGGATCTAGAGTTTAGTAAAGTGTTCTTATACATGACACCAAAAGCACAATCCATAAAGGAAAAAAAAAGCAGTCAACTGGACTTGATTGAAATTACAAGCTTTTTCTCTGAGAAACCAGTGTGAAAGCTAGTATTTAGAAGATAAAAGAGAAGCTGCAGACTGGAAGAAAATATTTGCAAACCACATTCTCTGACAAAAGACACATCTAGAATGATGAAGAACTCTCAACACGTTAGAGTAAAAACTCAAACAAGGCAATTAGAACATAGACAAACGACATGAAGAGACTTTTCACTAAAGAAGACATAGAGACGGCAGATATGTACACGAAAAGATGTTCCCCACCATCAGCTATTAGACAAATGCAAATAAAGACCATGAGGAGATGTCACTACGCACCTATGAGAACAGCTAAAATAATAAAAGAATGACAAGACCAAATACTAGAGAGGATTCAGAGAACCTGGATCATATACATTGTTTGGAAAATAACACAGCATTTTTTTTTACAAAACTAACTGTGCAGTTGACATAGAGAACTACTAGGGGGAAAACAGTTTTTAAAAAACACAGAACAGCACAGAGTTAGAAAGGGATATGTACAAGGAAAAAGCCATTTAAGAGGAAGACACTCTGATCTTGAGGATGCCAGTTAGAAGGGAGCACAATTTTAGTTAAGGCATTCCCCTCTAAGACATCACCCAAAATTCTTTTTGGAGATAATCTGGACTTACTGCAAAATTCATATGAAAAGAACATGGCAAGAATAGCCAGGAATACTCTGAAAAGATTAATAAGGAGGAGGAACTAGATCTGGGAAATAGTAAGAGGACATGCTGTAGTAACGATACAGCATTGTGGTACTGGTACATAGAGACAGCAAAGAGACAGAATAAAAAGTCCTGAAGCAAACCCCATAGACGACAAGAATTTAGAATATCATGTGGAGGCACTTTAGGGGATGTCTTAGTCCCTTGAGGCTGCTGTAACAAAGCACCATAACCCAGGGAGTAATGAACAACGGTGTTTATTTTTCACAGTGTGAAAGTCCGAGACCAGGGTGCCAGCACTGTCTGGTGAGGGCCCTCTTCTGGGTCACAGACTTTATGCTGTGTCCTCATGTGACCGAAGGAGCTGGGGACCTCTGCGAGGTCTCTTATGAGAGCGCTAATCCCAACCATGAGGGCTCTGCTCGCATGACCTAATCACCTACCAAATGTTCCACCTATAAATACCATCACATCAGGCATGAGAATTTAAATTTCGGGAGGACACAAATATTCAGATCATAGCAGTTGGAGATAATATGGAAAATAATGTTGGGACATGTTAATGGCCATCTGAAGGTATGAAGAGCCTGATCTATTACGTATAACCTACATTAAAATCCATTCCACACAATTTAAAATGTCAATGTAAAATTTGCAGTCCAAAAATACTAGAAGAAAATACGGGGAGGAATTACTTATATTGTATTGTCAGCAGAGACAAGGTCTTTCTAAGCATGACATCAATCTTAAGAGAATGATTACAGTAACCATATAACAATTCAAAATTTTGGTACATGAGAAGGTCCTCTAAGCAAAATAATAAGAAAGAGAATAATCAGGAAAAGCATGAGTAGCTCAAATCACAGTCAAAGGACTAATATCAAGTGGATGTAAGGTAAGATCTGATGGTGCGCACTGGGGGTCTATCACACCAGAGTTTCAGGGCAATTGCTCTTACTAGTCAGATTGTATTCAGTGGAATAACTGATGCTCAAGTTGAAGCTCCTGATACTTTGACCACCTGATGAGAAGAGCTGACTCATTAGAAAAGACCCTGTTGCTGGTAAAGACTGAAGGCAGGAGAAGGGGACGACAGAGGATGAGATGGTTGGATGGCATCACTGACTCAATGGACATGAGTTTGAGCAAGCTCTAGGAGATGCTGAAGGACAGGGAAACCCTGTGTGCTGCAGTCCAGGGGGTCGCAAAGAGTCAGACATGACTGAGCGACTGAACAAACAAACAAAAAACCAGATTCTTCTCTCCCTCCACCTCACAAGAGATAGAATCTCCCCAAACCTTGAAAACAATCATCAAGAGCTTCAGCACACACCATCTGATTAGGTAAATGAGCATCCATCAACTCATTCACTCCGCTGAGAATAGCACTGGGTGCTGTCCACTTTCTCATACAAGGGAAAGTGACAGTGTTAGTCGCTCAGTCGTGTCCAACTCTTTACTACCCCATGGACTGTAGCCCGCCAGGCTCCTCAGTCCATGGGATTCTCCAGGCAAGAACACTGGAGTGCGTTACCATGCCCTTCTAAAGGGGATCTTCCTGACCCAGAGATTGAACCCAGGTCTCCTGTATTGCAGGCAGATTCTTTACCGTCTGAGCTAGGGAAGGCCAAATCCCAAGTAGGGAAAGCACGGTTAAATCCCTTTTCTCTCCTAGTTTTTATGCCAATTTTCTGTTGGAAGCCGGCAGCTTCCTCTTCCTGTCCATCACCTCCTTGACAGAACTTAGCAGCCTCAAATCCTGGCTGTGGCCCAGCTATAACTCCAGGCAAGACCACTACTCCCCAGAGGTCTAACCTTGCCTTTGTGACTTCCAGAAACAATATGGGAGGAAAAGGGCTATCTGGGGGTCTACAGCAAGCGTGGGCACACCCAACACTCAAGAATGTGAGTGATACTGACTCTCATTTCTCTTTCTCTCTCTCCTCCTCTGTCTGCTGGAACCACAGTCACACAATTAAATGGTTCTGCCACATTCTCAGGGCAGACAAATGTTAGACACTGAGAAACCAGCCCATTGATTTATTAGATTTTTTCACTTCAGACTGGTTACCACGGCTATTTGAGAATCCAGACCATTGGAGGAAATGTTATAAACTTAGAAATATTATCTATTTTCCATTACCTCCAGTAAAAATTGTCTACCAGGAAAAGGGGGGAAATGCCACTTTGGGGGCCAAGTCCAGTAAATCTGGGTGAAGAGGGAGGTAGTTCCTAGTTAAGCCCCACTGCAGAGAACTAAAAAAAAGAAAAAAAGAAAGGTATTTAAATTCCCCCAAATTTGAAAGAGACGCTTGAAAGATCGAGAAGAAGGGAACCAAAGGAACAGCTCACAGGAAACCTAAAGAACGCAGAGGGGAGGACTGGCCCCAGTTCTGCTGTGATATCATGAGTGGAGCATGACGGCATGACGCTGCCTGGCAGGCACGGTCCACAGCTAGAGGTCCCCACCACGGCCTCACACCAGAGAAGCATGGGGCACGGGGCAGCCAGGGCATGGGAGGGATCTCGTGGTCTGTGGCTACTTCTGCCCCAGTGGATCCATTAGTTTTCTGGACCACTGTCAATTTTCTGCCAACTCAGTGGTGTACACACAACAGATTTATCAGCTTACGGTTCTGGAGGTCAGAAGTCCTGCAACAGCGGTGTTCAGCAGGGCTGCGTTTCTTCTGGAAACTCTAGGAGAGAATGTTTCCCCACCTTTCCCAGCTTCCAGAGGCGCCCACGCTCCCTGCTTGTGGCCCCTTCCTCCGTCTTCCCAGCAAGCAACAGGGGGTCCTGCTCACTCACGCAGCCAGCTCTCTGGTTCTCTCTTCCCCTCATTGCTCCACTTTTAAGGACCCTTAAGTGTCAGCTTCCCTCATAGCTCAGTTGGTAAAGAACCAACCTGCAATTTGCAAGAGACCCCCCAGTTCGATTCCTGGGTTGGGAAGATCTGCTGGAGAAGAGATAGGCTACCCACTCCAGTATTCTTGGGCTTCCCTGGTGGCTCAGCTTGTAAAAAAACTGCCCGCAATGCAGGAGACCTGGGTTTGATCCCTGAGTTGGGAAGATCCCCTGGAGAAGGGAAAGGCTACCCATTCCAGCATTCTGGCCTGGAGAATTCCATGGGCTGTATAGTCCATAGGGTCTAAAAGAGTTGGACAGGACTGAGCAACTTTCACTTTCATTTTCATGAACACATTGGGCCCACCCAGATAGTCCAGGGTCATCTCTCTATTTAAAGATCTGCTAATTAGTTACCGTGATTCCATCTGCAACCTTGAGTCCCATTTGCTATAAAAACCTAACATAGTCAAGGTTTTGGGGACTCGGTTTTCAACATGGAGGAAGAAGAGATCCCTTCCTCTTTAAAATAAAATAATTTAATCATATTTTATGACTGTGTGTATGTGTTAGTTGCTCAGTCATGTCCAAATCTTTGCGACCATCCATGGATTGTAGCCCGCCAGGCTCCTCTGTCCACGGGATTCTCCAGGCAAGAATAGTGGAGTGGGTGCCATGCGCTCCTCCAGGGGATCTTCCTGACCCAGAGGTCGACCCGCTTCTCCCACATTGCAGGCAGAGACGCTTTACCGTCTGAGCCACCGACTGTATTGATATAAAGATGAATGTATTAACATTACATATTAAAACATTTTCTTTGACCTGAAAGTTCATTTACTTTCTCCAGATTATTGAAGAATTTCAATCCTTTGCTGAGTCCCTAAGGGTCACAAGGTCCCAGGCATGGTGCCTGCTGTGTCTGACAGCTAGGTCAGCCTTAGGGGCAGCCATTCAATGTCCCTTGATACAGTGCTCAGAGGAAGTACACCCGAGCCACTCACGGGGCTTGAGGCCTGATGAAAAGTGTGATAGCGGAGGAAGGAGGCAGCAGAAGGGACAAGCATTACCACAAGCTCTCCAAGCCTCAGTTTACTTATCCACAAAATGGGGACAAGAAAGGGACCTTGTTCCAGGCAGAGTCACTGAGACACCACGCGAGGTAACACAAACTCAGCTGCCCCAGGCTAGTTGCTTCATTTAAAGGAATTTCCTGCTGACCAAAAGTGTCCAAAAAAATACAGATGAGTCACAAGAAGAATTCCACAAAGTGTCAGACTCTCCTCAGCTGCAATAGGATTGGTTTGGATCCGTAGTCTTTCCTGGTGCCCTTGGGGGCACCGGGTCTCTGGAGGTTCAACTCTGGATGGTTGAGGGGCTGGGGGCTTGGAGACGGGGAGGGGTGCGATGAGGCCGCTTCATAAATTACAGTAGCCATGGTTCCTTGAGCATCTGCTGGGTCCAGAATGTGCCAGGACTTTCCATCTGTGTCTCGCTGAAGACTCAAAATAAGCTCTTCTCACTGACCAGGAAACTTGAGGCTTGGAAGGCTAAGAAGACCACCAGGAACACCCGTACCCATTCAGGTTCCCCGCCCCCCTCCATTAACGTCTCTAAGACCACACAGAGGGAGCAAGGGCCATCGTGGAGAGGAGAGACAGCAAAGGCCTGACTAGAGAGGAGAAAGAGGGATGGGGGGCTGGGGTGGAGGGGAGCGTGTGAGCAGGACCCCCCACCAGAGAAGGGAAGGGATCCTAAGACACTTGTCAGGCACTCACCATGTGCCAAGGATGGTCTTTACAGCCTGATACACATTGAAGTGAAGTGAAAGTCGCTCAGTTGTGTCCGACTCTTTGCAACCCCATGGACTATACAGTCCATGGACTTCTCCAGGCCAGAATACTGGAGTGGGTAGCCATTCCCTTCTCCAGGGGATCCTCCCAACCCAGGGATCGAACCCAGTTCTCCTGCATTGCAGGTGGATTCTTTACCAGCTGAGCCACCTGGGAAGCCAGAGAATACTGGAGTGGGTAGCCTATCTGTTTCTCCAGCAGATCAGCCCGACCCAGGAATGCAACCGGGGTCTCCTGCATTGTAGGTTTATTCTTTATGAACTGAACTATGAGGGAAGCCCACATTAACTCATTTAATCCCCACAGCGATCCTATGTGCCAGGCACTATTATCATTTCCATTTTACAGATAAAGAAACTGAAGCACAGAAAGGCTCAGAAACACACTCAAGGCCATGCAGTTGGGAGCCTGGAATCCCAGTCTCACTGGAGAATCTGCACTTTTATCTGCTCGACTACACCAGGTGGCCACGGAGACAGGGACACCAAAGGAATACGACAGCTGCGTCCTCACAGGGTGTGGCTTATTTTCTCCTGGCAGTCTGTTCATTAAAGAGCCCCCCTGTGGTGGGCAGACCCTGGCTTGGGATCAGAGTTGCTGGCCAGCCTCAGAAGAGGAGAGAATCAGGACAAACTGCTCTGAATGATGGAATGAGGCAGCGCATGGCAGGGTGTACCTTCGGGCAGGGGGGACAGCAGGGGCAAAGGCCCTGAGGTAGGAGCATGCTGGCTTATCTGCAGAACAAAGACAAGGCTCCTGGGCTAGAAATGAAGGAGCAAAGGGAAGGAGGTCAAACGGGCAATGGGAGTCAGTCTGCACAGGCCCTGTAGGTGCAGGCCTGTGAGAGCATTATGTGAGCCCAGCTGGGGAGGGTGCTCACTCAAGGGGACCCTGGCCACCAGGAAGAGAGGAGAAAAAAGGTGAGTGCTCCCAGAAACCTCCTAGAGGGATTCCCGGGGAGTGACAGCCAGGGGACAAGAACCCTGGAATAAACCACGGTGGAAGCTTCATCTCCAGTGCTGTTTCCTTTTCAGAGATTTTACCTTCTGAACAGATTCCTTAGTCACCTGGCACCCAGGAAACCAAGTATGAGCCATTGAGCCACAAGAGAGAGCTTTACTCGGTTCAAAATAACGCTCCCTGCATTGCGGGAACAAAACACAAGTGGAGATACGATGGCATGCCTGGCCTTCTACTTGAACTTGGAGATGTTGTCATCGAAACCCCTCCATTTTAGCCAAACTCAGCAGTTCAGAAACGGATGGTTTTCAAAGAGGTTAGAGAGGAGTTTGGAAACTTCTGTCTCCCAGCCCCCACAGGCGCCAAACATTTCATTTTGCCAGTGAGGGAGGAGACGCAAAGGGACACGTCCTGAAAACATGCACAGGCTCTCTCCCGAGAAGACGTGCCGTGTGCCGTGCTAAGTTGTGTCCGACCCTCCGCGAAAAGATGAGCACGTGATTCACAAAGCGCAGCAGTGGCCCCATGAGCCCTGCCTCCAGGGGCTCCGCGCTCCCCGCCCAGCCCGGCGCCCCTTCCCTCTGCACCCTGGCGCGCTGCTGCAGGGCTGCGGCCCGACTGCCAAGGCTCAGTCCTCCGGGAGTGGAAAACCAGATGAAGTTGAAGAGACAGGGAGGGGCCGGGTGAATACTTCTCACTGTGGAAACCAGAGGTCCAGCCCCTGGGCAGAGCCCCAGGCCAAGCCAGCTCTTGGGAAGGCTCCATCTCTCTCCCTGGTCTCTGGATGAACGTCCTCCAGCGGCCTCTACACAGGCCTCTGTCCCTCCTCACCTTCATTTTCCTTCCCACACAGACCCCGCTGCCTCCTCAGCTGCCTCTTCATCCCCCCTCCTGATCTAGGGTCCAGCGCGTCTTGGAGATTCTCCCAACACGAACAGCCCTAAGCAGCCAAGCCTGCGACCTCAAGATTCCCAAATGTCTGCCCCTCTCCAGCCCCACTCCCTGACCCCAGTCATCACCTCGACTGCCCCCGTGGAGTCCCCAGATGGTCAGTGTCCTCCCCTTCCAAGTTTCTGTCTTTTCTGAAACCTCATCTCCCCCAGGGGCTCTGTGAACTTGATCTTAACTTCCAGGGAATCAGCCCTCTGGCTTGGACTCCTTCCTGACCAGCCCTGGATCTCAGCCTCACAACCCTTCACTCCTAACGCGCTTCGTCCTACCGGGTCCTGCGACGGCCTAGCCCCAGGGTATCAGTTGCACTGCCACCAACTCCACCACCCTCAAGTGGAGAAAGCATCAGTGGTGCCTAATGCATACGTGTGGGCTCCCCTAATGGCTCAGACGGTAAAGACTCTGTCTGCCACGCAGGAGACCCAGGTTTGATCCCTGGGAAGATCTCCTGGAGAGGGAATGGCTACCCACTCCAGTATTCTTGTCTGGAGAATTCCATGGACAGAGGAGCCTGGCGGGCTACAACTGAGTGACTAACACTGGGGAAATGCATGAATGCGTGCATGCTCAGTCTTGTCCGACTCTTTGCAACCCTATGGGCTGTAGCCCACCAGGCTCCTCTGTCCATGGGATTTCCCAGGCAAGAATATTGGAATGGGTTGCCATTCTCTTCTCCAGGGGATATTCCTGACCCAGGGATCGAACTCACATCTCCTGAGTTTCCTGCATGTGCAGGCAGACTCTTTACCACTGAGCCCATTACAATTCCCTGAGCTTGGGAGGCCAGCCAAGCCCTTTCTCTAATGGGACAGCGAAGCTCCCTGTCCTTACATCTCCAGTCCCTGAATCTGTCTCACTCACTGTCTGCAGAGGACCCTCCTCCTACTTCATCAAGAATAGAAAACCCTCCAGTGTGAAGGCTCTGAACCCACTTCAGCACTTACTTCCCGACTCCCCAGCTCTGTTCTCTCGGGACAGGTGGACTCCCTCCTTCCAGCTGAGCCTCTGCACCCCCATCAGCCCCACTGCTCACCACCACCCTCACCCCTCGGGGACCCGCTCCATCGGCCACCTGTCCTTCCCAGGACCACGGTGTGTCCAGGAAAAGAGCAGGCAACAGGCCTTTCCTTGACCTTGTCTTCGTCTGGCTTGGGTACCCCATCTGCTCATTTTCTCCACCCTCAGAATTCTCGAAGGGGACGCTCACATTCAGAATATCAGCCAAGATTCTGCACCGACAGACTGAAAGCCAGCTTCTTCGGGCTGCGGCTGTCTTTCCTACCATCTCTGGGTTCTCAGCCATAAGCCATTCATCCTACTTAATTAGTGGAACTGCTTTTAAAAAATTCAGCCAACCAGACAAACTTTCCCCAGCCCTCACCTTACAAATCCATCAATCAAATGGCTGCTTCTCTTTAAGGACACATTTACAGACTCTCAAGAGAGGATGAGAATTATCCTGTTTATGAAATAAGTAAAGTCTAAACCATTTGGTTGTTTTAAATTGCCTGTATTTCACCCAAGTCATTAGACGCATCTATTCACCTCAGGCAGAATAATTAACTTTTCAGTCACCATATTGGTTATAACTGTGACATTCACACATCTAATATACTTTCTGAAATCAGCAAAACAAAAATTGGCTTTTTCTAGCATACTAACATTCCACTAAACTGCAATGCAATGGGAAAGAATCATTTATATTGGTGAAAAATGTAAGTTATTCAGTATCATGGAAACAATTATGTTTTATTACTTTCAAATAGCATGAATTATTTGAAAATTATCAAAACTAGAATCATATAGTTTTTCATCAACTTGGTTATGAGCTAGTCCCAGATCATGGCTAAGCATCACCATCCCCTGCATTGCCCTTCACATCGGAATCACAGGTCTGAGAACAGCGCCCCTCTTCCCATCCTACCAGCCTGGACTATGCCAATTCTAGTGGATCTGTCAACATATCAGGTTCTTCCAGGCTGAGAGCTCCCTGCAGGCAGGCCACTTCTTGTACAGAGTGTTCAGATCAGAGTGCTCAATAAAGAGATGAGTGAAATCATAAACACATAAAGAGGAGGTCAGGAACAAATAAGATGATGGATGACCATTTTAAAATACCAACCACAAAAGTTTTATGAATGAAAAATATTACAGAGTTCTGATATTAATACTCCAAGTTCCAGGAGTTGGTGATGGACAGGGATGCCTGGCGTGCTACAGTCCCTGGGGTCACAAAGAGTCGGACACGACTGAGCAACTGAACTGAACTGATTAATACTCCAAAGTGCTTGTGCAATCTAACAATCAGATAGGCGCTATTTACAAATAACAACATCCGTTTGGCCAACCTGAAGGAGCCATCACCCCATTCTCCTTCCATTTCTAAAACATCACCAACCAAATGCAACACTCTGAATTAGTGGACGTTCTTCCTGTTTAACTGGAAGAAATCAGACTCTAACTCCAACTCTGCCATTGCTTGTTTTGGTCTGAGATCCACATCCGCCTGTTACCCGGCTGGAGTCAGGAAGAAGCAATCGGCGCTTGGAGGAGCTGGCAGGATTGTAACCTACAGAGAAGCTCCCTGTGTAGCATGCTTGTTACACAGCGATCCTCGGATGGATACATCCTCCAAGGATGCGCCTGTGAGAGGGCGAAGGCAGGGCCCGGCAGGCAACGCTCCCCCCTGCCAGATGCACAGGAAGCAGCTTCACCTCTCTGTATTTTTTCTTTGTTTTTGGTTTACTTATCTGTATTTATTTTTTTCTTTTTGGTTTATTTATTTATTTATAGCTGCCCTGAGTGTTTGTTGCTGCGTCCGGGCTTTCTCTAGCTGCGCCGAGTGGGGGCTGTGCTCCAGGTGAGGTGCGCAGGCTCCTCACTGCGGTGGTTTACCTCGTTGCAGAGCACCAGCTCTAGGGTGCTCAGGCTTCAGTAGTTGTGGCCATGGGCTTAGCTGCTCCGAGGCACGTGGGATCTTCCGGGACCAGGGACTGAACCCGGATTCCTGCACTGGCAGGCAGATTCTTTACCAGAGGACCACTGGGGAAGTTCTGTCTGTGTTTTCTACATGTTTCCAAAAAAGACTTTATAAGAAGGAAGATCTGTGACTAAAAATAAGCTTGAAAACCACTGTTCTAGATAAACCCAAGGAGGTGCAAAGGGAAGAAATTCCCATCTATTGAGCACTTATTATGTGCTGGGTAATTTTGAAACATCATTAACATAATTGCATTTAACTTTCACCACATCTTTATGAGCTAGACAGTAGTTAACCCATTTTAAAGAAGAGCATACTGAGGTTCAAAGAAGAAAAATCTCATAACCAGCAAGAGTCAGCCGTGATGTAATCCCAAAGCCACGCTGTTTCCCCTGCTTTCATCTCTAAAAATTCTCATCACCCCTCAACTAGACTTTCCACATCCCCTCCCCTCTCCCCTTATAATTTAAGCCTGCCCTCAGTCATTTTCACTCATAAATTAATTAACGCATCAGTATTCGGTGTGAATGGTTCTTTGCTAATTTGTTACTTCCTTACAGTGTTCATTAAGAATCATTCATTGAGCATCTACCAGATGCCTGGTACTAGGCCAGGTCCCAGAGACACAGACTATCAAAGCAATGCCTCTATTGTGTCCATAGACTAGTAGGGAGAAATATGGAAACCAATAAACAAAAATATTAAAAGTCATATGATGACCACAGGGGAACAGCTCAAGGATAGCCTGGGAGAGGGAAAGAAAGATAACTACTGCCTTCTTTACTATGGGTATTTGCTGGTTTCTGTTGTCGGCAAGTTTTCTGCTCATAATAGAACACAGCTAATGCTTCCAGCATTACTCATGCCTCTGGGAGAAGGGGCTCAGGTACCAAAATGTACTCTTGACCATTTCCTCCTCACTCCTTAGTGCACAGTCCTATTCCAGGAGGTAAGATAAACTGAAACTCATTGGATTTCTTTTCATTGTCCTTGACTTGAAATACATTTAGACATTAAAAGACTGACTCTTAAAAGCAATTCTATCCCTTGCCCTCCCTCTAGATGTTCCTGTCCCGGGCCAAGTCAAAGAAAGATATTGTTCTACTGTAATTTCTTATTCACTCCAAACCCTCTTGTGTTTCCAGCTGAAATAGAATGTGAGCGGCACTCCTACCCAGCTCTTTCTTTCTGAGCCAATAATAAACCAACTACTGCATCTCTAATGATAGTGATTAGACAGCCTAATATCCAAGCTTAAGGTAAAGCCCTTACTCTCATCCCTACGGATCATCTCAAATCAGTCTTTCTTTCTGAGTTTCTATTCTCCCTGAGCAACTTGACTTTGCTTCTTCTAAATTCCTTGCCTTTTAAGAATCTACACAGTGAAAACAATAGTTATGGTAATAAGCCACTGATTGAGCAAAACACACACCGCAGAGCAAACATCAGCACAAATGAACACACACAGAAGTGTTACTGGAAGGTAAAGTGGATAAAATCTGGTACGCAAAGTAGCACAAATACATAACCCAACATCATCAAAATGCACAAATTATCCCTGCCCTGGAAATTTATTTGAAGGAAGTAATTCAAAGGAAGAAAAAAAGTATGTAAATGCTCTCCTGAAAATTGATGTATGATAGCAGAAAATTGAGATGGTGAGTGAGGCAAAGCTGAGTAAATTATAGGCTATTAACAATGATCATTATGAACTCTGAGTCACAGCATGAAAATGTTATGGATACATTTTAAATTAAAAATAATAATCACATAGGTAATATGATTACAAACATGTAGAAAAATTCTGTTTGCCTAAGGACACTGGAATCACCAGTAATGTTTCTAGACGTTGTTAGTGGTTACAGTCTTGTCTTTACAATAAAAAAAAGATTCAGACAAAAACAGGATGAGTCATTGCCTGACAACTGTCATCTAATAAGAAAGTCCCGTTTACAGTGACAATGAGAAGCATTTAAATGCCAGGTTCCCTTCTCTTATCCTGGTTTACTTATGAATGTTGACCTTTCTAGGAATTAAAATTAATCTAATCAACCAATGATAGATTTTATATGGCTGTCGGTTTATTTGTTGAGTCCTGTCTGACTCTTTGTGATCCTGTCCATGGGATTTTTCAGGCAAGAATACTAGAGTGCGTTGCCATTTCCTCCTCCAGGGGATCTTCCTGACCCAGGGATTGAACTCACGTCTCCTGTGTCTCCTGCATTGCAGATGGATTTTTTACCCGCTGAGCCATCAGGGAAGCCTGGTTGCCAACCAGTAGTCAGTAAAACCGAAAGGGGTCAAGACATGGGATTTGAGTGTGCAGACTGAGCAGGCAGAGGGCGCCAGGGCAGAACGATGCTTGGCTAACTAGGTGCACAGTTTCCCAATGTCTAAGTGTGGGGTGTTTGTGCTCCTGGCTTCTCAGTATAGAGACAGATGCTAGAGGAACCGAAAATTTCTTATTTAAATTCAGAAAACGCCCAGGGTCCTGCAGCCCCTCCTGACTCTCGCCCAGCCCCCAGTCTCCACACGTTTGCTCTGGACACAACTTGAGCCACAGAACAACCTCACAGATACTGTCCTGCCTCTGTCTCTACCAACAGCCCTGGGATGAAGTTGAAGGGTCTAGGATTTTTTTGTTTACTGTAGGAGAATATACATAGCACAAAATGCATCACTTTAACCATTTGGAAGTGTGAAATTCTGTGACACCCTCACCACCATCCATCTCCAGAACTTTTCATCACCCTCAACTCAACTCTGTACCCATTAGGTAATAACGCCATTCCCCTCCCCTCCAGACCCTGGCAGCCACTGTTTCCTCTCCTTTCTGTCTCTATGACTTGACCTGCTCTAGGAACCTCAAGGAAGTGGCATCATGCAGTATTTGTCCTTCTGTGTCTGGCTTATTGCCTTGAGCATAATGTCCTCAAAGTTCATGCATATTCTAGTGTGCGTCAGAAGCCCCTTCCTTTTTAAAGCTGAATAATATCCCGTTGTATATATCCACCATGAGACTGGGCTTCCCCGGTGGCTCAGTGGTAAAGAATCTGCCTGTGATGCAGGAGACACAGAAGATGCAGGTTTGATCCCTGGGTTGGGAAGATCCCCGGACGAGGGCATGGCAACCACTCCAATATTCTTGCTGGGAAAATCCCACAGACAGAGGAGCCTGGTGGGCCACAAAGAGTCGGACATGACTGAAGTGATCGACCACAGCACAGCACCATGAGACGAAGCATTGTAAGGGACTACAGCCCACCTCTCTGGGGATTACCATTCTTACTGACCCAGCCCTGATCTCAAGCTCCCTTCTGAGCAATGGGATTCCATCTTATTCTCACTGGTTCATCCTTCAATTCTCCTCCTCTTCTAGAAGTTCTTTATTCAGGAACTTGCCTGTGCTTCCTCTTTCTTCCCAGGATCGAGAAGATTCATTCCTTCCACCGCAGGACAGTGGGTGGAGGCAGCTACCAGTTGCTCACTGAACATCTGCTCAGCCCACCTGTCAGGGCACCAGGGACTCACCCCACATTCCCAAAGGCAGCTACTTGCCAAAGAGTACCTTTACCTCCTCAGTCTAACCTGCGGATCCCTCTCTCTGCTCCTGTGCTGGGGAAGATGTTGACCAAAAGATGCAGCTTCCCAAGGTGTCCACAGCAAGGCCAGCCTCCCGTCTTCCCTGTAACCTTCTTCCCTTCTATTGCCGGTCACCAGATTCTTCTCTGCGACTTCCCTGACTCTGTCTGAACCCTAGAACTTCAGACCCACGGCCCAGAGCCTAAGCACGGGTCCAGCCACACTTACAGCCAGAGTGAGTTCCTCCCTTGCGTGATGACACCCGTGAACTTGGTCAGTCGTCTGGCGTCCACTTCAATCCACTGGTGCAGGTCATTCCTCCCCGCGCACCATGCCCCATCATAAAAATCATTTTCATTAATGCCCGCCTGAAAAGAAAGAGAGGGGTGTTCTTCAATACTACATATAAAACAGACAACCAACGCGGCCCTACTGTGTAGCACAGGGGACGATGCCCAGTACCTCGCAATAATCTATAAGGGAAAAGAATCTGAAAAAGCTATATCTGAAAAGATGGAGCTGAATCACTTTGCTGTACACCTGAAACTAACACAACATTGTCAATCAATATACTTAAAAAATGGAGAGGGACATGGCAACCCACTCCAGTGTTCTTGCCAGGAGGAATCTCAAGGACAGAAGAGCCTGGCAGGCTACAGTCGTAAACAGACAGACATCGAGTCATAAAGAGTCAGACACGACTGAGTGACTGAACACACACACAGATACTTTTAAAAAAAAGAAAAGGGAGGGCATTCTTCAGAAAGACCCAGCATATACTCAAAGAAAATGTAGACAAGTTTTTTTGTGACATTTCTAGGAAGGTAGGTGGGAGGGATAGAAGAGAATGAGGAAGTACATAAAGAAAAAAGTCACTGTGCTCTGAACTCTTAATTCCAAATCATAAAAATGAGCTGCTTGTTATTAACAAGTTGGAAATATTTCAATATGATAAGTCCTCCTCTTGCCCAGTGTGAAAAATGAAATTTAATGAGTTCTCCTGTTACTCATTCATCCAATAGACACAGAGCGTCTCCTACGTACCAGCCTACACACGCCAGGTGCTGGGAGCACAAAGGTGAATCGTTTCCTCCTGGAACCTCAAGATCCAGGCAGGAAGAAAGACATGAAAATAGATAAGTGAGAACACAATAGGGCAGGTGTTATTTCAGGAATAGGAACAAACTGCTTTGGGAGTGTTCAAGGACAGCACAGTTAACTTGAGCTGGGGAAGATGATGGACAGAAAGCCCCCAGGCTGAGGAGATATTTGAACCGGATGTTAAAGGTTAGGTTTATCTAGTGAAATTTACTTATTAGCATTTAAGCCATTTGATGGGTCTGAGTATCAGTTGCTTTTGCCACCAGGGATTCTCCTGATCTGAATTTACAATGTGGATGAATTTCTGTTCTAGAATTTTCCCTATGTTATCCCCATTTGAAGAGACAACTCCCTGATGTTTAAAAAAAAAAAGACAAAGGAGTCAGGGGAAACTTCCTAATTTACTAAGACCCTTTCTGCATTAATCTCATTTTCCGATGCCTATTTCACAAGTACATAATCATATGAGAAAAAGTCTGAATGATACTCAAGAGATGAAAATGACAGGCCAGTCCATCTTCCCTACCTCTGAGCACTTTTCAACTCAAATTCTGTCAGCCTTATTTTAATGGCCAACAGTGATGTGGAACTCAGACCCCAGCAATAGCAGAGGAACAGCTTGGCAAGGGGTCCTATTGACAGAACTCATCCAGCACTGCACTGGATAACATAAACCTTGTATCAGGACCAACACAGAGTATGCATTCCCAGTCCACTCCTGGAACAATCCTGAAAGAGCTCTGAGAGCAAATGTTGGAACACTAATGTACCATGGTCATCTACTCTCGCCTGGGAAATTCCATGAACAGAGGAGCCTGGCAGGCTATATCCATGGGGTCAAAGAGAGTCAGACACCAGTGAGCAACTGAGCACCAGATGCTCTTTTAAAAGCGCACCCATCTCAAATGAAGGTGAATAAAATGGCTGTTAGTCAACATTCTCCAGAAACCCACGCTCTCAGTTAACCAGCACCTCTGTGTCTGAAGGCACACAGGGTGTCTATAATAAGGACCTAGAGGTGCTGCAAGATTTTGCCTTCCAGAGCCACCAAAGAAAAGCTCAATTTTGCAAGTGTGCATGACTTGTTCTACCTGTGCTTCAGTGAGTTTTGTTAAAGCAATGCCGACTTTTAAATATAATGTCTCATTTCCCAGGACTGCCGGTCATCAGGGAGATCACCAACCCTGTCTGAAGGCTATAATTACACAATTGTTCCCTTTCTTCATCTATGGCACTTATCCCCCCAAAAGAAGAGACCTGCAACCCATTAATGACTTACAGTATCACAATTCATCTTCTTTCAAGAAACCATAATATACACTGAGTTTTTGTTGAGGTTCCTCTCTTCTTGTAAACCACCCATGAGACTGGTGCTTAGAACAGTTTCATTTATTTATTGAAATTAACCTTCACCTTGCCTCTGCTATTTGCCAAGTTGTGGTCCAGGCAGGAGGAATACAAAGGTAGACAACATGGGGTCAGACCTGCCTTCCCAGAACTCAGAACAGGCAGATGGACTAAAGTCCCCTCACGGCATCTTCTGGTGTTAGCATCTCACGATCAACCACTGCACAGTGGGCTGATTAAGAGCTTGTGCTCTGAAGCCCTAGCTGGGTGTCACTCTCAGGTCTGCAACCTTCATACGGTACAAGTTCAGGCAATTTGCCTAAATTGCTCTGTGCCTCGGTTTCCCCATCTGCTCAAGTGAGAGCAATGCTCATTTCTCCCTTAGGATGCTAACTGTGCTTTCAACAGGGGCTGGCACTTGGTTAACATGAATGCCAAAAGAACTGAACACTCAGCTAACACTAGTTATCAGTACATCTGGGCTTCCCTGCTGGCTCAGGGGTAAAGAATCCACCTGCCAAGCAGGAGACACGGTTCGATCCCTGGGTCGGGAAGATCTCATGGAAAAGGAAATGGCGACCTGCTCCAGTCTTCTTGCCAAGATAATTCCACCAACAGAGCAGACTGCCTGGCACGGGCTACAGTCCATGGGGTCTCGAAGAGTCAGACACAATTTAGCGACTAAACAACAACAAATCAGTACATCTAAAACAATGAATATTTGGTAAATCGTGAAAATATGGATGTTTTAAGAATTAGTTCACATTTGGAAAAGTCTAGGGAATTGCAACACTACTCCAGTCAACTGGTGTCATGGTGTTTACAACATCAAATATCCAGGAAAGAATCATAAAATCTGAAAACAGAGGAGGTCCACTGTCTACAGTTCTCAGCAGGAGGCCACGTTGCCTCCCCCACGGGATATCCGGCAATGCTTGCAGCCGTGTTTGGCTGTGACAACGGGGGGCAGCGTGTGCAACTGGCAACGACAGACAGAGGCCAAGAATGCTGGGAAACATTCTACAAGCCGTGGGACAGCCCGGCCACAAAGAGCTGCCCAGCCCCAGACGTGGATCGTGCAGAGCTTAAGCATGCCAGCTCCTGGGCTAAGCACACAAGAAAGAGCTGCCATACAGCTCGAGATGTTTACCCCTCCAAGATCATGAAAGCTTGGAGCAGCTGTCCTCATGCCATTCAACCAAAGCCTGCTGTCTGAGAGCTGACATTTGATTTCCTGTTCCTGGTTTTTCTAGCCTGGATATCCTGCTTCTGCTGCCAATCTCAGCTCTTCCTAAGCACACCAGACAGTCAATTAAGTGTAATAAGGTGTCAGGGGATTGAAGAGCCCTGCGCGAAGCTGACCCTTTGGGACATGACAGTCACCTCTGCAAAATCAATTATAAATTGATAAAGCAAGAGTCCAGGAGAATTCAATGCAAGAGGAGGTACCAGTCTCAGAGATGTCACCAAATTACACCAGAGGGCCAAAAATGATATCAGTAACATGTCTGAGAAACCAAGAAACATTCATCCCTTTTTGTTTAATAATGAAGAGAAGTACTTCATCAATTTTGGAGAAATTTAAGTCAGAAATTGTTGAAATGGAAGGTTTGATTCCTTAAACTTTAAGGAAGCTAGTCTTCAAAATACCACTTACATAGAATGACTGTTTATTCTAGAGTACCAAATAAATTAGGAATTAATGTAATTTTCTCAAGGCAATTTTTATATGCATCATTTTTTCCCTTAAAAATCCCTATCAAGACATCTAATTGATGAAAGATTTTGCTTAAGATAAAAGGGGGAATTATTAATTCCATAACAAAGAGAAAACCTGACACTCTCCATTTAAGATCAATCAAATGGGAATTGTCTGTTTCAAAATGATGGAGTAAATACGTTGGTTTCTCCAGGTTCTTCTCTCACAAGTTCCCCTAAACAAAGAAAACAAGATAAAGAAACACAACTTTGACCACTGATAGAACTAGGAGATGTTTATAAAACTCAGATCACAATATATGAAGATAGAAATGAGACGAAGGGCTCTTGAATAACTCAGTAAGAGAAGAAAGTGCTAACTTCCAAGGGACACACCAATGGGAAGTAAGCCACACAGAATTTAAGAAAGCTCAAAAACTGGATTCTTAGATATCTTGAAAGGTGAGAGTGAGAGAGGACTAAAAATGGGGAATTGATTCAAAATGTAAATCAAAAAAAATTAGATTCTCACATCTGCCCCACCACCCCAGCCTTCAGCTCAGTTCAGTTGCTCAGTCATGTCCAGCTCTTTGCGACCCCATGGACTGCAGCACGCCAGGCCTCCCTGTCCATCACCAACTCCCGCAGTTTACTCAAACTCATGTCCATTGTGTTGGTGATGCCATACAACCATCAGGGGATCTCATCCCCTGTTCTCCCCTTCTCCTCCCACCTTCAATCTTTCCCAGCATCAGGGTCTCTTCCATTGAGTCAGTTCTTCACATCAAGTGGCCAAAGTATTGGAGTTTCAGCTTCAACATCAGTCCTTCCAACGAACACCCAGGACTGATCTCCTTTAGGATGGACTGGTTGGATCTCCCTGCAGTCCCTGGGACTCTCAAGAGTCTTCTCCAATACCACAGTTCAAAAGCATCAATTCTTCGGCACTCAGCTTTCTTTATAGTCCAACTCTCACATCCATACATGACTACTGGAAAAACTATAGCTTTGACTAGATGGACCTTTGTTGGCAAAGTAATGTCTCTACTTTTTAATATGCTGTTTAGGTTGGTCATAGCTTTTTTTCCAAGGAGCAAGTGTCTTTTAATTTCATGGCTGCAGTCACCATCTGTACTGATTTTGGAGCCCCCAAAATAAAGTCTCTCACTGTTTCATTGTTTCCCCATCTATTTGCCATGAAGTGATGAGACCTGATGCCATGATCTCAGCTTTCTGAATGCTGAATTTTAAGCCAACTTTTTCACTCTCCTCTTTCAATTTCTTCAATTTAAGTCTGAATTTGGCAAGAAGGAGTTCATGATTTGAGCCATAGTCAGCTCCTGGTCTTGTTTTTGCCGACTGTATAGAGCTTCTCCATCTTTGGCTGCAAAGAATATAATCAATCTGATTTCTATATTGACCATCTGGTGATGTCCATGTGTACAGTCTTCTCTTCTGCAAAAACTTGATTGTTTTTTCTCTTAAAAAAAGGCAACCAGAGAGACTAGATTTGAAAACCCTGGACACAGAGGAGGGAAGATATGATAGACAAGTACAGGCAATTCAGTGGAAATCATCAGCATAGTGAAGCGTGAGATGACCCACCTCTGTTTCTCCATGCAATTCTAGAACACAATGCAGCCAAGTGTAGAACAAACAAAAAATAAATAAGCTAAAAATATACTGGAGAACAGGAAAAAACCTCAAAGACACTATAATTATGATCCCTTGAAAGAGAAGATCTTGTTTGCATGAATCAAAAATAGGATAGTCTTAGGGAGGAAATAGTAGTACACAAGAAAGAACTCTTGGAATGTGAAAATTCCAGTAACAATAACCATACCAGAAAAAGAAGAAGGGCAGAGTGTAAAGTCAGAGATTTTTTTTTCCAGAGGAAGAAATTGCAAAAAACTATTATACGAAAATGTCCCAAATCGCTATGGCTTAAGTCTCCAAAGAACTAAGAATATGGGACAATGATTCAAATAAGAACCACACCAAAGGATATCATTGTGAGCTTTAAAATATCAGAAATAAAGAGAAGATTCTAAAAGTTTTCAAAGAGGAAACAATAAAACAGAGAGGGGAAGGGAAAATTGGGAGATTGGGACTGATATATATACACTACATACACTACTATAATATACATAAAACTGGTAACTAATAAGAACCTACTGTACAGCGCAAGGAACTCTACTCAATACTCTGTAATGACCTTTAAGAATCTAAAAAAAAAAGACTGGATATATGTGTATGTGTATGTGTAACTGATTCACTTTGATGTACAGTAGAAGCTAACACAACATTGTAAATCAACTGTACTCCAAGAACAATTAATTTTAAAAAATAAAACAAAATAAAAGATTAAGAAGAGTACCAGAATTCTCAATAACAACATCTGAAGCTAAAAGAATGAAGAGATGACTCCAAAATTCTGAAAGCAAAGATTTTTCAACTTGGAATTTTATACATAGACTATTGATCACAAAAAAACGGTGTTCAGATTCACAGATCCCCCCAAAATTTCTCTCGTACCGTTTCCATGAAGCTACTAGAGGATATGCTCCACATAAATGAAGCAGAACACCAAAAAGAGGAAGTCAGATTGAGAAATCAAAGGTTCCAAAACAGGATGATGGTGAAGAAATCCCAAGATACAAGTGATGCAGAAGATCCAGAAACACAGCAGGTCAAAGGGCTCCTGAAAGGATGTCTACAGAAACACAAAAAGCAAAAGTCACACTCAAAATGGCTGAGCAGATCTGACCTAACAGAAAGTTACACTGAAGGCTGTTTTACAGACCCAGACTATTGCCGGGTGTGGGATGGTTTTTTAAAACATGAGCATTTCCAGGAAAACAAAAAGTCGTCAAGAAGTTATATAATGGGAATTAATTCTTGACTTAAAACTACAATAATTCTTGGCTCAGTAGTAAGCAGTATTTATAGTCATAACAATGAAAACCTCCAATGTAGGTTTTTGTCCAAAAGTTGAGATACAATTTTGTTGGAAAGATTAAATAGGGATGATTAGAAATGAGCTGAAATCATCATCTTCCATAATAAAGATTCAAATGATAAAGTCCAAAAATTATAAATCAGTATATATCAATACATGCACATTATTTAGAAATTAAGATTGAAATTCCCAAAGAAACAAGTGAAAAAGTCTGGAAGTAGTTGCCCCGTTCACAGCATTTGATGGGGGTCAGGGAGTAGGGTGGAATGCGGAATGCCTCTACAGGGACCATCGCTTTGTTTTTATTTTTGTCTTTTCCAACTTTATTAGGACTAATCGACAGATATAATTATACATATGTACAACTTGATGATTTGATAGGCATATACATTACAGAAGGATTACCAAGATCAAGATAATTAATACAGCCATCACCTCAAGTGTTAGCTCTTTTGTTTGTGTGTGTGGTGAGAATGCTTAAGATATATTCCTCAACAACTTTCAAGTATTACACAATACTGTATTATCGTTATTATTAACTATAATCACCATGCTATATATTAGATCCTTTGAACTTACTCTTCTTATAACTCAAAGTATATACTGTTTAACCTACATCTCCCCATTTCCTCTCCTGCTCAGCCCCTGGCAACAACCATTCTATTGTTTATCTGATATAATCCTTTAATGTTTTGATTTCTTTAACTACTTGCTTATAAAACTGACTAAAATAAAAGGAAAGGAAAGGAGATGCACAAATATAGATAGATAGATGCACAAATACAGTTCAGCTCAGTAGTGTCCGACTCTTTGCGACCCCATGGACTGTAGCACGCCAGGCTTCCCTGTCCATCACCAACTCTCAAAGCTTGCTCAAATTCATGTCCATCGAGTCGGTGATGCCATCCAACCATCTCATCCTCTGACATCCCCTTCTTCTCCCGCCTTCAATCTTTCCCAGCATCAGAGTCTTTTCAAATGAGTCAGTTCCTCATATCAGGGGGCCAAAGTTTTGGAGTTTCAACTTCAGCATCAGTCCTTCCAATGAATATTCAGGACTGGTTTCCTTTAGGATTGATTGCTTTGATCTCCTTTCAGTCCAAGGGACTCTCAAGAGTCTTCTCCAATACCACAGTTCAAAAGCATTAACTCTTCAGCACTCAGCTTTCTTTACAGTCCAGCTCTCACATCCATACATGACTACTGGAAAAACCATAGCTTTGACTAGATGGACCTTTGTTGGCAAAGTAATGTCTCTGCTTTTTAATATGCTGTCTAGGTGGGTCATAGCTTTTCTTCCAAGGAGCAAGCATCTTTTAATTTCGAAGACGAATATGGACAAATGCACAAATATGATATACAACCTATTTTTTAAACTATTCTTTAATTTTCTAGGTGTCTACATGAGCACCTACTATGTGCTAGGTACTATGCAATTTGCTTTATGGCATATATAGAAAACTGTGAATCTCAAAATCACTCTGCTGTCATGAAACCATTAATCTGCACTGTTCATACTTCATGATCATGGGCTGCCTTAGTACAGAAACATCTGGAAGCAAATTAAAAAGTTATATCCAAGTGAGTGTAACAATTTAGCAATTCAGCAATTCCCAGATAATTGACCCAGCTGCCACTTTGTAAACATAACCCAGGGCTATTTGGACTGAAACAGAATAAAGTAATAGTTCTTTTAAAATCTTTAAAAAAAAAAATTCTTAGAAACAGAGGCTGAAACTTTATAGTTACCAACAAGTTCCCCTTTTGGAGGCAGCGATTACCTAAAAATGTTAGCTGTGATATCTGATTAATATAGGTAAGTAACTATTCTCCCAAAAGAGGCCATAATGCTCTCTGAATATCCACCTTTGGTAAACCTCTGTGATAAACTTTTGATAGACACATAACACTGCCTGGGTGCCAATCAGCTGATCCTTTCGCAAATAAGCAGAGCTTCCTGCCGCTTCAGACCTTAATCATCAGTGTTGTTGTTGTTCAGCCACTAAGTCATGTCTGACTCTTTGCAACCCCATGGACTGCAGTACACCAGGCTTCCCGGTCCTTCATTATCTCCCAGTTTGCTCAAATTCATGTCCACTGAGTGGGTGACGCTATCTAACCATCTCATCCTCTGCTGCCTCCGTCTCCTTTTGCCTTCAATCTTTCCCAGCATCAGAGTCTTTTCCAGTGAGTCAGCTCTTTGCATCAGGTAGCCAAAGTACTGGAGCTTCAGCTTCAGCATCAGTCCTTCCAATGAGTATTCAGGGTTGATTTCCTTTAGGATTGACTAGTTTGATCTCCTTGCAGTCCAAGGGATTCTGAAGAGTCTTCTCCATCACTACAATTTGAAAGCATCAATTCTTCGGCGATAAGCCTTCTTTACGGTCCAACTCTCACATATGTACATGACTAATGGAAAAACCATAGCTTTGACTATATGGACCTTTGTTGGCAAAGAAATGTCTCTGCTTTTTAGGTTTAGTACTTTGGCCACCTCATGTGAAGAGTTGACTCATTGGAAAAGACCCTGATGCTGGGAGGGATTGGGGGTAGGAGGAGAAGGGGATGACAGAGAATGAGATGGCTGGATGGCATCACTGACTCGATGGACATGAGTTTGGGTAAACTCCGGGAGTTGGTGATGGGCAGGGAGGCCTGGCGTGCTGCGATTCATGGGGTCACAAAGAGTTGGACAAGACTGAGCAACTGAACTGAACTGATCTAGGTTTAGCATAGCTTTCCTTCCAAGAAGTAAGCAGCTTTTAATTTCATGGCTGCAGTCACCCTCAGCAGTGATTTTGGAGCCCAAAAAAATAAAATCTGTCTCTTCTTCCAATTTTTCCCCTTCCATTTGCCATGAAGTGATGGGACTGGATGCCATGATCTTAGTTTTTTTAATGTTGAGTTTTAAGCCAACTTTTTCACTCTCTTCTTTCATCTTCTTCAAGAGGCTCTTTAGTTCCTCTTCGATTTCTGCCACTAGAATGGTATCATCTGCATATCTGAAGTTGTTGATATTTCTCCTGACAATCTTGATTCCAGCTTGTGATTCATCCAGCCCAGCATTTTACATGATGTACTCTGCATAGAAGTTAAATAAGCAGGGTGACAATATACAGCCTCGTACTCCTTTTCCAATTTTGCACCAGTCCATTGTTCCACATAAGGTTCTAACTGTGGCTGCTTGACCCACATACAGGCTTCTCAGAAGACAGGTAAGCTGGTCTGGTATTCCCATCTCTTTAAGAATGTTCAACAGTTTTTTGATCCACACAGTCAAAGGCTTTCGCATAGTCAATGAAGCAGAAGCAAATGTTTTTCTGGAATTCCCTTGCTTTCTCTATGGTCCAAAGAATGTTGGCAGTCTGATCTCTAGTCCTCTGCCTTTTCCAAACCCAGCTTGTACTCCTGGAAGTTCTCGGTTCACATATACGAGCTCATCTTCAGGTGTCATGTGTTTTTGCCTTTTCATAATGTTCACGGGGTTCTTAAGGCAAGAACATGGAGTGGTTTGCCATCCCCTCCTTCAGCGGACCACATTTTGTCAGAACTCCTCTCTATGACCTGTCTGTCTTGAGTGGCCCTGGATGTCATGGCTCATATCTTCAGTGAATTATGCAAACCTCTTCGCCACAACAAGTCTGTGATCCATGAAGGGGTAATAATCAATAAAGTTGATTAAAATGAAATACTTATTGCTTTTAAATCCATTTTTAAACCCAAAATCCATTTTTTAAAAATGTCTTGCACTAACTAAGGAAAACAATAAATATCTCAAGTTTGAAATGAAAAATGATTGAAACAAAATCTATCAGGGAGTTCCCTGATACAACTAAGAATCCACAAGCCAAAACAAAAGATCCTGCATGCCACAGTGAAGATCAAAGGCCCTACACCTTGTGCAGCCAAATAAATAAATTTTTTTTTTAATTTTACAAAGTGCACTCATCCAGGTACCCACACCCAGATCTAAATGTAGAACATGACCAGCATCCCCAAAGTTCCCACCAGTGGCCCCACCCAGGCATTATCTTTCCCCTAACATAACCATTGTTCTGACATCCATCTGCCTGGACTGATTTTCCTGTTTTCTTTTTTCTATAAATGGAACTTTCTGTGACAACTCTTTTGTGCCTGGCTCCTTTTGCTCACTGTGGTATCTGTGAGATTCATCCATATTATTACAGGTAGCAGTAACTTATTCCTTTTCACTGCTGTATAGTATTCCACTGTACACATATACAAATGACTTATCCATCATACTGTCTGATGGACATGGGGATTACTACCATATTGGGAGTATTATGAATAACAATGCTATGAACCTATCTGTACATGTTTTTTGTACATATATGAATGCATTTCTTTTAGGCGTAAGAAAGAATTTGTTAGATTAACAGGTACAAGAATGTTGAGTTCAGTAGATACTGCCAAACAGGTTCCAAAGGTTGTGCTATTTCATGATCCCAGCACTATATAAAATTTCCTATTGCTCCGTATCTTTGCCCACACTTAATATTGTTCTTTTTTTTTTTTTTAAGCCATTCTGGTGCCTACATATCATTGCGATTTTAATCTGTATTTACTTAATGACTAACGATAAAGAGCACTTTCTTAGGTTTATTGGCCATGATATTGCTCCATAAGCACAGCACAGGTCCACTCACACCGGCTTTGCTTTAGTTCTTCAAATATAACATGTTCCCTCCACCATGGGGCCTTTGCACACACTGTTCCCTTCAACTGGGAGTTCTCTCCTGTCCCCTCTGTCAACTCTTTGTCTGATAAACTCTTAACTTTTAATCCTGCTTCAAACCTTGTAGCCCATCCTCAGGAAAGTGTTCCAGATCTCCAGATTGAGGCAGGTTTGTTGCATATAGAAAACCATGGTGTTATGGGTTGGATTATATCCTCCAAAAACATAGGTTCAATCTCTTATCCCTGGAACCTCAGAAGGTGATATTATTTGGGAACAGAGTTGTTGCAGATGAAATTAGCAGATGAAGATGAGGGCCTAAACCTGATGGCTGGTGTCTTTGGAAGAAGGGGAATTCTGGTTACAGAGACAGACACACTGAGATGAGAGATGATGTAGGAGAGAGACCGCCTGTGACCACAGAGGCAGAGACTGGAGAGATGCCACTACAAGCCAGGAACACCCATCCTGGGATGCCTGAGGACTGGCAGCTGGAAGAGGCAAGGGAAGATCCTCTAGTAGTAGCTTAAGAGGGAGCACAGACCTAAAAGCACTTTGATTTCAGACTTCCAGCCTCTGGAATTGTGAGAGAATAAATTCTTGTTGCTTTACGCTGTTTGTGACACTTTGCTATGGAAGCCCCCAGAACTAATGTACCTGGTCCTCTCCTTCTGTGCATTCATCACAGATTTCCACTGGGCAATCTCACCCATGAGATTTTTTTCAAAATAATTTCATTTCCCCATTTCATGACCCAAGGCCAAAATAACACTGGAGGAGGCATCCTGGACTCCTCTTTTTCTCTCTCGCACCCAAACCTCATTCTTCTCCTCGTCAGAAAAGCCTGCTTTCAAAATATCCAAAACCCAACCACTTCTCGCCGCTTCTACACCCCTGGCTTGGCTGGAGCCAGCATCACCTCTCATGTAGGGTGCTGACGTCACCCCTCTCCAGCCCCCTGCTTTGACTCCTGCTTCCCTAAGTCAACACAGAGACTGGGTTACTCCTTCACATTTGCAAAGCAGAGCATGGCGTTCCTGCACCCCAAACCTTTCCACGGCCCCTCAGTTGGCTCAAGAGTCAAAGTCAAAGTCCTCCCAGAGCGATGTCTGGGCTGACGACTCCCCTCTGTACTCCTAGGGCCCAAGCCACCCCGCTCCTTGTTAACTGATGATGTTCAGCCTGTTGTCTCCACAAGACACTCAAGTCACTCCCACTGCCGGAATGCTCCTCCCATAGCTACCGGATCCCCTGATGATCCTTAAGCCAACTTGGCCTCAAACCTGACCTTGATCACTTTTAACTATAACCTGACCCCTCCCCAGAGGTGGCCCTCCCGACCCCACTGTTGGCTATACATTTGTCACATTTATCACCTCTGAAATACTATAAAAGTCATCCTGTTATATTTTTCGCTTTTATGTGCCTCCTTTTGGCCACTTGATGCAAAGAGCCGACTCATTAGAAAAGACCCTGATTCTGCGAAAGATTGAGGGCAGGAGGAGAAGGGGGCGACAGAGTATGAGATGGTTGGATGGCATCACCAATTCAATGGCATGAATTTGACCAAACTCTGGGAGATAATGACAGACAGGGAAGCCTGGCGGGCTGCAGTCCACGGGGTCAGACAACAGTCAGACACCACTTAGGGACTAAACAACTCCCACTAGATTGTAAGTTGTCAGATGGTGAGGATCTCTGTTTTGGCCACGGAGGCATCCCAAGGACCTAAGACATGACCCAGCACACAGAAGGCCTTCCTTAAATACTTGCTAAAAGATTAGAGAGCGTTTCTGGTTTTGTTCATCATTGTCTCCCCAAGACGTCTGACAGTGTCTGCCTGGCACCAATAAGGTTCCCAGGAGGCGGGGTTTTGAATGAAATGAGTGAAGACGAGAAAAACTCTGTTCTGATCTGTCTTTCGCGCCTCCTCTCCCCTTCCTTGTCTTTCATCCTCTCTTCACACAAGTCTTCTCTGCCTGGGCAGTGTGTGCTGTGTCCACTGAAACCTTAGCTCAGAAGAACGTGGACTCCTGGCTCCCAACTGTATGTGCCCAGGAGACAGTGTGGCTGGGCTGACAGCCCAGAGGGCCCATCTTTATAAGCCATCATTTGAGAAGGCACAGTGGGTTCTGCCAGCTGAATGGACATGAGGCCCCATGGGGATGACTGTTGACACCCCTCAAACTTCTCTGGGTCCTGCCAGGATGGTACTAGGAGGCTCAGTGGTCAGGGAGATGAGTCAGAAGATGGGGTGCTGGAGGAGACCATAAGCTGAACCTTCCCGTGGGCACCTGATGTGCAAAGAAAGGAGCACAGAAAACCCTTCCCTCTGCATCTCAGCTCTGCATTTGCTAGGTATTGGGTTAGGGCAGGTCACTCAGCCCGACTTCAGTTCCTCTTCTCTAAAGCAGAGTTTCCCTCTGAGTACACTGAAGATGAAATGGAATAATAATTTAGTGAAATTTAGTAAAATAGTAAAGAAAAAATTCAGATGGCAAGTGGCGCAGGGTCCACTTCAGCACCAGGGGGTTAGTGGTTTCAGAACGGTCTGAGACACAGGCCTGGCGTCTCTGCTCCTCGGGGCTCCCTTGTCCTCCTTACTCCTCCTCCCTGCTCTACGCCTAGCTCTTCTCACTGCACTTGCCTTCAGGATGCGATCGAGAATGACAACAGCACCTCAGTCTCACTATGGTAAATTCTCACTTTGAATTTTCCGAAAGTCATGATTTAAAATATTTGGTCCTGTTATTCCCATAAAAATCCAAATACCCCAAATTCCTGCATCCTGGCATCTGGACACTGTGTCCCAGACCGTTTCTTGAAGCCAGACGCAGAACAAAATCCCTTTATGGGAACGAGCATGACATTCTTGGGTTTGGAAACTATACCCACTGTGATGATTTTTGCCTCTGCAGCACCCAGCATGTAAACAGCCCCCAGGGAGGACTTGCTGACTTACAGCAAGGTTTTGTGCAACCAGAAAGAAACGAGAGGCTGCCGTCCAGAGAACTGGGATGGAGTGAAGGAACAGACAGGCTTTGGGGTCAGAAGACCCTGAGTGCAAATGATTCCAGGAACAGGCAGGAGTCAGGGTGCCCAGGGCGATGCCTGAGAAAATGGTGCTGCCCTGGGTGGTGTCCACAATTTAAACGTGGTCTCCATTTTTGGCCAGATGGGGCTTCCCAGGTGGCATTAGCGGTAAAGAATCCACTGGCCTGTACAGGAGATGTAAGAGACGCAGGTTCGATCCCTAGGTCGAGAAGCTCCCCTGCAGAAGGGCAAGGCAACCTGCTCTAGCATTCTTGATTGGAGAATCCCAGTCAAGACAGAGGAGCCCGGTGGGCTACAGTTCATGGGGTCGCAAAGAGTCGGACATGACTGAAGGGACTGAGCAAGCATGCATGCATATTTGGCCAGGGTGGGGCACCAGGTGCCATCAGGGCCAAATAGGACTGGCAGACAGACATGTGGGATGTGCTCAGGCTCCTGAACTTCAACACCAGGATAAAAACTTGGTTCAGTGCTCCATAACCAACTCCCTGTGGGTATATCAGGCTTCCCTTGTGGCTCAGCTGTAAAGAATCCACCTGCAATGTGGGAGACCTGGGTTCAATCCTTGGGTTGGGAAGATCCCCTGGAGAAGGGAAAGGCTACCCACTCCAGTATTCTGGCCTGGAGAATTCCATGGACAGTCCATGGAGTTGAAAAGAGTTGGACACGACTGAGCGACTTTCACTTTCACATATCTGAAGCCATGGGCATCGACCATCTTCATGGCTTATACCTCATTTCAGGTAAAAAGATGATCAGAACATTGGCAGTGGATTCTAATATCAGGATCTGGATGCTCTGTAGAATCCCTTGAATGGAATGACTCCCAAGAGGAGCTGGGTTTCATTCCAGCGGTGCTGAGAAGTGGCTCAGACAGATGCTATTATTATAACTAGACTTCCTCATGAAAGACAGCTAACACACACAAGTCATGGGCCAGAGAGAGTCAAATGATGACCGGGCATCGCAAAGACATCTGATGGTGTTAATGTTGCATGTTTTTCCTTGTGACCTCAAAACATCAGCTCTTTCTTCAAAACTCCGATCAGAATATCACCCCTCTTACATTCCTGATTATCAGCGGGAATCATGATGACATCCTGAGGTCCAATCAAGCTCTTGGTATTTCGTTTCTTCGCCTCACATGTCAGGCTTATACTTACCATCATTTTAGAGTCTTAAGAGTGAAACTGAAACCCAGCCATTTGAAATGCAAGTGCTGCCATAAGCTGCTCAAGGCTTTGCTCCCCATAACAGTGGTGGTGGAATAAATCGAAGAGTAGCACTGTCTCTGACACCACCTTGCTGAATTTACGAGCCATGGAAAATCTCTCAGGGTCCTTAGAGGATTCTGCTGGGCCAGGACAAGCAATGGCTACTGTTAAATGACCCACCTAAATACAGGGCTATCTCCTAAGACCAAGCACAGGCAAACAAATGCTCCGAGGGTGATTTTAGAGGTCATTACCGAAACTTTTTCTTTGAGACCTGGGATGTTAATTTCCAATCTGCCTGTGACTGGTCCCAGAGTAGAAGCCAATGACTGTTTCTAAATGAGACCAAAGACATCCTCACAAGTAAGTTAGTAGAAAAGGATCCTGGGACACTGCGAGGATAAACCTGGGTGAGACTATCCTGATGAACTGGACCCCTCCCTTGAATTCCTAAAGCTCTCCCTTGCCCAGTGTACCTGGGAAACGTAAACCTGGGCTTCTCTTCTGAGCTTATATTATTAAATTGACACAAGCAAAACTCCACTTGCAAAAAGGAGAATTTAGAAGTTGAATTATAAGCTGCTTTTAGTCTATCAAAGTCTTATGCTTAAAATGAGGACAAAAGAATGCTACAGACTGAATGCATATGTCCCCTCAATATTCATATGTTGAAACCTAATCTCCAAGGTGATAGTTTTAGGGACCTTTGGGAGGTGATTAGGTTACAAAGGTGGAGTCCTCTTGAATGAGATTGCTGTTGTTCAGTCACTAAGTCCTGTCCGACCTTTGCAACCCCATGGACTGCAGCACCCAGGCCTCCCGGTTCTTCACTATCTCCCGGTGTTCACCCAGGCGTTGAGATTAGTGCTCTTCTAAAAGAGACCCTGAGAAGCTCCCCTTCCACCTCCTGAGGACACAGAAGATAGTCATCTAGGAACCAGGAAGCAGGCCCTCACCAGATACCAAGTATGCCAGGACCTTGATCTTGAACTTTCCAGCCACCAGAACTGTGAGAAATAAACCTGTGTTGTTTATAAGCCACCTGGTGTATGGCATGTTTTTATAGCAGCCCCCAACGAGCTACAGCTCAGTTGGTAAAGAATCCGCCTGCAATGCAGGAGACCCCGGTTCAATTCCTGGGTTGGGAGGATCTGCTGCAGAAGGGATAGGCTACCCACTCCAGTATTCCTGGGCTTCCCTTGTGGCGCAGCTGGTAAAGAATCCGCCTGCAATGCGGGAGACCTGGGTTCAATCTCTGGGTTGGGAAGATCCCCTGGAGAAGGGAAAGGTTACCCACTCCAGTATTCTGGCCTGGAGAATTCCATGGACTGTATAGTCCACGGGGTCACAAAGAGTCGGACACAACTTGCACTGCATTGCACTCTCCAATGAACTAACACAGAGACAGGTGTTTTTGCTATAATGTGGAAAATGCAATCCAGTGAATGCTTACAGTCTGCAAAATCTTGCACTCATAAAAACCAAGCTCACAGGAAAAAATAAGGTTCAAAATCTATGCAGCTCTGTAATCAGAAGAACAAAAAAAACTCAATCAATTCTAAAAAAAAAAAAAAATTAGTTCTGGTAAGGAGACATGTTAAATTACTAAGAAAAAAATTTTAATACATTTTTAAATTAAAAAATTTTTAATAAATTTTACAGAACTTGACCTTAAAAAACACGGTGAAAGCAGTATGATAGAAGAGGGTGTCGGGAAGTATGGAAGCTGGTGGGTTGTGGGCACAACCGCTAAATGGGCAAAGGACCTGAGCAGCAAATGGCCTAGGATGGACCACATGGCCACCCTGAGCCAGAGCAGCACCGAGTGACGAGCACCATGGACAGGACTGAGCTCTTCGGAGGCTTCTGCCTGCAGCTGTGTGGACAGTGCCCTGGGGTCAGGGCTGGCACCTGGTCCCGTAAGACACTGATGTACTGGCAAAACTGGTACACGGACCAATGCCACCTCTGGGTCATAATGCCCTCGTTCACGGCAGCCACAGTGCCTTTGGCATTGCAGCACGCATACACATATGTGCAGACACGGTGCCCACACAGTGTGGGAATCTCGGACAAACATGATTCACCGACCTGAGGAGGGTAAGCCCCCAGTAAATCAGCACGAGACAAAGGTCAGCAGAGAGACTCGCACACGGCTTAATAAGCATCCAGAGGGGCACAGAACACTTTAGTCGTTGGTTAGGGCCGTTTTATGGTGTCGTTGGGAGCCACAGCTCCGGGATTAAAGCAGCTTGGAGTCACATCCTTCCTCTCCTGAGAAACCTTAACCAAGTTACTCTACCAATCCGTGTAGCTGCTTTATTAGAGACAGAGGTGATAAAAATAACAGTCCTTGTCTCACGTCAAGGAATAAATGAAACAGGTAAAGCACCCAGCACAGCACCAGTAACTATCAGAGCCGATTCCTGGTCTCCTTGCTGGAGACCGAGGCATCCTGGGGAAATGGAATAAGCAAGAACTTTTCTGCTCTGCTTTTTTTTACGGCCACCCAGTTCTGGTGCATAAAGGGCACTTCGAAATGGTGAGGGAACGGATCTAATGAATGGTCAGGTGAGGGAACGGATCTAATGAATGGTCAGGTGAGGGAACGGATCTAATGAATGGTCAGGTGAGGGAACGGATCTAATGAATGGTCAGGTGAGGGAACGGATCTAATGGGAAGGAAAGTGGCATCTGAGAATCGAGGAGGACAATTCTCTTTCTTCCTCCTTTAATCTTCATATTCTGAGAAGTTAGCCAAGGGGAGCATCTTGCCTAAAGCCCCTCAGCTCGTTAGCAGGAAGACCAGGGTGCATGCCGAGCCTGCGTTCTGAGTGGACCACGTTCTGAGTGGACCACACTCACGCCCACGGAGCCAGAGCAGCGAAGGGCTGGACTGACCTTGCTCACCTCCTGCGCTAAATGCATTTAAATATAGTTTCTAATGCCAAAACCTTGCTGTTTCTCACACATAAAATCCCATTAGCTTGACACGCCTACCAAATACTCAGATGTGAGACAAGATGTGGTTATTTTTAAACTGCATTCAACCTCCGTGTGTGGGAAGACGCATTCCGGGGCACCTGTCGGGATGCAATCATGCTTCGTGTGGCACTGATTCTGGAAAGTGGAACCCGCCAAACGGGGTCCTCGCAGCTTCTGCAGAGGAGTGAGATGATCCAGTAAATGCTTTAAAATTGTTGCTGTTGTTGAGTTGCTAAGTCGTGTCTGACTCTTCGAGACACCACCGAGCCCACCAGGTTTCTCTGTCCGTGGGATTCTCCAGGCAAGAATATTGGAGTGGGTTGCCATTTCCTTCTCCAGGGGGTCTTCCTAACCCTGACACAGGGATCAAACCTGTGTCTCCTGCACTGGCAGGCAGATTCTTTGGCACTGAGCCACCAAGGATAGATCACACTTAACTTCACTGACTATAAATCACCCAATTTCACTGTTCAAGGAATCCAGGAGTGCTATGGGCTCCCATGTTTCTGATGAGACAACTGAGGCTCAAGAGACGTGAGGTAGTTATTTCTAAGGTCCCCAAATCTCTAAGTGTTGAGGCCAAGTCTGAACTCAGCCTGCCTGACTGGGATACGCTCAACCTGTCCACTCAGCTCACTGGGAAGCCCACAGCTTCCATCCTCCACCCTCACCCCACAAATTTAGGACTAGCTGGGCCTCTCCACTTCTCATCGAAAGCGTAGATCAACGCGAACATTGGTCACTCAGTCATGTCCGACTCTTTGCGATCCCATGGACTACAGCCTTCCAGGCTTCTCTGTCCATAGAATTCTCCAGGCCAGAATAGTGGAGTGGGTAGCCGTTCCCTCCTCCAGGGGATCTTCCCGACCCAGGGATGGAACCCAGGTCTCCTGCATTGCAGGCGGATTCTTTACCAGCTGGGCTATCAATGTGAACGCTTCTTCTTTAATGAAGGATGACTTCATTTCTAGAGAGGGAATCAGAGACACCAGATGACAGCTCCTCTGAGTGATGCAGGAGGCAGCCCCACTCCCATCTGGATGTAGCCTTGCTTGGGTCTGACTTTATTTACTTGGAGGGCTTCGGCCCATGCAAGGTATTGGGGGCCCTCGAATTATTAACAGTTACTCCTACTTAAACTTTGAAAGTTCACCCACTGGTAAAACAGTGTTCAGCTGTACACACCCAAATATTTTAACAGCTGTTTGGGTTTTTTTAATGGATATTTTTTAAACAACTTTAGATTTCATGAAAGTTCATATTACCGAATCTGTCTGAACTGAGAAGCAGTGATGCGGCCTGATGCAGTCAAGAGGAAGGAAGAGAGCTTGGAGTCAGAGCTCCACTCAAATGTCCCCCCATCAAGCCCAAGGGCTCCCTGGGAAGGCGGCTCATCCACTCTTGCATGGCAGCCACCTGCAGCACGCTTACAGTGACCACTGGGGAGATAAGAGGTCAGCTCTGCCACCTGGAAGCTGTGAGTGCAGCCTTGATGGTCTCCCACTGTGGGTGTGAAAGGAATACCTCCCTCCCAGGAGGCTGGCTGAGATGGTACATCTACCAAAGGGTCTGCAAACCACCCACAGTTACACATCAGTTGGGGAAAGACTGCAAAAATATTAGGGAACTATGTTCCTGGAGAAACACACAGGATGGCATGGGACCCAAATGCCAAGGTGAGAAGGGGTGGATCGGCTGGAGTTGGAAGAGGAGGGAAAAGGCAGCTGAGATGGGTTGGCGGAGTGATGCCCCCTGCCCAACAAAGATGTTCACATGCTCGTCCTGGAAGCTGTGAATCCTCAAGGTTCTGTGACAAAGGGAAATGAAGGCTGCAGATGCAGCCAAGGCTGCTTGGGATTGGGAGATGGTCCTGGCTTATCCAGATGAGCTCAATGTATTTATAAGAGTCCTTAGAAGTTGAAAAGACCCTGATGCTGGGAAAGACTGAAGGCGGAAGGAGAAGGTGACGACAGAGGATGAGATGGTTGGATGGCATCACCGACTGGATGGACGTGAGTTTCAGTAAACTCCGGAAGTTGGTGATGGACAGGGAGGCCTGGTGTGCTGCAGTTCATGGGGTCACAAAGAATCGGACACGACTGAGCGACTAAACTGAACTGAAAAGTGGAAGAGGGAGACAGAAGAGAGAACCAGAGAGACGGCAGCCCGAGAAGGACTCGGCCTGACATCGCTGGCTCAGAGGAAGGAAGGGGCCATGAGCAAGGGATGCACGCGCCTAGAGAAGCAGGACCAGGAGAAGAAGTGATTCTCCCCGAGAGCCTCCGGGAGGAATGCAGTCCTGCCCATACCTTGATTTGAGCCCAGTGAGATGTCTATCCTCCAGGACTCTAGGAGAATAAATCTGCGATGCTTAATGGCTACATGTATGACGTTAGAGAAGTGCGAGCATGTGATGCCATGGATGAACCAGGGTTTACCCTGCTTGGACAAAGTGGCAGGCAGGGAGCTGCAGGCAGAGGCCCTGCTTGGGAAAAGGCTTGCAGCCCAGAAATGCACGGTGCACAGAGGGAGGCAGGACGACCCCACCTCCAGGACCAGGACTTGGATAGCACCGAGGGCCAGGGTTACAGGGGCCTTTGAGCCTCAGGGTGGGAGGCCAGACACGATGAGCACCACTAAGGGCTTGAGCTGGCAGAACACGGCAGAAGGAGCCACAGAAGAGCCTGGAAGAGGCGTGAGTGGTGGAGAAACACGAGCAGGGAGGTGAGAGAGGACCAAGGTCACTGCCTGCCCACGGTCACAGGCGGCCAGCGTCCCCGCATGTCTTTTCCGCACAGATCACATGGAGGCGGTCCAAGCTGGGCCCAGGAACCGGCAGCATCCTTTTCACTAACCAGTCTCTGGAGAAGACACGTGTCCTGAGACTCAGGACTCTTTCTCTGTAAAATGTGGATTAAGCAGCAAGCTCCTCCCTGTCGTGAGAACTGGAGCTGATTCGTGTTAAATGCCAGGCACGGAGCCTGCCCCAAGCTCAATGAACCATCGCCATGTCGGTGGCCAGAGCCACTAGCGGTGCAGCCCGAATCCTCCCCTCCATGTGGGTACCTGGATGTTGAGTCTCCCCCGATGGGCCCCCAGGCCATAGCGCTTGGAAGTGGATGCATGGAGCTGGAAGTCTGTGATTTTTAAGGTTTCCAGACCAAGAGGTGGGCAACCTGGAAAGGACAATGCTCATTAAAAACAAGGACAGATATGGACAGAAACGAACTTGCTGATTTTGAAAAATCTGGCCACCTGCTTCTCTGCCTTTCCCCTAAACTCCAGCTCTGTGTCAGCCCCACTCACTGGTGTTTCTGGACAAACACTATTCAGCCGTCCACGTTACGCCAGCTTTCTTTCCTGTAGGCATTTCCTCTCTGGGTGTTTCTGCCCTAATATTCCTCTGTCTGATGTTCTCCATGCTACTGTCTGAGGCTGTTTCCAATTAAGGATCCTTCCGCTGAGTGACTCAGCCAGGGAACATTATTGGTTAGAAATTTCAGAGCGATTCTGTGGCTGAGTTCTGCAAATTAATCAGAACTTGATGGTTTTGCTTCAGCAACTCTGGCCTTTGTATCGTGCATACTAATGAACACAGCAATAGAAAGAGGGGGAAAAAAAAAATGAACCCTACTGCCTTCCATTCCTGGCAAAACTGGTAATTCTGAGAATGGCTACTCAACACAGTTTAGTCCAAGCTGCTCCTAGAATACGACGCTGGCACATGGGCAGCTCCTTGGCCATCGTCCCAGTCCAGCCCATTGTCCCTGCGGATACGAGCTTTAATAGCAGCTCTGGGGGCCTCCTGATTCCTGGGTTGCTTGTCTCACCGCCCACCCTGCCATAGGGCTGGAATTGACCAAGTGGTGCTCTCCCCTTCATACCTGACTCCAGGGAAAGGAAAGAAACACTTGGAAGTAGAAATGAACAAAGTCTGCTTCCACAAGAAGTATCAGAAATCCCTGATGTAACAGAACAAATTTAGAAAGCCCCGTGGGTCACTGCTGAGATGGGAGTGCCTCCTGGGGATCCCGGGAACTCCTGGGGACACAGGGGTGTCTGTCCATCCATGACAGACCCCTGCAGGGCAAGGCCCTTCTGGTCTTGGATTGCTGAAGGAGGCTGGCAATACACCGACCCCAGGAGATGCTCTGAAGGTGCCAGGTAAGGAAGTGTGCCCATGCACTGCAGTCAGAGGAATTCAGGCCTGCCAGGACCTGAGATGCCGTCGAGTCCTCCCCTTGAGTTTTCAGCAGAGGAAACTGAGGCCCCAAGACTTGAGGTGAACCATCCATGGCATCCTTGCCAGCGACAGAGTGCACCTCACATCCTAGTCTCTAGGTTCTCAGCTGCAGGCTCTGAAGCGATGCCACTCTGCTCCTCTGCCCGTATCTACCAGGAGGCTTGGTAGAGACGCTTGGCACAGAGAGGAAGAGTACTAGTGACCAGCGAGGTAAAGAGCATGAGGGAGGTGACATTTCATCACCTGCTCCATGCTGCCTGAGGACTCGGAAGGCTTCAGGTGGCCCTGTGGTGATTCTCAAGATTTTTGGCAGGTCTATGTAACATCCAAAATAAGCAAAAATAAGCTGTCCCTCCCCACTGAACTCACTCAAAACATGGAACAATAAGGGGAAAGAAAGCAATGCAGATGATTAAGAAATCCGGCCAGCAGCAAGGGCTACCTCTTGGTCCTTGATGGGATATCTATGGGACTTCAGCCACTCAGTTGCTGCCTGGACCTGGACACAGTAGGAGATTTCTGCTAACACATCCCAAAGGCAGTAAGTGAACAGCCAAACAAAACCCACAGGATGAATCAGCAATCTTCAAAGGGGACTCCAGAAGGGCAGAGGGGACAGAAAGGAACTGAAAGGCCCCATCCCAGCCACAATTCCTGTCTTGTCCATGACTCCCCAGAGATTAGAGAGTGACAATCATCCTAACATGGGGCTTCTCACTGGCGACTGCTGGGACAAAGGCCGCGGGAAACCCACCATCTTTCAACAATCAAAAGGACATCTTCATAAATCAACAGAGAAAGATAAATATTGTATAACATCCCTTATATATGGTATCTAACAAGAAATGATACAAAGGAACTTATTTACTAAACAGAAGCTCATAGACAATGAACTTATGTTTACGAGAGGGGAAGGATGGGGGGAAAGGATAGACAGGGAGTTTGAGACGGATATGTACACACGGCTATATTTTAAATGGATAACCAACAAGAACCTCCTGTAGAGCACAGGGAACTCTGGTCAGTGCTCTGTGGCAGCCTGGATGGGAGAGGAGTTTGTGGGAGAACGGACACAGGTTTATGTATGGCTGAGTCACTCTGCTGTGCACCTGAAACTATCCCAACATTGCTAATAGGCTATACTCCAATATAAAATAAAAAGTTAAAAAAAAATCCCAAATATTGTCCTGCCCCCGCCTCCACCAAAAGAAAGGGCATCTTCAGACAAGTGCTTAGAAAATTTACCCACCTCCCATCATAAGCTCAGATTCTTGCAAAACACACTTGGAATAATGTGACAGACATACAAACACACACACACACACACACACACATACACTATGCAATACAGTAAGAGCCGGGTACCCTGTGCAATGACTCTCCCCAGAAGGGCCCAGTCTACTCGACCCACCACGGAACTCCATAAGCAATGCGAAGCTGAAGCAAGAGGCAAGAATTCCTCTGGCTCTAAATTCTCAAAGATACATTCGGCTCCATCCAAAGAGCTGTCAATCGTGAAATCAGCACACGACAAGCAGGACTTTCCTCCATCTTTAGAAAATATTTCTGAGGAAGCCAGGAGTGCCGCCTTGAGGATCGAATAAATGGAGGAGACACTAGTGTTTCCAAGCCTGATTTAAATCTCCACCATCAGAACCGAGGCCAGGCAGAACGCTGGCATCCTGGCTGGAGTGCAACATGTTGGTATTATCATCAAGATTATAATGTCGATGGAGGAGGTAATTACCAGGTTTAAAGAGTGCTTGAAATCAATGGGAAATGCACTCCCAGCTCTTCACCCTGCCCCTGTGATCTAAGGCCCCAGCCAGGCTGCACTGAAGTGTCTCTGACCGTAATTCAGTCAGGATTCCTGGGCCAGTTCATTCCAGCAGCAGCCCCTGAAGAGCCCTCCAGAAAGCTCCCTGCTCCTCCTCCCAAAACAAACAACACCCTTTGTCATCAAATCACATTTGTGTTATTTCTAAGAGGAAAAAGACTCTCATCCTAAGAAGCATGTGGGTGAGGAGAACATGAAAAAAAATTAAAAAGTGTGAAAAGAACACTTGAGGAAAATATTAATTAGAGACAGGAGATGTGTCATAATCTGGAGGGAAGAGTGACAGTCATCCGAGATGACTCGACTTCTCTCTTGCAGGCAATGCCACTCTCTGAGAACACCCTGTGCCGAACGGGGGGGCCCTGCCTCCCAGGCCTGCGCTCCACGCACAGGAGGTGGGGGAAGAGGGGACCCTCCGCCTTATTCTACACCTCCCCTCCGACTAGGGCACATGCGTTCAATCAAATCTGTCCCTAACTAAAATTCTCTGCATTGCAGCCACTCTACAAAATGGGCATCACCACTATGGCATGCTTCCCAGGTGGCGCTAGTGGTAAAGAACCTGCCTGCCGATGCAAGAGACGTAAGAGACGCGGGTTCTATCCCTGGGTCAGGAAGATCCCCTGGAGCAAGGCCTGGCAACCCACTCCAGTGTTCTTGCCTGGAGAATCCCACGGACAGAGGAGCCCTGCAGGTGGGCTACCGTCCATAGGGTCGCAAAGAGTCAGACACGACTGAAGTGACTTAGCACGCATGCACTATGGCATAGATTCATTATTATCACCCTGTCGATTACCACATGCACACACCAGCTCTCCAACAAATCAGAAGTGCTCGTGGCATTTAATCTGTGACCTAGAAGTTACAGGGCACAGTCAGATCAGAGTGTAGAAGCTGGAATTCGGAGTCGGGCACATCAATCCCAACATCCCACTCCCAAGCCCTCAATCTGTCTGGAGGGAAGGCCGTTATGAGAGTCAAGTCAGAAAAATTATTTCAAAAGGATAGTGACTTGGGGAGCAATGCAAGCAACCACCGTGAGCCAGAGCCTCTGCAGACACTCATCTAACCTTCACAAGGACCATGAGAGATGGCCAATACCATTCCCATTCTACACATAAGCCAAGACTCAGAGAAGCTCACAGAGTTAAGCAGCTCCTAAGCGGCTGGACTTCCCAGGTGGCTCAGTGGTAAAGAATCTGCCTACCAATGCAGGAGATGCAGGAGACACGGCTTCGATCCCTGGGTTGAGAGAATCCTCTCAAGGATGGAATGGCAACCCACTCCGTTATTCTTGCCTGGAAAATTCCATACACAAAGGAGCCTGGCGGGCTACAGTCCAGGCGGTCGCCAAGAGTCAGACAGGACTAAGTGACTGAGCACATAAGTGCCTGAGTTAGAATTTGAAAGTCAAGTGTGACCTAAAATGCCAGGCACAGTCTTTGCACCAGCTCTCTTTGACTTGGAAACTCAAGAATGTCATACAAATGCAAGTTTCGTGATGGCATTTGGGGTCACATGCAAGACAGGAAGTAGCGCTGAGACAGGCTTCACCAGTTGGCAGAGGGGAGCTGAGTTCGAAGCCTTCTGGCCTGCAGTGGTGTCTGCTGGAAACAGAGCAAAGAATTCTCCAAGACCTCGAGGGCACTGCCAGGGGCCAGCTCACAGCCATCCTGAATTTTGCTTTCGTGGTCGCCTATAAACCGAATAGCTCTGACTTAGGACATTCCTTTCTTCGCCTTTCTGAACCTAACATTCCCTTTGATCAGCGAGAGTGTGGAAGCCCTGCCTGGTGCACTGGAGAAGAAGTGTTTGCAGTGGCTCTTTGCCTGTCTCAGAAGCCACTGACTTCCCAAGGGGGACGCTTCCCTCGGAGTCTTGCAAAGGCACTAATCCCAGCCTTATCTAATCACCCTTAGAAAGCTCCTCCCTGACTTTTGGACTCTTCAAGACTGCAGTTCTCACCCTGAGCCAACACCAGAATCTTCTGCGTTACTTTGCTCCGTAAGACAGACCTATTTGCAGGGCAGGAATAGAGACACTGGACACAGTGGTGGCAAGAGAAGACAGGAAGAGAGAGTCGCACTGATACACACATTGCCGTATGTAAAACAGCTAGCTAGTGGGCAGCTGCTGTGTAGCTCAGGGAGGTCAGCTCAGTGCCTTTCCTAGAGCGGTGGGATGGGAGGCGGGGTGGGAGGCAGGCTCCAGAGGGAGGGGATATATGGATCCTCATAGCTGATTTGGGCTTCCCTAGTGGTTCAATGATAAAGAATTTGCCTGCAGTGCAGGAGACTCGAGTTCAATACCTGGATTGGGAAGATCCCCTAGAGAAGGGGATGGCAGCCCACTCCAGTATTCTTGCCTGGCAAATCCCATGGACAGAAGAACCTGGTGGGCTACCGTCCATGGGGTCACAAAAGAGTCAGACACGACTGAGTGACTAAAGAACAGCAAACAACATCACAGCTGATTCACACTGCTGCACAGCAGAAGCTAACTCAACACTGTAAAGCAATTGTCCTCCAATTAAAAAAAAAATCCTATGACTATGAAAAAAAAAAAAACTTCTGGGGGGAAAAAAGATGCCCAGACCACTCCCCAGAGACTGTGATCAATGGGACTATAGAAGGGCCCAGGCCCTAATTTAAAGTTCCCAAGTGAATCTTCTGATACCCTCGGAACCTGGTTGGCTGGTGTCTCTTTCCTGTCGTTGTTCAGTTGCTAAGTCGTGTCTGACTCTTGGTGACCCCATGGACTGCAGTACACCAGGCTCTCCTGTTCTTCACTATCTCCCGGAGTTTGCTCAAACTCACGTCCATTGAGTCAGTGATGCTATCCAACCATCTAATCCTCTGCTGCCCCCTTTTCCTTTTGCCTTCAATCTTTCCCAGCATAAGGTCTTTCCAGTGAGTTGGTTTTCCTGTAAGGCTACACAAACCCAGGATTCTGTTTCCCAGGCCCCAGGGGACAGGCAGAGGAAACTCTCAGGGAAAGGGTTATCAGCTCACACTGGTGGAAGCCTCTCACACCTGGAGCCTGCCCAGAGCCACAGCAGCCTAGAGGCTCCCACCTCGGATCAGTGGTGGCCCCACTTGCAAAGCCTCCAGAGACTTCCTCTCCCAACACCTACCCCTCTCATCCTAAAAAAGGTACAAACCACACTGAATATCACAGGGCAGAAACTGTGAGTTCTCATCACTGAATCCCAAAGCCCAATTGATGTTTCCTGTGTAAATGAATGAATGTGTATTACAATCCAACAGAATTAACATCACTGTGTCTTCATTGTCATGGAAAATTAAGAGCCTGCTCTTTAAATATCGCTTGTAAAGCCAAAAAAGAAATTACTGGTTTGAAAAAGCATTTCTCAAACCTCAATCTTCATGAATCTTTCTATACATTTTATGCAGGTCAAGAAGCAACAGTTAGACCTGGACATGGAACAACAGACTGGTTTCAAATAGGAAAAGGAGTTCGTCAAGGCTGTATATTGTCACCCTGCTTATTTAACTTCTATGCAGAGTACATCATGAGAAACCCTGGGCTGGAAGAAGCACAAACTGGAATCAAGATTGCCAGGAGAAATATCAATAACTTCAGATATGCAGATGACACCACCCATATGGCAGAAAGTGAAGAGGAACTAAAAAGCCTCTTATGAAAGTGAAAGTGGAGAGTAAAAAGTTGGCTTAAAGCTCAATATTCAGAAAACAAAGATTATGGCATCTGGTCCCATCCCTTCATGGGAAATAGATGGGGACAGTGTCAGACTTTATTTTTGGGGGTTCCAAAATCACTGCAGATGGTGACTGCAGCCATGAAATTAAAAGACACTTACTCCTTGGAAGGAAAGTTATGACCAACCTAGAGAGCATATTGAAAAGCAAAGATATTACTTTGCGAACAAAGGTCCATCTAGTCAAGGCTATGGTTTTTCCAGTGGTCATGTATGGATGTAAGAGTTGGACTGTGAAGAAAGCTGAGCACCGAAGAATTGATGCTTTTGAACTGTGGTGTTGGAGAAGACTCTTGAGAGTCCCTTGGACTGCAAGGAGATCCAACCAGTCCATTCTGAAGGAGATCAGCCCTGGGATTTCTTTGGAAGGCATGATGCTAAAGCTGAAACTCCAGTACTTTGGCCACCTCATGCGAAGAGTTGACTCACTGGAAAAGACTGTGGTGCTGGGAGTGATTGGGGGCAGGAGGAGAAGGGGACGACAGAGGATGAGATGGCTGGATGGCATCACTGACTCGATGGACGTGAGTCTGAGTGAACTCCGGGAGTTGGTGATGGACAGGGAGGCCTGGTGTGCTGGGATTCATGAGGTCGCAAAGAGTCAGACACGACTGAGTGACTGAACTGAACTGAATTTCTACTTACGTCAAGTAATTTTAATGGAAATATGTAATGTCAAAAGAAATTTCATTGCTACAAAATAACACAAGAAAACAAATTCATGATCTTCATGTACATTAAGAAATGGTTTAAACATAAAAGTAAGAAAGGAAATATTGATGATTGTTCTACATCAAATTTAAGAAGATCTGTTACTCAAGAGACATGAGTACTGAATGAAAAAGAAAGCCAAAGAGTGCAAAAAAGGTATTTACTATGCAAACATGTCCCCTTCATGGATCACTGCCTTGTCTTGGAGAAGGGGCTTGCATAACTCAATGAAGCTATGAGCCATGCTGTGCCCAGCCCCTGATGCTGGGAAAGACTGAAGGCAAAAGGAGACTAGGACAGCAGAGGATGAGATAGTCGGATAGCATCACTGAATCAATGCACATGAACTTGGACAAACTCTGGGAGACAGTCAGGGACAGGGAGGCCTGGTGTGCAGTAGTCCATGGGGTCACAAAGAGACACGACCTAGTGGCTGAACAACAACAATGCAAATGTATAACGAAAGACTCACATCCACAATATTTTTAAGAAAAGCAAACAGACAAAAAAAAAAAAAAAAAAAAATTATTGATAAGAACAATGAGCAAAAGACCTGAAAAGGCATTCACAAAAGAAGATGTCTTAATGGTGAGTAAACAGGAGTCATTAGCCTTCAGGAGAATACTGAAGATTAAGATGACAATGAGATATCAGTACATACCCAACAATATGAATACAACTAGAAAGACATGAGACATCTAGACAGCGTATTAAAAAGCAAAGATATTACTTTGTCAACAAAGATCTGTACAGTCAAAGCTAGTTGAACAATAAAGAAGGCTGAGCGCTGAAGAATTGATGCTTTCGAACTGTGGTGTTGCAGAAGACTCTTAAGATTCCCTTGGACCTCAAGTAGATCAAACTAGTCAATCCTAAAGGAAATCAGTCCTGAAAATTCATTGGAAGGACTGATGCTGAAGCTGAAGCTTCAGTACTTTAGCCACTTGATGAGAAGAGCTGACTCATTATAAAAGACCCTGATGCTGGGAAAGACTGAAGGCAAGAGGAGAAGGGGACAACAGAGGATGAGATGGTTGGATGGCATCACCGACTCAATGGACATGAGTTTGAGCAAGCTCCGGGAGATGGTGAAGGACAGGGAAGCCTGGCATCCTGCAGTCCATGGGGTCGCAAAGAGTCGGACTCGACTGAGCGGCTGAACAACAAGAAAAACATACTATCAAATGTTGGTGCAGAAATGAAGCAAGACTGCTGGCTCAAGTGTTATCTGGTACAACCAACTTGGAAAACTCTCTAGGAGTACTTACTCCAGGTGCTCATGCCCTGTGCTGTATCCAGATACTCAGTTATGTCCAACTCTATGTGACCCTACAGACTATAGCCTGCCAGGCTCCTCTGTCCATGGGGATTCTCCAGGCAAGAATACTGAAGTGGATTGCTGTGTCCTCCACCAGGGTATCTTCCTGACCCAGGGATCAAACCCACGTCTCTTACATCTCCTGCACTGGCAGGTGGATTCTTTACCACTAATGCCACCTGGGAAGTTCATTACAACATATTAATACAAAGAAAGTGAAGAGGAACTAAAAAAGCCTCTTGATGAAAGTGAAAGTGGAGAGTGAAAAAGTTGGCTTAAAGCTCAACATTCAGAAAACAAAGATTATGGCATCTGGTCCCATCACTTCATGGGAAATAGATGGGGAACAGTGGAAACAGTGTCAGACTTTATTTTGGGGGGGGCTCCAAAATCACTGCAGATGGTGACTGCAGCCATGAAATTAAAAGACACTTACTCCTTGGAAGGAAAGTTATGTCCAACCTAGATAGCATATTCAAAAGCAGAGATATTACTTTGCCAACAAAGGTTCGTCTAGACAAGGCTATGGTTTTTCCTGTGGTCATGTATGGATATGAGAGTTGGACTGTGAAGAAGGCTGAGTGCCGAAGAATTGATGCTTTTGAACTGTGGTGTTGGAGAAGACTCTTGAGAGTCCCTTGGACTGCCAAGAGATCCAACCAGTCCATTCTGAAGGAGATCAGCCCTGGGATTTCTTTGGAAGGAATGATGCTAAAGCTGAAACTCCAGTACTTTGGCCACCTCATGCGAAGACTTGACTCATTGGAAAAGACTCTGATGCTGGGAGGGATTGGGGGCAGGAGGAGAAGGGGACGACAGAGGATGAGATGGCTGGATGGCATCACTGACTCGATGGACGTGAGTCTGAGTGAACTCCGGGAGTTGGTGATGGACAGGGAGGCCTGGTGTGCTGCGATTCATGGGGTCACAGAGTCGGACACGACTGAGCGACTGAACTGAACTGAAGTCTATGTATCCAGTTCAGAATTATGCTGAAAGGATACCCCCCCCAAAAAAATGTAAGCTGTATATTATACGATTCCATTTATCTAACATTATTTAAAAAAAACAAAATTACAGAAAAGGGGCACAGATCAGCGGTTGAGGAGTCAGGGACTGGGGGAGGAAGGGTGTGAGTACAAAGGGGCAGCACCAGGAAGCACTAAGGTGACGAACTGTCTGGATCTGCGGCATTCACTTCAGTGAAAGTACACACGCACAACTGCACCGGACCACACGCACACACATGTGTGTGCACATGTATAACTAGCAGAGTCCGAACACGCTCTGTGGACTGTAGCAATACCAATGGCCAGATTTTGTTATAGTGCCAGTTACACAAAATGTCAGCACTGAAGGTTGCATAAGGCCCATTTGTTTGCAGCTTCCTGTGGGTTTATAATTATTTCAATTAAAAAGTTTTTTAAGGGATGTCAAAAGGAAAAACCTTTCGTAATGTGTTCAGGGTTATTTACTGATAAAGTCACCAGCTGTACAGGCATCAGAGACTTGGGGGAACTCTAGCTTAAAATTTTGCAACCTCTCCCAAACCCATCCTAAAAACCTATAAAGATGCAGATAAGGAAAGGCCCCCAACAATGCTTCAACCTAATGCCAGAGGTGGAAGGACATTCACCACATGTGAGTGCAATGGAGACAATTGAGAAAAAAATGGAGATGACCAAAAGAAGGGCAGGAAAACCCTTCAACCCTCCTGCATGCCTCTATTCATGAAACCCAGGGTCTGCAGCAACTAGAAAATTGGACACCTATCTCTAAAGCCCAGACGTGGCTTTCTGAGGTGGCCAAGTGCTCACCTCGCCCCCTAGCCAAGTTTCCACAACTGTTGGATCAGAAATCCTTAAAACACAACTGGACAGGATGCAGGGGCAGGTGTGACGGTCTGACAGTGTGGGGACAAGAACAACACTGATAACAGCATATGGAGGTGACTGTAATTCCCCGTGAATTCCATCGGGTCAGACTGTCTATGAAGCAGCGGTGAGGGAAGAAGCTGGCGCCACAGAAGAGCAAAAGTATGTGAAAGAGAAAAGGCTGCTAGAAAGAGGAAACTGTACTGGGAGTCTGCACGCTGACTTGGCCAACGTCTCCAGATCTGAGGAAAGGCTTAGACTGTCTCCAGGGAAGGAAATCCGACTGGATACTGCTTCATTTGAAGCTGACTGAAGAGCAAATACTAACTTTTAGTCTGTGAAGAATAAAAATTCCACACGAAGAACATTAAAAGAAGTACACCATCCAAGAAACTCCAAAAGAAATAATGTGATTTGATGTAATAACCAGGAAAATGTTTTCCCATAAATTGTTCATCCTACGTATAGTGCAAGAGACAAGGCCTGCATTTGCCAAAAAAAAAAAAAGATATGCTAGGGGGAAAAAACATAGAAAACTAAAAATCCAAAGACATAATTAAAACATACAAATAAGGAGCTACTATTTTTGAACTATGGTCTTTGCCAATGCAGTAGGGGGAAAATAAATAAAAACCTTTAAAAATGGAAAAGAGTAAGAAAATTGTCATTATTTAGTATATACTGATTTTTGTACCCAAATCTAAGTTAATATACAAATAAATTTATAGTTAATAAGATTTTAGCAAGGTTACCAGGTATAAAATCAACATTCAAAGATCAATTGTACTCCTGTAACACTATCAATAAAGCATTAGAAAACTGAAATTAAAAGAATCACAGAAGAGCATCTAAGAAGAAATCTATTAAAAATATGGAAGACCCATATATTGAGAAATATTTTAAAAGATCTAAGAAATAAGAAGATATATCATGTTCATGGATTAGAAAACTCAATGTAAATTGTTAATCCTCTCCAAACTGATTTTCTGGAATTAATGCACCTCGAGTCTAAATTCCAGGGAAGGTTTTAAAGAGCTTGACTGAAAAAGTGAAAGTGTTAGTTGTTCAGTCGTGTCCAACTCTTTGCCATCCCATGGATTATAGCCTGCCAGGTCCCTCTGTCCATGGGATTTTCCAGGCAAGAATATTGGAGTGGGTAGCCATTCCCTCCTCCAGGGATCTTCCTGACCCAGGGATCGAACCTTAGTATCCCACATTGCAGGCAGATTCTTTCCTGTCTGAGCCACCAGGGAAGCCCAAAGAACTTGACTAGATGGTGCAAATATCTGTGTGCAGACACACACTCAGTGAATCAAGAGTAACCAAAACTATTGAAGAATAACAAAGTTCTGCTCTATCAGTTATCAAGATTTATTATGAAGGTATAATAATGATATTTTTATGAATGAGTATAAAAATGAATTAATGATAAAAAACAGAACTGAGAGCCCAAAACAAAGCCAAGCATATATAGACTCTTGATATCCAGCACATAAGGGTAGCACTGCGAAACAATGGGGAAAGAATGACTATTCCCTTTAGGTACCTACAAGAAAAAAATTAAACTGAACTTCAATCTCATATCACAAACAAACAAAATCCATTCCAAGCATATAAAGACCTAAATGAGAAAGAGAAAAAAGGTATAAGAAAGCATTAGAAAGCAATATAAAGAGTAGCAACCATAAAGAAGATTGATACATTTGACTACATCATAGTTAAGAATTTCCATTTATTAGAAGAGTCCATAGGAAGAAAAATTAAGCCAGAAAAGAAAGAATATATTTGGGACAAACAATATAAAGTCAAAACTCATACTTGAATGGATAAATTTATAAGAAAAAATTGAATAGGAGCTTCATCCAAAAAGATATTTAAATGACAAATAAATATATGAAAAGATGCTCAAACTCATTAGTACTTAGGAAATGGAATGAAATCACAATGAATTACCATTATACACCCAGTAGACTGGGCTTCACTGCTGGCTCAGTGGTAAAGAATTTGCCTGCAATGTAGGAGATATGAGTTCGATCCCTGGGTTGGGAAGACGCCCTAGAGAAGGAAATGGCAACCCACTCCAGTATTCTTGCCTGGAGCATTCCAGAAACAGAGGAGCCTGGCAAGCTATGTTCCTTGGGGTCAAAGAAGAGTCAGACACAACTTAGTGACTAAAAAACAACAACAGACTGGCAAAATATTAAAGTATGATCACACAATAGTTGTTGGGGATGTGGAACTACGGCGGCCCCACGCCATGCTGATGGAAAACGAGGATGAAATGATCGGTGAGGAAAGCAACTGAGCATTTGTTCAACAGCCAAGTTGAACCCAGTCTTTCCACGACTAACTGTACACACACCAGGAGAAACTCAAGCCCACAGGCATCAGGATGTGTGTGTAAGAGTTTTCACTGGCAACCCTTTTCATAAAAGAGAGAAACGGAAATATGTCAAATGTCCTTCAGCATTAAAATGGATAAAGAAATTGCTGAATATTTCTATGATGGAATAAAAATGAATAAACCAAAAAAGCTGAACAGTGATAGAAATGTACACAGTATGATTTCACTGAGATAAATTTCAAAAACAGGCCAAACACACCAATTTAGAAATACAAATATAAGCGGGAAAACTACAAAGAAAGCTGAGGAAATGTTAACAAAGTTGGGATGGAGGTAACCTCTAAAGTTGAAGGGTTAAATGTTGGATAGGGAGACTGACAATGGTTTGACTTCTGGAGCCAGGTGATGGTTACATAGGAATTGGTTTTATAAATACTTGTTAATGGAACATATAGTTAGTGGACTTTTTCCGTAAGTATGTATTATTTCACAATAAAAGTAGGAAATATTCTACACAAAGTAGTATGAGCAGAAATACCACTGCAGAAAATTATACCAGTGATAGTGATGTGGTAACAAATGTGTAAAGTGCATATTGAATGGACAAAAAAAACCCTGAAAATACACAAAAAAAAGGGAGGAAGATAACACTGATTTTTTTTTTTTTTTTTGGTAAACCAGGGTACTATAGAAGGGACAAAACTCATTATAAGACTAAACATACTCTTATCACGTGATCCAGCAGTCACCATCCCTGGTATTTACTCAAATGAGCTGAAAATTTATGCTCAAGCAAAAACCTGCACATGAATATTCATAGCAGTTTTATTTTTAATTGCCAAAATTTGGAAGCAACGGAGATGTCCTTCAACAAATGAATAAGGAAATGTATGTGGTGCAGCCATATAATGGAATATTATTCCACGATCAAAAGAAATAAGCTCTCAAGCAAGCCATGAAAAGACATGGACGAACCTTAAATGTAAATTGCTAAATGAAAGAAACCACTCTTTAAAGGGTACGTACTGAATGAGGCCAACCACATGACATTTTTGAAAACACAAATCTCTGAAGACATGGGTTGCCAGAGGTCTGGAGGAAGGAAGAATGAACGGGATGAACACAGGAGACTTCAGGGCAGTGAAACTATTCCGTTACACATGGCAGTTACTTGTCATTATGCCTTTGTCCAAACCCACAGAATGTTTAACAAGAAGAGTAAACACTAATGCAAACTACAGACTTTAGCTAATAAGAAGGTGGGTGTGTGCTAAGTTGCTTCAGTCGTGTCTGATTCTGTGCGACCCTCTGGACTGTGGCCCGCCAGGCTCCTCTGTCCATGGGGATTCTCCAGGCAAGAATACTGGAGTGGGTTTCCATGCCCTCTTCCAGAGGATCTTCCCAGCAAAGGGATCAAACCCACGACTCTTAAGTCTCCTGCACTGGCAGGGACATTCTTTACCACTAGTGCCATACTCTACTCAGTTGTAACAAATGTACCACATGAATGCAAGGTGTTACTATAATAGAAGCCAGAGCTGGAGGGGAGGTACATGGGAATTCTTTCCTCTCATTCTTCTCTAAGTGTGAAAAAACTGCTCTAAAATAAATGAACAAATTTCAAAATATATATTAATATAATATATATTAATTTCATATATTAAATTTTATCTTGAAAAATCAAGATATCTTGATTATCTTGAAAAATATCTTGAAAATATACTAAAACTTTCAGTATAAACTCGAATGAAAAACCTGATAGATCAAGAACCATGAAAGAAAATGAAAATTATCAAAGAATTATCAAATTATCAAAGAAAATGAGCATTATCAAAGAATTTTCTCTATGGAAAGTGTCCAGCTCAGATGAATTTACAGCCTAGTTTTTTCATACTTTCAAGGAACAGATCATTCTATGTTCCTACATGGTTCCAGGTCTTTAAAAAGATAATCCAAGTTTAAACAGATTTTTCTAAATTGCTATAAAGTTTCTTTAATGTCACACAAAATAGATTTTTTTAAGTCAAAAAGTAGTCATTTAAAGAAAATCAATACACAATAGAAGAAAAAAACAATTCTTCATGAAGACAAAACAATTTTAAATTTGTTCTTATTATTCAGTCGCTCAGTCATGGCCGACTCTTTGCAACCCCATGGACTGCAGCACGCCAAGCTTCCCTGTCCTTCACCATCTCCTGGAGCTTGCTCAAACTCATGTCCATTGAGTCAGTGATACCATCCACCCATCTCATCCTCTGTCGTCCCCTTCTCCTCTTGCCTTTCATCTTTCCCAGGATCAGGGTCTTTTCCAATGAGTCTGTGATACAAAGAAAATCCTCAAGTTTCACACACACACACACACACACACACACACACACACACACACACACTACCTCTAAGCATCGTACCTGGTAGAGGCCTCAAATCTCACCCAACCCAGGCCAAAGGCAGAGCGCTGATGGTGCTCCATTCACAACATGTACTGCTTTGCAAAACCTTCCATCATGGTGGGAAATGAGGCTTCTTTCCTACAGATCAAAGAGCACTTCCTGTGCAGGGCCCATCCTGCTGATGTGGACCATGGACAGTCAGCTTCAGCATACATGGAACACCTGTTCTCTACCCTTGAACACTAGCTGCGACCCAGTGCAGGGTGCTTGATAAACAGGTGTGATCAAAGGGCTTCCCTGGTGGCTCAGACAGTAAAGAATCTGCCTGCAATGCTGGAGACCTGGGTTCGATTCCTGGGTCAGGAAGATCCCCTGGAAGAGGGCATGGCAACCCACTCCAGTATTCTTGCCTGGAGAATCCCATGGACAGAGGAGCCTGGCGGGCCACAGCCTATGGGGTGGCAAAGAGTCAGACACGACTGAGCGACTAAGCACAGCATTCGGATCAACAGTGGCTTCTTCCAGCACCTAAGGGCATAGCCTTAGGTGAATCAGACACAGATCCTGCTCACAAGCATTCACAGCCTCCCAGGACAGAAGAGTCAGGCACAGGAATCACTGTGGTGTGAGAGAGGAGAGGACCAGGAGCATGAGGAAGAGATACAGGAAAGCAAAATACAGGTAACCAGGACAGGCTTCCTGGAGTCAGCATCAGCACAACTGTCAAGTTCTAAGAAGTCCCTTGGACAGCAAGGAGATCAAACCAGTCAGTCCTAAAGGAAATAAACCCTGAATATTCACTGGAAGGAGTGCTGCTCAAGCTCCAATACTTTGGCCACCTGATGCAAAGAGCCAACTCACTGGAAAAGACTCTGATGCTGGAAAAGATTGGAGGCAAAAGGAGAAGGGGGCAGCAGAGGAAGAGATGGTTAGATAGCATCACCGACTCGGTGGACATGAGTTTGAGCAAACTCTGGGAGATGATGGAGGACAGAGGAGCCTGGCGTGCTACAGTCCATGGGGTCCCAAGGAGTGAGACACAACTGAGCAACTGAACAACAGCAACAAGTTCTGAGGCAGAATCCAGCAAGCTACAGTCCATCAGGGCCAAATTCAGTTCACCATCTGTGTCTATATGGCCCAGGAGATAAGAATGGTTTTTATATTTTTTTAATGGTTATTTAAATACCAACATAATAGTCTCAACTTTGCTTGCTGGCCAATAAAGTGTGTAATATTTACGATCCTTTAAAAATATCTGCCGACTCCTATAACTAAGGCATGAAAAAAATCCCAGGACAGCAAATAAAAATCACAGCTAATGTTTTGTGAGAGCCTACTGTGTATGCTCCACTCTGCACACATTATTTCATCTCCACAAAAACGCTATAAAGGAGATATTATCCCCTCTTTACAGAGAAGGAAACTGGGTCATAGAGATAGTAACTAGCCCAGAGCCTCACAGTCAGTGAGGGTAGAGCCTGACCCCAAAGCTGCTTCTCCATCACCAGCTGAGATGCCTGCCCAATTCCCTTTGGAGGAAACACATGATTGAGCTTTCAGCACAGAGCATGTCTGAGAAACAAACTCTTATCTGGCTGGGAAAAAGGGAGATAGAGGCCAGAAACAGGTCAAATCATGGTGGGCTCTGAATGTCAGCCAAGGAGCTATTCTGCAGCCAATGCACGGTAAGTTCATTGCAATACTCCTCATTCAGTAGCAATATACTGAAAACAATCTACATGTCCATCACCTAGAGTTCAAATAAATTATGGAACGTCCATTCAATAGAACACCATGCAGCTTTTTTTAAAGTGCGGATCTTCCTTACTGCATCTGTCAGCTACTGCTGTGCAACAAGCCACACAAGCTCCCAGGGGCACATAGGAAACACTTGTTTCTTAGTTCCTTCAGACCAGCTGGGCTCAGCTGGTAGCTCCAGGCTGCAGGTCGGACCTGTATCTGCTTCACTCATCTCCTAGGCTCCTTGGACCAGTGGGCTAGATGCGTGTATTCTTCTCATGGAGATGGCTGGGCATAAGGAGAAAATGAAAACGAGCAAAGTCTCTTAAGCACTCAGCCCAGAATTGCACTTTTTCAGTCCACCTTATTCTATTTGCCTCCACAAAGAACATGGACAGCCCACAATCAAGGGGCTTTCAACTTTTACAAAGGAAACTGCAAAGTCAAATGGCAAGGGTGTAGATTTATAGAGATGTGAAGGCTACACCAGTAATTCAACCACTGCATACGCTATTAAAGAACAATATCCAAGATGTATTTTGGAGACTTGCCACAGATGACGCTAATCCTTAGTCACGGTGACAGCCATGTACGTAATCTCTCCCTTAAAACTAAGACTCTCTCAGGGTGAGTCCGAAACAGGAGGGAAGGGAGCAGGGCACAAGCTTTAAAAGAATGACATAGCCATTGTTGTTGTTCAGTCGCTAAGTCATGCCCAACTCTTTGTGACCCCATGAACTGCAGCACACCAGGCTCCTTTGTCCTCCACTGTCCCCCAGATTTTGATCAAATTCATGTCCATTGAGTTGGTGATGCTACCTAACCATCTCATCCTCTGCTGCCCTCTTCTTCTTTTGCCTTCAATCTTTCTCAGCACTAGGGTCTCTTCCAATAAGTCGGCTCTTCCCATCAGGTGGCCAAATTACTGGAGCTTCAGCTTCAGCGTCAATTCTTCCAATGAATATTCATGGTTCACTTCCTTTAGGACTGACTGGTTTTACCTCCTGGCAGAAGAAGGGACTCTCCGACAAAAATTGGTTAGAACCAACCAGGTACAAGATGGCAGAAGTCAACTTCCAGAGGACCTTGAAACTCATCATACTCTCCTTGTAATTTGTTGTTTCATTGCTAAGTTGTGTCTGACTCTGCGACCCCATGGACTGTAGCCCACCAGGCTCCTCTGTACATGGAACTCTCCAGGCAAGAATACTGGAGTGGGTAGCCTTTCCCCGCTCTAGGAGATCTTCCTGACCCAGGGATCAAACCCATGTCTCCAACATTTGCAGGCAGCTTCTTTACCACTGAGTCACCAGGAAAGCCTGTCCCTGTAACATATTAGTTGCTAAATGACACAACCCAGGAGCCGTGACAGTTCTGAGGCGGACCATAAACCTCCAAAAAGTGGGGGCTGGCCCAATTCCTGGAAATCTCAGCCCTCTTCTCCAAAACAATTGGAATAATCCTCCCACTCATTAGCTTATGAAATTACCCAGGCCAAAAAAACTAACCACCCCGCATTTTGGGGCTTCTCACCTTCTGAGATGGCCCACACTCTGTCTGTGCAGGGTATTCCTCCCAAAGCCCTTCTCATTTTTTGAGAGAGACCACACTCTGTCTCTGAAATGTGTGTCTCTCTAAATAAATCTACTTCTTACCTATCGCTTTGTCTCTCACTGAATTCTTTCTGTGATGAGACGTAAAGAACCTGAGTTTCAGTAAGCCCTGAGACAGGACCTGAAAGCCAGTGGGTTCAAGCCCCAATCTGGGTTGTGTGGTTTCAAATCCACATCTGACCCGAGCCCTTTGATGCCATCCACTCACATAGCTCAGTGTGCTTAATATCTGCTCTGCCCACCACCCTGAAAATGAAGCAAATGCCATCTGTTCCACCTGCCACCTTGGACATGATGTAGATGACAACCATCCTCCCCACCCCGTCATTCTGCCACATCTTCAGCAAGGCCTCAGCACGACCAGAGGAGATGCTGAGAGAATGATGGACAGGGGGTCCTGAGCCTACCCAGCTGCCCATCTGAGGCCCTGTTCTGCCCAGCTCCACCTCGAGGTGACCCCTCCTGGTCCAGACCCATGTTCCCCAATGGCTGTGCCACCTGCCTCCTGCACACGACCTCCCCTCATCACCATCCTTCTCCCTCCTGTATCTGCACATTAGGGCCCCTGCAGCTTTTCTTCCCTCCAGGGTTTTCCTCAATTTCTCAATTTCATTTTAATAAAAGAACATTATGAATAAAGTCCACAGGCCAAAATCACATCTAGGACACTCAGTGAATCAGAGCCAGAAAGGCTGCCTTTGAGAATGGGGTCCCAACTGTTCAGACAGGGCTCTGAGGTTAAGGTCAGGGGAACAATCCTGTCATCCAGAGTGGGAGACGGGGAATGGGCGTGTGGCAGAACAGGGGACAAGTTCAGACTTCAGTGTGCGCGTGTCTGTGTGTGTGTGTGTGTGTGTGTGTACATGTATTTGTGTACAGAAATGGGCCTTGAAAAGTCTTTGTGATAAACAACAAAGCAAGATTTTTTAAAAATTCTAAGTGATCTTTCTAAACACATGGTCTTTCTGTACAGTATATGGAACTATTTTCAGCATCATGTAATAAACCATAATGGAAAAGAATGTGAAAAAGAATATATATATATTTATGTGTACGTATGTATAAAATCACTTTGCTGTACATGATAAACCAAAACGACATAGCGAATCAGTTATACTTCGACTCAATAAATTGAAAAAGAAAAATCTTTGTGAAAATGCCTTTCGAATTTATAACAACTTCCAACTCTGGTAATGAAGAAATATGATTATTCAAACCAGCCCTTGTGCTAAAGCTACTAAAAAATAAATCTGGAAAAATATTTTTTAAAATACTTTTGAAAGCATCAAAGAATGAACAAGACAAGAAAGAACTCTCTGGTCCCAGATCTGACAGCAACAGAACCCAGAGAGGGAAGGCCAGACCAGAAGCCCCTCTAGCCCCGTGGCTTGTAATCTGGAGAAACAGCTGGTGTTTTATCAGCCTGTTGGGGCCAAGGGACAAAAAGTCATGCCGAGGCCCACCCAATGTGGGAATCTCATTACCACCCACAGAGTGGAAACCCCAAAGGACTCCACTCTCAGGGCAAACCCACAGAAACACAGCCCCAGCACCCCTGAGTCCTCCACACCCCCTCCGGACATGCTGGGTCCTCCCAAGGGCGATGAGCCCAGGGCTCGCCCGCCCACTTTACGACAGAATAGAATTCCCATATATTAAGTGGTTGCAGAAGTTCACTGCTGTGGAACTTCTGTTTTTATTTTAGGATGTGCTGTTAGTCCTATCTATGATTTCTTTGATGGCAAATTCTTGGTTAGAAACCCAACCCCAAATCATCACAATGTGCCTAAGGGAACATACAATTCCCTTTGTGACAATCAACTCTGTTACACGGTTTATGGGCTCACATGGCAGCCAAAAGCGGATCCTGCCTCTATAAATGTAAATTTGTGAAATGCTCTATATATGTCAAGCAGCTGTGCTGCTAAGCAGAACGCTTAGAATCAGAAAATCTGGAGTTCAAATCCTTGTTTTACAAACTGAAGGCCACATAACGGTAGGCAAATGACCCATATTACTGAGTCTCATTTTCCTCATCTGTGATATGATGACGGTAATAATAACGATAATAATAAGACCATCCACAAGACTCAGAGGGACATCAGGAGATGTGAAGTAAGAGGCCCAGTGCACAGCAAGTACTGAGAGCTCAAGTGCTTAGTACATGTTCAGTATCACGAATGTCAGCAGAAATGTCTTGGGAAATACCACAATTCAGAGTAACATACAACAGTGGTGATGGTTAATAATAATAATATTAGCCAGAGCTTGTCCGTGAGTCTAGAACAAATGGCTTTGACTATCCGGAAGTAAGTAATTGAAGGACTAATATTTTTACATGACTGTAAAACACCAGGCCTAGCATCACGTGCTTTGGGAGTTGAAGACTTGACCTCTGACCCTGGAGGCTCTGGGTTTTGTTGGGTGATAATAAATGTATACACAAGGCTGTGGGCAGCTATGAGGCCCCACAGGAAAGGAAATGAGGTTGTCTTCAAGGGAGAGGAGGTGAGGGAAGAGCAGAGAAGGCAACCGAGAGCTCCAGGAAATTCAGAAATGACCTCAGTCAAGCTGATGAGTTTGAGTTACTCAATGACTGTGTAGTTACTGTACACGCAGAAGAGAAGGGATGTGCATGTCTTCATTCCTCACCCACGAATGGTTCAGAAGAGGCAGACGACCCCAGGCCCATCCCCCTCCACTCAGAACTTGGCTACTGTGTCCGGGCCCGTGTCCTCCCAGGGCCAGAGACTGAGCTGGGGCAGAAGGCACATCAGGGACCTCACTCACCCTCTCGGACAGCGTCACGGGCCAGGGGGACGCCGTGATCATCACTGGCAGCCTTCTCAGAGCTCTTGGTTCTCATGCCTTTTCTGTTGATATTTTTACCTTAAAAAATAAATGAGAGAGAGAGAGAGCAAGAGAGATGCCTTTACTTTCCCATGTATCAGAGTCATCCCAGAATGGTGAGACTCAACCATCTTCTCCTGCAAAGCAACCATCTCCACCCTCTGCCTCCCCAGACCCTAGTGATGGCACCTTGAACTCTGAGAGGCTGGTGGTTACAGGAAAGGAAGTGTGTTATGGTGAATGCCCAGGGAAATAAACACGGTAACAAGCAAGGCACATCTGCAGGTGGCCGCTATTCAGAGGCTGCAAAACGTCCTGTGGGGGTACTTTTGACCCTCCCTGGCACTCCAGGAGTAACACTACATTTAACTGATGAAATGGATAAAACGGAGCTGGAACTTCAGGCCTCTGAGCCTGGAGCTAGATTTCCTACCATGCTGGGCTCCTCCCACCTAATTCTCTCCAAGGCCCCAGTTGAGTACCTGGAGGGGCTCTCTCTCTGCTCACAAACACCAGCTTCTTTTCAGCCTTCAGATCATATTTTCTGTCCACCAGAACTCAGTATATGTTGTTTCTCCTCTGCAGCATCCTTCCATTCACTCTTCACCTATTTCACTTCCTCTGATCTTGCAAATCCCAGCTCAACCATGCCCTCCTTGAGATGGCCTTCCTGAACTGCCCACCTAGATCACTGCCTCCTTTGATGGGCTCTGACAGCACGTGTCTCTGGTCAAGTTGCTTCTATGCGGAGCCTGAGGCAGGGGTTCCGTGCATGTAATGTACCAAGGTGGGGTCTAAGGAGAAAACGTGGGAGGAAGCAAAAGATGAGGTAGAGGCAGGAGCTAAGCTAGGCTGGGCTCCCAGCGAGAATCTGACTCAGCCTGACGCCACGGGGAGCTCTGGAGCTGACACTGCACAGAGTGTTGGTCCCACCATGAGACAAGGGGCCACCTTTCCTATGCTGGCTGGTCTCTGGCTACAGACTGATCTACTGGGGGTAGGAGAAGTCACCTTCCAAGGGTCAAGCTCCAGAGAACGGAGTAGCTGTGAGTCATCACAGCCAAGCCCCAGCAGCTGTGGGAGGGGCATGCCTGGGTGGGAAGAGGACCTGGCGGGGTGGGGGGTGGGGCGGGTGTCAGCAGCCCCCACTACAGCTCTGCTCCCCGGTCTGGGATAACATCATCACACACATACAACACATGTTGTTCTGTGCATGGAGGCAGGACCTGCGTCTGATTTTGCTCATGCTCTCCCTCCAGAGTCTGGTTAAGCCTGTGATGAACAAATGATCATGAATGATTATGAGTCAGTGAATGACCAACGAGGCAAAAATAAGGGGAGGGGAGGGTCTATGGAGAAAGATACTTAGTTTGGACTTTGAGAAACAAGCTGAAATACCAAAAACATCAAGTGGATTGTGCCAATTAATGAAGTCATTTCAGATTAAATTCTAGAGTCACCAAAAAAAAGAAGAGAGATTTATCAAGAAAACATCATCAAAAAAGTCAAGGGTGCATCGTGCCTGGCCAAGGGCAATTCTCTTTCCATCATATTCTTAGGTGATACCTGCTGGGTGTATCTTTCATTTGTAATATAAGCTAAAAAAAAAAAATCACAAAATTAAGAGTCCTCCTTGGGTCAGGGAAATCAAAAAACCAAAACACTCAGAAAGGCCAGAGGAGGAAGGCTGCCAACCCGAGTATAGCTGATGACATCAGCCTGATATCACCTGGCGTCTGTCCCATTCTCGTGGGGAGGGATGTCACAGCCAGTGATCTCCAAAGACGACTTCTTCCGAAAGAGCCTGATGGTGAGTCGGTAAAAATCTTGATTGTTTGGAAAATTGGGCGCCATAACTTTTGAGAAGGAAGAGTCTGATCTGGCAGAAAGATAAAATGGTGGTGGCGGGGGCAGGGGAGGGGGCGGCGGGGAAGTTTTACACAATGTAAGAGGAAAAAGCCAAAGTTCTGGGGAACAACATTCCATCCAACATTTCCCAGAAGCCGGACATTCATCGCAGGCCCTCCCTCTGCCAAGTCACCCTCTCTGGGGCCATAGCGGACAACACGGGAGACGGAGTCAGAGAACGCGGTCCTGCAGACGCACTCAGCCTCACTCCCCTGGGCTGGACCCTCGCCCTGCACTCAGCTCTGGGAAGCCAAGAACAGCCCAGATGTGGGGCAGATGTCCTGTTACCCCTGAGATCAACATGTGGGAAACAGAGTCCCCACAGGGAGTGGCAAAGAAGCAGAAACAGGCAGGGCCCCTGCCACCTTCTCTAGGAAGATCTACTTCTGGGATAGTTACCTACAGATGTGATTCCAGCCCCAGGCAGACAGGCTCTGCCACTGCACCGACCACATGTGTCCTCAAGGAACCCACCTCTCCCCTCCTATGCTCCATCCCCTCATCAGTTTGAAATAAGGAGACATGCTACCTGCCTCGCTGGAAGTCATGGGGCGCACACGGACGCCATATATCCAAGCACCTAGGGCAGTGCCTGACCGGCGGTGACCAGTGAATAAAAGACAACCTCCCTCTTCTCATTGTTCACATGAGTCCCGAGTTCCCACGGTCACAGAGCACCATCCCAGTGGCTGGGCAAGTAACAGCCGACACGTGGCCCATGAGTCACAATTTACAAGGCATCCTCTCATAGATTAGGGCTTCCTCTGTGGCTCAACGGTAAAGAATCCGCCTGCTGACGCAGGAGATGTGGGTTGGATCCCTGGATCAGGAAGATGCCCTGGAGGAGGAAAGGGCAACCCACTCTGGTATTCTTGCCAGGATAATCACATGGACAGAGGAGCCTGGTGGGCTACAGTCCATGGGCTCACAAGCAGTCGGACACAACTGAGCAACTGGACACACATATAGGTTCTCATGGATTGAAACGTTCCGTCTTGGCAGATACCCATTGAGGGCAGGAAACTCGCTGTGAACATTACCCTACAGATGGGAACACAGAGGCTCAGAGGAGAAGAGACCCTCCCAAGGTCACTGAGAGAGCCAGGAGGCGGCAGAGTGGGAGCCCTATGCCAGGCCTAGGCCCTTCCCAACCTCTTCTCTTGCAGCGAGAAAGGCAGCATATGGTCTGTAGAGATGAAAGGAGAGAAGTGGAAATAGTGCTCAGAGGAGGAGCCGGAGCCAAATCAACATCTCCATCTGGGCTGCATGACAAAACCGAATTCCTTAAAAGTAGCAAACGGAATTGCCAGTGGGGGCTGCATATTCTATTCTAGTCCATGGTGATAAATATCAAGCTTCTTGGTTGATAGGAAACTATATTCCCCCCTCCCGATATACAAGGAGCTTACAGTAGCAGCCCCAGAAACTGAAAAAATTCTTTGCTGCATATTTGCATTTTCCCCAGGAAATTCCAGCCCGGGAGCATCAGCACTCTTTCTCTGTCCTGAAGGATGCAGCCCTGAGCCCTGAGCCCCTCACCAGCTCTCGGGAAGGACCCCACCAGGGGAGGAAGGTCCTGGCCCCAAGCCACTGAGGGTTCTCGAAGCTCCCCAGAGAGGCCACCTCGCTGCACTGTGACAGACGATAATTTCACTTTCTCAAATACCACAGGACCAAGGAGGATGTTGCAGGAGGACGTGAAAAACCCAAACTAAGCGGTTAGAAACTGGAGCTCCCTGTGTTCGTTAGCAGGAAAAGGCTCGACACGGGGCGGGGACTGCCCTGTGCCCTCTTCCAGATCCCAAACCTGAGAGAGCCAAGGTCCTGGTGGGAACAGGTTTCCCAGGGATCAGGTAAAAGCCTGGGGACCAAAAATTTGAGTGGAGGAAGGATGTGCTTGCTTCGGTTAACTAGCGACCTGGAAGGTCTGAGCTGGAGACGGAGGCATCGGGTGTAATTTCTCAAGTTTTTTTTTTTGTTTTTTTTTTTAACCAGGACTGGACCAAAGTCTATCGATCAATCAACCAACCAGCCAATCAATCCCTCACAAGCGCTTCTTCCCACCCATACCCCCATCCCCCACTCAGCCTTGTCTTCCCTGGGAAACCTTCGAGTCAGCCCCTGGCCCTCTATGGGCCGGCCTTTTGTTCAGACGACTTGGTCTCCACCAGGGTCCCTGGGGCAGAAGGGACAGCCCATCCCAGCCTCTGGGCAGTGGCAGCTACTTTGCTGACGTACAACCAAGTAAGAAGCCCTCAGCCTTCAAAGAGACACTCCCAGAACAGCAGCAAGGTGGGTGTGCCAGGCCCTGCCAGGGGCACTGCAGGCATCTGCAGTCTCAGTTTGGGTTCTGCCTGGAACCAGCCGGGGACAAGGCTTTGTGCTGCAGGAGTGACCGGGGGAGGTGATTATTTCCTGAATCACAAATGAAGAAGGGAAGACAGTGAGACTCGAAGAAGGAGATGCCAACAACCTGAGCTGCAATGCTGGCAGGAAGCCATCAGGACTCAACGTGGCTGGGGCACCTGGAGACCCTGTGTCGAAGCTGCCTCTCACCCATCCCTCAAGAGACTGGGAGGCTGTGCCTTGACCTTCTAACCTCACACCACCTCAGGAAGCTTCTTGTTATTACTCCCCGTCACAGTGATGAATTCAAGACGTGAAGATGTCACCTGTGCCCACGAGTGGCACAGCCAGATTCTGAATCTCTCTGAATCCTGAACAACCTCTGCCAAACCCTTACTCGTGCCTCTCATGAACCAAGTATTCCATAAAAGTCTGACGTAGAGCCTTGAATTAACACCTGAAGGTGTCCTGTGTGGCTCTGACATTCCTATGATGCCCAGATCAGTAGCCAATGGGATGCCAATCAGTTACAGACACGAGCCCTTCCCGTGGCCATTCCAAGGCACCCTGATTTTATGGGTTTCATGATCCCAGGGAAGCAAGAGGAACCTCAGAAGGCCAGAGAGGGCAGAGCCACTGCTGGAGACACCAAGCCTGAGAACTCAGGCTCCCTGACCACCTCGGGGACATCCGGAGAAGACCCCCACCTCAGAATTCCAGGTTCCCAGGGACTTCCTTGGCAGTCCAGTGCTTAAGGCTCTGTGCTTCCACTACAGCAGGCAAGAGTTCGATCCCTGATTGAGGAACTAAGATCCTGCACGCCATGAAGCAGGGCCAAAAAAGAAAAAAAAATCCGGATTCCAGGGCCCAGGCTGCTGTTGCCATGAGACCTAAGACACTGTCCTCCGTGAGAGCCGGCAGTCAGGGATGCTCAGAGCACACAGGAAACACAACGGCTATCTTCAGAAGCCAGGCCTCCAACCCAGCTTCTCCAAACACACAGGTGTCTGCCCCTTCATCACCCACACACAAGCCTGGGTTTCTACAACCACGGGCACAGTGGGGAGATGTGCCAGCATGAAGAGTTGACTTTGGAAAGCATGTTGGAAACAGAGGTGGTGTCTTAAAGCTGTTTGCTGATGTACATGAGAAGAAAGACCTTTTCTATAAAAAGTCCTTTCCCTTGGAATTCTCTAGGAAGTTGATCTGGACAAAAAAAAAAAAATGGATTTAACTCTTCCAGAGAGCATATAATACCATGATGCAAAGATTTCTTGCTATTTGTTTAGGTGTGCCTATAGCCTTGTGATTGCTTTTAAAGTATGCAGGGAAACATTTACAAACACATGCTCCTAATCCTCACACTCCAGCTTGGCCCAAGAGATGGCATTTCCAACCGAAGGGCGAAGCGCGCAAGAAGCCCTGAAGGGTGCTGAAGCAAAAGCTTAAAAGTGAAGCTCTTTCCAGCAACTAGCTGGCAATGCATAACAGAAAGGACTTTGTTTACAACCAAATATGCTCATATAACAGCTCTCTGATTATCGCCAGCCCCTCCCCTTCCCGGGCCAGAGTAGAACACAGGACAAAGTACAAACTTGCCAATTCTGGGCACAGACACACCAACAAACGTGGCTCGCTGCCCACTCTGTGAATTCCACGGGCTCGAGACAGAGGGTCAGAGCCATGGGTGTGATGCAGGCGAGCGTGTGTTCCAATAGACGTGCATGCTCCCCAGCCCTTGAAGGAAGCAACCAACATGTAGGAACCCAAAAGTTCAAGGCTACTTCCAGCCCAAGGGAAGAAGGAGAATAAAACATCTTCAAATCACCTACTGAGTCTTGTTTATGAACTCATCTGTTTTTCACGACCTCTTGGGACAGCGAGCAAAGCGAGTCAGTTATGTAACTATGGTTTACTTCTCTGATGCCTATTTTTTCCCTCTAAGAGGAGTATGGTTCCAAACCAAAGCCATCAATTTGAAGATGACATGGAAAGTACACCCCACATCCACTCGCATGCCCAGACTGTGGTCCCGCATCTCACTCTTCACCCTAGGATGATGAAAACGGGGCCCAGAGACTCATTCTTTGGACCTCCAACTGCAGGGGTCTAGAAAATATTGAATTTGGCGAGAGACAGTTGAATAAATGGAATTAGAGAAAAGCAGCTTGCCAGGTCCTTGTGAGGAAGAACATTCTAGCAATCAGTACTATTTATCCAATGAACAGGCAGCCTTTCAAGGTGGTGAGCACCCGTCAGTGGAAACATAGGCGCCTAGACCAATGTAGAAGCCCAAGATGGAGCTGCTTTTGCCCACGATGCCACATTACCAAATTTAAACTTACATAAACTTCTTGGCACGAACAATCCCTTCCTAACCAGAAGTATCCAGTTAATTCCCAAATGCCAGGTCAACTCTGGGTCTTCTCACCCCAAACAAAGTTGACTGTGTCACCCCAGCCAACCAGATATTTTCTATTTTCTTCTCCTTGCTCTTTGTTCTATAAAAACTTCCTGCCTTCTGCCCCATTTGCCATTCCCCACACGGAGACTGCCTGCCCACTTCATGAACTGCTAAAGTTAGTATCACCTAAATAGTCTTCTTCAACCGATTTTTAACACCAAGTAGCCTGCTGGCAGGAACCTTGCAATGAATAAGAATTTGCTTACAATGAACACTTAGGTTCCTTGAAGATCTACAATTCTGGGATTTGCTGATGTTCACAACGAGGGCCTCAGAAACTGTACGAGACTGAGTCCTACTCAATCACAGACAAGGAATTCCACAGTCCTGTATCCTGATGGGGTGGGGGTTGGTTCTGTGAATCTATAGACGTGAAACAGTGCAGAACTACACACACAGACACACACTCTCATACACACACCCCCGCATACACACAAAAGTGCACACGAAAACTGGGGAATGTCAGGTGATGCTAGTGGTAAAGAACCCGCCTGCCAACGCAAGTTAGACGTAAGAGACACAGGTTCAGTCCCTGGGTGGGAAAGGTCCCCTGGAGAAGGAAGTGGCAACCCACTCCAGTACTCTTGCCTGGAAACCAAGGCATGGGCTGAGGAGCCTGGCAGGCTGCAGTCCTTAGGGTCACACAGAGTGGGACATGACTGAAGCGACAGCACATCCTCTGAAAGTTAAAAGTATTGTACCAATGTCATTTTTCTGTTTTGATACTGTATATAGCAGTGATCCTTAGCCCACTGGTGACATGTGACAATGTCTAGAGATATTTTTAGTTGTCACAACTCGGAGGAGGGTGCTATTAGCACCTTGTGGGTCAAGGCCAGGCATGTTGCTAAACATCCTACCATGCATAAGACAGCCTTCCACACACACACACACACACACACACACACACACACACACACACGGCAACGCCACAGTGTCAATACTCCCAAGGTGGAGAAATCCTGTACTGTAGTTCTAAAAGGTGCTATCATTGGGGGAAGCTGGAAGAAGGGTACACAGGATCTCTCTGCACTATGTTTACAATTTCCTTCCTGTCTATACTTATTTCCAGGTAAAAACCTTAAAAAAATGTAAGATTCCACTCTATTTGGTACATAAGGGCTCTACTCTGGAATCCATCAGTCACTCATGGAAAAATGCAATACTCTCAATTAACCAAAAGATTCAGCTATCCAAGCCACTTCCAGGAGAATGTCGGCCCATGAAAGCCATTGCACATTGGTGGCATGAAAAAACAGCCAAGAGTCAAAGCCAAACTCACATCAAGATTGAATGCCCAATGCCCTTGGCCCCTTAAGTAAACCTTCCTATGGGATTCAGACAAGACTCCCCCTAGACCCAGAGACACAGAGCATCTACCTCCCATCTTCTCTTGAGCCCAGCCTTTATGTACGATACAAGCTATGTGGCAAATATTTTATCATCTGGGAAGACAAAGCACATGAGAAAATTCTCAATGAGCAGTTATACATGCTCTTACATTCTTCTTCTCTAAATCTAACCCCTCACTCCCACCTCAGTGCCTAGACAGTGCACCACCCACCCAGTCCAAAAGCTCACAGTAAACATTCCCACTGTGGCCCCTAAGAATACTATAAGTGCCGTCCTAAGATATTAGTGCAATCCGCTGATGAAATGGTCCAACACAGAGATGAATGCTTCTGTTACATCACGTGTGTTGTTGTTTAGTTGCTCTGTCGTGTCCAACTCTTTTCGACGCCATGGACTGTAGCCCCCCAGACTCCTTCGTCCATGCGATTTTCCAGGCAAGAGTACTGGAGCCCAGGGATCAGACCCACGCCTCCTGCACTGGCAGGTGGATTTTCTACCACTGAGCCACCAGGAAAGGAGCAGTACCTGTATCAAGCCACCCCTTAAGGGAGGCAAAATCATTTTCTCTTACTGTAATTTCACTGCACAAAACTATCACTCAGCAAAGTGATTCTTAACCAGACTCTCTGACCTCTCTGACTTCAGGTTCAGGATAGAGGGTTCCACTGGTCAAGGGCCAAAAAGATGAGGATGGGGAGGATCAGAGCTAAAAGTATTGGATCAAGGTCACATTTTGCTTGTCAGAGTTGGGCAGGGGGAGTCTAAAAAGCCCCAAACTGTTTATTAGAAACACACCCTGAAATGGTAGCAGGCCTGGAGGTTGAGTCTCTGGAGCTTCCTGTGTTCAGTTTGGGGAATCAACGACGCTGCTCTCGACACACCTGCAACTACCCTCTGAGCATCCCATTCCAGAGTGTTCCAGGAGAGTGGGGCGAGGCCTTTTTGCTCTCCCCTCCCCCAGGGCCTCACCCGGCACCTGATGCTGAGCAGGTTCCTGGTAACGACCTGCAGAATAACGAACAGCCCAGAAGGGACCAGAACAACCGCAAGCTGACACACGACAAGCTTTTGTTGAAAAGCTCCTAGGACAAGCGACAGAGTAAAGCGAGGCAGCCGTCACGTGCGGAGGAAGATGCTGGGGTCAAGAAGCTGAGTACTGAGCCCCAGGACTGGGATGCAGTGCAGTCCTCGGACTCTCAGTCAAGCCTGGGGCTTCCCCCACGTCCGCCTGGCCACCCCCCAGTACGTACCAGAACCTAACAGATGTGTCTCCCACCCAACTCGACCCACCATGCCCAGCGCCACACCAACCACATGGCAGATGCTAAAAAACAAAAACACATCCCAGCTTGATTCACACGACCAAACAAAAAAGCCCTTCAGTTAAAAGCACAGGAGAAGGGCCTCCAGAGCTGCCACACCACCTTGCGAGTGACCCTGAGCAGACTGCTGACACGGTCAGAGCCTCAGTTTCCTCATCTGCAAAGTAACAAGAATATCCACCCCTCGGAGCCCGTGAAAGAAATAAATGAGATGGTTGCCCATAAAACTCCTAGCAGGGTCACAGCGAATAGTCTACAAATATGACTGCCTTGTCCCACTTCCATTCCTATTATTAAACCAGCGTGGTTTTTACAAATCTTAATAGGCATAATTGCCCAGAAAATATGGGGAATGCTGGCTCTGTGCAGGGTGAAACAACTCACAGAAGGGCCTGCAGGTTCACAGTCACCCACAAACTCAAATCCCTGGAGAAGGAAATGGCAACCCACTCCAGTATTCCTGCCTGGAAAATCCCCTGGGCAGAGGAGCCTGGCAGGCTACAGTCCATGGGGTGGCAAAGCGTCAGACGCGACTGAGTGAGTGAGAACACAGCACACTAACTCGAATATGGCAGGACCCCTCCCGCTCCAGGTAAGTGCAGAGTTGCTGCTGCGATGGCCCCCACGACTTAGGAGTTCCTGACCCTCATCTCTGCTCCTTCCCCACGGCCTCCTGCTATCCTCAGTGAGGAGTTTAACCAGACAAAGGTGATGCGCTCCTGCCAGGAGCTGTGTAACGGTGCCACCACCGGCACGAAGCTCCTTTCAAGGGAGGCCGTTCCAAGGCCGGGGAGCTTGGCCACAGTCCTGCTCTCACTCCTCAATCCTGAAATATTAGGACCGCAGCCCTTTGCAATTTGAGCCCAGGATACAATTAAGAGAAAGTCCTCTATTCACAAAGAGTGTAAGAAACTGAATGGAAGCTATTTCCCCAAGACTCGGCAGGCAGAACATGGGGGTGCGTTTGAGAGGGGTGGGAGGGGTGGGTGGGTCCGAGGGGGCCTCTGGGCTTCCTGAAGTCCAGCAGCCCGGGCCCTCCTGGGGCTGCAGCCCAAGGCTCCCCAGCAGAACCGCTGCCATCCTAACCGCTTCCTGGGCAGAGGATTCAAGGGACCCACAGAAAACAGGATGGGGGGAGCTTTCGAGGGGACCTTGGCTGGGGAAGGGCCGGCCAGCTGAGTTCTCCCCAGAAGGCCACTATGCCAAAACAGACCCCCACTGGTCACATTACCAAATTGGAAATTCACTCTCAAGAAAACGTCCTGAGAGAAGACTGAAGAAGTAGGCAGTAAGATCCTTTTCCCAGTAAATCTCAAACTTGGCGCTGAGGGACCCGCTCCCCAGGCAGCTGAGAAGGGCAGCTGGTCAGGTTTAAGTTCTGGGGCGCTAGCACGGGCCTCGGGACGCGCGGTCAGTGCCTAAGGAGGTGGGGGCCGCGATGGGGGCAGTTCGCGGGGCTCTCTCATCCCAGACACACGCAGAGGGAAGCCAGCTGTCGCCCCAGACCCGGCAGGCCACCGCCGGGACAGGCACACGGCCACGGGCGCCCCCTCGGGCCGCCCAGCGCCGCGAGTTACCTTACCTGGCCGAGGCGTCTGCGGAGCCAACTTCTCCCTCTTGGGAGCTTTCTTGGGCTTAGTCGTCGCCTTCTTGGGCGGCCTGGGCTGGGGTGGCCGCGGCCCCCGCTCCCCCGCCCCGGGCCCCGCGGGCAGCGGCGGCGAGAAGGGCTCGGGCTCGGGCTCCCGGCGCGCGTAGGAAGGCTCCAGGCTCCAAGTCTCCTGCACGTCGTCGTTGGGGTCCTCGACGGCTGCGCCCCGGGCCCCGACCCTGGCCGGGGCCACCGCCAGGAGCGCGAGGGCCAGCACCAGCGCGGCGGCCCCCCGGCGGGCCATGCCCGCTCCGCCCCGCGCCCCGGGCAGGGTCGCGGGCGCCGGGAGCGCCGGGCGGGCGGCGGGCGCGGACGGCGGCGCGGGGCAGGGGCACCGGGCGCTCAGCAGCACAGGGTGCGGAGGCGGCCGGCCGGCGGCGCGTGTGACCCGCCCGCCGGGTTGGGCTGGGCTGGGCTGGGCCGGGCTGGGCTGGGCCGGGCCGGGCCAGGCGGGCAGGGGCGCGCCAAGGCTCGGGGCGGGCGCAGGGGGGCCGGCCCCGCCCTTCCCTCCTCCCTGCCTTTCCTGCCGACCCCGCGGTGGCTGGCCCTGGGAACCATCCATCCCGTTGCTGCTGCTAAGTCACTTCAGTCGTGTCCGATTCTGTGTGACCCCATAGACATCAGCCCACCAGGCTCTCCTGCCCCTGGGATTCTCCAGGCAAGAACACTGGAGTGGGTTGCCATTTCCTTCTCCAATGCATGAAAGAGAAAAAGTGAAAGTGAAGTCGCTCAGTCGTGTCCGACTCTTAGCGACCCCATGGACTGCAGCCTACCAGGCTCCTCCGCCCATGGGATTTTCCAGGCAAGAGTACTGGAGTGGGGTGCCATGGCCATCCCGTTAACTGTCTCCAAACCGCTTCCCTTCCCCTCACCTCCCTCAGAAGCCGGCCGGTGCTGGGAGCCTGCTTCCCCAGAGATTCCAAGGAGTGTCCATCCGAAGGGGCGCTCCAGCTGCCTTACAGGTTGGGGAACTGTGACCCCCGGTGGCCCAAGGTCCTAAAGCAAATAGAGCCCTGAGCCTAGCCTCCAGCTCTCCTGACACCTGCCTCTTCCCTGGTTCCACACCAGACACGGGTTCCCCACTGGCCAGACAAACCTTTCCCCCTCACCTGACCGTGATCTTATTTCAGGCACCGTGGATGGTCCCCAGGTCCCCAGGGTTCCTTGGAGTCAAGTTAGTCACCGCGGGGCCTAGCATCCCTGGAAGTTCCTGTCCTTAAGTGCTAGACTCAGTCGTGTCAGACTTCTTGCGACCCCATGGACTGTAGCCCTCTGGGCTCCTCTGTCCATGAGATTTCCCAGGCAAGGGTACTGGAGTGGGTACCCATTCCCTTCTCCAGGGGATCTTCTCGACCCAGGGATCGAACCCAGGTCTCCCTGGGAGATTCTTCACCCTCTGAGCCACCAGGAGCCCTGATCTGGTCTGAGAAGTGACTCTGCTGGCTGGGGAGAGAGCTGGAACCCTCCTAGGACTGCCATCCTGGTAGCCACAGGGCACATTTGGGTCATCAGGTGAGCAGATTCCTGCTCCAGGGCCCACCAGGCTGGCAGGGAGCTCACTACCTTTTGAAAAAAGTACCATCCTGCCCCCAGTAAAACTCTGTGTTCATCCTTCAGGCCGGGATATTGGGGAAGTGTGGCCTGCACTGGCTGCCTATTGCGGTTGTAACAAATTACTACAAGTTTAGTGGTTTAAAACAATACATACTTATTACGGGACAGGTCTACAGGTTAGAATCTGAGTGGGCGTCCCCAGGCTAAAATCCAGGCTCCAGTTCACAAGCTGCCTTCTCTAGTGGGGCCTCCAGGGAAGAATCTTCCAGGCTCACACGGGCGCTGGCTGAGGTCAGTTCCCAGAGGTGGTAGCCCTGAGGTCCCATTCACTGGCCGGTCTTCACTCCGGGGAGCTGCCTGTGTGCCTTCTCTTGCCGTCTGCGAGGAGCTCCTTGCAGCCTCTCTCTCTGGTGCTCCCACGTGTGCCCTGCATCTCAGAGCCAGTGCTGGCATGCTGAGTCACTCCAGTGGCCCCAGCTGTCTCCCATTCTGCCACATCTTCCCTCCTCCCAGCTGGGGAAAATTCTCTACTTGAAGTGGTCCTGTGATCAGATGGGTCCACTCATAATCCAGAATAATTCCCCTCTCTTAAGGTGGTGACGTCGTTCACATTTTGCCAGGTAACCTACTCGATTCACAGAGCCCCAGGATTTGGGCAGGAGTGTCTTTGGGGGCTTTTTCTGCTGACCCCAGGGACAGCCTGACCCTCAACCCTTGGTTGGGCTGTCCACTGCCAGTCCCTGGGATCCTGCCATTCCAGGGTGCCACTGAGCTGAGTCTGGGCAGCCAGGCAAGTCCTCCTCTTTTCTTTGAAGCTATACTTTTGAGCCCACACTGTGGGCAGACTTGGGCTCTCCTCTGCCTCTGGCCTCCCTCATTTACCAGCTCATTTTCTCTCCTTGTCCCCACTTAGAGCAATGACCAGGCTGCCCTTTAAGGCAGGTCTTCTGGGCTTCCAGGCCTAAGCCAAAGCAGAATGGCTGCGGGGTGGGAGATGCAGCTAAAGTGGGCCCTGCCCTATCTCCGAGGGTCGGGAGTCCCTGGACCTGGTTGTCGAACCCCTCAGAACATTCTGGAACACAGAGCCAGCAGAAGTCTCCAGAGTGAGAGAGGAAGAAGGCCTCCTTCCCCCCTCCACTCTCCAAGTGGCCTGGGCTGAGCTGGTCCATGACCCATTTCTGGATGCTTGCCCACCCTCCTCTGGAATATATCTCCCGGGCTCACTCAAGGGGCTCTTTTATCTACAGCCAGGCACTTCAGACAAAAAATAAGTCCACACAGAGCTTCATTGGCAAAAAGTCAGCAAGTGATACACCCAGAAGTTCCAGCTAGCCGGCTATACAAAGCACAAGCAAGAGAATCGCCTGGAATCCTCCATCTAGGCAGGGTTGCCCCCCTGCACTGCCTCCACCAGGGACCCCAGAGCTGGCTAATATACAAGCCCCACCCCAGACCCACAGGGTCTCCTGGGGTGGGATTGGCCACGGCCATGTCTAGAAACTCCTCACATGATTCTGATACAGTTAAAGCTTGAGACTAACTTTCTCCCTCCCATTCTTCAGGGAAGGAAACTGAGGCCCAGAGTCACCTACACATGCAAAGTAAACTACTGCCAGTCAGGTTAAACCCTGCTTTCCTGCGTTAATCCAACAGCTAACGTCAGACACCCTGCATCTTGATGGACGCAAACCCAAAGGTTTTGAAAATATGTTACTTTCATGGCACCCCTTAGGTAACTAAGATAGCATACACCTACTCTGTGGCATCTGGTAAACTATCAGAGAGTGTCCCACTCAAACGTGATTCTCAACACATCCCTCAATCAGGAAATGAATCCCACTAATCGCTGTTCTCTGCGTTATTGCTTGCTTGTTTGTTTTCCATGGAGAAGCACATAATTAAAGCAAGCAGAACAAATAGAACAAGAATTGGCACTGATGCCAGTTCTCCCAACACGTAGCAGCCCGCTGTGCGGTTCCTGGAGCCGCCTTTGTCTTCCTCTGATTCTCCATCACTAGGGCTGACTCGCCTGGAAATGCTCAGGGCACAGCCAGAGTTCATCAAGTTTAGGACGAGGGGTGGCCAAGCTGACCTCATTCTCCTGTTCACCAAGTCTCATCCTGCTTCTCAACCCCAGCCTGTCTGTCAAGGAGGAGTCCTCATGCTTCAGCTTCCCAGATGAAGACTTTGCCCCATCTGTACTCTACCTGCTAAGACAGCCCACGTGTTTCCTAGTCCTGTTGATTCTTCTGGGACATTAATCTTCTCTTCCTCTCTTCCGACTGGCAGTACCTGGTCCATTGTTCAGCACCCCATCCCAGATTACCGGAGCACTTGCTTAGCAGGTCCCCCTGCTTCTGGTCTCTGTGACGTGCTGTTCACCCCACATGAGAAGCTACCAACTTTCTCCCTGAAACACCCATTTATAATCTTGCTCTCCTATTGAGGAACCCAAACTGCTTACCCAGCCCGTAGAAACCCAACCCCTCTGTGCACGACTCACATACTCATCTCAGCTTAGCTCTCCCAGAACACCAGCCGGCAGCAAACACAGGAGCGCTCTTCATCGTCCCTTGTACAGAGTCTTCAGCTCAGTTCAGTTCAGTCGCTCAGTCGTGTCCAGCTCTTTGCGACCCCATGAATCGCAGCATCCCAGGCCTCCCTGTCCATCACCAACTCCCAGAGTTTACCCAAACTCATGTCCATCGAGTCAGTGATGCCATCCAGCCATCTCATCCTCTGTCATCCCCTTCTCCTCCTGCCCCCAATCACTCCCAGCATCAGGGTCTTTTCCAATGAGTCAACTCTTCCCATGAGGTGGCCAAAGTATTGGAGTTTCAGCTTTAGCATCAGTCCCTCCAATGAACACCCAGGACTGATCTTTAGAATGGACTGGTTGGATCTCCTTGCAGTCCAAGGAACTCTCAAGAGTCTTCTCCAACACCACAGTTCAAAAGCATCAATTCTTCGGTGCTCAGCTTTCTTCACAGTCCAACTTTCACATCCATACATGACCACTGGAAAAACCATAGCCTTGACTAGACGGACCTTTGTTGGCAAAGTAATGTCTCTGCTTTTCAATATGCTATCTAGGTTCGTTATAACTTTCCTTCCAAGAAGTAAGCATCTTTTAATTTCATGGCTGCAGTCACCATCTGCAGTGATTTTGGAGCCCCCAAAAATAAAATCTGACACTGTTTCCACTGTTCCCCCATCTATTTCCCATGAAGTGATGGGACCAGATCCTATGATCTTAGTTTTCTGAATGTTGAGCTTTAGGCCAACTTTTTCACTCTCCACTTTCACTTTCATCAAGAAACTCTTTAGTACCTCTTCACTTTCTGCCATAAGGGTGGTGTCATCTGCATATCTGAGGTTATTGATATTTCTCCCGGCAATCTTGATTCCAGTTTGTGTTTCTTCCAGTCCAGCGTTTCTCATGATGTACTCTGCATATAAGTTAAATAAACAGGGTGACAATATACAGCCTTGATGTACTCCTTTTCCTATTTGGAACCAGTCTGTTGTTCCATGTCCAGTTCTAACTGTTGCTTCCTGACCTGCATATAGGTTTCCCAAGAGGCAGGTCAGGTGGTCTTCAGAATTTTCACAATTCTGAATCTCTTTCAGAATTTTCCACAATTTATTATGATCCACACAGTCAAAGGCTTTGGCATAGTCAATAAAGCAGAAATAGATGTTTTTTTGGAACTCTCTTGCTTTTTCAAAGATCCAGCAGATGTTGGCAATTTGGTCTCTGGTTCCTCTGCCTTTTCTAAAACCAGCTTGAACATCTGAAAGTTCACGGTTCACGTATTGCTGAAGCCTGGCTTGGATAATTTTGAGCATTACTTTACTAGCATGTGAAAGGGATGCAATTGTGCGGTAGTTTGACAGAGTCTTTAAACTCTTTATAAACTGGTAATTATTGAAATCTTATTTTGCATATTCCACAGACACAATAGAGTACAAGAAAGACAGAAAATTCTCAATAAGTCTTTGCTGCATGACTTATCCTGGCTGAGGGCCTTTCATGGCATTGGGAAAGAGTGCTTCTTTCTGAGACCTTTCTGTTCTTAACCTAATAAAGCATTTATTTAACTTAAGTCTAAGACCCTAACAAAGGGCTATTATCATCTCCCAATAGTGTAAGCAGAGCTCAGTAAAGTGCTAACTTATCTTGGATATTTGCCAAGCTATAAGAGCAACCCTTCCAGCTGGGTGTAATAGCTGGAGCAAATTTGGAAATCAAAATGGCAGCTCAGGATTCCTTCTGTTCTCTGAATTCTTCAAATGGTATTTTGTTTGATTTTTTAGGTCAACTCATTGCTTGCTTCAGCTGGGAATCTGTTATGTGTATTTCTGTTAAGCAAGGTAAGCCAATGTTTATTCATTCATTCATTCCTGAGACTCAGGATTCTGCTAAGCCAATTTCTGTCCCACAACATAAATCCGTACTTGTCAAATAATCCTCAAACACCTTACAGAGCTAATCATTTTTCAAATATTTATGAACCCCACAGAGAAGATTTATATGTTAAGCTGCTTGACAAGGAACAATAAGAGTATACAGGTCCAGAGAACATTCTGTTGAAGCAAATGTTGTCAACACATCAATACTTTTACAGCATTTTCATAACGAACTTTCACACCTGCTCATTTCCCTAATTATCCCCTAGACGTTTACACTCAGAGAGAACGAAAATGAAATTGTTTTTTTTTTTAAGATCAGTAATTTGAAAAAGTATCCGCTATATAAAGAAAAATACACGTTCAGGCACAGTCATTGCTAAAAATATAGTCTCAAGATAGCTGCTCACAAAGAGAGATACTAAGTTGTTATGGCAACGATGATTATAATTACAAAGCTGGAGGGTTTTTCCTGCTCATTACTCTGTTGAGATGTGGTGGTTTCGATGCCAGTGTCCTTTGTAATGTCCTCAGTCTCATTACTGCATAATTACCCATTTCATATTTAATTTTCAACATGCTTGTTCTCACTCTTAGGCTCTAGATTCGGCGTCTTTTGATAAGCCTTATTCTGAGCTCATGGTTCCTCCTCCCCTCTCTGCTCAGTTTCTCTCTTCAGTACCGCCTTTGCTTTGTGATTTCAGCTTTAGTTTGACCTGGGGAAACTTGCCTTGGCTTGAGATATTCCACTTGTAAGCATTAAGATGCTGTTGTCAAAACTGTTAAGAAATCATGCCAACAGACACCTGGGGAGACATTGAACTCAGATTAGTCAGAGGCTGCTCAGCATTCCTGGAGATTCAGCATTTCTTGGTCAGCTACTACGTACAGGACAGTATGTTAGATATGACACCTCTGACCTTTGTGAGGGTTTCACTGTTTGTGTATCCCCTCCCATCTCCATCCCTCTTGGTGAGTCTCTGGTCCGGTGGTCCTTTGTCTGCATCCTGCTGGAGTGAGCTCCTTGCCCTCTGATTTCTGATTGGTTATGGTCAGTGAAAGGTGTCAGCAGGAGATAGGAGGATGGGAGAGAGAGAGATGTAGGTACTTCTCCCCCCAACCCTTCCACATCCCTCCCCACTTTGGTCCCAGGGGTGCAATTGGTAGCTGCATCTTTGTGTTGCCTGGAAGCCTCTTCCTCTGCTCCTGTTCTGCAAGCTGATGGGCAGTAATGACTTCCTGTAGATCTAAGCCTGCTCTCACTAGTCTCTGGCCCATCACATGGTCCACAATGCACTTAGGCACAGGCCCCTGGTGCTGGTCACAAAGGATTCTTGGGGTGGCTTCGGCCACTAGCACATCTTTAGCCCCACCTTCCAGTGGAATTGCTTAGGATCTAAATTCCTCAAATTTGGAAATTCTGGAGCTGCTCCTATGGTCACCTAAAGCATGAAACCTTAAAGAGAAAGAGCATTAATCTCTGCGGAATCACTAATTGCATGAAAGGGCGCTCACTGGGGACTGTGGTTGAGATTCTGTGCTTCCACTGCAGGGGGCGCGGGTTTGATCCCTCATTGGGAAACTAAGGTCCCGCATACCACACAGCCAGAGAAAAGGAAAGAGAGGGATGCTCAAAGTTGTTAGTAATCAGAGGAACAGAAATTTAAATGATGAGGCATCCACTGGCAGCTATTAGTGGCAGAGAAATGAGAAAGCCGGAGAGTGCCAAGTGCTGGTGATGACGCAAGGTTATAAGACCCCCTCCCCAGCTTTGCAGGTGGGCATGGGGGCAGGTGACCTCCATCTGGAAGGCAGACTCATTTTCCCTGATGCATTCCTAATGAACTCGTGCCCACCGTGCCTGTGTTGTTTATTTGTACAAGAGAAGACATTAAAGATTATGGACCCAATGGAAAAGAAAAATTTATCTGGGAAGTATTTTTTTAAATCCCTAAAATGCTTGTACCAACAGAGAATACTGTATTAACCAAGATGCAGATTACAGAAACAATGTCTACCTTGCCATTTGAACACAGAATACCAGCTTAACTGGTTTTTTTCTTTTCCACCAAATTGAATAAACCAATCAATTATATGGCACCATCTTCTAGAGTCAGCCAAAATTAATGATTTGGTAATGCCAATTAATCTTTTATTCTTCCATAACTTTCTAGTGACTTTTAGGGAGTAATAGATATAGGAATAGGGCAATATTCCTATAAAATAATATTCCTAAAAAATAAAAAGTGTTTGTAATATATACCCTTTTGCCATGCAGAGACTGTATTATATAAGTAACCCTGAACAAAAAAAAAAGTAGATCCTGTTCTCAAGCTACAGTAACCTGATTGAGATCACAACACTGATCATATATCCAAAGAAGAGCAGAGTAGTTTTTTTTTTATTATTATTATTCAGTTTAATTACATCTACCCTTAAGGGCACAATCAGGAAACACAGTTTTTTAAAAAATCTTAGCGCATTCCTTCACACCTGGGTTTCACTGATGACTCAACCCAAGCTGTAAATCACATGCTGAAAGGCAGAGTGCTTTAGAGGGGCTCAGGCGTAAAGGATGGAGCTCCTGGGAGCCACGAACACTTCTTTCCCTTCCCCTCAGCACGTTTTCTCCTCCATGTGGAAAGGAGGGTAAGTCGTCACATCCAGTTGTAAAGTCTGTAGCTAAGAATCCATTTCTACTTCTAAGAAGGTTGAAAATCCGATGCTTTGTGCATCCAGCCAAAATTGGCAGCCGCTGTAACGACCTGGATAAAATTCTTAAATCTCTTTTAAAACCAAGCTTCCAAAGTCCAGTGGATAAAACAGAAAGCCTGTTTGTTTATTGTTTCCATTCTCCATCCCAGGGGGTGAGGGCTGTTCAGTATTCAAGTGTTTAAATTTCATATGTATAAACAGCCTCCAAACATGATTACCTGTCCAGGAGAGGCCCATCTGAGGACCTGCAGCCCGGGGCACTAATAGGTAACCCATCAGAGGCAGACCAACCTGGGCCTGAGGTCCTGGCTCACCCTGAGTCTACGCCTCACTAGCTGGAGCAGGGGCTGACTGTGCCATCCTGGCCTCAGTTTATGCATCTGTGAAGTGGGAGAATCTGATCCTGACCTAATAGAGAATCGTGGTGAGACTTTAATAATATGATGCACATAACTGCTTAGCTTGAAGCTTGGCATGTAGTAGGTGCTAAGGGAGGGTAAGCTGCTGCTCTTAGTTGCTGTGTTTATCTTGTCGTATTGGACATGGCGCATGCTCATCACTGTCTAATGGAGAAAGGAGACCCCATACCGTACACTCCATCTTTCCTGGTGTGATCCTCCCTCTGACTTTTGCACAGATTTTGCCACCACCTGGATGCTCTCTGGCCCTTCCTTTCCTGGAAAACTGTTTGTACTCCAAGATCCCCTCCTGGGGAAGCCCTCCCTGACTGCAGGTCCTCTCCCCTCCCGCCAGGCTCGCACAGCACCCTCCACGTGGCTCCCACGACCCTCAGGCAGTTGCGAGTTACCCACTGCCCAACGAGCTCCTCTAAGGAGAGGGCGCAGAAAGCACTTGGCTTGTCTCCCACACGCAGAAGGTGCCTGGTACTTGCTGGCTGCATGTCTATATGAAAAGCTCTTAGCAGCATAAAAAGCCTGCTTGTCCTCTGGGTCCCCTTCAGTACCTGTCCCAGTGCCTGTCGTACTGGAGGTGCTCAGTAAGCAGTCATGCAATGAAATCGACTCTCGAAATTCATATCATCCGGACTGCATTTTTCTCCGAGTGGCCCATCCAGCCTTCCAGTGCAGCCTGGTACCTGAGACACCCACCTATCTTTTACCATCTTTGCCACCTTTGTGCCACCCAGCCCTCTGGTCCTCCGCTGACGTGGGTGAAGCCCTCCTAGGGGTGGGTGTGCCCATGTGAGGAAGAAAACCCTGATACTTCTGCAAGACCAGAGACCAGGGAACCCTCCTCCCTGTCTCCCAGGGATGGAGCTCAGGAGCTGGGGGAGAGGCTTCGCTGTGTACAGAGAGCACTCCCCAGCTGTCCTGGCCACTTTAAATTTTACAAGGGATCTTGTTCTTGAAGGAGGAAGGGAGGAAAAGCCAGAGCCAAAGCAATAAAATTTTTAAACACCCCAGAGATCCAAATTAAACAAGGTTTGCCAGACACAGCTACAGCTTGACAAAAATAGGAGATTTTAGGCCTCTGACATGGGTTAGCCTGGCCAGACCTGTCCATCGCCCATTGATTCTCACACAGTTAGAGGAGCTTCATGAGTTTGTCCCATCTCAGCTAAAGCGGCTCTCAGCTACTTCTTTGTAAAAAAAAAGTTAACGAGGCTTATAAAGTGAAATAAAAATAGCATAGCAATTAAAATCAACGTACAAGCTTTTCTTCTTCAAATGAAACCTTTATAGATATTAGTTGTATAAATGAAATCCCTTTCAGCCTTTAGGTCTTGGTTAAATGTCACTTGCTCAGGGAGCCTGTCCTGGAAAATTCAGTCTCATGGAGGACTTCTCCCCTCATTTCCTTCTTTTCCTTCACGGCACCCAGAACACCTTGTCACTGTTTTCTGATGGCTCTGGTTCTTGAGTCAGTAAGAGAGAGGCTGACTGAGAAAGTGCATCCTGGATCAGTGGACATAGGAGACGTGGGTTCAGTCCCTGGATCAGGAAGGTCCCCTGGAAGAGGAAATGGCAACCCACTCCAGTAATCTTGCCAAGATAATCCCATGGACAGAGGAGCCTGGTGGGCTACAGTCCATGGGCTTGCAAAGAGACAGACATATCTGAATGACAGAACACACAGACATACACACACACACACACATATAACTGAATCTCGTTTCAGCACACCTGAACCATCATGAATCAATTATATACTTCAATTGAAAATGTATAAAGAAATAAGGGTGGTGGGGGAGGGTTGGATTGGGAGTCTGGAATTAGCAGATGCAAACTATTATATATAGAATGGATAAACAACAAGATCCTGCTGTATATATAGCACAGGAGACCACATACAATATCCTGTCATAAACCATAATGGAAAAGAATTTTTAAATTATAAACAAATCAAATTAAATAAAAATAGGGCCCACCTCACAGATCTGTGAGGAGTAAATGAGTTAATTGGTGTAAAGTGCTGAGTTTAGGGTCTCACCGTGGGAAGGATTAGATTATGTCCTTGTCACCCCCACTGTTAGCCTCTCGGTTTCTATTCACTAAGGGAGAGAGGCTTTCAGGCTTCCTGGTTGCCCCCAGGTCTAATCTGCTTCTCGTCTGCCCTGGCCATCGCATCTGGCTCCTCCCTTCCACCCAGCGACCCCCTCCCCTGTACCTGTGAACTCCAGTGTCACCATCACAGCCCCTCCTGCCCAGTGAGCTCCCTGATTTCACCCCCACCCTGCCTCCCACCCTCAGCCTCTCCCCACTCCATCCTCCATCCATCCGGCTTTGAGACTTCTCTCCCTGAAACTCAAATTTCCCCACCTTCTCAGCCAGCAGACAAACTCACACCCTCTGGTACTTCCCGGCCATTCACAGGACAGTGCCCAAACCCCAGGGTCCGCGTGCACCCGGCCACCTCCCAACACCCCCCTACTTTCCATCCCACCAGCGATGTCCAGATACAGAAATGAGGTCACATCATCCCCAAGGTTCCCCCCCATTCCTGCTCACCCACGTCCCCAGCCAGGAACCATGTCACCAACTGCAGGAAGTGTCCCCCAGCCAGCCCCTCCACCTGCTCTTGCTCCAGACTCCCATATCCCCACATTTCATTCCAGAAGTCTCTTCAAAAATGTGGAAGAAAAGGGGAACATGGACAAGAGCATGGACTTATCTCATTTAACTCTACTGAGCCTCAGTTTCCTCATCTGTAAAATGGGACAGTCATGCCTACCTAGCTCAGAAGAGAGCTGGAATAAAGATGCTTCATACCCTAGAAATCCCACAGAAATGTCAGGCCGGTGCCAAGACAAGGCTCTCATCCCTCCTGCCTGCCCGCAGTAGCCCTCCACACTCCAGCAGATGTAGCAGCTCTTAAACCAAGCAGCTAAGGATCCTGAGGGGTCTGTCAGATTGCCTCTCTCCAAACATTCCCGATATAAATCATGTCAGCCTCCCTCAGCTGTCTCTGAGCCTCTGGGCCCATGTGCATGATTTCAAAATTGTCCAAATTAAATCCAGAAACTCCAATACTTCATAAAAGTCACACTGCAAATACCCCTCCATGGATGCCAACCCCCCCAAAATACTACTAAATAAATACTACATTTTGTGCCACGGGCACTGAATTTCCCCCAGCTTTGTTCCCTCAAAGACTGGGGCTCTTCCAAAGATAAGAAATCTCTGCAGGAAACCTCTCACATTTCCCTCAGAATTCAATTCATTCCCGAGCATTTTCTAGAAGGAGAGCGCGAAGCAGGGTCCCAAACCAGCAAGAGCCAGAATGATGAAAGGAACCCCAAATGGTGCTGGGGGGGCAGAGCTAACGTGGCGGCCTCCCCTGCAACAACTAGCCCTTGTTTTCTACTGGAAGTTTCCGACTGCCCAGCAGCTGCTGGATGGAAGTCTGCTAACCATCTGGGGCTCACCAGCAGGATTTATGAGTTTCTGCCCCGGCAAGTTCAGCACAGTGAACTTCATGCTGAGAGACACCTGTGAGAAGCCCTAGAAAGGTGTGTGCATGCGTGTGCTTGTGTGTTCCAAACAGCTGGACTTCCAGAGGGGAGGGCTCCCCTCTGTGTTGAGTGTTTACAGGAGGCAGCCCAGACGAGGTCGGATACCTGTTCCCTCTGCCAAAATGATTTGCTAATGTAATTAACATTCGGGCTGAAACTGAAGATGGTGGTTCAAATCACAATGACTATTTTTAGAGGCCTCCTAATGGAAAACTCTTTTCCTTTCAAACCATCAGCTTTTCTATCATTAGCACAGAGGCTATTATTCAAGTCAGATCTTTTCTTTCTCTTCAAATCTCTGTGTTTTATATGATGTTATTATCAAAATGCTCTTACTTGGGATTGACAAGACTCTGAGCAAGTCACGTCACCCAGGCAGGTGTGAGCAGGGTACCTGCAGTGTCCTTGGCCACCGCATGCAGCAGAGGGAGGCCAGTGTCACCACCACAAGCCCCCTGGCCCCACCCCATGGCCCACCCTGACCCTGCCGACGATCACAGGGTGACATGGAGCCATCCCTGTGCTTTTGTCTGTTAGGATCTCCTTGGAAGAAAAGCTATGACCAACTTAGACAGTGTATTAAAAAGCAGAGACCTTACTTTGCTGACAAAGGCCCATATAGTCAAAGCTATGGTGTTTCTAGTAGTCAAGTATGGATGTGAGAGTTGGACCATAAAGAAAGCTGAGCGCCGAAGAACTGATGGTTTTGAACTGTGGTGTTGGAGAAGACTCTTGAGAGTCCCTTGGACTGCAAGGAGATCCAACCAGTCCATCCTAAAGGAAATCAGTCCTGAATATTCATTGGAAGGACTAATGCTGAAGCTGAAGCTCCAATACTTTGGCCACCTGATGTGGCCTCATGGGAAAAGACTCTGAAGCTGGGAAAGACTGAAGGCGGGAGGAGAAGCGGACCACAGAGGATGAGATGGTTGGATGGCATCACCAACTCGATGGACGTGAGTTTCAGTAGGCTCCAGGAGTTGGTGATGGACCGGGAAGCCTGGCCTGTTGAAGTCCATGGGGTTGCAAAGAGTCGGACAGGACTGAGCAACTGAACTGAATCGAAGCATCCCTGAGAGCACTGACGTGACTGGAAAAGGGATTTTTAAGCGTTCTTCCACCGTCCCGGTGATCGCCCCATAGATACTCTCCCATAGGCTCGTTTGTGCACTCAGAAATAGTTCGTGAGTGTTGGCTTGGTGCTGAGGCGGCTTGGACCCTGGAAGAGTTTAGGGCAAGGAGCACCCCAGCCCCTCCTCACTGCCTGAGAATTTATGTTCCAGAGGGGAAAGGGATAATGTCAGTAAACCAAAACATCAACAGAACACACAGCTTTGGGTAAATACTTTAAAAAGAAAAAGAAGGGAGAGGGGAAATGAAAGGTAGGATGGGTAATGGATAAAGGAAGAAAAGAGGGCGGAGAGGGTAAGGGAAGCCCAGGTGCTCCAACAGGAAGAAAAGGAATGAGTCCAGTCTGGGATGAGACTGGGCGGGGAAGCCCTCACTGAGAAGTCTCAGGCCCACCAAGTGCGTCTGCCCGAGGCGCCAGGGACACTGCAGGGGGACCAGGCAACCGAGTAGAGTCCTCCAGAACAGCTGGAGTCCAGCAAAATCCATCCCACCCAAATTCTGTCTCTATAAATTCAGACTGCAGTCCACACTAGGCTCAACTTTTTTTTTAAAGACCATCTTTTGCTAAAGCACTGAATCTGTGCTGAAGAAAGTGACTCGCTGGTGCCGTGCCCAGAGAGCAGCGGTGTAATTTACGTTCTGTGCTGCTACACTGGATAGAGCGAAGCCTGTGGACCCACCACTTGCTGCCTTTCCCCAGCCATTCACTTGGTTCTAAATGCCTTGGTCCGGGGCTGCTTGGATCTGATGAGGTTTAATTGCTGGGTTATTCAAAGCCCCCAGAATATTTCTCTTCCCAATCGCATGTTATGAAATCTCTGCTGACACATCCCCAAATGCAGAGGTTGACGGTCAGTCTCTGATGTCTACAGCATGACTCAAGTGGAAATCCAGTAAAAGCTCCCCATGGAACAGCTTTCAGCAAAGCATCTAATTTCATTTAGAGTCAGCCAAAAAGGCCAAGCACAAGCCACTGATTTTACCAGTCTTCTCTCCACGCCCCTCCCCCTCCCCCTGCCCCGAGCTATCTGATCATGGCAGGAGTGGGGGTGGGGGGGAGTGGGGAATGTGGACCTTTCTCCTTGTCCAGGGATGGTACCACCCAGGAGGGCCATGGGGAGGTCAGTAGACAGGACCATCTCAGACCCACTCTGCAGACCAGCCTGCAGTGCCTGGTGGGTCTCTGAGAACTGTATCCCATGAGCTCAACCCCGCCACATTGGCCCAACCACACAATTGAGCCCCTGCCTTGGGAGAGTTCTTTGACTCCACTTCCCTCTGTGCATCCATGGCTTTGGATGTGGGGTTCCTCTTAGTGACTGATGAAGACCATGAGCTCTTACCCTCAAAGAGCCCTCCAGCGTCATCTCAGCATTAATCAAAACTGACCCACTCCCCGCCCCGTAGGTTCTGGAGATTGGCCCCCTGGCCCCCAGCCCCTGCCTCACCTCAGAGCCAGGCCCGCAGGTGGGGGCACTCTCGCAGCTCCCTGATTCCACAGGCTCCGGAATTTTGCATCTCAACAGGCCTCCCGGAAGTGCCCACCAGATACAAGCACTGGTTTGGCTCAGGAGAGTCAGTGACGAATATTAGAGGAAATGGCCTAGACTGTGACAGATGCAAGGCTCGGGTACCCACGGCTTCTCATCCACCGGAGCTCAACGCTCTGACTCACCACGGGCCTTGTGTTAGTTTCCTGGGGCTGCTGCTTTGCAGTACCACAAACTGGATGACTTCAAACACGTTGAGTTTACCCTCTCACAGATCCAGAAGCCAGAGTCTGGGACCAGGGTGTCCCTGGGCCACGGCCCCTCCAGGCACTCCAGGGGAGGGCGCCCTCTTGCCTCTTACAGTGTCTGCAGCCCCAGGTGCTCTTGGCTGGGGCTCGGCCCCCCAGCCTCAGCCTCCACTTCACATCACCATCTGTACCTCTGTGCTTTCACATCCCATTCTCCATGAGTCCGTTGCTGCTGCTGCTGCTGCTAAGTCACTTCAGTCGTGTCCAACTCTGTGCGACCCCATAGACGGCAGCCCACCAGGCTCCCCCATCCCTGGGATTCTCCAGGCAAGAACACTGGAGTGGGTTGCCATTTCCTTCTCCAATGCATGAAAGTGAAAAGTGAAAATGAAGTCACTCAGTCGTGTCTGACTCTTAGGGACCCCATGGGATTACAGCCCGCAAGGCTCCTCTGTCCATGGGATTTTCCAGGCAAGAGTACTGGAGTGGGGTGCCATTGCCTTCTCCACCGTGAGTGTGTATCTGTGTCTAAATCCCCCTTATCTTACAAGGACTGCATTTATTTGTGCTGGGTGGAAGCCCATGCTAATGACCTCCCCTTAACTAGATTAAAGCTGCAGAGACCCTATTTCCAAATAAGGTCGCATTCATAGATACTGGGGGTGAGGCCTTCAGCATACCTTTTGAAGGGACACAATCCAACCCATAAGAGATCTGGATGACTTTTTCCCCTTGATATTTACCTAGCTGGGTGACTTTTTCATGTATTAATGCATTGAACAAGTATCTACTGAGCACCTACTGTGTTCCAGGCATCATGCTACTTGATAGGGCCTCTTGGCTTCCAGGCCTCTCAGTCCAGTGGACAAGGGAGCAGATAATGGAAGTGAAGTGTAACTCGGGGACACTCACTGGGGGCAGGGCAGCTCCTGCGCCAGGCAGGGCTCCTCTCCCAGTCCTGGAGCATCGAAGCCACTTCTCAGGAAGAGATGATGGCTCTGAGAACTGGGGCAGATTCTGGCTCCCCAGTCTGAGAGGTCCAGGAAGCAGGAGTCTCAAGAGCCCAGAAATGGGAGAAGCTTAGAGTCTTTAGCTTATGATTTTTCCAGTAATCATGTATGTGGATCCATCCAGTAGTCATGGATGTGAGAGTTGGACTATAAAGAAAGCTGAGCGCCAAAGAATTGATGCTTTTGAACTGTGGTGTTGGAGAAGACTCTTGAGAGTCCCTTGGACTGGCAAGGAGATCCAACCAGTCTATCCTAAAGGATATCAGTCCTGAATATTCATTGGAAGGACTGATGCTGAAGCTGAAGCTCCAATACTTTGGTTACCTGATGCAAAGAACTGACTCATTTAAAAAGACCCTGATGCTGGGAAAGATTGCAGGTGGAAGAAGGGGACGACAGAGGATGAGATGGTTGGATGGCATCACCAACTCAATGGACATGAGTTTGAGTAGACTCTGGAAGTTGGTGAAGGACAGGGAGGGCTGGCATGCTGCAGTCCATGGGTTAGCAAAGAGTCCGACAGGACTGAGTGACTGAACTGAACTAGCATCTTTAGGAGACTCAGGGCAGATGGGAAGGCTGAAACAGAGGTGGAGAGCAGGGAGGCTGTGGAGATGCTTGGCGAGCAATTCTAATTCTGAGGTGCTCATGTTCACTATAGCAGGGCTCCCAGAGCCTCGGATAACAGGGACCACTATCGCCCACTTGCTGTGGGCAAGCTCTGCAGCCACTGCCTCCTGGGCACCCCCCCCCTACCAAAGAGCCCTGGAGGGGTTCTCACGGCCACTGCACACGTGAGGAAACAGGCTCATCACTGGAGGTCCCCCAGGAGCAGCGGAGGCTGGACTCTAGGACTCTGCTCCAAAGCCCAGGTGACAGTCCTGTGCCTGCAGACATTTCCCCAGGGAAAAGGAGGGCCAGAGTTTGTTTGTTTTCACCTTGACACCCTCTGGGGTTTCCCTCTTTGGGAATCACTGCCTACCAGGGGTCAGGAGCCCCAGTTCAACCCAGCCTGCAAGGTGCTAACTCCCTTCATGTCGGGCCCCCCGAAACAATCCGCCCTCGCCATTCCCTCCACTTGGACCTATTGATATATTCTGTGAAAACATCCTTAATCTACTGGACCCCCTAGTCCCTTTTGTCTCTAAAGTCAAACAGCAGGTTCAGTCATTTTCCGGTTGTGGTTTCATCTGGCCCCACAGGTCCTAAAGGGCCCTTGTCTCTTTATCACCTTCTGTAGCTAACCCTCAACTCTGACAAGACCAGTCCACACTCAGCTGCTTGGTGGTCCAGAAATGCCCGCCTGCTGGAAGATTGCTTAGTGATGGAGGTGGTCCCAGGCTCAGCACCGGAGAGAGGAAAAACTCTAAATCCACGTGCTTCTTAGACTTGTCAGCTGCTGGGCTCTCTGCCCTGAATTGATTAATGAGTATAGCGTTTGGCAGAGCCATTCTTGGAAGAATCTGGATTGGTTGTGTATATACATAAAATAAAAGATGCGCTGTGGGTATTTTTAGCTGAGCATGACGAATTGCTGTGTTTATTAAAATAGGAGCAATCAAACCCTGGCTGGTTTAAGTTATACTCAAATATGCCAAAGAAGTGCTGCCTCATCTAAATGCAGGTCTCAGGATAATCTACACGAAACTCCTTATATTTCAAGTAGCAGTTGTTGAATGACGAGGCTAGAATGCATTTCCCCCACTCTTGATTCTCTTCCTAATAACCGTTTGGGTAGCACTGACTTGGAAGAAGAGCTCTGGAATTACTGCGCTGTGAACGTGTTTATGTGTGTAGGTGGGTATGTGCAGATGTCTAAATGAATATTTGTTTCTACCTTATTCCCACAGGAGACGTTAAAGGTGGCTAACAAAGCTACACAAAATAGAACGAGTAAAAACAGACAAAGAAATCAGGACAAGTGAGATAGATAAATCAGAGATAGAAGGTGGAAAATAAAAATAGAGGGAGGAGAGGGAGTAGGTGTCAGGACAGGAAGGAGAGAAAAATGGGAGGGGGAGGGGGAGAAAAGAGAAGAGGAAGTGGTGAACAGAAAGCTTCGGTTTCCATGGTGACCAGCAGCTTCAGGTCCACAGAGATAAAGCTCCGGAAGATGCCATAGACTACTTAACCGGATGCAGTGGGAACACTGCCAAGCGTCGATCCAGCCTAGGAAGCAGCATCCTCCTGACGCTGGAAGCTGGGAGTTGCCTTCAGCCCATGCACTACACCTCTCCCCAGCCCTGGACCACACCCGATGGGCCTGGGGGAACCACTGCACATTCTCTTACTTGGGGGTTTAGAGTTCAGGCAGTCGGTGTCAGCTGGTGGCTGGACCTGTGGATGCAGCTTGTAACCCGGGAGGAGCTCTAAGTTTCCCTGCAGGCTAAGAAGCAGGGAAAAACGATTTTGGTCAAACTGAAGGTGGAGGCCATTGACCTTTTGCAAGATCAACCATGGACTCCATGTAGCTAAATTTGATTGTCCTCTTCTTAGTCACTCTCTCAGAAACATTGGACATGGAGAACCATGGCTTGTTTCCCAAAGCCTCTACCACAGTGGATTCCAGAATAACACACTTCTTCAGTTTTCCTCCCACCACCCTGACCAGGGTGCTCTTCTCTGTCTCCTCATCCTTTATGGACACCCTAGGGCTTCCCTGGTGGCTCATATGGTCAAGAATCGGCCTGCAATGCAGGAGCCCCGGGTTCGATCCCTGAGTGGGAAAGATCCCCTGGAGGAGGGCATGGCAATCCACTCCAGAATTCTTGCCTGGAGAATCCCCATGGACAGAGGAGCTTGGTGGGCTACAGTTCATGGGGTTGCAAAGAGTCAGACACAACTGAGCAACTAACACTTTCACTTTCAGGGGGTCATGCTCTTAGCCCTGAGTGGCCCCTTCTTCCTCCAGCTCCCCTCCTCTCTCTACGGGATCTCTTCCTCTCCTGTGGGTTCAAATACCACACACGACCCTGCATCCCAGGTCCGCGTTCCAGTTCGGTTTGTCCACAGCCTCCTGGATGTCTCTGCTTAGATGTTGCATCAACATCTTCCGTCCTAAATGAGTTCCCGATTTGCTCCCCCAAACCTGTTTCCTCCTCTCAGTAAATAACACCATTCTGTTGCCAGCTGGTGACTTAAGCCAGCTTTTTTCCCACACCCGCAGGAGAGCATCATCAGTGTGTCTTGTTGATTCAGCTTCCAAGATGAACCATGAGTCTGTTTTATTCTCTTACTCTCTTCCCTGAGAGCTCAGTTGGTAAATAATCCACCTGCAATGGAGGAGACCCTGGTTCTATTCCTGGGTCGGGAAGATCCTCTGGAGAAGGGATAGGCTACCCACTCCGGTGTTCTTGGGCTTCCCTTGTGGCTCAGCTGGTAAAGAATCCACCTGTAATGTGGGAGACCTGGGTTGGGAAGATCCCCTGGAGAAGGGAGAGGCTACCCACTCCAGTATTCTGGCCTGTAGAATTCAGTCCATGGAGTCACAGAAAGTCGGACATGACTGAGGACCATGCTGATCTCTCAAATCGCTACTCCCATCCACGCCACCGCTGTCTCCAGCCAGAGTTTGCTGGATGGCCTCCTAACCGCCCCCACTTCTACTCTTACTCCCTGAAATTTGTTCCCAAGCAGTGGCCAGAGGATCAATTCACAACTGATCAATCACATCTCTCCCCAGCTTTAACCCCTTTCAGTGACTTAACATATACTTATGGCTGATTCTTGTTGATGTTTGACAGAAAACCACAAAATTCTGTAAAGTAATTATCCTTCAACTTAAAAAATAAATAATCACAAAAGAATAAACTGTGAACCCCTTTCTCAAGCATTTGTAATTGAACCCACCCTGGTCCTTCCCGCCACAACTGCTGCTCTGACTCTTCCGCATCCCTCCCCAACCAGCTTCTTTCCCTTTCTCAAATGCGCAGCAGGCCCTCCTGTGCACTAACCATTCCTCTGCCTCTGCCCTGCCCGTCCTACACCTGCTGCTTCCTCGTCCATCTCAGTCTGCACGTCATCCCCCCAGGGAGACCTCCTCCCGTCTCTCTATCCAAAGTAAGCCCCATCTGCTGCTTTCCATTCGGGCACCTGTCTGTTTCCTTCTTAGCACTTAACACAACTGGGAATTGTTTATAAGCTTGTTGCCTTATATAATGTCAGCTATCCTGGCTAGTCTGTACCTCCCTGGGGGCAGGGCCTGTGTCTGATTCACTGCACTGTCTGTAGGAGACTCTGAATGAGTATGATTCTGAAAGCTAAACAGGAGACAACAGGAGACCGACAAAGTGTTCTTCAGATGTTCCAGCTCTGGTTCTGATCGCTCTAGAAGCTGCGTGCATCCCTGGTCCTGGAGTTCCACCAAAGACTTCAAGATTCTTCCAGAAAAGTCCTTCCTGGGTTTGAGCAGGTTCCTGCCCCTGAAACCAGAGCCTAACCCTTGGACCAAAGCCTATATCCATGCCCTCTGGGAGACCAGCATCAGCTCTGGAAGCTTGTGGGTTCCAGGGCACTTGGCATAAGGTTTGCTCTGTCCTTGGGCTTAGAGTTTGACAGGGCCACTTAATGCTTTAGGAGGAAATGAATTACTGCAAGGTGGGAGACCATCTCATCCACTACTCATTTCCAACCCTGGGAGCTGGAATTGCATCCCGGGGGGAAGGGGCAAAGTGCCATTATTTGTGGGACCTGAAATGGGCGGGGTAGGTGAGTGGAGAGGAGGAGATGGAGCCCTTAGGGTCAGGGCAGGGGTCCTGGTGAGCTGTTAGCTGGCTAACGCGCTGGATTCTCCTGGGATCCGGGGTCTAGGTCTAGACTGAGACAGCCAAGGCTTCAAGACAGGGAGTTCAATGCAACCCCCAACACACACACACACACACACACACACACACACACACACATACACATGCCAGCCAGGAATCACAGTCACTTCTCCTTCCCAGAGTCCCACAGGAATTTTTACCCACTGAATTTGGCCGTGTATCACGAACTGCCTTAAGCTTTCTCTACCTGTTAAAACTCCAGTGTATGTGGTGTGTGTGTGTGTGTGTGCAAGGAGGGGTGTCTGATCTCATTAACTCAGAAGCTCCCCAAGGATAGAGACCTCGGGTCTCACACCTCCCTCAGTTCAGAGCCTGGCATACAGTAGGCCTCAAAGTCATTGTGGGTTTGGTCTGGCCAAGTTATCGCAAGGGTCCTTTCCAGCTCACTGGCTCAATCTGTCTCTTCCTGCCCTTTGATGGTGGAGGGACCTTTAGGGGAACCAGGAGGGGCGAAGGAAATGAAGAGGAAGAAGGATGGAAGGAAAGAGAGGAGGTTGGAGGGAAGCAAGGAGGCTGGGGGTAGGAGGCTGAGCCTGGCTTCCCTGCAGTTGAGTGAGGTTGGGTGGAGGCACAGACATTCAGAAAGAGCTTGAGGCAAAGAGTGAGAGTGGGGGTGGAAACAGCTCCATACATCACCGGATGCCAGAATACTGGGAAGTTCGTGCATCTGCCAGGAACGTCTCCCCAGAGAAACCCATAGAAGAGGGCCTTCATTCCCTTTCTAATTAAGGATCAGCTGTGATGCGCTCAGCCACACAAAGGCAAGTTGCAGTGACGAACACGTTTAATGTCATTAAAAATAATGAAATTACACAGTCATTTCTTACACCCAGCCTGGACTTTCTTCAACACTTTCCTTCAAAATGAAACATTACAAAGACATCAGGGAGTTGGAGCGAGCCTGTGGACAGAAACTTCCTTTTAACTGCCACTCTTGGCAGATGGCTGTAATGGGCTTCCCAACCCATTCTAAATTTTCTCGCTGTATTATATGCATAGTGAAAAGACATAAAGCCTCCGATCTGAATGGGCCCTTCCTTTCTAACAGCAGAACGTGCTCTCATTGACATCCTCTTACTGTCCACTGAAGAGGGAAGAATCACTAGCCCCATTTTACATATGTAGTGATTTGTAACAGTAGTATTCCTGGAACACTCAGCAGACACCGGGCACTGAGCTTTTCATACAGTGTCCTTTACACTCCCATCAACCTCTGAGGCTCAGCTGGTAAAGAATCTGCCTACAAATCAGGAGACCTGGGTTCGATCCCTGGGTTGGGAAGATTCCCCTGGAGAAGGGAAAGGCTACCCACTCCAGTACTCTTGCCTGGAAAATTCCATGGACGGAGGAGCCTGATAGGCTACAGTCCATGGGGCCGCAAAGAGTCGGACACATCTGAGCAACTTCACTTTCACTTTCAACCTCTGAAGTCTTAGCCAGGATCCAAAACCGGACTGATGAAGAACATGTGTTTAAACACCGTGTTATATCATTTTTTCCAGAAGTGTTTGCTGATTACCTACTATGTGCCAGCTACAATGCTGGGTGCTGGGGATACAGTGATGAGTGAGAAAGACAGGACCCGGCACTGGAAGGGACGACGTCATGATGGGAACACAGTCTAAACATTCAACGCACATGACAACTTCAGATGGAGATCTGAGCCGGGGAGAGATTAAAACAGGGCGATGTGATCAAGAGTATGTTAGTGGGTGGGGTGGGGGGAGTAAATGAGAAAACTGGGATTAACTGATACACTGATACACACTATTATATATAAAGTAAATAAACAACAAGGACCTACTGTAGAGCACAGAGAACTATATTCATTATCCTGTAATAACCTATAATGGAAAAGATCTGAAGAGGAATATATGTGTGTGTGTATATAACCGAATCACTTTGCTGTATACCCGAAACATTATAAATCAACTATACTTCAGTTTTGGACTTCCCAGTTGGCACTAGTGGTAAAGATCCCACCTGCCAATCCAGGAGACATAAGAGATGCACATTTGATCTCTGGGTCAGGAAGATCCCCTGGAGAGGAGCATGGAGACCCACTCCAGTATTCTTGCCTGGAGAATCTCATAGACAGAGGAGCCTGGTGGGCTACAGTCCATAGGGTCACAAGAGTTGGACACGACTAGAGTAACTTAACACGCATGCATGCATACTTCATTTAAAAAAAAAAGAACAATGAGAAAAGAAAGCTTATGTAGCAAGTGGTAGAGGAATTAGAGGTCTCCCTGAGGAGGTGACATTTAAACTGAGATAAATGACAAGTAGAACCCAGTTGCAGGAATATAGGGCAGAGCATTCCAGACAGAAGAGAACACAAGGATCTAAAAATGTTCATATTATTTGTAATTCCTGCCTAAATTCTCAGTAATTCCTGCCTAAATATCTATTGTAAGACAATAATTCTTTTTCCCCACTTCTTTAAACTTTGTTTTTACATTAAGTAAGTTTTTCAGAGCTCTTTTATTTATTAGACAATAGTCTTCTAACAAATCAAATGTTGCTTTGGGGCTGGAGGGGCTTCTTTGGTGGCTCAGATGGTAAAGAATCTGCCTGCAATGCAGGAGACCTGGGTTCCATCCTTGGGGTGGGAAGATCTCCTGGAGAAGAGAATGGCAACCCACTACAGTATTCTTGCCTGGAGGATTCCATGGACTGAGGAGGCTTGTGGGCTATAGTCCACAAGGTCACGGAGAATCAGACACGACTGAAGCAATTTTGCAGGCACACGTGCGTGGAGGGGCTGAGAAGTTTGAATTCTAGAGGGCAGGCCTGGAGGCTGAAAACTCTTGGGTAGGAGTTGATGCTTCAAGAACAGAAATTCTTAATACAGAAAAAGATATTCATGGAGGCTTATTTATAATAATGAAAGCAAACAGAAATGACCTAAAATCCGATAGAAAATATCAAGTGCATGACACATGTGCTTGATGAAACATGATACAGCCGTGAAAAAATAACTTTACAGGCTTCAATTCTGGTGGAGAGGTATACCCGCTCTATCTTTCCCACTAAAAACTCCAATAGAAAAGGTGGAATAGATATCAAAACAAAAACAAATAATAATAAGCAGAGCAGAGACAGAAACCAAAATTTGAAGACACGCAAACGTGGCGGTGGAGGTCCTGGGGCCACCCCTGCCCCTGTGTTTTCCGGTTTAGACACCGAGGCAGCCGAACTGTGCAACAGATGTGAACAGAGTACAAGTCCCAAGAGAAATCCCCTCTTTCTGGGCAGAGACTCAGCAAGGCTGCCCCTGCCATGCAGAGTATGGGGACAAAGCCCCATTTTGCTCAATTTTTTTTTTCTCCTTTTGTTCCCAGCCCTGCCCTGAACAGGCTCCAGTTGTGAAGCTGCAACCTTTTTTCATCAGAGGGCGTGGCAGCCATTCAGGCGCTTAAATTCTGAGGAAAGTGTTGCTTCTGACTGGTGGAGCGTGCAAAGGGGCCCTGTGGTTCAGAGAGTGTGTGGGGGGATGCCTGCTACTTTGCTTTCCTAGCGGCTTTGCCCTCATGGTAGACCCAGTCCTGGGGAGTGCCTGAGAACGCAAGGAAGTTACCAAGGTCGCCCCCTGGACCCCATGTTTTCCTACACAGCCCCTTCAATCATTTCCCTTTAAATGAGCCTCAAGCTCCATTCCAGGATTTCTCAACCTGCACCCTGCTGGCATCTGGGGGCAGGTATTCCTTGGTTGTGGGCCTGCCCTTTGCCCTGTAGGGTGTTTGGCAGCATCCCTGGCATGTTGCAGTCCATCGGGTCGCAAAGAGTCAGACACAACTGAGTGACTGAACAACACCTGGCCTCTAACCAGTAGGTAACAGTAGCACTTACCCCCCGACACACATGCAGTTGTGACAACAAACACCTGTCCCCGCGTGTGTGCTGAGTTGTATCCAACTCTGTGATCCCACGGACTGTAGTCCACCAGGCTCCTCTGTCCTTGGGATTCTCCAGGCAAGAATACTGGAGTGGGTTGCCATTTCCTCCTCCAGGGGATTTTCCCGACCCAGGGATTGAACCCACGTCTCCTGTGTCTCCTTCATTGGCAGGTGGATACTTTACCAGTGAACCACCTGGGAAGCCCTCCAAAATGTTTCCAGGCTTTCTTTGCCAAATGTCCCCGGGGCAGCAGAATTGACCCTGGTTGAGACCCAGTGTTTGGCTCATTTTGCAAACGCTATGGACAATGATTTCTGAAGAGTAAGGGGTGGGTCCAGTTGTCTTAACCACAGGTATGGTTGCTGAGATCCGTAGAGCCCAGGGAACTAAGGTCAAAAAAATATAAGAGTCAAGATTTTTTGTAATGTAAAATGGGTAACCTTTAATCTGCCTATAATGCAGTTTCCCCGTGTTAATGTGTTGCTGTTTTCCCAGAACACCTGTGTTTTGGGGACTCATCATTCATTGAAACAACACTCATTACATGATGTTTTTCCAATGCTCCTCACTCAATACCAGCCTGATCAGTCTGTAACCATCTCCCCAGTTTGCATAAGCAAATACAGAACTTTCCAGTTGGTAAACTACTTTGGCTCACTGAGGCTCACAATGTTTCTGAGAGCAGAGATAAATCTCCCAGAGAAAAGGTGGCTCAGAGAGGTGAGAGGACTTTCTCAAGTAGGTGGGCCTGGGGGCGGGGAAGCTCTTCCCTAGGAAATATTCCCAGCTCTAGAATGCAATAGGAACAGAAGGGCTCCCTTTCAAAACCCCAGTGCAGTCATCGGTTCAGGCCAGAATCACTGGCAAGAAGTTGTTGGGAACAAGACGGTCACACGATGCTAATGTACCACCGCACTGGTGACCAGTCACTAAGGGGAAGGCGGTCTTAACATGGCGCCATCTCCCTGTTGCCATCTTATCCAAGCGATGCGATCACCACCAGTGACGCAGTCAGAAGCTGTGGGCTTCCTGATGCCGGCCAGGTCCTCTGACGCCTGCAACTGCACCTACGAAGCAGCATTTCGCCAAAGAAACCGAGCAAAGACCGTAGAGCAACCCCTAATGTGGAGGAAACGCAGAAGCTGGGAGAAGACAGGCCACAAGGACACGATTACATGAATCAAGAATGTGGGGTATTCTACAAGACAATTGGCTGGCACACTTTATAAAGGGAATATCTTAGAAAAGGAAAAGAATGTGGAAAGACCATTCTAGCTTCAGAATGTAATGCATGTGTCTGAACTTCGTTCTGGTTCTTATCTGGACTCTGTTTTTTTTGTTTTTTTTTTTAAAGCTATAAAACACATTCTTAGAAGAGCTGAGAAACTGAGGAACTATGAGCATAGACTGGATATTATACAGTTAAAACAATTGCTATTTTTAACGGAAAAAAATGATCTAGGAAAGTATCTTTGCTCTCAGGAGATTTGTAGTAAAGGTTTAGGATTTAGGTGTGAAATGTCATAATAGAATTTATTTCCACATGCTACAGATAGGTGTATTGTGTAAATATAGAGGCCCAGATACAGTCTTATAGAAAGAAAGAAATCAAATACAGCAAATGTTGAACTGAATCTAGGTGAAGGGTACAAGTTTTCAACTTTTCTGTTAAGTTTGACAATTTTTTTAAAGGTTAAGGGCTTCAGTTCCCATACTAATGGTTTCCATATAGCTTTGGTTTTTTCCAGTAGTCATGTATGCATGTGAGAGTTGGGCCACAAAGAAAGCTGAACTCCGAAGAATTGATGCTTTTGAACTGTGGTGTTGTTGGAGAAGACTCTTGAGAGTCCCTTGGACTGAAAGGAGATCAAACCAGTGAATCCTAAAAGAAAGCAACCCTAAATATTCATTGGAAGGACTGATGCTGAAGCTGAAGCTCCAAATACTTTGGCCACCTGAAGTGAAGAACTGACTCATTGAAAAAAACCCTGATGCTGGGAAAGATTGAAGACAGGAGAAGAAGGGAATGACAGAAGATGAGATGGTTGGATCACATCACTGACTCAATGGACATGAGTTTGAGCAACTCCGGGAGCTGGTGATGGACAGGGAGGCCTGGCGTGCTGTAGTCCATGGGGTCACAAAGAGTCCGACACGACTGAGTGATTGAACAACCAATCACATATCCAATTAACAATGACAATGAGCACCAGCTGTATACAGCCCAGCACTGTACTTGAGCTGGTAACCTCAAGCTCAGCTGGCAGGGCCCCTGACCTGAGGAAGCCCACCACCCACCGAAGGATGGGAGGGAGATGTGGCCCATGGAACCAATTAAACCCCCATCTGGTACTTCCTCTACCCCTTCACCCACAAAGTTTTAGCAGGGAGAGATCTGGGGGTTCATTCACCATTTTTCCCTAGTCAGGATAATCTGTGACAGATAAAAACAGCACCTACTTTTTTAAAATCTGAGAGGAATCAGGCTTGAATGCTTGCCTAGATCTTCAGCAAGTTTCCAGAACTCATTAAGCAGAGATTATTAGAAAGACTCTCACACACTTATTAACTTTGTTTTCCAGTAAATCAGGGATCATCTTTGCCAGCCTTTGCTAAATCTGCGCAACTTGTCGGCATTTTGATTGCTAATTAGTGTACAGAGAGTGGCTGCAACAACAATTTCACATAATAGATTGAATTTAATTGAAATGCATAAATCTAAAAAACACTCTGATTCATAAACATCCTCTTGGAAATCTTCTGCCTGTGCCAAAATATATTTGTAAGTTGAACACAGCTCACAAAATTGGCATCTCCCCAATCTCTCTTACGCATATTTCGAGGTAGAACTCGAGGCTCCTGCAAGACTGTGCCTCTCCACTCTCCACACTTAAGACACTTTGCTTCCATCTTCCATTTTCCTGTCTCACTGTCCCGCTAGAATATAAGAGCTGCTCATGCATCATTCATCCATTCAGTTATCCAATATTTACTGACAACCTGTTAAGTACCAAGGTTCTGGAAACTAGAGATAGAGTGATGAACAAACCTTGGGGAATTTAGAGATAGAACCACATCAAACTGCAATAAGTTTGACATGGTCGAAATTAGCCTCCAAGATGCGTACATGAGGCAAAAATGCTTTACTTTTGTTGATTCCCAATGACATTCATTGGGAAACATACATCTGCATAATGTTTTAAAAGTAAGGTAAGATTTCAGGGTTAAAATGGTCTCAGAGATTATATATCCTGAGTTGTCCACTACTTTCTTTTGAGAAGCTACCCAGGACATGCTCTTCTCATGGCAGGTCCCATGTCATGTTCTTAGTGGTCCAATAGCCAGATGAAGTCACCAGTCAATCCCAAACCAAGCACAGTAAAGAGATGGGAAGGTGAACCCAATCTTCCCATGACTACTCTTACAGTAGGTTCCCTTCCCCCTGCTTTTGCTTTTCTTCTCTGCTCACTCCTGCTGTTCCTAACATTTAGTCAGAGAAGCCCTCCCTGGGTCTGACAGCCCTTCCGGAGCTCCCCTGCACCTTTGACTTACCTCTTCCATAGCATTACTAGAATAATTTGTTCACATGTATATCTCTCGCCTTCAACCTGAACTCCCATGACAGAAAATACTGACTGCCTCCAAGACAGCCATTCCCCACTCCTTCAAAGCTTAGACAGCATCAGTTTTTTTCCAGGGAAGTGGACAAAACTATTCTCTTTCCCAAATTCTTTTGCAGTTCAGCTGGCCTGCAGCATAGTCTGGCTTTCTGCAGGGCTTTCTTAAAGAAGACAGATGCAGCTGGCTCAACTCTTTTCTATTTTTGTCCTTGATTCTCCCCCATTTTTTATGCCTGGATTATAAATGTGATGTCTGGAGGGGCAGCAGCTATTTTGCAACTATGAGAATGGACCCCACAAATTAAATCTGGTGTACCAGAAAGATGGATGGAGATAGAGTACCCAGTGGCTTCTGAGCTGCTGCATCAGCCCTGTACTGCTTGGCTCCAGATTTATTGCTATGTGAGGAAAATCCCTTTACTTCCTTGAGTCATTGTTATTCAGGCCAAATGCACCCTAACTGATAGAGACAGGAGAGACTTGCTAATATATTCTTAAACCTAGTACAAGGCCCAGCACATGATAGGAACCAGTGAATGTTCATCCGTGGATAAGCACATGGGCCTCACCAAGTCCTGCCACCCTTTTTTCCTCATTCTCACCACTTTTTCTTGATCTCGAGGTTCTAGCCACACTCCACAGGCAGCTCCACATGTACCCCATGCGCCAACTCAATTCTGGGGCTTGGCAAATGATGCCCCCCTTATAGAAAGAATGTTCTCTCCTGATCTTCCTTGAGGTCTCCTTGAGACTCCTCTAGAAGCCTCCTGTGTCCCACCCTCCAAGGGTACCAAGGCAACAAAATGACCCCTGTGTCTCAGTGTCCTCATCCATAAAGTGGGCAGCATAACAGTACCTGCCTCAAAGGATTGCTGTGAGAATTGAATGAAATCATTCTAACCGACCATCAGCAGAGTGTAAGCACTCACTGCAGACACACCCAGAAACCCTTACACACCGCTGATTCATTTACCCTTTTCCAAGATCCCGTAAGTACTAACATCATTCTCACCACATAGATGAAGGCATTGAGACACAGACTGTAACACGCTTTGCCCAAGGTAACACAACCTTTGAGTCTTCAAGCCAGAAAATAGAGATGAGCCATCCATCCCCACAGGCTTCTTTCCATTCCTGACCCACAGAATCTGCAAGGATTACAAAGTCATTGTTTTATGCCACTAAGTTTGGGGCAGTTTATTACCCAATAGCAGTAACTAGGGCATTAGGTGGGCTTCCCTGGTGGCTCAGCAGTAAAGAATTCCCCTGCAATGCAGGAGACTGGGGGTTTGATCCCTGGGTCGGGAAGATCCCCAGGAGAAGGGAATGGCTACCCACTCCAGTATTCTTTCCTGGAGAATCCCATGGACAGAGGAGCCTGGAGGGCCTACAGTCCATAGGGTTGCAAAGAAACAGACACGACTGAGTGACTAAGCACGCTCACTAGCACAGGGCTGTCCTGTGGGTGCCTGGGAAGCTCTACGAGATCCCAGGTGGAGAGGGGGGCACTCCTACAGGCAGTCTACTGCATTGAGACTGAGCTGGGGAATCCTCGAGAAGCCAGCAGACTGGACACCAGAAGATTCTTTGTCCCTGAACAAGCGGCTTCACACCCCTGTTGGGTCCTGTTTTGAAGTGAGTGCTCTGGCCAGAGTTCTGGGTGTTGCTCTTTCACCTTCCCCCTCTGCTTCTGGAAGTGTTCCTCTGCCTCCCACAAGCCTTATCTGCAAATGGCAACATCCTCACGACCTGCTGCCTAAGAAGATAGCTCTGGACCACATGATAGTCCAGAGAGAGAAGTGGTCTTTCCTGGAACAAGTGTGCACCACACACATGCACAGCCTGCCCCCTGCCAGCTCTCACTCACACCCAATATCCTGTCTTTAAATGCCAAGAAGGGGCAAGACTTTGGGAGAGTTCAGTTCAGTTCAGTCCCTCAGTCGTGTCCAACTCTTTGTGACCCCATGGACTGCAGCACACCAGGCTTCCCTGTCCATCACCTACTCCTAGAGTTTACTCAAACTCACGTCCATCGAGTCAGTGATGCCATCCAAACATCTCATCCTCTGTCGTCCCCTTCTCCCTCTGCCTTCAATCTTTCCCAGCATCAGGGTCTCTTCAAACAAGTCAGCTCTTCACATCAAGTGGCCACAGTATTGGAGTTTCAGCTTCAGCATCAGTCCCTCCAATGAATATTCAAGACTTCTTTCCTTTAGTATGGACTGGTTGGACCTCCTTGTTGTCCAAGGGACTCGCAAGAGTCTTCTCCAACACCACAGTTCAAAAGCATCAATTTTTCGGCACTCAGCTTTCTTTATAGTCCAACTCTCACATTAATACATGACTACTGGAAAAACCATAGCTTTGACTAGACAACCTTTGTTGTCAAAGCAATGTCTCTGCTTTTTAATATGCTGTCTAAGTTGGTCATAGCTTTTCTCCCAAAGAGTAAGCGTCTTCATGGCTGCAGTCATCATCTGCAGTGATTTGGAGCCCCCCAAAAATAAAGTCTGTCACTGTTTCCCCATCTATTTCCCATGAAGTGATGGGACCAGATGCCATGATCTTCGTTTTCTGAATGCTGAGTTTTAAGCCATCTTTTTCACTCTCCTCTTTCACTTTCATTAAGAGGCTCTTTAGTTCTTCTTCACTGTCTGCCATAAGGGTGGTGTCATCTGCATATCTGAGGTTATTGATATTTCTCCCAGCAATCTTGATTCCAGCTTGTGCTTCTTCCACCCCAGAGTTTCTCATGATGTATTCTGCATATAATTAAATAAGCAGGGTGACAATATACAGCCTTGATGTACTCCTTTTCCTATTTGGAACCAGGCTGTTGTTCCCTGTCCAGTTCTTTCTAACTGTTGCTTCCTGACCTGCATACAGATTTCTCAGGAGGCAGGTCAGGTGCTCTGGTATTCCCATCTCTTTCAGAATTTTCCACACTTTGTTGTGATCCACACAGTCAAAGGCTTTGGCATAGTCAATAAAGCAGAAATAGATGTTTTTCTGGAACTCTCTTGCTTTTTCGATGATCCAGTGGATGTTGGCAATTTGATCTCTGGCTCCTCTTCCTTTTCTAAATCTAGCTTGAACATCTGGAAGTTCATGGTTCACTTACTCTTGAAGCCTGGCTTGAAGAATTTTGAGCATTACTTTACTAGCATGTGAGATGAGTGCAATTGTGAGGTAGTCGAGCATTCTTTAGCATTGCCTTTCTTTGGAATTGGAATGAAAACGGACCTTTTCCAGTCCTGTGGCCACTACTGAGTATTCCAAATTCGCTGGCATATTGAGTGCAGCACTTTCACAGCATCATCTTTCAGGATTTGAAAGAGCTCAACTGGAATTCCATCACCTCCACTAGCTTTGTTTGTAGTGATGCTTTCTAAGGCCCACTTGACTTCACATTCCAGGATGTCTGGCTCTAGATGAGTGATCACACCATTGTGGTTATCTGGGTCATGAGGATCTTTTTTGCATAGTTCTTCTGTGTATTCTTGCCCCCTCTTCTTAATATCTTCTGCTTCTGTTAGGTCCATACCATTTCTGTCCTTTATCGAGCCCATCTTTGCATGAAATGTTCCCTTGGTATCTCTAATTTTCTTGAAGAAATGTCTAGTCTTTCCCATTCTGTTGTTTTCCTCTATTTCTTTGCACTGATCGCTGAGGAAGGCTTTCTTATCTCTTCTTGCTATTCTTTGGAACTCTGTATTCAGATGCTTTTATCTTTCCTTTTCTCGTTTGCTTTTCGCTTCTCTTCTTTTCACAGCTATTTGTAAGGCCTCCCAGACAGCCATTTTGCATTTTTGCATTTCTTTTCCATGGGGATGGTCTTGATCCCTGTCTCCTGTATAATGTCATAAACCTCATTCCATAGTTCATCAGGCACTCTATCTATCAGATCTAGGCCCTTAAATCTATTTCTCACTTCCACTGTATAATCATAAGGGATTTGATTTAGGTCATACCTGAATGGTCTAGTGGTTTTCCCTGCTAGAGATCAGTGGAGAAATAACTCCAGAAAGAAAGAGGAGATGGAGCCAAAGCAAAAATAACACCCAGTGGATGTGACTGGTGATAGAAGCAAGGTCTGATGTTGTAAAGAGCAATATTGCATAGGAACCTGGAATGTTAGATCCATGAATCAAGGCAAATTGGAAGTGGTCAAACAGGAGATGGCAAGAGTGAATGTCGACATTCTAGGAATCAGCTAACTAAAATGGACTGGAATGGGTGAATTTAACTCAGATGACCACTATATCTACTACTGTGGGCAGGAATCCTTTCGAAGAAATGGAGTAGCCATCATGGTCAACAAAAAAGTCCGAAATGCAATACTTGGATGCAATCTCAAAAATCTCTGTTCATTTCCAAGCAAACCATTCAATATCACAGTAATCCAAGTCTATGCCCCAACCAGTAATGCTGAAGAAGCTGAACAGTTCTTTGAAAACCTACAAGACCTTCTAGAACTATCACCCAAAAAAGATGCCCTTTTCATTATAAAGGCCTGGAATGCCAAAGTAAGACCTTGGGGCATACAGCCCCAAATGCCTGTCCTGCTTCCGCATGCCAGGGCCTCCACAGCAGCCTGGAGCTCCGGCTGAAGCAGACTTGACAAATACCTCCGCCTCTACCCTCCACCTGCCGTGGTCTGACCCTAGAGGGGACTGCCTTCCCTGGGAAGCCCAGCTCAGCCCAACTCAGCCCTTCTCTCCAGCACAGCTAACACCTTGGCCCCTTCCAACTCTGGATAAATAAGATATGGGCTGACACATGAACACCTTGATGGCTCCATAAACTTCCTTGGAAAAGCCCTGCCCTGCCCACTTGCACCCAGGGAGCCAATAAAGCAATTCCTAGTTCTTCCCATAAGCCTTTCATGCACCTCCCAGACCTACTTTTGTTGATGTGAAAGCCATCAGCTGGCTGCTGCCACACCATCTGACCTCCAGGCAGAGGTGCTGTCAGTGGAATGAAGACACTGGGGCATGCAGGCTCTGCCAGCAGCCCCATGGCTCCAAGTCATTTATCTTGGGCCTGAAACATTCCCAAGGAACGCAGTCTTCCCTCTGCCAGGGACAGGGCTGGAGGAGCGGCTGGCGGGAGGGCACTTCCTGCCAGTCTCCTTGCTGGACTCTTGGAGCTCGCTCAGGTTGGCAATTGCGCCTTCAGAGCAGCCTGGCCTTCTAGCGCCGTCCAACCAACTGCACATGACCCAGAGATGACAAGCACTCAAACCTTCAGGGTTGGGATTCAAAAACTCAAAACATGCCTGAGAGTTGACATGTGCTTTTAATTTCCCTGTTCCTGTAAAAAGCCAGGGGGAAAATAGACATCCAAAGTGTGGCTCCAACGACACTAAAAGAATCCTCCCAAAACAATTCACAATGGCATTTCCTGGCATTAGTTTTAATTGGATAGTTTAATGTTCAGTTATCACTGTCCTCTCACAACTGTGGAGCATAAGCGGCCCAGGAAGTCACCAGAGCTTGGTAATGAGCTAATAAATCTTCCTTCTTCACAACAGCAGGTCTGAGTGTAGGTGGGGGAAGGGGGAACTTACCCACACTGGATTAGCCGTGATGTCTTGGTTTATGGCCCAGGCTTCTGAGGATTCATTCATCCATGGGGACAACAACTGACCCCAAAAGTGAGCATGGACCAATGAGCCAATGAGGCCCTCAGTTATGGCTCAGTGTTTGTGCCCCTAGAAATTCATATATTGAAATCTTACCCCCGCCCCCAGTATGGTGGTATTAGGAGATGGGACCTTAGGAGGTAATTGGCACTAGATGGGGTCATGAGGGTGGGGACTCCCTGAAGGGGGTTAGTGCCCTGATAAGGGCCACAAGAAGAGCCTGCCTCTCTCCTCTGCTCTCCTCCATGTGAGAATGCAGTGAATCTGTAACCTAGAAGAGGGTTCCCACTGGACCACACAGGCACGCTGATCTCAGACAGTCAGCCTCCAACTCTGGGAGAAATAAATCCTGTGGTTTATAAACCATCCAGTCTTGTCGTAACAGCCTGAGCAAACTAAGACATCAGGGAAGGAGGATCCTGAAAACTTGAGGGGAGGAACTGATCACCACCTGGTCTGGCCAAGAGACCAGCAGCGGGAGGGGACTAGGGTGGAAGAGAGCCCCAGGTGTCTATTCGTTACTTAACAAAGGATGGTTGGGGGCAGGGGGGCTTTTGAGAAACGACTCCTTGGACAGCCCAGAATGCATGGAACTTCTGTTCCAAGATGTCTGTGTATAGATTGGCATGTCCATGGACATGTCTATGCTTAGGTGCTGTGTCATAGGAAATTAACCTCACTCAAAGAGAGATCTGGCTTTGCCCTTGGCTCCTAGGAGGTGACCTCTAAGCCCTTGGAACATCCTGCTAGTAAGTGACTTGGTTTACCTGGGGGTCCTGGGCCACGGTGAATAGTCTAACAGTGTGATTTATGGTGGTTTATTCTTTGGTGGCTCAGACGGTAAAGAATCTGCCCACAATTTGGAGATCCAGGTTCGATCCCTGGGTGGGAAAGATCCCTTGGACAGAGGAGCCTGGTGGGCTATAGTTCATGGGTTCACAAAGAGTCGGACACAACTGAGCGACTAACACTTTCACTTTTCTTTGGACCTGCTTTGTCAGCTCAGCCACCAGAGGGGCTCTAAGGTCAGCCATGGGTGATCAACAAGCACACCCTAAATGCTCTGAACCCCAAAGCTCAGGTGAGCTTTCCTGGTCAGCAAAATCTCATGTGTGAAATCCACATCGCTGCCAGGAGAAGCCCATGACTCCAGTGGGAAAGACCTCAGGGAGCTTCGCGCCTGGAACTCTCCTGCACTCCACCCCAGACGCCTCCTCCCTCGGCTGATTTTAACATATCCTTTCCCTGTTATAAACCACAATCATGAGTTTAACAGCTTTCAGCCTGTTTCAGGGCCCTTCTGGGGAATTATCAAGCTTGAATGAGGATGTAGCTGGTGGGTTTCTGGTATTGTGAGAGAATTCTGGCTTCTTTCCTGCCCCACTACCTGGGGGAGAGCAGGCCCCAATACATAAAGAGGTGATATTTCCAAAAAATGATACATTGGACTTCATCAAAAAGGGGTGATCATGCTTATGAGCTCCCCACTTTGCACTCATTTGAGACAAACTGAAGTAGACTAATTATAACAGAGTCACCGTCTACTAGTTAAACGAAGAGTAAGACACTTTCTGCAGAAGATTGTCACAAGAGTACCGTTGAGAGGAGCACCGCCTTCCTCCAACCAGGTGCCATAGCAGGAAGTCAGGCAGCCACGGGGAATGAAATTCACAAGCATCTGATATCACATGAGAAATACTGAAGCTGAATATTAAGTAACAAAAAAATCAGGATTTAGGATTGTATGCAGAGCCTAAGTCTGCATGTGTTTGTTTTAAATAGAAGGACAGGTGTTGATGAAGTTAGAGACGGTGTCAGTCTAGGAAGGCGCAGATATAACTGCCAAAGGATGGTGTCTACCACCTCTTCAGGCAGAGGCAGCAGCCACCTTGAAGCCATTTGTCTTTGTCCAGGGCTTTGTCCAGACTCAGTCCTTGGTTATGCAGCTGCAAGGTCAGGAGACACCGTTGCCCTGCACCCTGTAGTGTGTTGCAGGCAAGGAGTATTGTCCTGTCATTGAGCATCCTTCCGGGGGCCTCTCAGCCCACCACTCACTTCACCCACCGAGGCTGCAGCAACCAGCTCTCGGTGGGCTTTGAACTACCAGAGAGCCCCTACTCCCAGCTTGCAAGTGAACACACCGAGGGACACCCTTGATCAATGCGGTCACGAGTCTCCCCCTTTGTTTGTTGGGTGGACAGTTTGAAGGCACATTCCACACATGTCTCAGGTCTGTGGGACCAGGCCGTCAGGGACCTTGTGCACCGGTCCCCTCAAGGATGCATCTTTGTGCTAGCTCTCCATCCTTCCCTGTGCTTTGCCGGCCACACTCTGCTCCTTGAGGTCTCACCCCCAACTGCACTAAGATGGTGTTCTCTGAGAGTTGCTTCACCCTGGGAACACAGGGCTCTGAGTACAAGGCAGACCAATTTGTACAAAGTACACAAGACCCTTGTACAGTGTATACAAGACAGTGGTCATGTATGGATGTGAGAGTTGGACTGTGAAGAAAGCCGAGTGCTGAAGAATTGATGCTTTTGAACTGTGGTGTTGGAGAAGACTCCTGAGAGTCCCTTGGACTGCAAGGAGATCCAACCAGTCCATTCTGAAGGAGATCAGTCCTGGGTGTTCATTGGAGGGACTGATGCTAAAGCTGAAACTCCAGTACTTTGGCCACCTCATGTGAAGAGTTGACTCATTGGAAAAGACTCTGATGCTGGGAGGGATTGGGGGCAGGAGGAAAATGGGACAACAGAGGATGAGATGGCTGGATGGCATCACTGACTCGATGGATGTGAGTCTGGGTGAACTCCGGGAGTTGGTGATGGACAGGGAGGCCTGGCATGCTGCGATTCATGGGGTCGTAAAGAGTCAGACACGACTGAGCGACTGAATTGAACTGACACAAGACCCTCTGGAGAAGAAAGGACTAGAACTCCAGTGCCTGTACCCTAAATTTCAAGTGTGGAAAGTGTGGGAGAAAAAGAGATGCTTTTCTATTAATAGTAGGAAAAGAGAAAGTGTTACTCACGCACTCGTGTCCAACTCTTTCCGACCCCATGGAGTATAGCTGCCAGGCTCCTCTGTCCATGGAATTCTCCAGGCCAGAATACTGGAGTGGGTAGCCATTCTCTTCTCCAGGGGATCTTTCCAACCCCGGGTCTCCTGCATTGCAGGCAGATCCTTTACTGTTGAGCCACCAGGGAAGCCCCACTAATAGTATGGCAGGTAGCAAAATATATCAAGGCCCACCCTTGGGAGTGTACAGGAGAGAGTAGGATGCTGAGCTGGTGGCCCAGACTCAACACAGCATGCAGGGCTCACATGGGGAGGGCTGACTCTGTAAGCATCGTGAGCTATAACCATAGGACCCTGAGAACACAGCTCCACAAGATGATGTATCTGGCATCTGCTGGAGTTGAGACCCATGACAAAGTCAGGAAGATCACAGGATCAAGCCACCCTGGAGCAGCGATTGTGCATTAGGGAGGAAAACTGAACAAGGAGGTGTAAATTAAAAGTCACCGTAGATGTGTCGGAAGATCCTCTGGAGAAGGAAATGGCAACCCACCATTGAGTACTCTTGCCTGGAAAATCCCATGAATGGAGGAGCCTGGTAGGCTACAGTCCATGGGGTCGCAAAGAGTCGGACACAACTGAGCTACTAAATTAATTAAACTAGATGTGTGTGTTGGGAAGATCCCCTGGAGAAGGGAAAGACTATCCACGCCAGGATTCTGGCCTGGAGAATTCTATGGACAGTCCATGGGGTCACAAAGAGTCGGACATGACTGAGCGACTTTCACTCACTTCACTAGATGTGACCTTGGAACCCAGCACTGTGGCCTTGACAAGGACAGACATCACAGTGATGGACAAGCAGGCCCATCCAGCCTCCGTCAGCCACACCACATGGCAGCAGGAGGCAAACCGGTCCACTGACCGCCCAGCAAGCAATCCCTCTTAACTAACACTGACCCAGGACTAGCTGCCTTGGGACTAAATAAGCTCCAAGTGTTCTGAGCCTGTGCAGGAGGGGGATGTCCTGATATGGATGAGCTGTCAGAGGGGTCAAGAAGATAACCGAAAACTGATGTCACCGCATTTGTTCTTCAAAAAGCAAATGAAGAAGCCCACTGGCAACTGGGCAGCAGCTATTTGGGGGGTGCTGGCCTGCCAGTGACTTATGCTCCCCTACTTGGCCATAGCATCTGTTCTCACCTGCCTGCTTCTGCACCCAGGCCTGGGGCATCTTAAGCACACCTTGGGCTGCAGGAGAAGGAACTCCCAACTCACACTGGTCTAAGCAGTGATGATTCATGATCGCGTGAATATCTCATCACATTGGAAGCCCAGTCCCGCCTGCATCGGCTCCTCCCTTCCACACTCCCAGGTGGGTCGGGGGTAGGCCAGGGCAGCCTTAATGGGATGCAAAGACCACAGAAGAAGGAGCATCTTCTCCCAAGCCTCCTTTCTGAGAGAGGAAGCCTTCCTGGAAATCTTCCCTCCCAACTCCCTCATCTCTCATTGGCCAGACTGGCTCGTGCCTGCTCCAGAACCAGTCACTGGTGGGGGCATCAGACCTCTGCTTGGGAGTTAGGGTGGTTCCTGGGGTGGGATGAGTCACCTCCAGTTTAGTCCTATTGGGACAGGGAATAGGGGCATTATCTGAGCGAATGGAAGGTCCAGGAAAGGAGCAGGAGGGGACAAGAGGGTGGACAACCCGTGAGACCTGAGAAGGGGGCCCTGTGTCTGCGTCCCAGGGCTGCAGTAACAAAGCGCCACACGCTGGTCACTGAAAATACTAGAAATTCATTCTCCCGCGGTTCTGGAGGCCAGAGGTCCCAAAGCACAGTGTCAGCAGGCCCATGCTCCCTCTGGAGGCTCCGGGGGAGGATCCTTCCTGGCCCTTTCCAGCTCCTGGTGGTGACCAGCCATCCTTGGCTTCCAGATGTGTGGCTCCAGGCTTGACCATGGTCTCCACTGGCCTTCTCCCCGCTGTGTCTGTGGCTCTGAATCCCAGCTTCCCTCGCCTTCCACAATCACCAGTCACACCAGAGGTCGGGCCTACACACATGGAGATTGACCTCATCTTGACTTGATGATACCTGTGAAGACCCTACTTCTAAATAAAGTCACATTCATGGGTTCCAGGTGGGCATGAATTTTGGTGGGAGTTGGGGTGGTGTCACAATTCCATGCACCACAAATCCCAAGTGAAAGAACAGATCCTGTGAGCCACATGCCCAGCAGGCCTGATTTCTAGTCTGGGCTGTCTTGGGGAAACTAAGGAGCAGGCATGGTTCTCCTTTCTCCAGTGGGAGGCCCCTCCTAGGCATGTACCAATGCCAGGATGCACCCAAGCAGAATGGAAATGCACTGCCAACAAGCGTATTGCAAAGGAGCAAAGGTCTGCACTGAATTCCTTGCCTCCAGGGAGAACCACATCTTAAGACCCTTCCCACACTCTCTGAGAAATGAAAGTCTTTCAATCATGTCCAACTCTTTGTGACCCCATGGACTATACAGTCCATGGAATTCTCCAGGCCAGAATACTGGAGTGGGCAGCCTTTCCCTTCTCCAGGGGATCTTCCCAACCCAGGGATCAAACCGGGGTCTCCTGCACTGCAGGTGGATTCTTTACCAACTGAGCTATGCTCTTTCCTCGAGTCTCACACCCAGCTGCATTTGCCCTCTGCTCTGCCCTCCTCTCTGTCTTCCCATGCTCCCTTACTCAGGTCCTGGAGTCCATGGGCACCCTTCTCTCTTCCTCCGTGGGTATTGATCAACTGCTTTCAGCTTATTCAGCAAGGGGTGTGGGGGCAGTCCAGCCGTTCAAGCTCTGTTGTCTAAGAAGACGGCGGCAGGAAGGCGTAAACCTGGCCTCTCTTCTTCTCCCCATCTCAGTTAGATGAGGAAACCGCGATTCAGAGAGGCCAAGGTCAGCTAGAAGGAGCCCCAGTTGGAATCTCTGTCAAAATTCTGAGCTCCGAGCATCGCCCCGTCTTGGAGACCTGGTCTCCCTGACAAGCTGGAGGCGAGTCAGGTGACCCCGAATTTCCTTCCTCTCGGATAACTTGCAGGGGGCGGGGCAGGAGTCGTGCTGACATGTGAAGAGGAGAATCTGAACTTGGGCTCTAGACGTGACTCCGCCCCTGCCGGCCGAGGGAGCGCGGAAAGCCACGGTTCCCCTCAGAGCTTCAGACATCCCTTCTGCGTGGGGGGAGCGAGGCCCAAGCCGAGGTGCCTCCCTGCTGTGACACAGAGAAAACTTCCTCACGGTCTACAACTCTGAGGTCCCTCCACCCCCAAAGTCCTATGAGCTAGCATGGTTCTCCGGTGTTCAGCCCTGTAAAAAAGAAAAAAAAAAAAAAAGTGAAGCATTCGAATCCCGGCATTGTGGAAAGAAGCTGCTCTGGAATCCGAGCTCTCTGTGTTCTTCCAAGAACCAAATGCCCTCCTTTAAGAGAGCGCTTCCCCATCCACAAAGGCTCGAAGCTAAAAATGTACAACCTATTCTTCTCTGAGCATCTTCACAGCTTGTCTGAGGAGGGAAACAAGCTTTTGGAAAGAAAGTGCCCCAGGCATTTTTTTTTGTTTTTCATGGCGCCCCTGTTTTGAGCAAGCTGGTTTAATCTTTCTAAATGTAAAGCCCAGACTTCAGACAGGATGTTGCTACTATTCAGTCCCTCAGTCGTGTCCAACTCTTTGCGACCCCGTGGACTGCAGCACACCAGGCTTCTTTGTCTTTCACAGTCTCCCAGAGTTTACTCAAACTCATGTACACTGAGTCGGTGATGCTATCCAGCCATCTCATCCTCTGTCACCCCCTTCTCTTCCTGCCCTCAATCTTTCCCAGCATCAGAGTCTTTTCCAGTGAATCGGTTCTTCACATCCAGTGGCCAAAGTATTGGAGCTTCAGCTTTAGCATCAGTCCTTCCTATGAATATTCAGGACTTCCTTTAGGATTGACTGGTTGGATCTCCTTGCAGTCTAAGGAACTCAGAGAGGATGAGGGACGATTTAGTGCTTAGAGCAGTAAGCCAAGTGTAAATGCCTCCTCCTGCAAATCCTGTAAATCCTCGGCCTGCAAGAACCCCACCATTGATCCGCCCCAGCAGCTGGATGGGGAGAAAGGCTGGAGGGCAGGGAGGAGGGAGGAAGCTTTGTCTTCCTTTTAAATAGAGTTACGATTTCATCGTTTGTAGCTCAGAGAGGCATAAACACAAAATACGAAGAAAACAAATCTCCAAAAGATAGTTTCTCCACCGTCCGCACCCCATCCCCTCTTCTCTCCCTCCTCATGGTTTCTGTGTCACATTAGTTACTCAGAGATCTTTTTTCACTGTATCTTCTGGATCAGTCCGTCTAGGGCTGGGCCTGAGAGTCTGCATGTCTAACAAGCTCCCAAGTGGTTCCGAAGGTGCTGGTTGGGGATCACACTTGGAGTAGCAGAGGCTCAGACCATGAAAGGTACTCCATTATGTCACAAAGCAAGAAGCCAGGGGGTGACAGATATGGGGCTGCCTCCAGCCCAACCATGTCTACACACGTGGTCAATGCCTGCCATTCTCCTGGTCTCGAGATGACTGCAAACCCTCCAGGAGTGACTCCTGACAAGAGGCAGAAAGGGGCTCTTGAGAAAGGGAATAATTTCCCCCAGAAGCCTCCAGAAGACATCCCCTAGTTTCCTGCTGGGCTTCCCAGGTGGCGCTAGTGGAAAAGAACCTGCCTGCCCATGCAGGAGATACAAGAGACACAAGTTCAATCCCTAGGTCAGGAAGACCCCTGGAGAAGGAAATGGCAACCCACTCCAGTATTCATGCCTGGGAAATTCCATGGACAGAGGAACCTGGCCAGCTATAATTCATGGGGTTGCAGAGTCAGACACGACTGAAACGACTTAGCACAATATTTCACTGGCAAGCACTCTGTCTCACGGCCGCCTGGGCGACAGGGAGCCTGGGAGAGTGAGCACCTGGTGAGGGGAAACAGGTCACCACGGCAGAGGCCTTCAGTACGAGAGAACCAGGAAGGGCCGCTGCTGACCAGAGCCGTCTTTCAAATGCTCCAGGCCACTCCTATATTCTCTGTCTCAGGGGTCAGTGCAAAGGGAGAGGGGTCATGCCAGGCTTCAGCATGAACAGGCAGTAGCACTGGGATGCAGATGGGACACAGCCCAGGTGACCCTCACTGAGGACACAGGTGGGACATAGCCCAGGTGCCCCCACCTCCCAGACAGAGCTCCAGCCCTCCCAGCCCCTCTCATCAGACAGCCGTCTCATCAGACAGCAGATGACACACCCGGGCTCCCCTGCTCCCTCCTTTCCGGGAGCAAACACGTCACGCTTCCCTGGAAACCACAACGGGGACAGAAAGCCGTGAAGTGTGTCCGCTGAGCCAGCTGCCAGCAGTGGTGCCCAGTAAACTCATCCCGCAGGCCCACAGGGCGCTAAGTCTTGGGAACCAAGGTATCATTTTTTCCAGAAGTAACATGAGGCCCCTTGGAAACAAGGGTTACCATGGTGATGTTTTCTACCTGCGCCTGCCTTGGGTGAGGGTGGAAACAAGACCCAGGTGTTTAGCCAAACCACTAAAGCACACAGAGCAGGGCCCGGGGGAAGAGGGCAGGTGGGCTCTGAAGTCTTTCCTCTGGGTGGGTGTCCTGGTGGGTTTGGACCTTCTGGGTCACACAGCAGCTCTCAGAGGTGTCGTGTGGAAGGAGCCCAGCTTTGGAGTCAGGCAGACCTGGATTCAGTTCTGCCCCGACCCCTGACCTGTGGGTGGCCTTGAACTACCTTGGCCTCGATTTCTTCATCTCAGTGATAAGGGGAGAAAAGCAAGGCATTCCTAGGGGCCTGTGCTCACTCTCCCAGGCTCCCTGTCGCCCAGGCGACCACGAGACAGAGTGCTTGCCAGTGAAATATTGTGCTGAGTCGCTTCAGTCATGTCTGACTCTTTGCAACCCCGTGAACTGTAACCCACCAGGTTCCTCTGTCCATGGGATTTTTCCAGGCAAGAATACTGGAGTGGGTTGCCATTTCCTTCTCCAAGGATCTTCCTGACCCAGGGATTAATCTCATAGACCCCGACTTGCAGGATTGTTGGCATGTAAACAAGACTGCGCATGTGACGTGCTGAGCCGGGCACCTGGTGCGGAAACTGGCAGAGGACCAGCGTCTGGAGGGTTGTAGAGGCCACAGGCACAGAGGGGCTGGCATTGCGGCTTCCCTCCAGCCCAGGCAGACAGGAAAGTGAGATGAAGGTAAACACGGAGGATGTTCTCAATCTGCCGTGAGAATCCCTGTGCCGGAGACTAGAAACGGTCTCAGTGTACATGACCTACGCTGCCCGGAAAGCCAGCCTCAGGACTGGGAGCCATGTGACCGGCTCTCTGCGGGAAATGCTCAGAGACGGGGAGCTGATGGATCAGCCGGCTGGCATCACTTCCCTTCCACAGGCAGGGCCGGCTGGGCCCAGGCTTGGGGCTTTGTGGTCGTGGAATCAGAATAAGAGACTTGGAACAGAGGCTGAAGACCCTCACACCCGCAGCAGGCGGGACCTCAGACATCCTTTACCTTCCTCTGCCTTGGGGGACCACTTAGGTCGAAAGAGTTCAAAAGCCAGAGTTTGGGGTCCAAAGACCTCGCTTGGTCACTTATCTTGGACAGAAAGCAGTGACAAGATGTGAACCTGCCATCAGCTGGGATGAGGATTCATAAGCACACACATGGGAGGATTTGAGGGCAGACAAGACAGTGGGTGTCCTTTCTGGGTTGTCGGATTCCTAGGGGCCTGCTCTTCTCATCTTTGAGCTAACTGACAACTCTGGAAGTTGTAGAAAACTTAGAGAATGAAAATGATTTGTCTGTACACCGGCTAGTGAATTTTGTCCAGAGGAATACCACTGACTCTTGCCCTGTGAATATCAACTGGTTTTGCAACCGGTTTTGCAACAATGTCTAAATTTGTGTCTAGCCTCCTCAAGGCCCCTTTCAGTTCAGTTCAGTTCAGTTCAGTTCAGTTGCTCAGTCGTGTCTGACTCTATGCAACCCCATGAATCGCAGCACGCCAGGCCTCCCTGTCCATCACCAACTCCCGGAGTTCACTCAAACTCATGTCCATTGAGTCGGTGATGCCATCCAGCCATCTCATCCTCTGTCGTCCCCTTCTCCTCCTGCCTTCAATCTTTCCCAGCATCTGGGTCTTTTCCAATGAGTCAGCTCTTTACATGAGGTGGCCAAAGTATTGGAGTTTCAGCTTCAGCATCAGTCCTTCCAATGAACACCCAGGACTGATCTCCTTTAGGATGGACTGGTTGGATCTCCTTGCAGTCTAAGGGACTCTCAAGAGTCTTCTCCAACACCACAGTTCAAAAGCATCAATTCTTTGGCGCTCAGCTTTCTTCACAGTCCAACTCTCACATCCATACATGACCACTGGAAAAACCATAGCCTTGACTAGACGGACCTTTGTTGGCCTCTTTAGGTGTGCTCTTTTAATTTTTCTTTGAACTGGTTATAACATACTATTGATTTCCTCATTAAATGATGAATTAAATTAATTTGACATGTCCATTTCCTATTTTCTGAGATCTGTGACTTTAACCTTCAAAAAGTAATCTTTTTATGGGGGCCACAGGGTAAAGCATGGAATGCCCAAGTTCCTGGCAAGCTGAGAAATGGGTGGTCCCAAATGACAGCAGCCACATCATAATGACCCCATCAGGAAGTGATACCTCCAGGGAACTCTGTCTTCTCCAGCGTTGCTCAGAAGGATTTGTCAGCTGCTGAGGCTAAGTGATCAGCAAGGGATAAATCTTCAGATGGCCACAGGCTGCAGGAAAGCCAGACGCCCCCTTGGACCTCCCCAAGGGCAGCACTTCAGCTCTCCGAAGTGCAGAGTGATGAGGTTAGGTCTGAAAAGTAACCAATAGGCTCTTGAGAACATCCCGGCTGGCTGCATGGTCGGGCTTTGTGTGTGCCAATGGGCTGAAGCCAGGTTGCCAGACATTGCTGACAGCCCCGGTGGGTGGAGATCCAGGATGAGGCCGTTGGAGAGGCTGTCCAGTGCCACAGAGCCACCTGGCCAGACAGGCACAGCCTTCCTCGAGCCTGGAGGACTTTCACCCTCCTGCTCGTCTGCTCAGATGGAGGAGTCAGAGACCCCGCTGGCCCACAGAGAAGAGTCTGAGCAACTGATGACTGAGAAGGCGTTTCTGCCTTAGGACTGAAGAGGGGGCAGGTCTAATTACAGACACCCAAGGTCTTGGTCACTTGCTGCTGCTTGACCTGAGGCCATCCTGCAAGGCTCCCGAGCTCATGACAGCACGTGCCAGGACCACAAGGTTCAAACATCACGATCACTCACTTCATCCACGACTGGGCCCGGGGGCTGTGAAAGTGAAGATGTTAGTCGCTCAGTCAGGGCTGATTCCTTGTGACCCCCATGGACTGTAGTGTCCTTTGTAGGCTCCTTTGTCCACGGGATTTTCCAGGCAAAAATACTGGAGTGGGTTGCCACTTCCTCCTCCAGGGGACCTTCCCAGCCCAGGGATGGAACCAAGTCTCCTGTGTCTCCTGCATGGCAGGTGGATTCTTTACCCACTGAGCCACTGTGGAGCCAGGCTTGGGTGGGAGGCTGACCTGGGCTCAAACTGTAATTCTCTCCCTTCCCTGTGGTGTGACCTCGAGGGGGTTGATCAATCCACCTTACCTGGTTGATAAAGCAGAATCACAGTTGTGTGCCCCTGGCAGGTTGTGGGATGACCTGAGAACATAGGAGATCTTCCTGGTTCACAGCAGACTCTACCTAGATCTTTGATGCCTGCTCCTTCCATAGAATGGAAACGGAAGTCTTAGGTGGGCTCTCAAAGCACTTGATTTTACCACATTTTACTTCTGGCTCTGACACAAACTCACTCATGTCTGCTCTCTGGACTTTTAAAATATGGGGACCTGAACAAGGAATGGAATTCCAGCATCCCACCTTGCCATTGTTCAGGACATGGGAAAGCTGAGTTGTTTTCTAGGGAAGGACTGCAAGATTTCAACAAAATTGGTCCCGACCCTCTTTCCCTCTTGACCCCTGCCCCCCAGATCAACAGAAATGTCTGAGAAGGGCAGAGCTTATTTGAAGATGGCTCCTCAGAGTTATCTGCAGAATTTTCTAAACTCTCCCTGCTGCCGCTTACCTCCGGAAAACAGAGTCCTGGCTGCATTTCCAGCCTTTTGCCTCCAAACGGAGGAAGCGGCAGCACTTCGTTCCCTCATTCGGATGCCTGGCCACTATCAGGCATCCCAGGCCAGACTGTGGGCTCCCAGAGCAGGTGCTGGAACTCAGCTGTCCTGGAGAAGCCAGCCAACTGTGGGTCTGCGTAGGCGGCTGGGCCTATTATTCAAGGTGATAGAATTCTCTGGCTTGGAAACTCACTGTCTCCATGAAAAGAATCAGCCTCCACATTTCTGCCAGATGATTAAAATATTAAGTGAAAAGCACTGCTGAGGATTGCAGGGAGCCAGGGCAAGACATGTCCTGAAATAACTCCTGGGCTGCACCTCCGACCACTCTGCACCCTGGACTTCTGGTAGGAGCATCACGTTCAGGAAAGGCCCAGGAGTGCAATTCCTTTCACCCTCCTGCAAAGACCACACTTTTTCTGGAAGACATTTCCCCCTTGACAACTATTCTAAGAATGCAAGGAGAGTTCATATTTTCTTCTAAAAATTACGCCTCCAGACTTGGAGCTCTGTCGATGTGTCTGCATCAACAGTTAAGCAGAACCTACAAGAGGCTGTTGATGTGAAAATCCCAGAGCACAAAAGCGATGGACTTGGAACTACCTACCCTCGGCCCCCAGGTCCCTCTCACGAGCTATTTCAAGTGCATTTCGTTAATTGTAACCCATGCTTCTCCCAGGAACTGGGTGAGATCTGCACTTACCCTCGTCCTCCAGAAGTCCACGCCTCTGGGCAGGCAGGGAAGGTGTTACGTTAATGTCCTCAAGGTCACCTCTATTTACGGTCTGTGCCCCCTCCCATCTCCTCCCAAGCACACCCTCTGTTGCTTGTGGAAGGGAACAGAACTGGCAACAGTTCAGATCAGGACTCTGCAGTTTCTGCCCTCCCCCGACAACACACACACATACCACTCATGCATGGCATTTGTGTGTTTATAGATTTTTATCAGGTAACTGGGGTCAAGGAAGGAGTGCTTGGGTGGAGATTACTACCTGTTCACCATAATAGGCTCCCTGCCTCTGGGCACATGGACTACATTTCCCAGCTGCTCTTGCAGTGGGATTTGATCACGTGACTTGAGTTCTAACCAATGGAAAGAGAGCAGAAGTGAACCTGGTTCAGTCTAGGCATACAATAGACTACTCTTTGACATTATAAAGGAACAAACTACCTACCCAAGCTACGTCAGGATGAACCTGAAAAACATTATGCTCAGTGAGAGAAGTCAGACACAGAGACTACACCTTGTATCATGTTATTTACACGGAATGTTCAGAGTAGGCAGGTTTAGAGAGAGGCCAAGTGTATTAGTGATTACGTGTGGGGTGGGAACGGGCTTCCCTGGTAGCTCAGTAGTAGAGTATGCACCTGCAACGCAGGAGACACAGGAGACTCAGGTTCAATCCCTGCATTGGAAAGATCCCCTGCAGAAGGAGATGGCAACACAGTCCAGTATTCTTGCCTGGGAAATCCCATGGACAGAGGAGCCTGATGGGCTAGATCGTCCATGGGGGTCACGAAAGAGTCCGACATGACTTAGCGACTAGACAACAACAGTGAGGTAGAAACATTAAATGGATACAAGAAATCCAATGTGGGGTTAAGGATGGGGCTGTGAAAATGTTCTAAAGTTACTAAAAAACATTCAATGACACAAGCAATGAAATGGGCAGATTTTATGATAAATAAAATATACTTCAATGAAGTCGTGAAAAAATAAATACAAGAATCGAGCATGCCATTTCCGGGACTGTCTGTAAAACCCGCCCACGTGTTCCTCTCCAGACCTTTCCTCTTCATCCTTGGGGATGTGGAGAGTGATGGGGTTGGGACCGAGGAGTCTGAGTCCCTGAGTGACCACGTGGAGGACAGCCACTCCCCACCTCCACGCTGAGCTGAGAGCAGGAAGTGAACTGCTCTGTATTAAACCACTACTTGTTGGATTTTGTTGTGACAGTAACTCGCTTACACAAATTTGTACAGAAAGTCCCAAGGCACCCACACGTATTTCCATCTGAATGGCATTCTGGTTCTTTGGTCACACCAGCACGGGAACTGTGTTTCTTTGCCAGAAGCCCTTCATTTCCCCACATCTCACTGGGTCCTCCCTTCCGCTCCTCCCTTCTCTGATACCTCTTGAATCGCCCTTGGGAACTCCAGTCCCTCCTTCTCCCCGGCTGATCCAGGGTATTCGAAGCGGGGACGGCGTCGGCGAGGGTCAGGATACAATAGCTTCAATTAGATATTAATTAAAGATATAAAGAGTAATAGAATAAGGATAGCTCAGTAGGAAAATTCAGTGGAGAAAAGAGGCTGAGTAGCTTGGTTTACGCGGGAGACCAATAAAACTTCAAGACAAGAAGCTTGCACCACTTACGTAGGCCGCAGGTGTCCTTCCGTTCTCCCAAAGGAGAGGAGACACTGAGGCCTCCCCGGTCGGATCTTAGAAGCCCAGGCATAGTTAGTAAGCATGGCGGGTTCCGCGCTCCAGATGGAGACTCAACCAGAGTGAGAGAGAGCGACATGGGGAGACCAGTATTTCGAGAAACTGATCCCAATTCTTTATTTTCCAGAGTCTGTTTTTATACACTGAGATGTTATACAAAAGTCACGTGGGGTCAGCAGTCTTGAGTTTTATCAAAGTCAGGTGCTTCATACAAATGTATACAGAGGTCTTAGGGGTGTTACATCATCTTCTGGCCAGGGGGGCCTGCTGACAATTTATGACCCTCTCCTTGTGACAACGGTCAGTCAACCAGGACACTTATTTCTCCAGGGGTGATTATTCTTAAAACAGACACTACCCAAATAAAGTTACATTCCTATAGGGTGAGGGTGTAGTGGGTTTTAGTTAAGGAAAGAATTTACTTAGCCTAAGGTCTAACGTGATTAATATCAAAGGTTAATACTTATTTCTTCTATATATTCATTAATGTGTGTAAGGGCAGGGGATGTGGAGACTTAGCAACAAACATTGGCTCAACAAATGAAAAACCCTTCACCAATACAATTTCTAATCAGCCCATTATACCTATACTAATGGTTTTCTAACTTTTCTAAGGAACCTGTTTTTAGAAGGTTTAAAGCATCTCGTGCCTCTCACGGTTGGGAGGCTGTGAGCAATCACATGTGGCCGGACAAGCCTGTCAGGCAGGCTAGAGAACCTTCAGAGGAGTTTGTAGGTTAAAACACTCTTATCACGCCCAGGAATTATTATTAACTGGAGCTCTAAGTTAACTCCTTTTCCGAAAGAGGTGGTGGGGGACAGCCCCCCGTAAAGTCAGGGGTGTAGGTGAGAGCACAAAGTAGTAAAGTAGGCAGGCTCTGGTTAATGGGGGTAGATGCTTGAGGATTTCCAGGGGGACTCCTGAGGCTCGATCCCGCCTTTGCGTATGTCGAGCCTCCTTCCTCATGAGCTTTGCCGTGGGCGGAGTACCTCACTCTGGCCCCCAACACTTCTCAGCCATGCAGAGCATCCGAGTCCGTAGACGACTAAGCATGGCAGATTGTTTCCAGGGCAGCCTTGGGAGAGAAAAGGAGGTGAGGAAATTATTCCATTGGGTGCTGAAGGTGGGGGACTGAGCCCTGTGTGGGGTGGGGGGGGAGGGTGGAAGATTCATGGTGTCAGACTCTACCAAACTCTGCTGCCTTTTTCCATCTCAAGCATCCACATTTTCCTGCAGCTCCAGAATCAATATGGCATGAGGGTAGTAGGAATCATGAAACACCCTGAGTCACAAAAGAGAAAAGGTATTGAATCTTAGCATGGAAGAGATATTGAAACAAAGAAATGCCTCCAAGCTACAAAGATATATTGTATAACACAGGGAATATAGCCAATATTTTATAATAATATAAATGAAATATAACCTTTAAATATTGTGAATCATTATATCGTATTGATACAATCTGTAATTTACATGTTATACATCAACAAAAAAAATTTTTAATGCCTCCAAGTGTGCATTTTATCTGCAATAAGCCAAATAAGTTTTTTCAAGCATCATTGAAATTGTGGAGGAGAAAAATCCTGGAAAGTCCCTGGGGCAGAAGCAATGACAAACGGGAGCTAATTTTACAGGCCTGTTGTTCACTGAAGGTTTTCACAAGGGATGGGTGTTTTCTTTATTTGGTGCACTGATGCTGTCAGGCTCCAACAGCAGAATCCACCCCCGCACTTTCTCCAGTGCTGCTGAGAGCACGCCTCACCTGAATTACCAAGGCTCCCAACCCTGCTGCCCCTGCCTCCTCGCAGGCCTCCCCCATCCCACGCTCCACAGCCACACTTACCGCCAGGTCTCTCTCCTGCTTACAGCCCTTCAGGTGGCCACAGTGGTGCAGTGCACAGCCCACACACCTGTCCCTGCAGTCCTGGGCTAACACAGAGAGACCTTCAAGGCGTTTGGGCCCCAAATCGCTCTGACTTCACCTGTCGCCATCTTTGACAGGAGTCTTCTGTCTAACAGCTCGGAATTCTGATTGTGTGTCTCTAGACCTCTCCATGCTCTGTCCCTTCCTCCTGGAACTCCTCCCGCCTCCCTTCCTCACTCAGTGCAGTTCAGTCCCTCAGTCATGTCAGACTCTTTGCGACCCCATGAACCGCAGCACGCCAGGCCTCCCTGTCCATCACCAACTCCCGGACTTTACTCAAACTCATGTCCACTGAGTCGGTGATGCCATCCAGCCATCTCATCCTCTGTCGTCCCCTTCTCCTCCTGCCTTCAATCTTTCCCAGCATCTGGGTCTTTTCCAATGAGTCAGCTCTTTGCATCAGGTGGTCAAAGTATTGGAGTTTCAGCTTCAACATCAGTCCTTCCTATGAATATTCAGGACTGATCTCCTTCAGAATGGACTGGTTGGATCTCCTTGCAGTCCAAGGGACTCTCAAATAGTCTTCTCCCACACCACAGTTCAAAAGCATCAATTCTTCGGCCCTCAGATTTTTTTAATAGTTCAACTCTTACATCCATACATGACTACTGGAAAAACCATAGCCTTGACTAGATGGACCTTTGTTGGCAAAGTAATGTCTCTGCTTTTTAATATGCTGTCTAGGTTGGTCATAACTTTCCTTCCAAGGAGTAAGTGTCTTTTAATTTCATGGCTGCAGTCACCATCTGCAGTGATTTTGGAGCCCCGAAAAATAAAATTTGCCACTGTTTCCACTGTTTCCCCATTTATTTGCTATGAGATGATGGGACTGGATGCCATGATCTTAGTTTTCTGAATATTGAGCTTTAAACCAACTTTTTCACTCTCCTCTTTCACTTTCATCAAGAGGCTCTTCAGTTCTTCTTTGCTTGCTTCCATAAGGGTGGTGTCATCTGCATATCTGAGGTTATTGATATTTCTCCTGGAAATCTTGATTCCAGCTTGTGCTTCATCCAGCCCAGCATTTCTCATGATGTACTCTGCATAGAAGTTAAATAAGCAGGGTGACAATATACAGCCTTGACGTACTCCTTTTCCTATTTGGAACCAGTCTGTTTTTCCATGTCCAGTTCTAACTTTTGCTTCCTTACCTGCATACAGGTTTCTCAAGAGGCAGGTCAGATGGTCTGGTATTCCCATCTCTTTCAGAATTTTCCAGTTTATTGTGATCCAAACAGTCAAAGGCTTTGGCATAGTCAACAAAGCAGAAATAGATGTTTTTCTGGAACTCTCTTGCTTTTTCGATGATCCAGTGGATGTTGGCAATTTGATCTCTGGTTCCTCTGCCTTTTCTAAAACCAGCTTGAATATCTGGAAGTTCACGGTTCACATATTGTTGTAGCCAGGCTTGGAGAATTTTGAGCATTACTTCAATAGTGTGTGAGATGAGTGCAATCGTGCGGTAGTTTGAGCATTCTTTGACATTGCCTTTCTTTGGTATTGGAATGAAAACTGGCCTTTTCCAGTCCTGTGGCCACTGCTGAGTTTTCCAAATCTGATGGCGTATTGAGTGCAGCACTTTCACAGCATCATCTTTTAGGATTTGGAATAACTCAACTGGAATTCCATCACTTCCACTAGCTTTGTTCATAGTGATGCTTTCTAAGGCCCACTTGACTTCACATCCCAGGATGTCTGGCTCTAGGTGAGTGATCACACCATCGTGATTGTCTGGGTCATGAAGATCTTATTGTACAGTTCTTGTTCTTCTGTGTATTCTTGCCACCTCTTCTTAATATCTTCTGCTTCTGTTAGGTCCATACCATTTCTTCCTCACTCAGGTGTTTCCCGTTTACCCTTCAAAGCTCAATTCAGCATCTCGTCCTCCAGAAGACTGCCTCTGTCTGCCTCATTCGGTCCTCTGTGCTCCTTGGGGCCCCTGGGGACTGTCCCATGAGCTCCCTGAGGACAGTCATTGTGCCCAGAGATTTGAGGTGGGGTGGGGGCTGTCCCTTGAGGAGCCAGAGGTGGAGTCACAGATGCTTCCACCTCAGCCAGCAGGAGGGCCACGAGGGAACTGCTGAGGGAAGCCAGAGGGAAACTGAGGTCAGGGCAAGGGCCCTGGATCAGGCAGACTGAAAGGCAGGTCAGCACTGGGGAAGATGGCAGATTCTTGTTGGAAGTGTCCACTGCCCATTCCCTCCCCACCACACCGCTCATCTCTGCCCAAGCCTTTCCTAAACGATGCCCACCATCCCCTGCTCACCCAGGGCCTACAGGTCACCTGTAGAAGTGCCCTGGGAGGGGTCAAGGGTGGGGAGGGTTAATATGGGCAGGTGGATGCTGGCTGCTCCACTGGCCAGCGGGAAAGAGGGCAGGCTTAAGAGGACCCAGCAAGGTCAGGGTAATACTCAGCAACAAGAACAGAGCTGAAAGAATCAAAGTTGAGTGTTCAGTTCAATCCCTTTGAAGTGAGATGCAGAAACAGCCTCAGCTGGAGCCACACTATCCTCTCCTCGGACCACGGGGCACTGGCTCCCACACTGGCAATGAACAGCTCAGAGATGGCATCCTTGTTCACCTATGAGAGATAATCAAACCGCGTAATCACGGAGATTAAAAAGCTGTCATAGAGATCACCCGAGAGCAATTCTGCTGGAATGATTATGGTTCTCCAGATAGGTCTCTGGTACAAAAGGTCAGATCGTTGGCATCTCTCTAAGGAGAGAGCTCGTTTCTTCTGTATCCACACAGCAAATACCCACTTGAGAGCTCAGGCCAAGAAGGCTCTGTGCGACAAGTAATAACAGCCAGGGGAGGGGGGAGGTATGGGGAAGGCGGCACACAGAGGGAGCTGGCCAGGACCATCATAACACCCTCTTCTTTAGGGGACTAGCCGCCTTATTTAATAATTTTATTTTATTTTTTTTTTATGGAATTGCTGGGTTAAAAGCTTTTGGTTCTATACTGGGTTTCTAAGTTGTTTTTTTCTTTTTTTCCTTTAAATGAGAAACAGATTACAATGGAGGCATTTTGTTATGTATATTAAATGCAGGCACATCCAGAGAAAACAAAAGGAAAGGAGACATAACACAAGCTTGTACAAGCAGGGTTTGCATGCATATGCATTAGCTCATGGTCCCTTAAAATAAGCCAGTTTCTCCAGTCTTTCATTATGCAGAGAGGGGAGTATTTTCCAAACACGCTCTCAATTAAGGGGAAATGGCCCTGGCAGAGCTCCCCTCTGACACAGCCCTTCATTACGAGCTCCTTTCCTCCCTGCCGGCTCTCCTTTCTGCATGAATTGACTAGTTCTTCCCCTTTGCTTTGCTGTGCCGTGCTCAGTCCTGTCTGACTCTTTGCAGCACCGTGGACTGCAGCCCACCAGGCCTCTCTGTCCGTGGGATTGCCCGGGCAAGAAAACTGGAGTGGGTTGCCATTTCCTTCTCCAGGGGATCTTCCCCAATCGAGGGATGGAACAAGTGTCTCCCGCATTGGCAGGCAGATTCTTCACCATTGAGCCACCTGGGAAGCAGTTCTTCCCCTTTGATACCTTGTTATTCACCAGTTGGAAGGAAAAAATAATTGTTATTTAAACAAGTCACAAAGGAGCAAATGAATATATTGATTAAATCCAAGGGATGTGGAGTTAGAAAGCCCAGGTACAAATGTCTCTGCCACCTACTACTGGGCAAGTGACTTCACTTCTCGAGCTTCAGTTTTCTCATCTACAAAATGGGCATAAGAATATGAGGATGAAACTCAATGATGCTTGTGCAGGAATGTCTAGATAAGCAGCTCATACACTCTTATATCTTTATAGTTTGTATACACTAAATATTGGGGAAGGAAATGGCAACCCACTCCAGTGTTCTTGCCTAGAGAATCCCATGGACAGAGGAGCCTGGCGGGCTGCAGTCCATGAGGCTGCAGAGTCAGACACGACTGAACCAATGTAGCACAGCACATACACTAAATATATCACTTGCCCCCGAGAACTCAGTTTCTTGGCTGGAAATGGTCCTGGAGATCATCTGTCTTTGAGATTGATCTGGGGATGTGGAGGCTCACTAGAACGCAGACCGCAGCTGGCTGGAAGCCAGTTCTTACTGAGCATTTACCGCGTGTCAAGCCCGACACTCAGAATCTGGTCCTGATGTCGCTGCCCTTTCCAGTACCCTGCGCTCCAGGTAAATGGTGTGAGCCCAAACTTGCTCAGCTTTGTTCCTGCCCATTGAACCCTAAAAAGCATCCCACAGCCCACACCCCCTGCACACCCCCACCCTCCGATCTAGGACATCACTGCAAGTGACAGAACTCCACCATCACCATCGCCAAAGAGAGGAACTGATCATAAAAATACAGGTTGGATTATGAACTTCAGGAACTAGAGACAAGTTGAGCTTCTGGAAGAATCAGAACCAGGGCCAGGTGCGCCCTTAGGGACCCAGGACACCTCCAATTCTCCGAATGCACCTGTGCCATCATTTACCAGGCACCAAGTGTGGTGCCACATGCTTTATCTTACCTAATCCTCCTGAAAGCCAATGTTCATACTGGGAAACTGAGGCACAGAGCAGGTTCTAGCTACCCAAGCTCACCAACCAATCCGTCAGGGAGCTGGAATCTGAACCAGAGTCTGGTGCCATTCCAGTCTGATTGGGCCAAGCAGACCAGGTGCTCCCAGCACTGGGCCAATCAGGATGGCCTGGAGGTGGGGAGACACAGGAACCTGGAAGTGGCCCTAGGGGCACTTCTGCCAGGGAAGAGCCAGGAAAAAACCCAATGTGACCCACTCCACTGTCACCCTCTGGGATCCAGCAGAGAAATCCATCCTCCAGGGAAGCCACCCTCCACCAGCTTGGAGCCACCATCTTGCTCACTTTTAGAACAGTGCCCGGCACACCACCACCACCACCACCACCCCCCACCAACTCCCTCGGGGCCCTGAGTCCCACAGGAAGGCTTCCCTGAGGGTCTCTTCATGCTGGGCAGGGGTGCCATTAGGCCTGAGAGTGTCAGAGCCATCTCAGTCCCCAGAGACTGCAAGGGCTGTACACGAGGCTGCTCAGCGCAGGAATGAAGGAAAGAAGAAAGGAAAGGTTCTTCCCTTCCCTCCCACACACCCCCAGCTTCTCTCTGCACAAGCTCCAGTTTGCAGGTGAAGGGGGGCACAGTTGAAATGGAAGGAAAGGGGGCCAGCAGGCAGGATGGCTGCTCAGGGCAAGTCTGAGGCCCAAGCCACACACCTGGTCCAGAGTGGCAGAGGGCCCACTGATACAGAAATCAGGGAGGAGCAGGAGGAGGGGCCCAGAACTTCCCCCAGAAGGCCTGCAGGCGGCCCTCTCCTTGCCCACCTCCCCGGGTCCTGCCCCACTAAACAGGCCCCATCCCAGCTCAGGAATCTGCCCCCCAGGCCATCGACTCTTTTTCAGACCAGGTGCTCACGGAGCCTCCCAGCCCCTGAGCCCCAGCCAGAAGGAAGCAAGGAGACCCCCATCCACCCTTCACCGGCTCTGATCTGCAGCCCTCAGCTCCTCCCTTGCCCTGGGGATGTTGAATTAGGCCCAGAGCCTTCCAAAGGCATGGAAATTCTTTCTTCTTTTTCCTTGAATGAAGCAAACCAGATGGAAAAGAGAAAACTTGAAATGTTTTAGGAATAATGACTTTTTTGTTACTGCTGTTAAAACATGATCATTTTTTTTCAAAATCTAGGCAATATATAAAAGAAGAAAAGATCTCTAAGAGAAGAAGGAGTATAAATGGGTAAGAGCTTGAGGTTCTTATATTTTGATATGATAGTATGTTTCCATGCATCATTGTTTACATGGATCAGGTCTCTAACACCTTCATTCTGTTTTACAACATCATTCCAAGAATTGTTGAGTCTTAATTCCAGAGTAGAATGAATCCTGTGCTCGCCACCAATCTTTTGAGGATGGTGCCTTATTTCTGAGATCTGGAGCTTGACTCCTCAGTCGTTGTTGCCATTTAGTCGCTTCAGTTGTGTCCAACTCTTTGCAACCCCATGGACTGTAACCTACCAGGCTCCTCTGTCCATGGGAATCCCCCAAGTATTCTTGCTTGGAGAATTCATGAACAGAGGAGCCAGGCAGGCTACAGACCATGGGCTCACAAAAAGTCAGACACAACTGAGTAACTAACACTTTCAGGCAAGAAATCCGGAGTTGGTTACATTTCCTACTCCAGGAGATCTTTCTGACCCAGGAATCAAACCCACATCTCCTGCATTGCAGGCACTTTTTTACCTATGAGCCACCAGGTGATTCCTCAGGGTTCTCTCAAAAAGAAAAAAAGGCTTTTAGGAACACTGTGCTCATACTTTAAAATGTCCTTTGTCTTTACAACCCAGGGAGCCCTGGGTCACATTTCCTTTCCTTGCCAAACCCTAGATCCCGGCCACCGTTCTCAGGCACCGGATGCTGTGGGGGGATTTTTGTATTGTTTTGTCTCATTTGGCTTTTTTGTTTATAGGATTCTGCCTTTGTCGTGGTATTCAGTAGCTAAACAAGGTTATGATTCAGAATTGATCACTGTGCATTTTTTACTGGCATATAATGACTTTGTTGAATAGAAGATTCGAGTCCTTCTGGTGAGTTTATGTCTCATTTTCCTTTCATTTCGTTCTCTTCTTTGGAAGCACCACAATCCTTTCCCTTCCATGTAAATCACTGCCACTATTATTTTTGCATCTTTGCACAGGTTTGTTTTGCATGATTTTGTCAAACGTGTTTCAGGTTTTTGTTGCCCCGAATGCAGTTTCCTTCTCTGTAGTGTTTTATTATTTTTTTTTCCCCACTTGTTTCCTAAGCTTCATCAACTTGCCTCTCATCTCTTTCTGTCATTATAGAATCTCTTCCTTGAAATGCTCACAGATGTCCTTGGAGCTCAGTTTTTCAGTTCATCGTATCTGTAGTTGCTTTGGATTGTGTGGGATTCATTTGATCTCTCCCCATCCTTTTTTGAGCAACTGCTCTTTGTTGTTGTTCAGCCCCTAAGTTGTGTCTGATTCTTTGCGACACTATGAACTGCAGACCCTGCGAACTGAAGGCTTCCCCATCCTTCACTGTCTCCTGCAGTTTGCTCAAACTCATGTCCAGTGAGTCGGTGACGCCATCCAACCGTCTCATCCTCTGTCATCCCCTTCTCCTTCTGCCCCAAACCTTTCCCAGGATCAGGGTCTTTTCAAATGAGTCAGCTCTCCGCATTAGGAGGCCAAAGTATTGGAGTTTCACCTTCAGCATCAGTCCTTCCAATGAATATTTAGTATTGATTTCCTTTACGATTGACTGGTTGGATCTCCTCTTCTCCAGCACCACAATTACAATTTGAAGGCATCGAGTCTTCAGCGCTCAGGTTTCTTTATGGCCCAACTTTACATCCCAACATGACACTGGAGAAACCGTAGTGGACTACATGGACCTTTGTTGGCAAAGTGATGTCTCTGTTTTTTAATGTGCTATCTAGCTTTATCATAGCTTTCCTTCCAAGAAAGAGAAGAAAAACCCCTCTTTAGAAGCATATTATTCACCCGACTTTTTCTCATATCCTTTTCCTGCTGTTTGCATTCTTGCTGAATCTGTGCATAAGTTTTATGTGGATTCCTTTCTGATTGTCACTCAGCTTGATGGGCTCAGCTATCTCCTGAAAAAATAGATTTGAGTAGGAAAAAAGGCATAAAAGCATCTAATCAAGTCCAGCCTTTTCCTGGAGCCGTGACTCTACCGATGACTCATGCCCGAGAAGAGTGGCTGTCCACTCCGCCCACCTGCAGCACTTCTCTGAGTTGGGAAGGTGGTCAACGACCAAAAAACGGCAAGAAGGCATGGCTTCCCCTTCCTTCTCCATCTCCTGGGCCTGCCCATCTTGCCTCAAGACATCAGAGGGGGCGCACGCTGGGCTGGAGGGAATTACCGATGGGAGCAGGATGGGGGTGGTTCAGAGCCCTGCTTTGGCTGCTGTCTTGACATGCTTCCTCTCACCCAAATGCAGGCATCATACTAACAGCTAAATCTGAGAATTATTTCTTTGACACTTTTCTTCTCTCCACTTTCTTTGCTTTTCTCTTTCTGGTTTTCTTCTGTAGACATTAGACTTTCTAATTTGACCTGCTAATTTCCTTTTCTTTTTTCCTTTGTTTCCCCATTTTCCTTTCTTCCTTCATTTTTCTAATTTCTTTGGACTCTTCTATGGATTGTGTACCTGTATTTTTCCCATTTTTTTAAATCTATTTTTTTTAATTGATGGATAATTGCTTTACAGAACTTTGTTGTTTTCTGTCAATTGTCAACATGAATCAGCCATAGGTATTCTAGCATGTTTTTAATCCCCAAGAGTCCTCCTTGGGATGTGCAGTGTGGTCACAGCTGCCCCAGACTCTCATCTCTCTCTCACTCCCCACACCTGGCTTACCCTGGACCACCTCTCATCACATGATCACCACTAAGTTCTTCATCTTCTAAGCAGTCCCCCATCCTGCAAAAAGCCTTCCTTGGCCATGTTGTGCATCTAGAAATGCTCATCCAACCAAAGGCCCACTTGGGGGAGATGGACTCAGGAAGGAGGCCAGTACAAGCCCTGGAAGTGAGCCATTTAGACAGAGAATTCCAGGGTTCTGAGAAATAGAGTCTCACCCAGAGGGAAGGGGGCACAAGCTCCAGATGGGCATGTCAACTTGGTTTTTGGACTCTTTGGCCCTCTGGGAATGGACATGGCCAGAGGAAGGCTAGGGAGGGGTAACACAGAAGACTCAGAGCAGGCCAGCTCTCAGCCTCTCAGGACACTGTCTGACCTGCCTTGTGTCTGGGACAAGGGAGAGAAAACTCTTCCCCATCCCCAGCTCGAATAAACCAACTTTCACAAAGATTTTGTTGGTTCCAATCTCACAGTTTGTCAAAGCTATGACAAACCTAGACAGCATATTAAAAAGCAGAGAGAGAGATTACTTTGCCAACAAAGGTCCGTCTAGTCAAAGCTATGGTTTTCCCAGTAGTCAAGTCCAGATGTGAGAGTTGGGCCATAAAGAAAGCTGAGCTCCGAAGAACTGATGCTTTTGAACTGTGGTGTTGGAGAAGACTCTTGAGAGTCCCTTGGACTGCAAGGAGATCCAACCAGCCAATCTTAAAGTTCTGAATCTTCATTGGAAGGACTGATGCTGGAGCTGAAGCTCCAATACTTTGGCTACTTCATGCAAAGAGTGAACTCATTGGAAAAAACCCTGATGCTGGGGAAGATTGAAGGCAGGGGGAGAAGGGGATGACAGAGAATGAAATGATTGGATGGCATCACTGACTCAATGGACATGAGTTTGAGCAAACTCTGGGAAATAATGAAGGCCAGGGAAGCCTGGCGTGCTGCAGTCCATGGGCTGACAGAGCAGGACACGACTGAGCGACGGAACAATAACAAGGCAGCATGTTACGTGCTGATCACAAGTCTGATGTGTGATGAGGAGTGACACTCACACGTCTTTAAGCAGGGACACAGCAGAGGACACAAGCTGGGCTCATGTGGAGCGTGTCCTGACCTGATTTCCCAGCCAGTCCGACGAATGGCTCCAACAACAACCATCTTACGGTATCTCTAAACCCCTCACAATGCATCCCCATCTGCCATCACGGTGATAACGCACACCTTCCAGGGGGCAGGACCAAGGAGGCAGGAGGGAAGCTGTGGGGTTCGCCTTTTAGGGACCCACCTTCTATTTGAACATCCCATGTTCTTCAGCACAGCTACTTAATCCTGGTCTCCCATATCCAGACTCTGCTGTTTCCTTGATGCCTACAGCCTGTATGTCAAAATCCCATGTTATATCAACATATACTCCAGCCAGGGAGACAGCTGGCAGTCTAATAAATCATTCCCAGCCTTTAGGATTTCCAGAACCAGTACTTTTCATTTAAAGTTAAACTGGGGACTGACATTGGGTTGACAGCATAAAACAAGCAAAAAACAAAACAGAGCAACAACAACCACAGAGCCCTTCACCCTTCACCCGTCACCGCGACCCCATTAAAGAACAAAGGGTGTCAGCCAAACGACAAAAGAGGAACAGCGCTCTTTCAGTGCGGAGGGGATCCCTTTAAGCTGAATCGGCTTACCTTTATGAAAAACTCATTATGTTTTCTTTATTTTTCACATTTCGCCTTAGAGCAGGGAACACTTGGTTCTTCATTTTTTCCACATAGTTCAATGTTTGGAAATCACTTCTTTAATGCACATAACAGGAAAAAATTAAAAAGCCGCTATGTTAACAGAGTCATGCCAAGGCCCAGATTCCTCGGGCAGTGGTGGGAACACATAGAAAGAGTGGAGGAGAACTAGGTCTGAAAGGTCTGCCCTTGGACTTGACTCGTTCCAATTCTGTTTGAGTGTGTTGATTGCTCAGCCTCCGTGGGCTTAGGTCACTCCCTGATCCGGGCAGGCACCGCTCCTGCACCTTCTTTCCCAAGTTCCTCTCTCCCAGACGAGTCTGGTCGAAAAGCTCTTCTTGTCCCCTGCTTGCGATGCCCCCCTTTGCACCTTCCCGGATGTTTTGGGGCGCTGCTCAGGTCCTCCCCCCAGGGAGCCTCAGGGACCTCCCTCCACACAGCCAGCCTCCCCTGCCTCTTCATCCCAGCGCACATCCATCACACGAGTGTCTGCTGGTCTAGAGCAAATGTCAACATCACTCATCTTCCTCTAGAAGATAAACACTCAGGGGGCAGGACCTTACTCAGACCTACGCTGCTTCCCCTCCCCAGGTGAACTTGGCAGAGATGGTCATGACCGAGCTCTTAAAAGAGTCAGTGACCTTGAACCTCAGACTAGGTTGTCGCTCAGCCTCCTCCGTACAGTAGGGGGCCAGACTGAGACACTCTGGTTGACCCGCCTCCCCTGCTTGGAGGTGGTTCTGTCACTTTAATCCACGTCGCTCCTGCTGTGTTTCTGCAGAGTCTCTGGTCACACTCCAGCACTGCCATTGCTGCTGATGCCGTGTCTATAAATATGACGACCCCGGGTCTATATTTGAAGATTTTATGAGCCTCTTTGTAAAAACACATTAAGAGATTCAGTGTGAAATTCTTCTCCCTTTTAAAGTTTCCCCTTCCCCTGGGCTCCCATCAGTCACACCAGTCTAAGGTCCCTGTTGGCTTCCGCTCTGTGATTTGCAAATTAAAGTAAATGCTGCTTTTTTCCGGACAGAGATGGGGTGGGCCTCCCTCTCCTCTCATCCAGTGTTACTACTGGATCGGATTCCCAATCCCATTTTTCTTGGCATGCAGGCATCAAAGAGGCTTTCCAAAGCAAGCGTGGCTCGAAAGATAAGCAGCACCGTGGGAACGTGACAGGATGGCTGGCTCGTCTTACTTGCCTGGGACACCCCGAGTCTCAGCACTGAGAGTCTCGTCCAGGAAACTCTGGGTCACGAAGAAAGCAAGGAAGATCTGGTGTCCTAGAGCAAAGGCTTGTCGCAGAATCATCAAATGTTAGAGTCAGGAGAGCCTTCTGAGCTCCAAGGGTTTCCAAAGGATAGAGAGAAGTGCAAGGTCCTTATACAAATGAAAGCTTACGAAAAGAACACTGAGGAGAGAGGCTGGGCACCTCCACTGGACAGAGGATGCGAGCCTGTACCTCGCCTCGCCTCCACTCTGCAGCCCTGGGAGACTAAGGACCAGCTGGGACCCTAGGGCTCCTCTGATGTCATCCACCCACCACCTGGCCCCCAAGAAGCCCGGCAGGCCCCTCTCACCCCAAACCCCAGCCCTGGGAGAGATTCTGCAGCGACGTTGGTTAACAACACAGATGAGAAACCAAACCCTCAAGAGAGAACACTTTCCCAAGGTCACATGGTTGGAGACAGTGGGGCTCAGACGAAGAACTCGTTCTCCTTCAAAAGAGGCCCTGAGATGAACCAGCCCACGCCCTCTCTCAGTGCTCTGGACATCCTCCCACACACCTGCTTTCTAAATCTGGAATAATCCATGTGCTCCAAACCCCACCTCCGAGATACCACCCCCCAAAACCCTCACACACACACTACTCGAGCCATGGCTATTTAAGGGAGGCCAGCCCCACTGCTCAGGATGCTGACTGTCCGTGGCTTGGTTTGATCGGATGGAAGAATGCTCAGTGCACGTGGTGAGGTTCTTGGGTCTCTGTTGGGTGTCCATGCTCTTCTGTGTATCTGCCTTCTTCCCAAGTGGCTCAGTGATAAAGAATTCGCCTGCCAATGCAGGAGACCCAGGAGATGAGGGGGTTGATCTCTGGGTTGGGAAGATCCCCAGGAGAAGGAAATGGCAACCCACTCCAATATTCTTGCCTGGAAAATTCCATGGACAGAGGTGCAGGCTACAGCCCATGGGGTCACAAAGAGTCAGACATGACCGAGCAACTGAGCAGGCCAGCATGCTCCCACCTGGCACTCAAGTCCTCGCCACACGAAACCTCAGTCCAATTCTGGGTCTATTCTCCCTGCATTTTAGAAATGGCTCCTAGCCTGTCCCGACCCTGGAAACTTCCACCCTCAGATACTTGAGTCCACTTCCTGGACAACCCTGGAGAACTCTATAACAAAACATTGCCTGATCCTCAGATTTCAGAAGGAAGGGACCAGCCAGCCAATCTCCCAGCCTTCACTATGCTGACATTTAACCACAGACCCTCCTGCCCTGAGGGACCCTAGCGTGGGAAGCACCCACGAAGCTTTACCTGCGGCTACTCCGAGGCACCAACAGAATTTCCTGGAAGTGTGTGTCCAGGGCTGAGAACCTCTAGGGCTCTGAGCCTGGGCAGACCCTCCTCGTCTCCCCAGGGAGTCCTGTTGTGCCCAAAGGTGCTCAGTGGTAAGAGATAAATGGAGGCACTTTAGAAATTTCAAAAGATTATTTGAGCATTGTTGCCGTTGTTTTTTAGTTGTTAAGTCATGTCCAACTCTTTGTGACATTGACTGTAGCCCACCAGGCTCCTCTGTCCATGGGATTCTCCAGGCAAGATTACTGGAGTGGGTTGCCATGCCCTCCTCCAGGGGATCGTCCCAACCCAGGCATCCAACCCCTGTCTCCTGAAACTCCTGCACTGCAGGCAGACTCTTCACTGCTGAGAAGCCCCCATATGAGTATACATTGATTAAAATCAAAGATGGTTAGGAGCTGGCCACCAACAGGAATAAGGGGAAAGGTTTTCATACAAAAGATGTGGACACAAAACAAAGAAACATCGGGGCCTAGGCCGTTGCGCTACTGGGGACCAGTTAGTTGGCTGTTTGCTCCTATGTGTGTATCTTCCTGGATTCTAGTGCGTTGACCTGGCTGAGGTTTCAGCCAGCTTACCTGGGCTACCAGGCATCAGAGCCACTCAGTCCATGGCCTCCTGGTTTAATTACTTTTACATCAGTGACATAATCCTTTAATTTCTCACTCTAACCACCCAAATGGGCTGGACCTGTGGGTGGATGCTGTGCTAAAACAACTGGGAAGAAACCTCAGCGATCTTATCCTTACAACAGGGTGGAACAAGTTGCAACATGACCCCCCTCTTCTGTTTGTGGATGGGAAACGCGGGTCCTAATTGGCCCAAGGACCACCACCCCCTGCCCCTACATGCTGTGAATGCTGTGATTGGCCCTGCGTACGTGCTGGCCTCCCAATCATGTGCCCCAGCCGCCAGCGTGGGTTCCCTTATGGAATCTGAGGGCAGAACTGCCATTTTAACATCCCCACATCACCCATGACGTGGGAACCTCATCCACGTCACCCATGAGCCCAGGGTGTCCCTGCAATGAATGACTCAAGCAGGGAAGGTGGGAATCTGTGCCTCCCCCTTGTCCCACAGCCATTTCAAACAGTGGCCTCTCTCCACCCCAGACTTCCTCTCCAAGAGGGTCCAGCTCCCCCCGCCCCCCGCCTCCGCCGAGGCTTCCAGATTAACCAGACGCTTCCTGCGGGCATAGGTCATCTTGGTGCTTTGCCACTTGCTGGGAAACCAGTATCACAGATCGGACCAAGTCAGCTGAGAAAAAGAAGGAAGCCCCAGGGACCAAGATGGGGCCCAGGAGGCCCCGGATGAACCAAGTCACTCCCCACCCCTACCCCAGGCGGGTTTCCTCCTTGTTAAATGGAACAGCCAGGCCAAATCATGTCCACCTCTCTGCGTCTAGCCTTCCCCTTGTAATTAATATTTCACCTGATTATATGAGTCAGAGGAAACCAAACGGAATGAAGATGATGAAACCAGAAAGGTTTGGTCCTGAAACTCACATGGTGCACACATCCTGGGATTATTCCACAATAAAAACGTGTTGAAACGTGGTCAGACAGAGCAGAGGCCAGTCTTTGTTGTTTAAGCAGAGAGGGAACAGGAGCTGCTTCCAGGGAACTTTGTTGGAAAGACTGGCCTGCCCAGGACGAGATGGGGTGGGTCGGGGTCCCAGGAATTAATACCAGCCCAGGCGATTAAAGGGGCTTCATGCAGGGTCCAGTTTCCTGTGCTGTGACCCAAATGGAGGGCGGTGGTGCCCATATCACAGCCTCCTCTGCCTCATCCATGCCCTGCCCACCTCTGGCCACAACCAAGCCCGGAAGAGCACCTCTGTGGGTGCCCGGGATGTCAGGGAGGTCAGAGGGGAGGCCTGGCAGCTCCCGGTAGCGCTAAGCAACTTTGCAAACCTCTGGGGCCTTCTGGAATGATCCAGACCTGTATACAGTTTCAGGGTCTCCTTACTTCTCCAGCATCTGGGAGGGAAACTCAACCTCTGAGCTCTGAAAAGCAATAAGAGGAAAGCTCCATCCCCTTTCCTTCCACAGCATACCAGGACAAGAGCTTTGCAGTTTAAAATCCCCTCAAAGGAAACACATCAGCTGCCCTGGACCGAGAAGCCCAGAGATCCAGGAGGGGCCATGGGTCACCTGCTCTGGCCGTGGGCTGGCAAAGCCCAGGCAAAGCAGGGTGCTGGTTGGTGAGTGGGTCAGCCCTGGCTCACAGTGTCAAGTGGAAAGACAGTGTTCTACAGCTTAAGAAAATTTTATATCTATTGTGAATGAAAAGTGTTGCCTCCCTCATCAGTAAACAAAGGATTACTGCCGCCATCAAGCCACAGTAAGCCACCCCCGCCAACAAGGAGCCCCGAGAGGACTCGGGATGAGAAAGCCCCGGATAGTGGCCCCAGATGGCCACAGCGCATATGCAAGGAATGACGTCAACGAGCCCAGCCTCTTGCATCTTCACATACACAGAAAAGTGTTAAATTCATTAGCTTGAGATGTTTGGTTTTCTTTTAATTAACAGTAATCTTCTGATGTTCCGACTACTCGGTCTCTCGTGCAAAAGCCCCTGTATAACCCGGCTCCTCCCTCGCCTCTTTGAAGCAGTCCATCTGAGCAATCTGAGAAGCTGCATCAATTAAGTCCCCAGTTTTGTCCTGCCAAATGAAACATAATTCCCAGCTTTTAGGCTGTGTGTTTTCTTTTCGGTTGACACTATCTGTCCATCTCTCACGCATGACATAATAGGTACTCTCCTGAACGTCTCTCAAATATTAACTGATTTAGTCCTGCTTTACAGATGAGAAAATCAAGGTGTGGGGAGCTGAGGTCCCTCGGCTACTGGTGGAGCCAGGGGGTGAGCCCAGCCTCTGCCCTTTGTGCCTGGCTGTCTATGTAGCCCGGGGCTGGATCTGAGGTGGGCAACAGGGCTGGCTCAGGGCTGCCAAGTGGACTCAGTGCCTGGAGCTGGCTAAGAGCCGCAGACACGGTGGTGACTAGGTGAGCTGGCCTAGAAGGACAGCAGGGAGGAGGGGGACAGCCCTCTCACCAGCCCCCAGCCCAGTACCCCAGCCCCCAAGGGCCAAGCCAGCCCGGACCAGTGGGTGGACTCGGGCAGGCACTGTAGGACACGGGAGGGAACCTGGCTGAGAACCCTCAGAGACTATCTCCTTGATGAAGAGCAAACCGGGCCCAGGCAGGGGCCAGCGGGCTGGGAGCGGGCCTTTGGAGGGAGTCAGATTCCTGCATCCATGGACTTTGCCCAGAAGCAAGCCACAGCCACTCACTCCCAGCGGCTCCAGCGCATCTCCAGTTGCAGCCTGCCCTCTGCTGGGCCTGTCGGGGGACCAGGAAACAGTCTGCATCCTCGGGAGCCTTCTCAGAGCCCCGGCCTCGGCCCTGGTTCGGAAACTGAGCGACGATGCACAAAAGCGCAGAGCAGTGCGGCTCACGCGTCCATCGTCATTCTAACTAACCACTTGTTTGGGCTGGAAGTTTCAGTTGATTGCCATTGTCAACGAAACCATTTTGCTTGAGTTGTATACAATGTGTGAGTGGCACAGCTGGGGGTGGGCAGGGGAGGGCTGAGGAGCAGGGGATAGAGATCTGAGCTCCAGGTAACCCCCGCCACCAGTGTGTCGGGGTCCATTCAAGCTTCCATGGAAAGAAGAGTATTGCTCTGGTTTCAAAGTTAGAGCCACCTGACCCCCTGCTGGCAGATTCTTAGTAAGAGACTTTGTGATGCAAGACGTGGCCCAGGTTCCAAGGCCATTGGCACTCGAGACCTGAGAGCCCAGACTCTTGACTCAGGGCTTAGCCAAGATGGGTGACAGTCTGTTAAGGAAACATCACATTGCTGGTGGAGAGATGTTTTCCCCCTCTGGTAATTTCATTGTTTAAGTCTGGCTCCATCTTCCCCAAGCTCTACAAACCCTCTCTGATCTCACAGGACAGTTACAGAGGATCAGAAGTGCCTCTCATTCGCATCTTTTCATGACCCAGACTTAATCACCAATGAAACCTCAGCCTCTCAGACTGGTTTCCAATCAGCTGCTACTATCTGAGTAGCTATGGAAGAAAGTCTAGCTTGGCGTCCCCTCGGCCAGCACCCTGGTTATTAGTTTTCTAAACCTGGACTTACCTGGAGAGTCAAGTCCCTATTTACCTAAAAACAGCAAGCAGAAATCCATCACCTCAAGCTTAGGTCAGGGAGGAGCCGTGTCCCAGTTCTGGAGATGTTTCTTCTTCTGTGGCCCCTGATCCCTCCCAGCTCACATCACATCTTAGCTTAAATTCATTCATCATCTATTCTGGTAACCAGAAAAAAATTCCAGTTCCTTTAGTGAGCAGCCAGCCTCCCTGTTCATCCAACATTCACAGCATCTACTGGGTCCCAGCCTGTGCCGGGCACTGAGCTGGGAGCTTGGGACAGGAAATAGCAGGGAGTTACAGTCAAAACTCCTCCTTCCATGGTGCTACTTAGCGAAAGTGTTATTTGCTCAGTCTCATCCGGTTCTTTGAGATACCATGGACTGCTATCTGCCAGGCTCCTCTGTCCATGCAATTATCTTGGCAAGAATACTGGAGTGGGTTGCCATTTCCTTCTCCAGGGGATCTTCCTGACACAGGGATCAAACCCGGGCCTCCTGCATTGCAGGCCGATTCTTTACTGTCTGAGCCACCAGGGAAGCCCTGTGGGAAACGGGAAAACAGTAAGCCAAGTTCATCAGTGAGAGATGATCACACGGAAGATGAAAGGTGCTGTGACACAGAGGCAGAGGGACTGGAATGTAGCCTCCAGGGTGGCCTTGTTGCCAGGTGACCGGAGAGCGCCAGGCAGGGTGATAAACGGTGCAGAGACCCTGGGCACCGAGGACCGGCCAGGGGCTCATGGGCCTGGAGGAAGGAGGAAGGGGATATGGCAGGAACTGAGGTCGCAGAGGACGAGAGCAGGTCACACAGGGCCTGCGGGACCACAGGAAGGACTCAGTGGTTGTCCGGGTGAGGGGGTGTCTTGACAGGGTTCCAGCAGAGTGACAGCCCCCAGCTCACACCTGCAAGCCTCCTTCTGGCTGATTGATTGTAAAGAGACCCAGCGTGGATGCTGAGGGCAGGCAGACCACTGCCCAGCCACTGGGGGGCAGCGTGGAGATGATGAGAAGGGGTCTTAACTAAGTCTGGTCTTAGTTAGGGGATGGGCCGGAGGGGTCCCAGGCCAGAGGAGAATGGGGTGGGAGAGAGCTGAGGACAGCTCCTGGCCTGGGGCCCTGGCTGTGGGGAGGATGGGGGTGTCGGCCCCTGAGGCCGGTTTGTGGTGCTGGGTTGTGGTGACGGTCAGGAGGCAGATGGGCTCTGCAGAGAAGTCTGTGCTGGACACGTGAACTGAGGTTAAAAGTCAGCCCAGGTGCCATCCTGTCCTCTCTCCCCCGCAGTCTGGCCCCCCGCACCTCCTTCATCAACACAAATGTCCAGGTAACACCCTTACTCCAGCTCTCCTCCCCCGAGCCACCCGTCTCCCAGCTTCCGTAGCACCCAGCAGCCCTAGACATGACCGCTGCCGCTTACACAGTGGTGTCCCATCCCAAGGACAGCATCCCCTCCTCTACGGCAGGTCTCGCCACATCCCCAGCCCTGGTGGGCCTGCGGTGGCTGAACGCAGCCCACAGGCCTCTCTCTGCCCTGTTCCCCTAGGTGCTACTCCTCGGCCAGAGTGTCCCGGAGGTGAACGCAGGTCCCACTGCAGGGCCCAGGGACCCAGGTGGTCACTGCTGCTCTTGGGGACCCTAACAGAAAGGAGCCTCCTTCCTGAAGGCTGCATGCTCTGCCCAGGAGCCTTGAGGGTAGAAGATATCACCACATACTCACACATACACACACACATTCACACAAGCATGCACTCACTCACATACACACTCACACACACACACACACACACATGCACTCACGCATACACACTCACTCATGCACTCATTTACACTCACACACACATGCATGCACTCACACACACACGTGCACTCACATACGCACTCATACACACTCATACACACTCGCTTATGCACTCATATACACTCACGCACTCACACACACGCACACAGTCTCACACACATAGACACTCACACACACATACTCACAAGATTTTCACCATTTTTTGCTCCTCCTCTTCTCTTTCTCAGTCCTGGCCCGAGGGTTTTAGACGGGGAGACTGGAAAGCCCGAAAACCCAGCTCTGCCTGCCTGTGAGCATTTTTTAAACACGAGGCAATATACGAAGTATTGGTCATGAGTCTGATGGAGAGTGACACTGACACTGCTTTAAGCGGTGGAACCACCGAGCAGGGTCACAGCAGAAGACACAAGCTGGGCTTGTGGGACGTGTGTCCCGTCCTGGTTCCCCAGCCAGTCCAGCAAATCTCTCAAATAGTCAGGAAAACACTGCAAATGCTGAAAAACACAGTCGAATAGATGCAAATGTACGTAGATGTATTTGGGGAGTGACGGGTGGTAAGGATTTTTCCTTTCGTTCTGAATTTCAGCGTCCTGTAGTCACAGCTAACCAGGGAGAACAGCGCCCACGGGTCTGGGCTCGCGGCAGGAGCGCCCCCTGGAGGACGCGCGGCCGCCGGCTCCCTCCTCGCGGTCGCTTCCCAGGCCCCTGCGGTCCATTCTCTGCGGAAGGGCGACCAGCTTGGCTGCCCAAGCGCTGCTTCATGTTTTCTGCTGCAAAGGACATCAAACTGCTTGGGTGCTATTAAAAATATTTAAATAAATGTCCCCTAATTCCTAGCCTAGGAAGCAGGATAAATTGTGTCGGATTTTTCCAGAAAAAAACTTTTTTTTTTTTTTTGAGAATAAAACAGAAAACGAACAGCAAATAAACAAACAATGACAACAAAAAGAAACCCTTCCCAATCACATAGACAGCTTTAATTTATACCTCCTATAAAGCAAGGGCATCCCAAGGCCAAAAGTGATTGCAAACTTTGTTTCCAGAGAAGTGACCTTTGGTTTCAGACCAAAGCAAAAATGAAAGCCCTTTCTGCAAGTATCTCCAATCCAAGGCCACGTGGGAATCTCCTAGGAGAAAAAAATGGTGACATACCCCAAGAAAAACTCATAACGATTTTTTAAAATAAGAAACTACACATGGAAACAATTCACAAGGGAAGCCAGCAAATTAAAAAAAAAAAACAGAATGATTAATCCTCCAAGCACTTATAACAACAGAACAGTTCAAATGAAATGATAAATCATGTTTAGAATGATTAAAGACATAAAGAAGGAACAAAACCCATATTTAAAAAACAAAGTTTTGTGAAAAAAAATACAGACTTGAAAATGAACCAAATTGAAATTCTACAATTGAAAATGACCCAAAAATGTCATTTAAAAATGAAAAACTTAATAATTTCGAGACCAGGGTTGGTGATATAGAGAAGTAGAAAGATTTGGTGAACTGAGACATAAACGGGAGGGAATTTCACAGAATGCAGTGCAGGTACAAAGAGGCAGAAAATCCGAAAGTGACTGAGAGGTGGGAAAATGACTAAGAAGGGCCAGACTGGAACCCGTGGGGGTTCTGAGGGAGCTGGGAGCACTAGAGATGACCCTTGACATCAATTCTCCTTCCAGCTCCTGGCAGACTGCCTGTCCCATGGCTGGAGGGGGCACGTGATGAGTTCTGGCCACTGAAATGCGAGCAGCCTGGACCAGATCACCTCTCAGCTGATGGGGGTGCTGAGAAAGTCACACGCTCTGGAAGGGGCAGTCTCCAGGTGGCGGGGGAGAAGCCTCCTGAAGCAACTGGGACAGATGAGCAGGAGCTTAAGGAGCCCGAGGGTGACAGCTGTGAGGAAGTGGAGGGAAGATAACAAACTGGACCCTTCAAACGTGTCTTGCAGCAGCTGCTGGTAAAGCGCGGTCATTTTCTTTGCTCGTTAGGCAGTGTGTCTTTGAATGTCCTGGCAGCGTGGGCACAGCGATTCTTCTGGATTGTGCCAAGCTTGGCTTGTCATTGACACCCTAGACACTCCCAGAGCTGCCTTGTGGCCATGTCTCCAGACCTGCCTATTGGAACCCAAGTCCAGCCCAGCCAGCTTTGCTCCATTCAGCACATGCCTCACTGCAGGAGAGAGAGCAAGCAGCAGGGAAAGAAGGTCAGGTCAAGCAGGAGGAGTACCCGCTGCCACGTGGAAGCCCAACACCTCAGTGTGCCTACACTAAGGCAGGACAAGTGTCAGCAAAGGACCGCCTGGGGAAAGGGGGTCCCCCTGGACCCCTGAGCTCTGTCCCCTCACATCTAGGAAGGACAAGGGTAGCCGAGCCTGCCTGGGTGGGGCTAGAGGCCACAAAGCCTGGCTTATGGAGATGGCCCTGGAGCCGGGAGCCTCAAGGTCCATTTTGCAAGGAGACAGGAGAGCCCAGGAAGGATGCTGTGGGGAGTGGAGACGGCAGAACAACGATGGGTGAGGAAGGAGCTCTAGCCTGGTCCTCATCACCTACACTCCCACCTCTGAGGGCCCCCTGGGGGGGTCAGGGCTCCCCCAGGCTCTCCTGAGCCTGGGAGGGTGCATGAGACCCAAGTTCAGGTCCGCTCAGGACAGGGTACTTGGAAGGGTAGGTGGGCGGTCAAGGTTGAGAAGGGGAGGCATCCACGTGGGAAGGATTGAGATGGGGAGGGGCTGGTGGGGGAGTGTGTGTGTCTGACCACCACCAGTCCCAAAGGACAGAAGGGTCTCAGCTCAGTGTATCAGGCACTGTGTCCTGGTGGCCCTAGATGGAGCAGATGGACCACTGGACTGGGAGTCAGTCTGACCCTTTCCCAGCCTCCCTTTCTCTAAAGGCATGACAGGCATGATCCTACATGGCCTGCAGGCCTCTTAGCTGAGACAGGGGTTGGGAAGGGCCTGGAGACCAAGAAGCACGTGTGAGCACCTCTGGAGGCCCCTGTAATCCCTTCTCTGCCACACAGAACAACTCGCCTGGTTGGCTGATCGGAGATCTTAGTCCTTCCACCCTGGGGCGTCCTCATCCTAAGGTGATCCTTGGTCGCCAGGAGCTCCCTGGCCCAGGTGAGAGGTGAGCAGGAAGACAGCGGGAGGTCGAGTGGGCCAGCCAGGTTGGTGACAGGCATCTGTCAGGATAGCCCTCAGAGAGGTTGGTGAGAAAGGCTTTCCTGGTGCAGTGCCCACATAGGTCACACGGGGGCAGCACAGGGCTGCATGTCAGTGGGAGCCTCCTACTCCCAGGTCCGGTTTCCTGGAATCCCTGAAGAATGGGGAGGGGGTTGCCACACCCGCCCCAATCCCTTCTCCAGACACTTTCTCTGCAAAACACATTGGGCATGGAAGCAGCTTGGGGAATGTGGCGAGTTCTCAAAAGGCAACAAAGAGAAACGCAGATCTGAAAAGGCCCCTTGCAATCCTCCAGGTCCCTCACACTGTTCAGAAGTTGGGGAAAACGGGGTTCGGAGAAGTCAAACCACTTGCTCAGGTTCGTCCAGATCACCAAGCTCCCAGTTCAGTTCTCTCTCCAGGCACTCTCGGCCTCCCTCTCGGGAACATCACTCCACGGCTGGGTATCTGAGGGTGGAGGAAGGAACAGCCTGTGTGTCCCCAGGATCCACTGTCTGGACGGGAGACAAAAACACATGAGTGACTACCGAGTCACGTAGAAAGCAATCAGGGCCAAGCTAGACAGAGGTGAGACAAGGAGGGGAAGAGTCCTCAAGCAGGTCAGGAGGTGGGAGACAGGGTGGAACCCAGGAGGCCGTCATGGAGGAGGAGGTAATGTTTGCACTTGGCCTTGGGGATGAAGTTGACTCAGTTGAACAATGGGGAGGGTGGGCACTCCTGATGGCACAATGGCTTGAGCAAAGGCAGGGAGACAGACAATGTGGAGCAGAGGTGAGGTGCGTGCTCTCTTAGGGGAAGTTGGCCGGCACCCTAAGGTCCGTGTAGGCTGCCTTTGGAACTGGAGGCTGGCCTGGCTTTGGAATTTGCCTGAATTCCACATCATGTTGAAAGTATAGAAAAATGGCAGTTTCTCCAGATTATCTCATGTGGAGGTGGGAGTAAACGAATGATCTCCATGGTGACCGTGGGGAGGCCAGCCCCGAGGAGGGAAGCGGCCACTCCCCATTCCTCACCCGTGACTCCAGACCACAGGGCCGCAGGAGCTGTTGCCCACAGGGAACACAGAGGGCCTCTCACTAACCTCAGAACTGGCAGGATGGGGGCAACCCAGGATTCCTGGGCTCTGAGGAAGCTTCAGACCATGAGATGGAAGGGCCCCTGGAGCAGCCGGTCCCTCCTGTTCGAACCCCTAAAAAGTCAGGGGCTCAGCACACACAGAGCTCAGCTTCCTCCCTTCCAGATGGGTGCGGGACACAGAGGGGAGGCAGAAAGAGGGGGCAGAGGCCAGGATCAAGGCTCTGCCCAAAGGCCCCTACAAGGCTGGCACCGACTGATGGGGTGCACGGAAGAGGGGGTGGGGCACCGTTCATGTCCATTCCGCTGCTTCCACAAGGAAATGACTTGAAGAGGCCACCTGGTCCTGACCTCAGTCCCCACTGCCCATGTCGGCTTCCCGGCCCAGACTGTGCGGAAGGTACGGGCACCCACCTGACTTCACTGCCCGCCCCACCTGACTCCTTAGAAACTGGGGAGACTTCAGGGACTCGGGGTGAGGACAGCTGGTTAAGAGGCAGGTCCTGGAGATCAGCAGACCTGAGATCCAGGCCTAACTCTGCTCCTCAGGAGCTGGGCGGCGGGGGGCTGGTCTTGGGCTTATTAGTGTCGGCCCCTCTCAGCCTCAGCTGCCCCATCTGTATAAGCAGAAGCCCTCTCTCAGGGTGGTGGTGAGGCTCCACGGAGACACTGAGCACAGGCCCTGGCGCGCAGCACGTGTTCCGTAACAGCATCATCGCTGTCACTCCGTCGCCTCGGGTACCGTGGATGCCTCTCGTCTGCCTCCGCGCAGACAGATGCCCATCTCCTCATTCCGCAGCATCCTAGCCAATGCTCAGGGCAGGCTTAGTGCTCTTGGCCTTTCTGCAAAATTCCCTCCAGTCAACTCTGTGTTTATTGCAAGTCAGTTACGCTTATTCCCAAGTCTTTCTTATGCCAATTGTGCTTGATATCAGAAATGTATGATTTAATAAATATAGAAACTAGCAGTTCTCAAACTGTTTGGTAGCCAGACTCCTTTGCACTCTTAAAAATTATTGAAGATTCCCAAAGAGCTTTTGTTTATATGGTTCACATCTATCAGTATTTGTTGTTGTTCAGTCGCTCAGTTGTGTCCAACTCTGCAAGCCCATGGCCTGCAGAACACCAGGCTTCCCTACAGGAGAAATTGAGGTTGAAAGATTTTCAAAGCCCATGAATGCACAAGCGTGTAGTCCATCAGCTATCAGAGAAAGCTTCAGCCTCTAGAATTCATCATTTGTACTTTCGAGAGGAAATGAGAGGGTAAAGGGTGAACGACGTCTTGGTATGGTCATGAAGAGTCTTAGTTTTGCCTGGTGGGTCTCTTGAAAGGGTCTTGAGGGTCGCCAGCATCCTCGGACCACAGCTTGAGAACCGCTGATGTAAACAAATGAAATACGAGTGGAAAATATGAGTCACTTTCTGAAAACCAGGTCGGAAGGGTTGGTAAGTCCCAGCATACACAAGGGGAGTAACTACACATATGACGAAGGACTCTGCCTTCCGACACTTCACAAGGGCCTTTCAGTTCTCGTGCGCCTTTAGAGAACGAAAACCAGAAACCAGCGCTGATTCAGAACGATGTGGTTTCGGCCGCAAAGACGACCGAAACTCCAATCTGCAGACTCATGTTGGGGCAAAAGGCCTTGGCCCTTATATCAGAAAACAGATACATGAATGTACTTTAAATACTTTAAGTAAAAATCAAATGTTTAAGAACGTGTATGTGGTTAAGAAGGATTTACGGATGCTCCGAGAATTCTGACCTCACCCAGCCCATCCCGCCTACCGTGGACACAGCTCAGGGCCTCATCCGGGCCTCTGACCTCTGACCTTTGCCCTCCCCCACCCCCACTTCACACAGTCAAGGCCCCATAAATACGTGGTGAAAGAACCAGTGAAGCAATCACTGAATGAACAGACGAGCAGCCTCCCCTCCACCCTAATGCTCGGCCCAGAGCCTTGTGCAAAGTAGATGCTCAGAAAACCCTTGCTAAGAAGTTAAATGCGGACTCTGCAGACTTTCTAGCTGGGTGTCCCCTTGGTGCCTTTGAGGCCACCGGGCAGGGCTGAGTCCAGGGACAGCCTGTCCGTTTATGTTGTGACTCCAAAGCCCCCACAGCCAGCCCCCTAAAGTCTTCTTGGTCCTGTGAGTGGGAGGCTTCGCCGACCCAGGACTTGGAGGATTCCTCTGCCGGCAGGAGTCTCAACAGCAAAACCCTTCTGGCCGAACAAAGCCCTGTCTGCTTCCCTTTGTTTTCCCCTAGAAGCTCTGGTCACCACCTAGACCCCTAGGTGGGCAGGTCTGCAGAAACCTCTGCCCAGAAGACCCAGAAACTGCTGCCCTATGCCTAAGGGTATCAGAGATGGGGCTGACACGTGAAATACAGACAGGCAGCTGGGGAGGGGGAGGCTGATGAGGGGTGGGGAATGTACGCTGTGGCATGGTTAAGAGCTCTGACTTGGAAGATATAAAGGAAAACTTCTGAATTGACAATCTGCTCGTTCTTTCCAGAGATCGGAACTGTGGGACCTCAGGTAGACGGGTAGCTCTTGGATCCTCACTTTATACTTTCATGTACCATTACCGGGGCCTGTGGTGTCCTCAAGGAGATGGGGTGGACACAGCCCCGGCCTTGAACCCAGCTCATCTGGCTCCAGGCCCGGGGCTGGCCCCACACCCCCTCCCCACACTGTCCTCTTCGGGGGCCAAATTTGGTGGGTGCAAGTCAGACTGTGCCTTTCAGGGGAAGAATGGTGAAGAAAGATGGCCCATGACTCCAAGAGAAGAGGCTGGAAGCCTTCCAGCCTTATTCCCAGGACCCGGGCTTTCTCTGCTCTGGGAGAAGGGAATTTCTCAGGGAAGTGAAGGGCGGGGTCCCCCACTACCTCACGGAGGTCTTGGGAAAGTCCTGAGACCTGGGAGGCCCAGGGTCCAGACAACCTGCTTCTAGATCTGACCTGGGCCTGACCTTAAAGGGCCCGCTCAGAGCTGGAGGTGGACAGAAAGCCCTGGGAGCCCTGGCAGCCCCCCATGCTCACTGCCCTGCTACCCCCAGCTGGGGTTCTCCACTGTGGGGGCTGAGGCCCCCTTCTACTCTCCTCTGTGCCCCAGACTTGAAGCCGGGCACCCACAGGGCAGGGTACTCACACAGGATGGACAGCCCTACTTCTTGCTCTGCCCAAGTGCGCGGGTGATGAACGCAGGTGCAACCGATTGGTCCCGACCCCTGGCGGGAGGACCCAGCCACTCCAAGTGGCAGACAAGGGGCAATGACTATTATTCCTCCGGGGGGGCCTCTGCAGATGCTGAGGTGCCACCACTTCCGTCTCTGTGGTGTCCTTGTCACCTGCAGGCTCTCAGGGACAGCCACCTGCAGGTCAAAGAGGCCCAGGACCGCCCAGCCTCTGCCCTGCCCACTGGGACCTGCAAGAGCCGTTCTGCAAAGGATGGGCACCACGAGGGGGTGGGGCCAGGCACCACGAGGGGCAGGGGCAGGCAACACGAGGGGGGCAAGGCCATGCTGACAGGACAGGGCTTCAGCAGCAAGGACGGAGCCAAGGTCACAGAGTGGAGGTCAGCCTGGGGCCACGAGGCCCAGGCGCTGACAGCGAGGTTGGTGGTTGCTTTCCAAAGGCTTCCCTCTTGGAGGCCGGTGGGTCCCCAAGAGCCCCTCGGGGGCCAGAAAACATTCTAACCGTTTGTGTGGTTTTCAAAAGCGACTCCCGTGGAAGCATGACTCACTTCAGAGCAGCTGAACTTCAGAAACTCAGAAGTGCCCGTGTGGCTTCTGCAGGTCCCCCTGGGACCACAGCAAGGCTCACTTGGAAGAAACATATGAAGGAACCACTCGCCATTCGCCCTGTCTCCTCCCTCCTCTCACAGGCGCCGTCTCAGAACAGAACATTGGGAAGCTGGGCCTCCCTCTGCTAGGCAGACGCTGCCCACTCAGACCTGCTTGTCCGAAAGGGGCAGGCCAGTGGGCACCCCCTGCATCCTCTGACTGCCAATCTGCTCAGGGGACCACCCCCTGTTGCTGACTGGATAAAGGTTCCCAAAGATGCCTACATCCTAATTCCTGGAACCGAGAGATATGTCATGTTACCTGGGAAATGGGCTTTGCAGGTGTGACCTGTAGACGGGAAGGAAAGCTGATCCAGCTTTAGCATCCTGTAGCCCAGAGTCCAGGTGGCGCTAGTGGTAAAGAACCAGCATGCCAATGCAGGAGACTTAAGAGATCCGGGTTCGATCCCTAGGTGGGGAAGATCCCCTGGAGGAGGGCATGGTGACCCACTCCAGTATTCTTGCCTGGAGAGTCCACATGGATAGAGAAACCTGGTGGACTACAGTCTACAGGGTCACAAAGAGTTGGACACGACTGAAGAGACTGAGCACTCAGATATAGATGGTCCTCATCAGAATGTTCCCTGAGAGCTGGGTCCCGAGTGGGGGTGGGAGTGGCCTCACAGCAGCAGGGGTTTTGGACAGGCCCCGGGGGAGGGGGTCCTGGGATCCACCTTCCAGACACACCCATCTGCCCCCATCCCCGTCTCCCACCGCCCCTTCTTCTCACGGGCCCAGCACCTTCCTTGCTGAGTGAAGCTGTTCCTGGCTTTGCCATCAAGAGCTGGGGGTTTCCTCGTTGGCAGGCCCGGCCTTGCTACCACCTCTCCCCTCTGACACACCAGTATCGGGGGCTGTGCTGGGGAGAGGAGAACCCAGAGAGAGTCCTTCCAGAATTCGGGAACCGACCCAGCTTCCCACTGCCTCCAGGATGACCCAGGCTCCCGCAGCCCCAGACCTGAGGTGACCTCATCTCCCTCAGGCTTGCCCTGGCTGCACCTAGGGGCCTTGGGGTGTCCAGGGACAATGACATGCACACAGTGACACCAGGAACCTCAAAGTCACAGCCCCCAGGGGCCAGGCAGGCCTGAGACATGAGGAAAGCAGCCTGTTGGGAGCAGCAGGACCTTTGATCACCCAAGCTTGAAACCTGAATGTCTGAAGATGACATTAGGCCCGTCTTGGACAGGGCTGCACCTCGCCGCCCTTACTCACACCATCCGCCGGAGTCCCTGGGGACGTCCACGTCCTCTCTCTCACCATCGCCACGCGTGGCAGGTCCCCTGAGTACAGGGTTCATAGTGCAGCAGGCGAGACGCTGAGCTCCTCCTGTGGCTCCTTCACACGCCTGCGCTCGGCAGACACACTCCCATGGGTGCTGTGACGGCTAAGGAGGAAGGGCGTGCCCTCTGGGGTCCACGTTTAATTACGATCAGTATTAACAAAAGGACAGCACAATGATGGTTCATGAACACACCTTAATGCAACGAAGGGGGCATAGTTTAATACAATCGGATGCACAGCTTTGGGGACACACAGTAACCTGGGTAGTGAGAGAGGCTCTGATTCGCTTTGGTTTGGGATGATGGGCTCAAGGACCACCGCTCGAAATGGCAGCTCTGCTGTCACCAGGAGAGGGGCCTTGCACGCGAGAGAGCAGAGGAAAGCAAAGGCGACAGCCAGCCAGCCCTTTGGAGAAAGGCCCCTGGAGAAACCGGGTCCGCGCGGATGGATGGGCCTGTGTCTGTAGAAAGATTCGTATAATAAACCAAATAATATTGGAAGTCAGACTTTCGGTTAACACTTCTGTAAGAAGTAGAATTACGCTGCATGTTGCTCACATGCAGGGGGTGCGTGAGCAAAGTCCTGGTGACCACGGTTGGGGCCGAGGAGCAAAACGTGGGCTGAAACTGACGAGCTGTTGAAGAACTGGCAGAGAAATGAACCCATGAATGGGGGTTGAGTCCAGAGCAGAGGGGGCTGACAGGCAACAGAACTGAAGGGAACCCGCTGAGAAACACATGCACGCACCCACACACGCACCCCTGTACTGCAAAGAAATACACACGTATGCGCCAGTGATATCTTCCTACAGGACCTCACGCTCAGGCCAGGTCTCCTGTGCGCTGCTGCTCCAAGTGCCACGGGGAGAGAGGAAGAGGGGGCCTGTCCCTGAAAGTGGGTGCTCGGGACCCGGGCTCCTCCACAGAAGAAACAGCCCGGCCGTGCCCGGGTGAGCCCGCCGTGTGGACAGAGAATCCCACCTCCAACGGCAGTAGGGATGGGACAGCTGAGTGAATCCTCAGCCCCATGAGTGGCGGCTGCCCGTGGAGGCGTTTGCACTTTCTGACTGGTGGTGTGCCTGGCACCTCGACCTGGAGACCTCTGACTCGCAGAAGCTTCCACTGACAACCATGCGCAGAGTTTAGCTGGGGGTCCCGCCTGGGGGCTTGTGTGCAAGGATGGTGTTCAATCTTTCCCATCACCTCCAAGAAACAGCAAGACCGTCAGCGCATCTGACAGCAAACCGAGCTGCCAAGTGGCCCAGAAAGTTCTGTCAAGGATCTGCTCCCGGCTTTCTCGTATGGAATCCCAGCACAGCTTGTCCGGCCCAGGCAGAGCTCACATGTCTATTTCTGGATCCGAAACGGGCATTCTGCAGTTCTCTGGGTGAGGAAGCCCCTCTGGCCACGTACGGAGGAGAAGGTGGTAACAAGCTCACCACAGAGGAAGGCAGAGCAGTGCAGCCTGTCGCCCCCAGAACTAAAACCTCCCAGCACGGGCAGCTCTCTGAGGCCCTCGGGGGCACAGCTGGAGCCAAGGTGCACAGATTTTTCCATCGATTCCTTTAAGGTGTTCAGTCTGGCATTAACAGTGACCATTTCCCTTCTGATTTTAAACTGAATTTATATCTCCAGTTAGAAATTGAAAAAAAAAAAAACTCTTGAGAAAACATCTACGTGGACAGAAAAAGAGAGCTCCAGCCAGTGAATGCAGAAAGTGGTTTGTTTTAAATACATTCACTTTCTTTTTAAACATAAGTCAAGTCCACGAGGACAGAAGGGGAGGAGGTCCGAGACAGGAACATGCTACCCAAAATTGACTTGTGTCTTTTCTCTCGTAAATAGTGAAATTGATGGGGTTTATATCTGAAGAGACAGAAGGGCTGACTTTGGGGTAAAAGGTGAAAAAAAAAAAATGAAAGAGCCTCCATTCTCCGCCATCCTGAGGTTTAGTGACCTGAACAGAGGATTGTGAAACTGAATGTGTAGTGTGTATCCTGGCCCTCCCTGGGGTGGGGCCTCCAGTGGATCTCGGAATCGTCAAAGCCCAGACTCCACACCCAGCACCCTCCTGCACCCCACCCAGCGCCCGCCTGCCTCGTCCCGGAGCCTGGACACTCTCAGAGCAGAAGGGGACCCCTTTCCAAGTGGAATCTCCAACAGCCTCCATCCAAGGCTTGGCGATGGGTCCTTGCTGGGCTGCGTGACATCACAAAGGATTCGGAACCGGGTTCCACAAACATGGGCCCAGGGAGGGGGGGTCTCCTCCAAGCTCTGAGTGCAAGGGTTCCCCAAGAGAGACCTTCAGACCATGGAAGTCACAGAAACCGCGGCCCTGCCGGCGCCGGGAAGCCGGTTTCACGTCTTCCTCCACAGGAAGGCCTCGTCGGCGAGGACCTGCGCCAGCCGGGCGTTGAAAGGCCCGTAGAAGTCCCGCAGAAGCCTCTGGGTGACCGGCCACATGGGCCCCAGATCCCGGTCCTCAGGACGCCGTGTGTTGGATGCTGGGCTCTTGGTCATCAAGGCCTCTTGCTTCTCACTTAAGGGTCCTAGAACGCAAAGGAAAGAGCCTGTGAGGCCAGTGAGGGGCATAAGAAACCCTAATGAGAGAATCCAGGCCATGCTTCCTGGGAAGACAGGAGGTTCCTGTAAGAATGTGTATGGAGATTCAGATTCTTTGGCTGGATTCATTTCGGAGTTGCTGAGGGAAAGTGAAAAGTGAAAGTGAAGTCGCTCAGTCGTGTCCGACTCTTTGTGACCCCGTGGACTGTAGCCTACCAGGCTCGTCTGTCCATTGGATTTTCCAGGCAAGGGTACTGGAGTGGGTTGCCATTGCCTTCTCCAGGGGATCTTCCTGACCCAGGGATCGAACCCAAGTCTCCTGCGTTGTAAGCAGATGCCTTCTACGTGGTCTGGTGTGTTTGCCACCCTGGAAGCACAGCTGGGTCTCTGGGTGCAGCCTCGCCTCCTGGTTTCACTTCCAAAGCCCCGTAAAGAGGAGCCGGCCCGTGCCTGGAGAGCTGTGGCCTGCCACACGCGGCCTCCGCATGGAGATGCTCTGCAACCGGCCACTCGAATTCTGCCTCCACCATTTCCACTCCAGGCCGCTGCAGAGGGCCTCGTGGTGGAGCCGTATTTCTCCCCGTGTGTCCTGCTGTGCAGTCACCACGGGGGGAGGGGTGGGGGCCACCCGTGCCCAGGAACCCCCCACTGGCTGAACCTCCAGCTACAGCAGGGGTGTCCGTGGGGGGAGGCCCAAGAACAAACCAGCAGGTGCTGCCTCCCAAGAGTGCGGCCTCCACCCCCAGCCCGCAGGACCTGAAGCCTCTCACTGGCTCATCCTCCAGGATCTCCACTCGGCCTCTGCGCCCCAGGGCTCTCAGGGTCAGGCTGAAGTCCTGAGTCCATGCACAGAAACTACACCCCAGTGTCCCTGGGTTACGTGACAGGGAAGGAACGGACTGGCCTTTGCCAGCGTCCATCTTAGGGACCAAAGACGAGTCACTGAAATGTGCCAGAGTCTGCAGGTGGCCCAGTCAAAGGAAAAACGGTTCCAGGCCTTAAAAGGAAAAGGTAATCACACTCGACTGCATTACCAGGTCTCCGCGAGAAGGAGACAGGAATCAAATGACAAAAGGGCCCTGAGTCCCAGCGGCGGGCAAATGGATCTCAGGAAATATTCAACTGACAAAACTCCCAGGCAAGCTCATCAGACAGGGCTGCGGGGGCGTCTGGGTGGCTGTGGGGGAGGAACGTGCAGGCCGGCCCAGCCTCTCGAGGGGTCCTGGGTGCTGCCCACCGGGGACCCTCTGCACCTGTGTACACGCCTCTACCAGCCATCACTGGGGCCAGCGAATTAGCCTGCCACCACAAAGTGCCACCAGGGACTCGAGGGGACGGTCTCCTCTGGGTGGGGACAGGGTCCTTCACCCTGGAGGCCCAGGAGCCCAAACCTGGCCACGTGGCTCTGCCTCCAGGGGTCCCAGCAAAGCAGGGACAACCGATGACCTGCCCATCCCCTCCTCCAGGCCCTGTGGCCTCTGAAAGACAGTTCCAGCAGTCAGGACACCCTGTCCATTCTCATGGCGCAGCTCACACCACTCCTTCCAAGACCCCTTCAGCAGCTGGGACCCCCAAGTCACATGTAAGGGTTTCACGTGTATGAGGACACTAAATCACTCCTCGCCCACGTCACCATCAGTCACTCGGTGATTCAAGCCTTGCTTCCTCCTCTCCTTCCACTGGACCATAAGCTCCCAGATGAGTGGCTGTCTCTTCCTCCCCGGAGACCCCCTCCCCACACTGCGTACAAGGCCCCATCTGGAGCTGGTGCTTCACCAACAGGCGCTAATCTGTGGCTCTCCCCGCCCAGGCCCACCCTGCCCAGGCTCACGGACTCTGCCTGGGACCCGGCAGGTCGGTGTCCATGGAACTCCCGCCCTGCTCTGTGGGTGTCCCGCTCAAGATTCATACCAAGGCTGAGGAACTGGAAGACCCTGTGCATGGTGTCCTTGACGTTGGAGGCGTGGTCTTCCAGGCGGAGGATGAGGAACTGCTCCTTGTTAAAGACGGTGAGCCAGTCTAGAAGGTACACGGCGTACAGCCCAACCTGGAGCCTCACCTAGGACCGAGCAAGAAGGCGGGCGTTAGTTCAGGGGTAATTCCTCCAAAACTGTAGATGCTTTTCTATATGCACTACACATTATAAACCAACAGCGGGAGGAATCCCAGCAAACAAGTACCTTCAGAAGCTGGAAATTTTATGTGGACCGAAATGCTGGACTGGATGAAGCATAGCTGGAATCAAGATTGTTGGGAGAAATATCAATAACCTCAGATATGCAGATGACACCACCCTTACGGCAGAAAGTGAAGAACTAAAGAGACTCTTGATGAAAGTGAAAGAGGAGAGTGAAAAAGTTGGATTAAAGCTCAACATTCAGAAAACTAAGATCGTGGCATCTGGTCCCATCACTTCATGGGAAATAGATGGGGAAACAATGGAAACAGTGAGAGACTTTATTTTGGGGGGCTCCAAAATCACTGCCGATGGTGACTGCAGCCATGAAATAAAAAGATGCTTACTCCTTGGAAAAAAGCTATGACCAATCTAGACAGCATATTAAAAAGCAGAGACATTACTTTACCAACAAAGTTCCGTCTAGTCAAGGCTATGGTTTTTCCAGTGGTCATGTATGGATGTGAGAGTTGGACTATAAAGAAAGCTGAGTGTCGAAGAATTGATGCTTTTGAACTGTGGTGTTGGAGAAGACTCTTGAGAGTCCCTTGGACTGCAAAGAGATCCAACCAGTCCATCCTAAAGATCAGTCCTGAGTGTTCACTGGAAGGACTGATGCTGAAGCTAAAACTCCAATACTTTGGACATCTGATGTAAAGAACTGACTCATTTGAAAAGACCCTGCTTCTGGGAAAGATTGAAAGCAAGAGGAGAAGGGGACGACAGAGGACAAGAGGTTGGATGGCATCACCGACTCAGTGGACGTGAGTTTGAGTAAGCTCCAGGAGTTGGCGATGGACAGGGAAGCCTGGCGTGTTGAAGACCATGGGATTGCAAAGAGTCGGACATGACTGAGTGACTGAACTGAACTGTTTTTTTAAGTCTTTATTGAATTTGTTACAATACCGCTTCTGTTTTTACATTTTGGCCAAGAGACATGTGGGATCTTAGCTCTGTGACCAGGGACTGAACCTCCACCCTCTGCATTGGAAGGCGAAGTCTCAATCACCAGACCACCAGGGACGTCCCCAGAAGCCGGATTTTCAACACCACTCGCGCTTGCTGCCCTGTGCAGGCCTTTGTGTTCCATGCACAAAGGATTCCCACACTCAGGGTCTCGTTTCATCCTTAGAACCACCCTGTAGGTATCTTCACGACATAGAGAGGACCTGGGTGAAGGGAGAGGCCAAGGTTACGCCCACCAGTGGCATGGAATTCCTTTACACAGGACCCAGCTGCCTTTGCTTCTATACCCAGCACACAACAGCCGTGAGAAACACCTGCAAATGCCCAGCAACCAGCCACAAGAGGAGCCGCCAAATGCCAGGCACCACATGGAGGTCTATGACCTTCAATGTGTGTGCACATCCCAGTCTGAGCAGCGTTGTGTGAAGCCCTTCCTGTCCACCTGCACTTCGGGGTCCTTGTCCTTCTCCTGTGCCTTCTCCCATGCCAAACTGCAAGCGTTTGTGGTGAAGCGTTAACCTGACCCACAGAGATGTCTGGCCTTGGTCCTTGACTCCTGGGAGGCCACCTAAAGCCACCTGGGAAGTCCTGCCTGATGAGAGTATCTCGCTTGCCAGGGGGGCGGGGGGGTGGGTCTGGCCACTGGACAGTCTAACAGCATGACTTAGGATGGGGGCTTTGGGCCTCGCAGGACCAGTCTGACCTCCAAGAGGGACTGGACGGGTAAAGGTCAGCCAGGCGGGCAGTACGTGATGGAGCCTCGAGAAACGCTGCAGACGCCAAAGGCTTGGGTGGGCGTCCCCAGCCGGCAGTATGCTGCGTGTACCGTCACACGTGCTTCTCCTGGCTGACTTTAATCCGTGTCCCTTCCCTGCTGTAAACCGTAACCACGAGTGTAACAGCCAACCGTGTGCTCTGGGATTCCTTCCAGTGAATTACTGAACATGATGGTCCCCCAGTTTGCAAACAGTGTCAGAAGGGAGAGTGGTCTTGGGGACTGCTCCCTCTGACTTCACAGTTGGCTTTACAAAGCTCCGGAAAAACAGTGAACCCTTCCCCTTCTGGAGAAAGAGGTCCCCCCCTTTCTCCAGCACTCCCATCCGTGCCCCCGACTCAGGGACCCTGCTCTGTGTCCGGCCTCTGGTTGTGCCTCGTCTCTTTGTTCAGGCACGGTCCCAGCCCCCTGCCTGGTGCTCCCACCTCGAGTCTCTGAGGGTAAGCTCCCCACACTGATGCCTGGCCTCACCTGGCTCTCCTTGTGTGCAAAGTCCTTGGCCTGGCTGGACCCCCAACCCACCCCCTCCCACATGGAGCACCTCTCAGTGCGCAATCCTGGTTCCTGACGCAGACTTTCACCTCCTACTTCCGCTCCCTCCCAGCTCGACCTTGACGTCCTTCCTCCAGGGTGGGGACCAGGATCCCAGTCGTCATCCCCTCATCCTGCATGAGGCCAAGCCCCCTGGCACTCCCACGCTGAACACCTTGACGACCATAAGACGGTGAAACCTTGACAAAATACGTACAGACGCTAAGTGGCTTCATCTCTCGCTATTCTTTTTTTCCATTTCATTGTTCTTCTAATTGTGTGGGAGGTGGTGGAGGAAGAAAAACAACTGGAGGGAGGAAAGCTGTCTTCAGAATTCATTAGCTGCCTGCAGCCCTCAGGTTGCAGCTACCTCAGACACCAGCTCGTAAAAAGACCTCAAGCTGGGCCAGAAATAAAGAGAAAACAGGAACGTGCCAGCCTCAGAAATAAACACATGTGTCGCCTCCAACACAGACAACCACTGTGAGCACGGCTTCTTGCTAAATCATTGAGAGCTTTCTGTTCTCAGCCTGTCTGTCCCTCCAAGGAGGACCAGCCTGACCAAGTTTATCTCTTCCAGAGAACCTGCCTTCGCTCCTGAGAACCTTCTAGAAGGTTCTAGAAGCTCCTGCCTTTGTGGCAGGATGGGGGTGTTTTAAAGTAGCTGCAGTGGTCCCTAGACCCGGCCACAGGGGACAGCATTTCCCTGGAAGTGCGTCTGTGCCTTCATGGACGGAACCCCCCCGCACTGGCCAGGCAGGCCTCCTGCAACTGAGTCTGTCTTCCCAGGAGGGCTGGTCAGCAGCAGAGGGACCGTCTGGGGCAAGCAGGAAACAAACCTGAGAGGGCTCTGCAGGGGCAGAGGGGTGGGCAAGCCCTCCCGGTCTCCTGGACACTCCTGTTTCACTCCAACCCCTCAGCCCCCACCCCCACCCCCTTACCAGTCAAAGGAAGTGCTGCTCACCTCGAATGACAGTTTCTGGTTCACGGAGCATCACTGCCAACAACCCAAGACAGGCTCACACCACCCCTCCCCTCATCTTTCCCCAGTACCGATCAGAGAATCAAAGTGGAATGGGGATAAAAAAGAGTCTTTAGGAGAAGTGCCCAGTATGTTTAAAATTTAAAAACATTAGAGCTGAGAGAAGCCTTTGAGTTTATCTGCTTCAGCCAGCTCTGGGTGGAAACACAAGAGGCCCAGGAAAGGCAAGGAGCCTGCCAGGGTCGGTTGGAGAACACCCACCAGAGCCTGGTCCCGAAGCTGGGCCCTCGCCCTGGGGACCTGTTCCCCCATCCCAGGCCGGGAAAGAGCTGAGGAGTGCGGTGCAGGGTCTCCCCTGACAAGAGCACACGAACCCCTCTGCTCCTCATTAGGGAATCAGTTGGAACTCTCCACCTGGCTTCTCCACTAGTTTCACAGACTACCCATTCACTCATTCATTCTGCAAATATTCTAGTGCATCCTGCATGCCAGGTTACATGCTAAGCAACGGGGATGTGCTGCTATGTAACAGACATGGCCCCTGGCCACGTGGAGCTTGCAATCTGGTGGAGGTGGAGCTAAACTGGTGAAGAACAATTATCTGTAATGGCCAACTGTGATCCAGGCTGTGGGGAAATGAAAGGTGTGGAAAGAAAGTGAACTGAAGTCAAGATTAAAGCAAGACCCGAAGGATGAGGAGCACGTATCAGGCAGGGGCGTGGGGTAGGCTCTGGAACCAGGTGTCCCCAAGACGAGCGCCCAAAACAACCCCTGGAGGGCTGCTGCACAGGCAGATGGACCGCCCCCCACCCCCCCCAAAGCTCCTGATTCTGGAGTCTGGGACTCAACCTGAGAGTATGCGTTCCCGACAAGTCCCCAGGGATGCCGATACCCTTGGTCTCGGACCACACCTGTGAATCCCTGCTCTGAGGCAAGAGGACCCAGCAGGGGAGGGTGCGGCTGTAGAGCAGTGATGGAGAGGGAGATGGGACGTGGGGAGCAGGAGGGCGGGCAGGCAGGCGGGACCGGCTCCCGGGCTCAGGGGCCAGATTCTGTGTTGATCCTTTGTGTGCGTCTTCCCTGCAAAACTATACACGCCAGCAGGGCGGCCTGGGATCCTACCTGCTCCTCTGTGCAGCCTGCTCTTAGGGGAGACACTGACTGAACCGCCTACCCCGGCCATGCAAGGTAGGAGCCACTTGCATGAGCTATCTTAACAACAGGTCAGGAACACGTGGTAAGGAATATGGAACTAACAAGCTACCACAAACCAGAATAATTCAGGAAGGGTCAAGAAAAGAGGAGATGCCAATCCATATGTTCTACCAACCTGCCAGAATCCTCCTCGCTGAAATCCATCTTGGCTGAGCCATGCACCCACCACCAGCTAGGATGGAGTCAGAGTGATTGGCCAGAGACAACTTGGAAACTAACCCCTTTACCACGAAACCTAAAACTTTGAGCCACCTGGTGGAGCGGTTCTCCTGGGTTCCCTTACCCTCCTGCTCTCCACAGGGGCTGCTGCTGCTGCTGCTAAGTCGCTTCAGTCCTGTCCGACTCTGTGCGACCCTAGAGATGGCAGCCCACCAGGCTTCCCCGTCCCTGGGATTCTCTAGGCAAGAACACTGGAGTGGGTTGCCATTTCCTTCTCCAATGCATGAAAGTGAAAAGTGAAAGTGAAGTCGATCAGTCATGTCCGACTCCTAGCGACCCCATGGACTGCAGCCCACCAGGCTCCTCCATCCATGGGACTTTCCAGGCAAGAGTGCTGGAGTGGGGTGCCATTGCCTTCTCCGTCCACAGGGGCACCCCTTCCCAATAAAGTCTCTTGCTTTATCTGCATGTGTGTCTCCTTGGACAATTCATTTCCAAGTGTTAGACAAGAGCCCCCTTCCTGCAACGCTGTCAGATAAAATAGTCTAGACAACAAAGAAAAGGGAGGGAACCCTCTTGACTTCGAACCCCATCACACCTGGGGGTTCCCCGGCCCCCACCTCAAGCAGATCTACCACGTGGAACAAGCCTGTGGACCACACTCGGGGGCTGAAGGAGACTTACCACTGTGGCAAGCCTGCTGAGAAGGCACTTGGGACAACCCAGGGTGCTGTGCAGTGCGAAACCATCCCTTAGCTACACCATGCTGAAGTCACCAGTAACAGCTTCTTTTACATGGGAAAAAAAGAGGGGATAAGGAGATCAAACCAGTCAACCTGGAGGGAAATCAACCCTGAATACTCATTAGAAGAACTGATGCTGAAACTGAGGTGCCAATACTTTGGCCACCTGATGCAGCGAGCTGACTCATTGGAAAAGACCCTGATGCTGGGAAAGACTGAAGGCAGGAAGAGAAGAGGGCATCAGAGGATGAGATGGTTGGATGGCATCACTGATGCAATGGACATGAACTTGGACAAACTTCAGGAGATGGTGAAGGATAGGGAGGCCTGATGTGCTGCTGTCCATGGGGTAGCAGAGTTGGACACGACTGGGCGACTGAACAACAGCAGCAACCACAAGAAACATACAGCTATATTCCTGAAGGCAAAGGAGAGCAAAAAAAGAGGGATCGATGGAAAAAAATTTTGCATTAAGACTCAGTCGGAGAAGCACTGAAAGTCACTGGTGGGTAATTTTTTAAACCAACAAAACAATCCAGCATTAGAGAGAACACTCTTAAGACAATCAGAGAGTTGGGTCCTCACGTCTGCCAGTCCTAATTGCAGGGTGTGTTTCCGAGCCTTGCTAAATAATAATCTTCCTAAATGCACCCTCTTTCTTTCGCAGGGGGGGAGGAGTGAGCATTGCAACTGAGCCATCAGCGAGGAAGAAAGCAGGGTGCCAGCTGAAAGGGCCCATCAGCTTTTATAGATTTTACATCCATGAATATTTCTTTGGCATTAGCCACCGCTCAAAGGCATGGGGAGAGGCATTTGCACATTAAAACGCTTCTCTGTTTAAATGCTAAAATCCCCATCCACAATGCCCTGGCACAATAACGGAGGAGCAGCCCTTCCGCATACGCACAGGCATGGCGTTGTTGAGGGTGTTGTTGTAGACGCAGGCACGCAATGAATAATCCAGCATGCAATTTTCAAACAGCTGCAGAGCTTCTGTCACTTTTTCATGGAAGTCATCTGCAGATTTATTCGAACTTGCAAAGTAGAGATAGTCGGAGTACAACCTGTGAATAAAACAGATGGATCTTTTTACCCCCAGGAATGTGAAATCGCGCTATCTGCGTGACAATGGAAATCAGCAAGCAATTATGTTACTTCGTTCAGTTCATTGAGACACCACAGCTCTCTTCTTCCCTAGCCCACGAGCTGCTTCCAACCGCCCCTGCCCCGGACAATCTCCCCACCCTTCACAGGTCCACCCACGCTCTCCTGGACGCAGGCACGGTCTACACTGGCCCCAGGCAAGCCCCCATTCATTTTTTCTGTGCTTTCCTCTCTTTTGGTCCTTTCTAGGCACCTTGGGCCAAGGCGGTTTTCACGATGAGTGAACTTTGAAACAACACCAGATTACAAAGACTGTACAAGAGCAGAGAGGCCATGAAAATTTTATGCCCCTTCAGGTTCCTATCTCCCCTGTTCGTGGCAACAATAACAGAACAGCTGTCGCTCTGCCAGTATTACAATTCTGTGTGAGATTCCTAGCCCATTCCAGACTCGGAAAGTTAAAGCAAAATTATGAAATGCATCCTTCTAGGTTAATAGGAATCTATTTTTAACACAATGTAGAAACATCTCCACCCCAGGTCTAACGGCATGCAGACACCAGTAGACCTCCACACGTGTCCACGCACATGGGAGCTGTTCACCCAGATCCCACGGCATGCACACAGGACCTGACAGTGTCTCTGTGTAACCAAACTGTTCTCAGGTTCCTCTGGGCCTTCTTCCCAGCTCAGCCTTGACTCTTAGACTTTCCTTGTCTGTCTCTGCATCCCCCAGTTTTAACAAGAATCCTGCCAGCTCAATTTAGCCATTTAGCCAGACTCTCCCCTTAACCCTGCTGTTTCCTCTTAGTTAGCTTCCCATCCGCCAACCCACATCCTCCTGGGCTACAAATTCCCACCTTTTCTTGCTCTATCTGGAGTTGACCCCAGTCTCCTTCCCCTACTGCAAGATCCCACCTCAGTGGTCCCTACACCTATAGCCCTCAATAGTCGCCTTATCATTCTTTAACAGGAGTCAGAATAACGATTCTTTCTTTCTTTTCCCACAAATCCTTTGCACCAGGGAGTCCTCTGGTGGCTCAGATGGTAAAGAATCTGCTTGCAATGTGGGAGATCTGGGTTCGATCTCTGGGTTGGGAAGATCCCCTGGAGGAGGACACAGCAACCAACTCCAGTATTCTTGCCTGGAGAATCCCATGAACAAGGAAGTCTGGCAGGCTACAGTCCATGGGGTCGCAGAGAGTCGGACATGACTGAGTGACTATGCTTTCACTTTCTCCAAATATATTGTATTGTACTTTAACACTACAGATAGATATTTCCTTTGATGATGGGATAATTCTTTTCTTCTATCAAATAAACAAAAGAATGGGCTTCCCTGATGGCTCAGTGGTAAAGAATCCGCCTGCCAATGCAGGAGACACAGGTTCAATTCCTGGTTCGGGAAGATCCCATCATGCCCCGGAGCAACTGGACCATGCGCCACAGCTACTGAGCCTGTGCTCCAGAGCCTGAGAGCCACATCTACTGAGCCCACGTGTTGCAGCTAGAGAAGCCTGCACACCTGGAGCCCAAGCTCCACAGGGAGAGAAGCCACTGCAGTGAGAAGCCCGAACACCCCAGCTGGAGAGTAACCCCCACCCGATGTGATCAGAGAAAAGTCTGAGCGGCAATGAAGACCCAGCACAGCCAAAAATAAATAATAAAAGTAAAACAAAACAAATTATAACACTATAATGAGCACACCTTTGTTTTAAAGTCCTCAGCCCCAATTTCCCTTGTGGCCTTAACTTTTGATCCCCAGCTCCTATACTCTAAGTCATGGTGGGAAGGATGGGTATAGCATTAAATTCATCTGTAAAACAGGAAAACTCCTTGTGCTTTCCTCATGACAAGGTAAGCCATATAAACCTCAAGGGTGAGCCTCGTTATCAGTTTCTCATACATCTGTCCAGAAATTTTCAGTGCACCCTCAAATATATATCTGCATATCTTATATTTTTTAAAAACACAGACGTATCAGGTTATATTGGATGGGATCAGATAATATATCTGTTCTTATGGCACTTCTCTAATTATTTAATTAGGGAGAATTTTGGACATTCATAAAAGTAGGTAAGATAATACACACACTGCAGCCAGACACAAACAGATTCCGCTGTTGTCTTTTTTTTTTCTTTTTTTTTTTTTTTTTGCAGTTCCATGCAGCTCAGTTCCTCACCCAGGGTTTGAGCCTGGGCCACGACAGTGAAAGCCCAGAAACCTAACCACTAGGTCACTGGGAAATGCCCCAGCAATTTTTTACTTTAATAGAATTTCCAAGTTGAGAGTTTTCTACACCTCTTTTCACCTCTTCTGCTTTTTCTGCTGGCAGAGAGCTTAAGTCTTCCCCCCCTCCCCCCCACTTTTTTTTTTTAGTTTTTCAACACTTCCCCTTTTGTTTCTGTCTCATGCCTTTTTCAACACACACCTCCTGCCCCCCTCCCCGCCCCCGCCCCATGCCCAACACCCTTCACACACACTCAGCCCGGGGCTGCCTGGAAACCAAGCAGATGCAGACTGGCTCCCTGCTAGGCAGTGGCATGCCTCTGTCCCTCTCGGCTCCATACTTTCTATCCTCCCAGCATCTCCAACCCGGCTTCCCTCTTTCCAGTGAAGGAAACAGCAGATCTTACTAGGGTCCCACAGGTCTGGGGACTGTAGCTGTGCACCGCTGATTGCACCCAGGGCTTCCTTCTGGCTGTTGGCCACCCTCACCCCCCTACAGAGACGGCAGTGCCCTGGGGGCACAGGTGGGCTGCACACACCCCTTCTCCGGCACCCCTCCCCACTCACTAGTGAAAAGAAAAGAAGGTGAAGTCGTTCAGTTGTGTCCAACTCTGCGACCCCATGGACTGTAGCCCACCAGGTTCCTCCGTCCGCTGGAGTGGGTAGCCATTTCCTTCTCCAGGGGATCTTCCCAACCCAGGGATTGAACCTGGGTCTCCCGCATTGTAGGCAGATACTTTACCATCTGAGCCACCAGGGAATCCAAAGATTTCCTGACAACTAGAGCAGTTTCTCAGGGACTGATCGTCTTCTCCTCTGGCATTTGGTACAGTGCCTTCTGCATGGCCCTTTAGAAATTACCCACTGCCAATGTCCAGAGAGAACACCTTGGAGAAGTAGTGAGGTGTCTGGAATCTGCCCACAGATTGCCTAGAATCCATGCACACACACTGGAAGGAGAGTGCTTGTATGTCTCAGCCTGGTCAGCCACACCTCCAAAAGGACTTGCTTCAAGACTAGTCCTGAGAGATGCTCAAGCACTGGCAAGTAGATCTTCCCCCAGATCCATGTCCAGCCACGTACACGACCCCATGACACTGTGCTTGTCGATTACAAGAGGCCCCCACATCAGCTGTGCGGCTTTCCCTCTTCAAACACGGGCCCTCCATCAAGACTGAGACGTGGCACCTGTCACCGCAGGCTCAGTCACAGCATAATCGAAGAGCTGATGGATAAATGCCCGAAATCAGATTTGCGTGCAGCTCAAAGTGCAGTTGGGCGGCACACACCTGGGCACCTTGTAGCAGCGAGTCTGTTGGAGGCCCCTCCAGGCTCATGCCGTTTCCTGTGAGTGCTGCCAATTTACAGCTTTGCCCAGGAAAGATGCCGGGGGGGAAGTGACCGATGCCTCTGAGACTGTCATCAGAATCTGGACTCTAATAGGGAGCTCAAGTTTAGAGTCGTTAGTAAGGCCTCCCACACAACCATCTAAATCGGCTGGTAGAGCTGGAATGCTATCACATCGACTGCCACCTAAAATCCCAACCTTGGGCTCAGGCTTTCCACAGTGAGTTTATTTTGTGGTGATGACGTTTCTTGTAGACGGGTGGCTCATAAATAAAACAAGAGTCTCTAAAACCTGGCTTAGTTTTAAACACAAAGTAACTTCATGAAAAATCTGCTGACTCCATACAATTCTTTAGAGATCCAGAAGTAACTCCAGCGGACAAACTGGGACATGTCCTCAGGTCCAGCCGCGCCAGTCCAGCCCCGCCCAAGTGAGAAGACTGATTTCCATCTGCCTGGGGTGCAGTGAAATGAGCTCAGGGCCCCACCTGCTGTGAATCAGGTGGGTTCATGGCCCTGAGCACCAGGCCAGGCCCACTTCCTCGGCAGGGTGAGGGGAGACTTCTCCTTCCCCTCAGTCCCCCAGGGACCCTGGATCTGCTCACAGGGTGGGCAGCGGGCTTCCCTGGAGCCCACACACGTGCCAAGATGCGTGTCTGTACCAAGTCCTTCACACGCTATTTGAGCCGAGAACCTCCCTGCGCCCGTTTGGAGTCTACAGATGTCCTGAAAGATGCCCAACTCCTGACCACCAGTATCTGCGAATGGGATCTTATTTCAGGAATAAGGTCTCTGCAGATGTCATTATGGTGAAGACCTCCAGGTGAGAATGCCTTGGCCTTATGGTGGGCCCGAAATCCAAGGACTGGCATCCCTGTAAGGGGCAAGGACACAGACACATGGGGAGGAGGCCACATGAAGACAGAGGCAGAAACCGAAGTGTTACCTACAAGATAAGGATGCCAGGACTGCGGAAGACACTGGAAGCTGGAAGACCAGTGGAACGAACCCTCCCTCAGAACCTCCAGGAGGAGCTAAACTCGCCACCACCACCTTAACTTCGACCTCTAGCCTCCAGAACAATGAGAATAAATGTCTGTTTTTTCAAGCCAGCGCATTTGTGATGATTTGTTACGAGAGCCCCCCAAGAAACTAACACAGTCCCGAAACCAAATTCCTGAGGAGTCATTTCTGCCAGGACCTCTCTCACCCTGAGACCCTCGAAGAGTAACCTGCGTGTGCAGGAGGATGATGGCCATGTGGCCAGCTCCTCCACAAAGAAATAAGAAGGAGGACGAGCAACACAAGACCCTTACTTCCCCAGAGGGCACTATCTGAGTACCCATGAAGAATCAGGGGTAAGACTGTCTTGGATAAACAATACTATGATTTTCCCAGGTGGGCTTCCTAGGTGGTGCTAGTGGGTCAAGAATCTGCCTGCCAATGAAGGAGACACAGGAGTCAGACCTTGGGTCCATCCTTGGGTCGGAAGATCTCCTGGAGGAGGGTGTGGCAACCCACTCCAGTTGCCCGGAGAATCCCACTGACAGAAGAGCCTGGCGGGCTGCAGTCCACGGGGTCGCACAGAGTCGGGCACGACTGAAGTGACTTACACGAGTGCGTGATTCCCCACAACTACTCTCTGGGGAGAAAGTCAGATAATGATTTTGGAAGAGTGCCAGTCACTTGGATGCATTAAGACCATTCAAAAAACGTTGAGAAGGAGAGCCGATATATCAAGAATAAGGCTCCAAACACACCTCAAAACACCGGAGCAGGACACTATGGATCATGTCTTCCACCTGCCTTTGTCTGTGGGACAACGTTAGCCAAAGAATAAGTTTAATCAGAGAAGTGAGAAAATGCAGAGACAAAGGAAACTAGTTCAACAAGACTAGATAATAGTAATGTAATCGTTAAGTCAAGGACCTTCAGTTCCTCCTCAAGGGCTGTAGATAATATTCTGAGCCGTACCCTGTTAGCTGTCATGTAGATACTGAAACCCCCACCAGGTGGAAGAATTTAACTACATGATGACCAGACCATCACCATGACGTAAGCTGCTGGAATTCTGAACACTGGCCTCAAGAAAATGGAGACAAACTGACCCTGGAACTGAAGATTAACTGTACCTAAAACATTCAAGATGACGCTGGTGAGATCACTGATGGCCAACTTCAAGATGACTGTCAGAGATGACTGTGCTGTTTCTGCTCGTACCTCCCTCCCTCCGTCTATAAAAGCTCTTACCCCTTGATTGGAGGGAGTAGGGGGTGGGGAGTGAGCCTTTGGAGAAGCACCCACTCCCCCCACCCCAGATGCCGGCATCCAAAATAAACTTTCCTTTCCACTAATCTTGCCTCTTTATTGGCTTTTGAGCAGCGAGCAGCCAGAGCCCCCTTTGGGTTACAGGCACACTCAAATAACAAGTGGAAGCATAACAAAATAAACCTAAATATTCATATTTTACTCTTTAAAAACCAACTGTGCAATGATGATGTAGGGGAAAGAGGCCAGCCTGGAAACTGCACGAGGGGTTTAGCTGACATAAGTGCATAATGAATCATCACAGAACGGCAGGGACGCAAGCACCTCAGGCTGCCTTAATAAAGGCATGGCACTGAGAACGTTGGGTGTTGCTCTGTGCCACCCGGCCAGGTGAGAGCCCCAGAGGCCACTCGCCTTCAGGGCCGGGTGCCAGACAGCGAAGGGGAAGGAGTCACTTCATCTGGAGAAGCGAGACTCAGCAGGAAGGACGCCAGCTTCAACGGCTAAAAGGCTATTCAGAGCTGGGAGGGGACAGGTCCCAGACTCCTGAAGGACTGACCCCTGGGTAGAAGGTTCAGGAAGAAAGCCGGGTTTGATACGGGGGAACCTTTCTCCATCTGGGGCCGTCTGGCACAACGGGTGTGGTCCAGGCTGCAGGGGTAAGGGCTTCCCACGCCGAGTGAGGGCCAGCTGACCCTGATCCCTGCCCCCAGCCCTGAGTTTTGGTGCTGCCAAGCCCCCTCCTGCTGAACCACCTCATTTTCTGACTCTAGACCCTCCCAAACAGATGGGTGTTACATTTGGCCAGAACTGTTTCCAACAGCTATTCCAAATATAAGACATTTCGTGCCTTCTGTGCTGCGGTTATTTTAGAAGGCTGCTGGGGCGGCCCTGGGACAACAGGCTTCCTCATGGGTGTGAGGTGTCTTTCCTGGGCAGGACAGGGGTCCCGGGACCCCAGCACTCCTGGAGAGGGGCATAGGAGTGGAGGTGGCAGGGGCTCCCTGAACCTGGTACCTCTGGAAAGAACCACATCTCTTTCCAGGGGGGACAAAGGAGTGGCCAGCAGTGAGCTCACAGGTCTCAGCATGCAAAATCTGGATGGTTACCCCAAGGTCACAGCTGAATTCATCCAACAACAGCAGGGCACTCCTCTGAGCCCAGGTGAGCAGAGTTGGGTGTATTGATAGTCAGGAAAACAAGGGTGGCCACTACCTCTTGGGCCTCTCCTCCAGCCAGGCTCACTCCAGAGCTGTATAGGTTGGCCTCCCAGAATCCTCTTGGTGTCCACCTGCTAGGTGGCTGCACCTGGCTACTGAGGCCTGCCCTGTGCTCAGCACTACACGTGCAATCTCCCTCCCTGTTCACAACCAGCCTTTGGGATGTGTTCTGTCCTCTCCAATCGTGCAAAGCGTCCCAAGGTCACGGGGCCCAGGAGGCCCCAGGGCTGGGTCCAAAACAACCCAGACCTGCTCAACTCCAAAGCCCAGTGACCCGACAGGACCTGGCCCCAGGCTCATACTTTAGGGACGGAGCTGCAAATCGGCAGCTGGCCCGAGTTGGGGACTAGCCATGTGATGGTTTGGGGGTTTTGGTTTTGAAGTCTGCTGTTTTAGGTGCAGAGTGATTTGCAAGCAAAAGTCAGTTCTGTCACAGAACTACTTAATAAGTTACAGGAGACTGAAACGCAATCACACCTGTAACACAGCAGCAGACACCCAGGGTGAAACCTGATGACCGGGAAGAGAAAACGTGCTCGGCAACTGGAAATCCCAGCACAGCAGAGGCCCAGGTACCTCACGGCTCCCGTCCCTACTTCCCGATCTCTCATCCCGTGGATGAGCTGATACTCACTGGCCACGGCAAACAGCTCATTTCAGTTTACCACTTAGCTCCGAGACCATGACATGGCCTTCCTCTAGGTGCAGACTCCTCAGGTTCCAGCTCAAACGTCGCTACTACAGTGAGACCACCCCCTGTGGCTGGCTTCTCCTCCTTTTGTGAATTTTTTTCATACTATGTTTTAAATTGAGAGATGATCCACACCCCATAAAATGCACCCTTTTAAACAAGCAAACAATGTTGTAGTTTTTGGTAAACGCACAAATTTGTGCAAATACCAGCACCATCTAATTCTACATTTTCAACACCCAAAGGGAGAGCTGGTTTTCACCGGTCAGTCCTCAGAGGGACCCAGGTCCCAAATCACTCAGATCCCCAAGCCTGAAAGGCCCACAGAAGCTGGAGCCTCGGTGTCAGGTCCGTCCAGCCAAGTGCAGACCGTCAGAGGCCTGGAGCTCCTCTTCTTTCCAGCTTACTACTGCTCACCCCTCAGCCATCACAGAGAGCCATGCTTGGTGGAAAGACCCCAGGCAGATGCCAAAGCTGCGGACAGCTGACCAACAGCTCCTGGACAGGCCTACCTTGGGCCAAGCACTCCCCAGCCCTTCTGTGCCCCTGAAGTGCGTGCCAGCCAGCAACACACATGTGAAGAGTCACAGTTCATCCCTGGCAGCCCCCAAGAGTGGGCACACTCATGTCTTCCAATCCGCCTCCCCATAAGAGCACAGGGTTCTGTGGCTCCTGGAGGGTCTCGTGCACGTGGTGACCACAGTGCCAGCCAGAGCAGCCTGTCATTACTGTCCATTTGCTGGCACCCAGACCCAAATTCCTGATCGATAACTTCCCGACCTTTGACACGGTGTCATCAATAACGATGATATGTACTTTTCCTATGAGAAAAAAAACAGCCATTTAATATCGCTGGGACGGAGGCCCTTTGTCCGCTGACTCACGCACCATGAACACCTCATCGTGAGGAACGGTGAAGTGGGACTGGCCAGACCAGCTTATTCGGAGAAAACCTCTGAGTCACCCAGGTTGTGCGATGCTGGTGAAGCTCACTTTCTGCCAGAGAAAAACATACTAGGTTGGGGCCTAAAAAGGGTCCACAGGGAAGCAGGGCTGCCCGGGCTGGGCCTTCTCTTCCCCTTGAACATGAGCAGCGTTCTGGACCCAGCTCTGATTCTCTCTGTGCATCCAGTCGCGGGGCCTCGGTGAACCTCTGTGGGTGGAGGCCATGCCAGCAGCCCTCCACCCACGAGTCCCATGTGGCTCACAAAGCACTTTCACAGGAAATGTGCCCGAGACCCTGAGACCAGGGGAAAAGAGAAAAGGCAGGCGCCAAGAATGGTTGGGCTACCCCCAGGTTACAGCAGCAGCAAGGCCAGGCTGGGACCCCCAGGTGGGAGACCCCACCGCGGAGCAATGGCCACCATCCCCACCCAGGCTGGCCGGTCCGGGACATGGGCCACCCTCACTCGTCAGCCCCCACACCCTGGGTCGGAGAGGCCCCCAACTCCTCCTGGCAGCCTAGCGTCGGCACCCCACGCCCCCACCAGCTTCCAATCTCTGCAGACAGACACACAGCAGGCTCTTCTTCCCCATGCTCCCCGGCACACAGAGCCTCCTTCTGCAAACAGTCCATGTGGGAATACTGAGGACTGCCAATGACTTTGTAAAAACTTCCCAAAAAAATAAACAGTGTTAAACACATGGGGGTTTTCAGCACGATGGCTTTTCTCCCACCAGTAACAAGGTAAGATCCCTCCCCGGACGGACACTCCCAAACGGCCTTCAGAGGATGGGGCCTGTGGCCCTGACCCAGAGCCGGCCAGCTCCCTCTCCCTTCCCTGGCAGCTCACAGTGCAGCCTGATCAAAGGGACCTGGTGTCACCGTTAGGACCCATACCAAGGTATGTCGGTGACACCCAGACAGGCAGCTTCTGAGAAGCAGAACGCCCAAATTCACCAGGAAATTAACCCGCGGCTTAGGACACTCCGCTACAGTCTTTCTCAAGACTGCTGCCTGGGATTCCAAAACCTCCAAGGTCTTAAAGAGGGAAAAGGGAGGAGGGCGAGGCCTTAGGTGGCGGGGGTGCGCGATGCTGCGGGTGTCATGACCTGTACATTTCAGCGCCACGCCCACCTCCACCGGATTCCATCTCTTGCCCACAAGGGAGTTCTCCTAATTTCCCTTTGAGCTCGTTTACATTAAAAATTAATCTGTCAGTGCTAGGGAACGGCCTGCTTTTCAGTCTTCATGCAAAATCTGCTATAGAGAAAACATCCCTCAGCCTTGGAATGCTAGAGCTCCTGTTCTGCCTGAGAACACGTCTACCGCACACCAGTCAATGCTTCCAGTGACCTGGAGAAGCTGGGCTGGTGCGAGGTTTTCAGCAGCGGCTGAGTTGCCAGAGAGACGCTCATCAGTAGTATGGGCGCACGACAATTTCAGAAGCGTCAATCCGGCTCATCTCCCTGCTCCACAAGCTGGTCCACGCCCTGGGTCAGGATCCTGCTCTCACCCGTGTGGACACAAGTGAAGGAGCCGAGTCCAGGCTTAGGCATCTACGCGGACTGGCATCCTTACTGATCACAGAACTCTGCCCAAGTGGGGAGCCTCCATCCTGCTCATGGCTCACAGGTTCAGTCCCTTCACCGAAAGACCTGCCCCACCCAAGGTTACACCTCCCCAGGGCAGACACAGCCAATGGCCGGTGGATGGGAGATGCTTCAAGGAAGTGGTTGGCTGAGACCCCTGTTGTGACCTCTCCCTCTGTCGGTCCTGCCCTGTCGCCCCTCACAGGGGCTGGCCCAAAAGCAAGCCCTGTAAACTTCATTTTGCCGGGGGGAGGGGGGGTGCTCCAAAATCACTGCAGATGGTGACTGCAGCCATGAAATAAAAAGACACTTGTTCCTTGGAAGAAAAGTTATGACCAATCTAGACAGCATATTAAAAAGCAGAGACATTACTTTGCCAACAAAATTCTGTCTAGTCAAGGCTATAGTTTTTTCAGTGGTCATGTATGGACGTCAGAGTTGGACTCTAAAGAGAGCTGAGCGCCGAAGAATTGATGCTTTTGAACTATGGTGTTGGATAAGACTCTTGAGAGTCCCTTGGACTGCAAGGAGATCCAACCAGTCCATCCTAAAGGAAATCAGTCCCGAATATTCATTGGAAGGACTGATGCTGAAGCTGAAACTCCAATACTTTGGCCATCTGATGCCAAGAGCTGGCTCATTTGAAAAGACCCTGATGCTGGGAAAGATTGAAAGCGGGAGGAGAAGGGGACAACAGAGGATGAGATGGTTGGATGGCATCACTGACTCAATGGACATGAGTTTAAGCAAGCTCTGGGAGATGGTTAAGGACAGGGCAGCCTGGTGTGCTGCAGTCCATGGGGTCACAAAGAGTCAGACACAACTGAGCGTGTCTGATAAACTGATAAACCTCCTGTACCCTCTGCCGTACAGTCGGCCTCCCAATAACTGACCTATGACAGAGATGAAAAGCTTGGCCCCTCAGGCCAAGTGACATGGGATCAAATCCCAGTCCAGCCACTTATTAACCAGGTGACAGCTGATAAGTGACTTAACCCCACTGAGCCCACACACATTAGCTGTGACATGTCAAGACAGCCCTCTCACCTGCTTGCAAAGTTCACAGGAGGCAAAGACTGAAAAGGACTTAGCACTGAACCAGGCTAAAGAAAGTGATCAGTGAGTGCTAGGTTGCCACCTCCCCACTGGAGAAGACTCCAGGAGGGCAGACGGGAAGGACTTGGCTCTCCAGTGTATGCAGTGCATCTAGCATATCAAGAGGGCTGGATAAACATTTCCTTGAGTATTTGAGCGCTTGGTCTGGATATTGTTATTATTACCTGCTACTATTGTGGCTTGATAATAGTAACTAATACATATATAATAGTGACCATTTGCCCAGCACTTTTAAACACACTACACATATTAAGTCACTTCATCCTCACAACCCAAGATCCACGACTGAAAATGAAAGTGTTACTTGCTCAGTCATGTGCGACTCTAGGCAAACCCATGGACTGTAATCCACCCGACTCCTCTAGTCCATGTAATTCTCCAGGCAGGAATACCAGACTTGGTAGCCATTTCCTTCTCCAGGGCATCTTCTCGACCCAGGGACAGAACCTGGGTCTCCTGCATTGCAGGCAGATTCTTTTTTTTTTTTTTTTTTGCAGGCAGATTCTTTACCGTCTGAGCCACCATAGAAGCCCCAGATATAGGACTATTTCCCCTCACTCCATCAATGAGGAAGAAAGAAGGCATAGAGAGGTTGAATAACCTGCTGAAGGTCACATAGCCAGAGAACCGCAGAGATGGGGTTCAAATACAGACCCTCTGGTCCCTGAGGCTGCGTCCCTATCACAATGATCCTGGATCCCTGTTCACCACCCACACACCCCAACGGCCACTCTGGAGATGGAATGACATTCATGAAAGGTTCAAGGTTCCAGTCGAAAGGTTCCCTCCTGCTCATCACTCTCTGTCCGAATGAAAAACTGCACATAAATGGATTCATTTCATTAGCAGCCTCATTCCTTCCATTCCTAGCTGATCGCCATGAAGAGAGTAATTTATTTAACCAGCCCAGTGGGTTGTTAAGAAAATCAGTTCATAAAAGCAGATGAAGAAAATAACTCCCCAGGTTCCACGGCTCTGGGGACAAGACATTGGGTCTCAAGGCACTGGGGTCAAAATCAAGTTCTACCCTTTATGGAGCTGACTTCTCCTTCTGCCTTGACCTCTCTCCATAAAACGTGAAAACCAAAGACTCCTGAGGTGGTTGTTACCATGCACTGTGGGAAGACCACCCGAAAAATCAAGCCCAAGATACAGGGATGGTAAAGTCCATGAATAATGGTGCAGGACCACTCTCCAAGCATCCCTGGAACAAAGTCTGTTGAAGGGGTGGGCACCTCCCAGCCATTTTCTGCATTTCTTGCGAACTGTAACCACCTCTGCACTGAGTCAAACTCCATCAACTGTCTCACAAATGAACAGGCAGGCGGCCAATGTGGGCAGTGTTGAAAAGAAATCTTACTTAAGAATTGAACTAAATGAAGGAAAACCCTGCTTGTAATTGTTGGCTTCTTTTTAATTAACTGGGACGATTTAGCCGAGAAACTTGTATTTTAAATTGTCATTATCTCTTACATAGAGAAACTTGCAACAGGAATTCTCGGTTGGCCCTTTGGCCCTAAAGAACCATCCCATCCACATTCCAGTATTCTCTCTTCCTCGCCAGAAAGATAAATGGGCTTGCTTCTCTGGAAGCTTTAAAGTGGTTGATTTGATTTTGCTTACAATTCCAACATTTTCAAACTCTCTGCCTTTGATCAATTACAGACATAAAGACTAAATGTGAATTTAAACTAGAAATGAAGGTTTTCCCCACTCCTCTCCGAGCCTATTTGTACAAGGAAAGAAAATTCGGTCCAATCCCACGGGCAGGGAGAAACTCAGGGAATCTCCCACTTGCAGAAGTACAAGGTCACAGAACGGCTTAAGTGGCTGATAGCCCGGGACCCAGTTAAGACTCATGGCTCCAACTGTTTGTTTCTTCAAGAGTGACCTAAACACCCAGTATTTATCATCCTTTCTGGTGGCGATGGGAAATGAGCCAGCCATTTCGGACAGGCCGTGAGTCACGGGGCTCAAAAGAGAAGAAATTCCTATTGTTCCATCCTTTATCAACGTTTAATAAGCAATGGAACAGCTGCCGCTGTCAGTAACCCCCACAGAAGATGGACACGCACACACACTGCCCTGCGCACGTGGCTCGCCGGCGCCACCTCTCTTTCCGGCTGTAAGGGCGTGGTTTCCCAGAGGAGCGAGAGAGCCGCACAGAGAAGTAGGTAACTTCTAAGATGGTCCCGAAGATCCTCTCCTCACCCTGGGATTCTTCCCTGCAGTCCCCTCCCCTTGCCTGTGTCCTGGACCACGTGACTTGTTTCTCATTGAGAATGTGGCAAAGGAGATGGGCTGTCTGTCACTCTTGTGCTCAGATGACAAAACATGGAGGCTCCCAACTTGGCAGCAGCTTGTTCCTTTGCAGGCTCTGATGGGGCAAGCAGCTTCTGATGATGGGGTGGCCCAGTGGCAAGGTACTGAGGGCAGTCTCTAGCCAATGGCCAGCAAAGAACTGTGGCCCTCTTCCCACACTTCTTGGGGAACTGAATTCTGCCAACAACTTCATGAGCTCGAAAGCAGATCCTTCCCCTACTGAGCCTTCGGATGAGACCCTGCCCTGGTGACACCTTGACGACAGCGTTGGGAGAGCAAAGCTGTGCTGGGTTCTGCCCCATGGAAGACAGTGTGAGATAGTTAAGTGTGCTGTCTTCAGCTGCCAGGTTGCTGGGTGATCTGTGACACAGCAGTTGATGAGAAATACAGTCAGCAGCCCCTCGGCAGGGTCAGCTTCCTGAGGAGGCTGTGTGTTGCCATGGCATCCTGCCCTCCTCCGCACCATCACACATGCGTGAGGATCAGTGCCTCGCATTCCTGACAAAGTGCAGCTCCTGGAGGGCAGGCGTCTATGTGCGCCTGCTCAGCACCAAGAGGAGTGCCCAGCATGTGACTGGCAATCAGTGAACATTGTAACTGATGAACTCCTTCTGTTAAGTGAGTGGCAGGAAGGCAAGAACTTTCAGTTTCCAGTATAAACAGAGCATTGTTCTTTAAAAAAAAAAAAAAGACAAGACTCCTTGGGATGGCCACCTACTAAAAGAGGAACTATGGGCTGAGGTCTGAGAGGTGAGTCGGGCAGGCCTGGCCCCTGGTTCTGTGTCTGAACCCAGGCAGCATGACGGCCCTTGCTGTCCAAAGATTGTCTTCACGGTTCCCATGTCCCCAGAGGTGGAATGAGAGCTGTGGGGAGAGGGACGCGCCCACGGAAGCTGGCTTCTCTCTCTGAGAGAACATGCAGTCCTTTCCTTTGCGCTCTCCATCCTCCCTGCCCCTTCCCCTTGACTATGTCCCTCGCTCCTTCCTTGGCAAACTTTTACTCAGCCCTCAAAACCCCGCCTGGCCTCAGCTCTTCCAGAAAGGCCTTTCTCTGCACTCTGCACTAGCTGCTCCTTCCCTCTTGGGTGCCACACTTACCCCTTAGCCCTGGCTGAACTGCAGACCGCAACACCCACACCTGTCTGCCTGCAGCTGGCATGAGCAGCCTGTCCCCCAGGCTCCTGTTTCTGTGCCCAGGGGGCGACAGAGCCGAGTCTCACCTTCTCGGCCCTCTATAGTCGAGGCAGGTGACCTTCTTCAGAATGAGGAACAGGGAGATGTGACGGGAAGACACTGGCCAAGCAGTGTGCTACCCCCCTCTTTCTGAGAGAATGTTCCAGGCTCGTGAGCCGCAGTGGGGGTGGCCTGGGGGAGCAGCTGTGGAAACACCTCTGCGGGCAGTGCGGGGTCACTTAGTCACTGGGCCTTTCAAGGCTGACGGTTATGTAATCACGTACACACGAGAGCACCGCTGGTTTGGGTCAACTGTTCTCAAGCTGGGGGGGGTGCCAGCCCACTCCCTGAGCAGAAGGGCCGAATTCCTGTCTCCCGATGTGTGGGAAGCGGCAGGCAGGACATGGCGAGCTGCCCCGAGGTCAGGGCAGCCTCGGGACCGGCATGGAGGGACTCCCGAGGCGGAGGAGGTGCAGCGGCAGAGTGGAGCCATCTGCAGCATCCAGACGGCCGCCACAGGGGTCTGCAGGGGTGGGGACGGGGCAGGGCCATCCAGCTCTCTGACCAGATCACTGCAGGGCACGGCGTTCACTCCAAGACCCACATGGGGCCCACAGAGGTAAGCCGAGAGTTCGAAACGAAAGAAGCAAGATGTGAGACTGTATATTCACACAGCTGTACACACACACACACACACACACACACAAAACACTTCTCTGCATAGATAAGTATTAGCTTGGAAGAAAACAAACCAAAATAAAAATATCGATTATCTGGGTGGGAGATTATACGTGTTTTTAAAACGATTATCATTCACAAGGCTACAGGGCCAGCAATGTCTGCCATCCGAGGAAGGAACCAGGGGTGTGTTAGTGTCCTGCTGCTGCTGCTAAGTCGCTTCAGTCGTGTCCGACTCTGCGCGACCCCATAGACGGCAGCCCACCAGACTCCCCCGTCCCTGGGACTCTCCAGACAAGAACACTGGAGTGGGTTGCCATTTCCTTCTCCAATGCGTGAAAGTGAAGTTGCTCAGTCGTGTCCGACTCTTAGCGACCCCAGGGACTGCAGCCCACCAGGCTCCTCCATCCGTGGGATTTTCCAGGCAAGAGTACTGGAGTGGGGTGCCATTGCCTTCTCCGGTTAGTGTCCTAGGACTGCTAATAATGAATTACCGCCGACTTGGTGCTTATTCCAGCAGGAATTTATTCTCTCACGGTTCTGAAAGCCCGAAGTCTGAAGTCCAGGTGTCAGCAGGGCTGGTTCACTCTGGGGCTTCCGAGGAGAGTCTGTTCCGGGCCTCAGTCCCGGCCATCCCTGGCGGTCCTCGGGGGTTTGGGAGCATCACACTTCTGCCTCATTCTCACGCAACTTTCTCCGTGTCTGTGGATCCCGGGCCCCACAGTTCCTCTCCCCAAAAGGACACCAGCTCCTGGGTTAGGGCCCACCCTCCTCCAGTGTGACCTTATCTTAACCTGAGTCCATCAGCAAAGATTCTATTTCCCAACAGGGTCAAGTTCACACACATCTTTGGCATGTGTGGGGGCGTGGGGCATAATAACTCTTGTGCTGTGTGCTAAGTCACTTCAGTCCTGTCCAACTATTTGTGACCCCATGGAATGCAGCCCTCCAGGCTCCTCTGTCCATGAGATTCTCCAGGCAAGAATACTGGAGTGGGTTGCCATGCCCTCCTCCAGGAGATCTTCCTGACCCAGGGATCGAACCCACATCTCATGTCTCCTGCATTGGCAGGCGTGTTCTTTACCACTAGTGCCAGCTGGGAAGCCCCTATAATAACCCATAACAAGAGGCATTTAGTCCAAAGGAAAGAAGACACAGGGCCCTGACAACATCTTCTATATCTTGCACGCTTTCCCATTTGAAGGATTAGACCTGATCTATGTAGCTCTATGGGGAAAAAATGGGTCCAAAGTGTAGACACTCCCAAAAGATAGCCTTGGGGTCAATGTAGGAAGGATGCTCTCACTGGGCTGTCTAAGCGGAACTGGGTTGTCCTGGATGGGAACTCCTGGACCAGAATGGAGCCTCTTGTCTCTGGGGCAGGGGTACTGGTCAGGCCAGAGGGGACGTGATGGACTAAATGATTTTAAGTCCTGGCAGCCCTAAGATTCTGCCACGCACACAGCCATTGTCAATGACATCAGCATGGCCTAGCGCTGGCCCGCCAGCCTCACCCAGTCTGTTCGGGACCACGCTAGCCTGGCCTCATCCACACTGAGCAGCTGCCACACTGCACAACAGAGCAGCTCTGTCGTGTTCTTCCTCTCGGAAAGGTGCAGCTGGCACTTTCAGAGCCGACAGGATAAAGGCATCAATCAAGGCAGAGGACAAAGAACTATAGGAGTTAAACCCTACAGAGAAATCCGACACCCCTGATTCCAAGGGCATTCCTCACGCCTGGACATCACTCAAGGGGCAGTCCCACATCCCCAGGCCAGACCGGCAGAGGCTGAAGGCCCGCAGGCTAGGGTCAGAATGGCTAAGGAAACAATCCACAGTTTGTTTAGAAGCAGTGAAGATTGCCCCAAGAATAACGTTTACATAAGAAATAGCAGTAACATCACATGTTAAGCCTGTTTATTTAAAGAAGAAGCAGGAAAATCTTGCCTGCGATGAGAAGGAAGACTGGCCTTCAAAACTGCCTTTTCTTTTCCCAAAAAAAAAAAACCCACGAATACACTGCTCACCTCTCCACAGGGTCCCTGAGCATGACAATCAGCTTTGCGTCTGGCTGGAAGGCGTGGATGAAGTCCTGGGTCAGAAAGGGGGGCTCGCCGTCTGTGCCGTTGTCATAGAAGAGCGTCCAGGCGTTGTTGTCCCACATGGTGGAGGCGCTGGCCTCGCCTAGAAACAGAAAACGCTGCAAGTGAGTGGGGCTGAATTACGGGCTCCCGCAGAGCGGCCTAAACTAGGGGCCACACCCGGCTGTGATGCCGTCTAAAACAGCTGTGCACGGGTGAGCTGGTCCAGGAAGCGGGCAGACCAGACTCTGGGAAGAGGAGGCTGATGACCGCCCTGTGCCACACCGTCACCCCCTCCCCGCAAGGACCTCCATCTGGAGATGAAAGGTGATCTGAGCCACACTGAGCATCCCTCTTCCTCCCAGCTCCTCTCTCCAGGATGTGACAGAAAAACCTCTATGAGCATCTGGCCTCCCAATTTCACGATGTTTAACTTTGCCTACGGCGCACAGCTCCATGGCATTTTAAGGGCCCGCTGAGAATATATTAGATGGTTTCCTTCAAAAGGCATCAGGGGTGAAGGAGGAGTTCGGGCAAGCTGACTCTCATTAGGAAACTGCAGGCAATCCACATCAATCTTCCCTTGAAATCACAAGGGTCAGTCCCCAAGCACACTCGAAGAGGGAGGCTTTGCGGGAAGGCTCATGGGACCTTGGTCCTCCGTGCCCACCCACCCCATGGCCTGGCACACAGCTGGGATTCACTCGGTGCTGGCTGGGTGAACGGGAAGCTGGTTCTAGCCTGTTTGATCACGGTCTGCATGACTGAAGCATGATGAGGTCAGTTAAGCACATTCTAGGCCAGGGGTGAGGCCAACACACAGACCTTTCAGCATTTCTATCTCATAGACTTGAACTGGTTCCTTTCTTTTTTTTTTTTTTAAAGAATAGTCTTCAGAGATTCAGAAAGAAAGGCAAATCAATCAATTCATTATACATTTGATTTCCCGACATCGTACCCGGGACTGTATGACACGTCTCAAAGTCATTTATTCAGGGAAAATCTGAGCTTGAAGACTGAGTCTCTTTGATCACTGATGAGCACATCACAGTTATGCGGAGAGTTAGCAGGCTCCTATTTATTCTGCTGGATGTGCAATCATGTCCAGGTGAGTATTTCTATTCTGATCTTTCTTTCTTTCTATTTTTTTTAAGAGGTAATACCGTAGAACACAGAAAAAAACAAGCCAATCTGAAGTCCTTTGAAAATTCTACTCACAATGAATAAGAGAATATTAGGTCAAGGAAAGTACCTAGAACTAAGTTGGCACAAATTTTGTCAATTTCATATATGAACTGGTTCTATGCTTGTCCATTTACCTGTCTGTCCATCTACCCATCCATCTTTCATTCATCCTCCATCCATCATTCACCCATCCTTCATCCATCCATGCAGAAAGCTCTGATTTGGTGTCTAAAATGTGCCCAGCACTGTGCTTGGCACTATAGATAGATGACAGAAACAAGACAGACAATCCCCTTTAATCTCAAACCTTACAACCTAGGAGAAGATCAATAATTCAATAAACCATCAGAGCTTCACTTCAGCACTTTGACAGGGCAGAGCAGGGGACCTTGAGAGCCCTGAGAGAGGGCAGCAGCCTTTCCACATCTATTGATCCCCAGCCCAGAGAACCCAGCCACTGGAGTCCTTCCTGACTCCAGCCATTAGCCCAGACAACCGAGAAAAGGCTCTCTATGATCCATTGGCCAAGATGAAGAAAGACCAGTAAGCTTCTTCCAGGGATCTAACCAGAAGAAGCTGAAGCAGAGTTTCAGGGTTTGGAGGAACCCAGAACTGATCTGGTCCAACAAACCCATTTACAGATGAGTAGACTGAGTTCAGGAACACAAAGACCAACTTGTCTCATGGCACAGAGCTCGCTGGTGGCACAGCCCGGGCTAGATGCCAGCTTTCCATCTACCATAAAACTCAACAAACTCTGCTTCAGGTAAACATCAGAGCATGGATATATTCTTTAGTTTTCATTTCTAAATCTAGAAGTAAATAAAATGAGAAAACCAAACTAAAGCCTTCCTTTTTTTATTCATTAGCTTAGGCTCTATTTCCCAACCTTAGGATGTATAGACTTTTAGCTCTTTCACAAGAACATGAGATTTTCCCAGAGGTATATGGTAAGGGTGGTGGTGGCTTAGTCACTAAGTCGTGTCCAACTCTTGTGACCCCATGGACTGTAGCCTGCCAGACTCCTCTGTCCATAGGATTTTCCAGGCAAGCATACTGAAGTGGGTTGCCATTTCCTTCTCCAGGGGATCTTCCTGACCCAGGGATCAAACCAAGGTCTCCCGCACTGCAGGCAGATTCTTTACCAACTGAGCCACCAGCGAAGCCCACAGTGTGTTTGAGCCGCAGTCAAATATTAGTTACAATTTGTAATTTGGGTGTTAACTCATGGCTGCAAGAAAACAGCTAGTACCCAGTTTGGACTGAGTAAGAGGGTATGCTCTCATCTGGCTTCTAGGACTCGAGTTCTTCGAGTTAAAAATAAATAAATCAGAGCTTCAGCATGTAAGTCTGTCCCCTTGGACATGGGACATATAAGTAAACAGCCGTCTTTCAGATGGTTGATTACAATTCTTCTTAGTCACTGATAGTGTAACCGAATTCAGAGAATCAAAATATAATAGATTTAAAACGAAAAAATAGATCGCTGCCTCAGGTAACCAATTTAAGAAAAATATGTGATTTGATTTCTCTCTCTCAGAGGTGTAAGTGGATAAATGTCTTTTAAGCTGAAGCCAATAGAGAGCGTGAACAGATGTGTTTTTTATAAAACATCCTTGTGAATTAAAAAAAAAAAATGATTGCTAATCAAACCACCTCATTTTGAATGTCTAAAGGCATTAGGCTGACAAGACTGAAGCTTTTCCTACAGCAATCAGTCACCTATGATGCACGAGAGATGTGTCTATTTCAGGAGAGGCCACCTCCATCTTCACAGGGTCCCAGAGGCCAGAAGAGGCCACAAGAATTAAACCGATGACTAACTGGTTCATTTTGCATTCATGATCCCCTGTCCAAACTTACTCAGATGGGCGTATCATGAAAAGAAATCCAGCATGCAAGCTTAACTTTAATAAAAGCAAGAAACGGCAACGTTTTAAAAAAGCCGTTTCAGGTGCACTTGAGTCTCCACGAACTAGAGAGTCTACTAAACGCTTTTGCTTTATGGAAAATTGCACAAACAATATGAACATTTTACACAGGGGGAGAGACGTGGGGGGAGTCACTGGGGAAATAGGCACTCAGCAGCTGAGGGCAAATGTCATGCAAATGCTTGCAGGTGCAGTGAAGCCCGGCCTGGCCCATGGCAGGAGCTCCACGGAAGCCATACCGATAATGATTCTATTCATCTTGCTCGGCTCCTTCGCAGCGCTGGCCTGCAGTCCTTGATGAATCTGGTGTGCGGCCAGGTCAAAGAGGTCCAGGTAGTCTTCCACGGGATAGCGGTCCCGCAGCCCATCCCTCAGGCGGACGATTCCTACAAGAACCAGGAAGCAGGGGTTACTGAGGACAAAGCTACCACGCTGGGCTGGTGGCCTCCAGGGAGTGACCACAGATGGATGGAAAGGTCTGAGGGCCCCATTGCAGCAGCCAAGGCTTGACCCCATGAGCTACAAGAGATGGAGGGATGTCTGCGAACCGGCCACCCTCTTTTGAGCCATGTGTAATTTGAGAGATGGAACACACCACCACTCGGGTGCACAGTAGCCCCTGAAAGGATGGCACACCTGTTCAAAGAACTATAATCGGGTCTACTTAGAGGACCAGAGAGGTCGGGGCTGGTTAACACGGGCACCACGTGAGGTCCCCCAGGGGCGGGGCAGCAATGGCATCAGAATACACACGACGAATCACAAGAAAACACCTTCTATCAGAGGAGCCATATCCTCTGAAGCTCAGATGCATCTTTTTTTTGTCAGGGCTCCCCAGCACCTTCCAGAGGTTCTTTTCCATCAGGAAGTCTATCCATTTCTCCAAACAATAAGGAGAACTGATGGTCCCTAGATGGACACCTGAGTGATTCTGGCATCAGCCACAAGCAGCCTAAATTGTCCCTTGCCTGAGAGGTGGGTAAATTTTCCTTGAAAATGTATTGACAACACACTGCCCCAAACCACAGCCACCAAGGTTAATGTAAAGTGGAGAGAGAGTATCCACAGGCAAAACAGCAAGAGGTTCAAGGTGATACCAGACACCAGACTCCAGAGGCTGCATGCCCCCATGACTCTCCCCTTGACCAGCAGGAACCTGGTTTTCACAGGGAAAGACAGTGAGTTCTGCAGGGGAGGGCCCCCTAAAGATGAGCACAGAAACTCTGGCTTCCACAGCTACCGCTGCCAAACCACAAAAGACATATTTACACTTCTGTTCACTTTGGGACGAACATCAAAAGGATTAAGTCAAATGTCTGTCAGAAACACACTAAGAGTTGATCTCAACTTAGGTTGTACTAAGAAAAGCTTTCAAAATTTCTTTCCAAGCAACCTAGGTCCTTTCCATGGAAACCGCCCTCCAGGCTCACCCAGACTTTTGCATTTGTCATCCCTTAGCTCCAGTGACCAAACGTCTCCTGGAAGAAGGGAAAAGGCTGAGGAGAGGAAACAGTGACCCTGGGGGCCGAGGGGGTGGCTCAGGCTGGCTCAGGGCTGGGTGGAGCAGAAACCAGCCTGCAGGAGTCATGGGGTGGTGGCTACTGTCAACCTCCTGGGAAAGGGGTGCTGTGAGCAGGGGGGCCCAGAATTACCTTCATGGGGCTTTCATTCTGACCCTCTGAGGCCCAAGGGGCAGGCACGTCAGAGAAGAGGTGGGAAGCAGCTCAGTGACAGGCTCAGGTCCTGGGATGCTCCAGCAGGAAGCTGAAACCTGGCCAGACACAGCCGCCTTTCTTTCTCCTGCCTCCTCCTAGTGCAGGGGTGTGGGTGCGGAGGCTCCAGCAGGAACAGCACTGAGCTGGGAGCTGGGAGCGGACAGGCCCCAACAAACGTCCACCTGGATGACGCATGTCCCAAGGCCCTTCAGGACAAGAAGAGTGCCCATCCGGCACCCTTTCGCTGGCCTTGCACACTGCCGGCACCGTATAAATGCTCACCAGGTGATCAGAAGCTGGGTACTCAGTCCTGCTGGGTGTCTGCCTGGGGATCTCTAAACCACAGAGCTCTCTGATCTCCGCCTCTCAGCGTGTTTTCTCATTTCCCCACCTGCCTTCCTCCTGGAACCTCCCAGAATGCCCCGCTCAGGTCAGTCTCAGGGCTCCCACTCCCCTGACCCCGGAAGGAGTGACAGAGTGAAGGCGCCTGAAGCACCCTTGCCGTGGGGACATGGCGGCACGCACCGAAGCGCTTCCGGGTCCACCAATGCGGTTCCTTGATGGCAGAGAACTTGACTTCCGGGTGCAGCCGCAGGCGGTCGTAGAGGTCGGTGGTGCCGCACTTGGGCTGCCCAATGATGTAGAAGTGCGGCAGGCAGCGGAGGCGGAAGTGCTTGCCGTGTGCGTGGGACAGGTGGCCCCAGAAAGCCTTGCGCAGCGTGTCAAAGGTGGAGCGGAAACGCTTGGAGTAGAGTACGTAGGAGTTGGTCAGGTAGGGGTCGGTGGTGTTCCTGCCTGTGAATTCCTCGTACCAACAGGGGCTCTTACTGTTGGGAAGAAATTTGTGTGGGATGACGGAAAACATCTGCAACAGAAAGAGACCAAAACGGAGAGACACACTGAGAGGGGAAAACACACTCTGTCCTCAATATGATCCTACACTGAGGCTTATTACAACGTTCGCATGGGAAGTATTATTGGATGATGACTAAATACTAAAAGTAAACTTGGTAAACAATGACCATGCTTTTCCTAAAACCCCAATAAAAATAAAATATGAAGAGAATGAAAATACAAGTTCCATCAAAATCCATTCTACCATGATTTATTTTACTCACACACACGACTATATAGTTGTATATTTAAGTGGCCGTTAGAGACAAACACTGTGATTTAGGACAGACTAGAGAGTGATCTACAAAAGTAATTTTAACTGCCAGGACCACCTTTCAAGCAAAACATCCCAGAAAGGAATTATTAGAAAGGGGGGTTCCTTCAACCGTTTTAGCTGTGCCATTTAATACAGAGTTCCCTTGTTGGCATTAACAGCATGGACACAGCCCTCTCAGTGAACCCTCATCCATAAGGCTGTCAAATTACCACTATTACACTTGGGAAATTTTTGGTCACTTTCCTGCCAAAGGTGATGATAGGAAAATCAGTCAACGGAGATGCGCATCGGGCTACTCACGTGCAATTCCTGCTTCTTGAGATCTTCTACGTCTGGGAGCTGTCTGGTGGTGAACTCAATCCTGGATGTGATGCTGTTGATAATTAACTTAATGCTTGGATAGTCCTTCACGTATGAAATATTATTTACAGAGGATTGGTGATGATGCTCTTTCGCGTCACTCGGATTTTCGCCCTCCATCAAGCTGGGATTGCTGGGGAAGGCTCCGTAATGGAAAGGCGATGAGATCAGAAGTTCTTGGTGGACCCCAGAAAGGATGTAAGAAGCCATCACCAATGTCATTATTATCAATCCAAAAATGAGGCTGCATCGCTTCCCCTTCTTGAAGCGCAAGAACCCACCCCAGCTCTCATTCCCTTCAGCCCTCACTTCGAGAACAGCCAGCAAGTTCATTTGCTTACCGTCCACTCGAAACACAATTTTGTTTTCTGCTTTGCACACTGGGCACTCCTGGCGACCGTGATGTGAGCCTCCTCGGCAGCTGACCTGCTGTGTCTGTACGTCGTCAGGTGACAGTTGGATGCAGCAATTAATGCAGTGCCTCATGATAATGCCCCTGGATGCTGGCCCACTGAGCCATGAGCAAGCCTCTGAGGAGTCCAGATGCCTGCAAGTCGTGCTGTGAAACTTGAAGGATGGCTCAGTGATCACATAAGATGATCAGAAGGCACAAGCAACAGAAACAAGAGTAAAAATGAGCAGGTGCCAAAACACCAGAGAATGAGGGATCACGTTCTTTGGTTTGCCTCTGAAAGATAACACGAATGATGTCCAACTGTCATGTTCTGTAATCCTGGAAAAAGCCACAAGGTCAGGAGCAATTCTTCCTGACCTTCAGGTTTTTCCCATGGCACCAAATGAAGTGGAAGTGTTCTTGCTGGAGAACATGGAAACACCCAAGGGATTAGAAGATCTCATGGCCTCAATGAGAGATGGACAGACGCACCATCCACGCAGAGTCCATGGAGATTTCTTCTTTCACATCCTAAAGTTCCTTTGAAATGTTTCCTCTTCATGGGGAACAAAATCCTCAAGATGTCAGATTACCTAAACAACAAAGAAAAGAGGTTTTATTACATTAGATGATGACAGCAATCACCCTGGGAACATCTTCTAAGGAGAGAAGTTCCCGCTTCTTTTCCACTTCTAAGTTTCAGCCACGTTGGCTAGGTCACAAGCAAGTTACCGAAAATCATATAGGATGAAGGGAGAAGTGTCGGGTCCTTGGTGTTTGGCTTTGGAGTTCAGTCTCTGCCACCAAATGTGACCCCAACACCAGCTCCACCAGCACCTTATTAAACACCTCTTATTTCACACAACCCACATATTCCATAATGTCTGTGCCTGGACATAGCTAAGTGACTAGAACCCTTGCTCCCAACTTGGAATCATTCTTAGATTCATGCACAGTTAGTCATTCTAAATTTGAGGGATGAATTGAAATAACAACTCTTTTAAATCAACAAAAAAAATCTAAAGAGAATAGTTAAGATGGGAGCAGGCAGAGAAAATATTTTGTCCCCTCCCAACAGCACTAATAGTCTTTTAACCTAGAGCTAACATTATCAGTGTAGGATGCAAAAGTTAATGAAAATTTAGAAACACTGAAATGATTCTCTCCTTCAGTAGAATGTATCATATTAAAAAAAATTTGACTTTAAGTTATTAAGCAATTAAATCCAACATGTAGTACTCCCCCAAGTAACAGAAAACTTCAGACCCTGAAACAATTTTTCACTTTCATCATGCTTGGGAAAACATGATTCTTAAAAATCCATTAATAGAAGTCTGCAGTTATAAAATGTATTGTTGCCCAAGTGACACTTCTTTGTAGACATTGTAAAAACAGCAAAAAAAAAAAGAGAACTATATGGTTTTTAGCAGTGGTAGAACATTGCTAATGAGCTAACCGTGTGACCTCGAGCCAGCAGCATAACCTTTCTAAGCTCTGGTTTCCTCACCAGAAAAATTAGGATGAAAGTATGTCCCTTTCAAGTGTGTAACAGTACTAAGTCAGCTAATGCATGTGAAAACTTTGCAGAATGCCTACACATGTTTCAGTTCAGTTCAGTTCAGTCGCTCAGTTGTGTCCGACTCTTTGCGACCCCATGAATAGCATGCCAGGCCTCCCTGTCCATCACCAACTCCCGGAGTTCACTCAGACCCATGTCCATCGAGTCAGTGATGCCATCCAGCCATCTCATCCCCTGTCGTCCCCTTCTCCTCCTGCCCCCAATCCCTTCCAGCATCAGAGTCCTTTCCAATGAGTCAACTCTTTGCATGAGGTGGCCAAAGTACTGGAGTTTCAGCTTTAGCATCATTCCTTCCAAAGAAATCCCAGGGCTGATTGCCTTCAGAATGGACTGGTTGGATCTCCTTGCAATCCAAGGGACTCTCAAGAGTCTTCTCCAACACCACAGTTCAAAGGCATCAATTCTTCGGCACTCAGCTTTCTTCACAGTCCAACTCTCACATCCATACATGACCACTGGAAAAACCATAGCCTTGACTAGACGGACATTTGTTGGCAAAGTAATGTCTCTGCTTTTCAATATGCTATCTAGGTTGGTCATAACTTTCCTTCCAAGGAGTAAGCGTATTTCAATTTCATGGCTGCAGTCACCATCTGCAGTGATTTTGGAGCCCAAAAAATAAAGTCTGACACTGTTTCCACTGTTCCCCCATCTATTTCCCATGAAGTTATGGGACCAGATGCCATGATCCTAGTTTTCTGAATGTTGAATTTTAAGCCAACTTTTTCACTCTCCTCTTTCACCTTCATCAAGAGGCTTTTTAGTTCTTCTTCACTTTCTGCCGTAAGGGTGGTGTCATCTGCATATCTGAGGTTACTGATATTTCTCCCGGCAATCTTGATTCCAGCTTGTGCTTCTTCCAGCCCAGCGTTTCTCATGATGTTCTCTGCATAGAAGTTAAATAAGCAGGGTGACAACATACAGCCTTGACGTACTCCTTTTCCTATTTGGAACAAGTCTGTTGTTTCATGTCCGGTTCTAACTGTTGCTTCCTGACCTGCGTACAGATTTCTCAAGAGGCAGGTCAGGTGTTTAAGATCCCATAAAGGAGAGATAACATGAATAATGATAGCATCATCGATGACTCTTACTATTATGTTTTTCATTGTCAGTAAATACCAAGAACGTCTGAAGTGGAATCAAAGATGGGCAATCCCATCACAGTGTCTTTCCTTAGCACCTGAGAATCAGCTACAGGTGGTAGACTCACTTCTACACACACACACACCCTCCAACAATCCTTACTGTCCCCAGGGAAGGTGGTGCTAACTAACCCTGCATAAAGCCCCCCTCGTTTTGGCGGAGAGGCCAAGCAATCAACTTGGCAGCAGCAACATCCCCTTCCCTTGGACAGAAAGGCATATGTTTTATCAAAACATGATAACCATGAAATAACCATGCAGTATTCCTAAAACGTCCTCCACAAAATGTTCTGCATGTTCGATAGGTCTTCAGGGCTTGAATTACCTGGAGGAATGGTAGAATGGCCCAGGTGACACAGACTTCTTTAGAGCAGACTTCACCTTTTCACTGTGAAGCCATAAGAGAGGACTATAATACACAACATTTCCAAAACATAATTGACCATGGAATTCTAACTGATGTCTCAAGGAAGCAGTTTGAGGAATGCTAGTGAGTAAAGGCTGAGATGGGGTCAGAGCAGTTCTGAGAAGCACAGAGGAGAGGGAGTCGTGGGAGCAAACAGCCCGGAACCAGGCCAACATCTCAAGCTCCACCACCCCCTCATCCCTGAGAGTTTTTGGAGGGACTCGGCAGAAACCTCAAGGCTCAGGCCTCTGCCTCCAACTTGCTCAACCAGCCCTGAACCATCACTTGCTACAAACAATTCTCCCAAACCAAAGAAACAAAAGGGCAAGCTCCCCTACTCAGAAACCCCGTCACTAAGCCAAGAAAACATTTTTCACACAGCGAAGACAAGGCCAAATGGGGTTAAAATGAGATTCCAGCCAGCATCGCAGGGGGGAGTCAGTTTGCACCCTTCTGTCTCTCTGGCTGTAGGAGGCCTAATTAGATCTTTTCCAAAACATGGTCTCTGAAGCTCCAAGACAAAAATGTACAAAATCTGGACCCACCAGAATGGGCAAAACATTCCTCAACAAGAACAAAGGTTTTCTAAGACAAGCACAATAAATAAATAGACCTGAGTAGTCAGAGAAGCTGACAGTCTCAACAGAGAGGCCTGGGACACAGTAGCCCAGAGGATTTGTCCCCTGGGCCGGCTGCATCCTCCAGCCAGACCTCCCACTCCAAGTCTCACTTTGTAAAATGGGAGCAGAAAACTGGTGACACAATTCCAGAGGCCTGCAGAGCCTAAACACTCAGATCCAATGTTATCTCCTATAATTCACTCCTTCATCCCTTCCCCCTTTAATTCTCCAGATCCCTCCTGAAGGAGGACCCTGCACTGGGCGCTGCCCGAGGTGCACGTCCAGGTCTGAAAGTGTCAGTCGCCCGGTTGTGTTCGGCTCCTTGCGACCCCGTGGACTAGCCCGCCAGGCTCCTCTGTCCATGGGATTCTCCAGGCAAGAATACGGAGTGGGCTGCCATTTCTTTCTCCAGGGGATCTCTTTGCGACCCCATGAGCTGCAGGCCCTCCATAAAAACCCTCTAAATGACAGGATTCCAAGAGCTTTCTGGTTGGAGAGCCCGTGGAGGTGCTGGGAGGGTGGTGTATGCAGAGAGGGCCTGGAAGGTCCATGACCCTCCCCGAGGCTCACTCTGTGCATCTCCTCCATTTGGCTGTTCTTGTATTGTCTCCTTTGTAACGAACCCATAATAGTAAGGAAGGTGCTTTTCTGAGTACCGTGCATCATTCAACTTAAGGAACTTGAGAAAGGACTGTAGGAACCTCTGACCCTGCAGCCGTTAAAACAGAAGTGTGGGTAGCCTGGGGACCCGAGACTTGTGACTCAGGTCTGAAGCAGGGGCTGTCTCAGAGGTGGTAGTGGTGGTTTAGTCACTAGGTTGCATCCGATTCTTGCGACTCCACAAACTGTGGCCCACCAGCCTCCTCTGTCCATGGGATTTCCCAGGCAAGAATACTGGAGTGGCTTGCCATTTCCTTCCCCAGGGAATCTTCCCGACCCAGAGATCGAACCCGAGTCTCCAGCAGTGCAAGAGGATTCTTTACCGCTGAGCCACCAGGGAAGCTCCAGTCTCAGAGGACTGAGCCCTTAACCCGTGAAAGTTGTGCTAATTCCAGGGAGTTACTAGAAGAATTCAACTGAATTGCAGGACACCCAGCTGGTGTCTAGAGAGTTGGAGATTTTGCCAGTGTGGCAAAATCCCCCCGGGAGACTCTGTTTGAGAAAAAAAAAATGTTACATTTACATGTTTTATCGAAACATCTGACCAGCATATAGTATGTAAAATACTTGATTAAAAACAACGACCATATGAGTAGTGAGTGCATTGCTGTGAACAGGGCCTGGAGCTTTGAGGTTTCCAGACCACCCTCGTCCAAGTGGATGGGACTGGTACAGCAGTAACCATAATAGGGAGACCTTTGCCTCACCTGGAACTTATATTCCACCTGGAGTTAGGGGAATAGCAGGACAATAGACAATTAAAAAAGTCACAAATGAGTAACATCGTCTCAGATGCTGGAAGAAAACACAAAGGGAGAAAACAATGACACCCTTAGAACAGGGGCTCCCCGTGCCGCACCAGGGCCGGATGATGGTTTGTTGTGGGGGCCTGTTCCATGCATTGTAGATGTTTAGCAGCATCCCTGACTTTCATCCCCAGGGAGAACTGCTGCCTTAGAAGAAGGGGAAGTAAAGTGGAGAGAATGGCCAGGGAAGACCTATTTCAGGTGGATTCATCTGACTGATGAGAAGGAAGCCAGTCATGTAGGGACCAGGGAAGTAAAGATCCCGCAAAGAAGGGAAGCTGAAGAGCAAAACCATGGGGACCATCAGGAGAGCAGATCTCTGGATTATGGGGCAGGAATCGGGTGGGAAACAGATGGGAGAAAAGGCAGGGACCAGACTCTGGAAGGCCTGGAAGGCTGGGATTCGTCCACACACAAAGAGGGAGGCACACTCTGGATTCTTTCAAAAGGATCTTTAAAATACATATAGCTGGGAACTCATGCAGCTAGACTGAAAGGAAAATGGATTGCTGTTTTTTTTTCCCTGTGTTGAGATTTTCTATACACCAAGAACAGTCATTCCGAAACCTAACACTCAGGTTATTCTTTCTTAAGAAATAAGCAATGGATATCCACTTCACCTGTCTGGAATGTCCCTGTTTTGGTGCCAGTGGACTCCGATTAGCCAGGACCCCTGGCTCTCCCATTCGGGTATTAAACCAGAGTCCGCAGGCATGCATTTCAGTGAGATCGCCCTCCAGCCAGGGCTCAATGCTGTGCCCTGTGGGTGCAGGCTGGAATTGTGGGAACCCAGTACCACTGTAAGAGATCAGATAACCGGTCCCAAAATAGAAAGCGTTCAATTACCCAGCCTTGGCTAAGATGGCCCCTATTAACCTATGCACCCCAAGCATCATTAGCAAGCCATTTATAACAAAATTGTAATCGAGAGACCCAGATATAGCACTTCAGATTAAGTAATTGAATGCCCCCTCAGCGTTAAGATCGATAAAGGGCATCCAATTGCACCCTAGGAAAACCTTATTAAATAATTGTAGCTATAAGCTGATATAGCAGAAGAAAGATGAACAAAACTTCCAAAGAAATCGGGATGAATTTAAATAAATGGCTTCATTTAGGTAGAACATTTACATCTGCCCTCTGGGAATAGAGAGGGGAAAAAAATAGCTAATTACATTCTTTTACTTCAAGGTTTTAAAGAAAAAAAAATTGATGGATCTTAATTAACCTTTACTAAAACACAAAGCCTTCTGCTGACTACTTTGTCTAACTGCTGACATTTCTCTTCGGGCTATGTATATGAAAATACATTTTTTTTCCCAAGGAATATTAATCAACAAGTGGCAAAAGGAATATTTTTCACATTTAGCTCAAGGAGAGGGGAGAATTCTGTACAAACAACAGATGCTCAGTCTCAGTCTCATACCTGGATCTCATGCCTTTGGCCACATCACAATCAGTAAATAGAATAAAGAAAGCTACATTCCTCAATTCACGTCGTTGGTCAATAGCACAGTGGGAAGAATACGGTCAGCAGTCATGTGGGCCAGCAGGCTTTAGCTGTGTCCACCTGGTGACCTCGGACAGGTCCCTTAAGTGACCTGGGCCTCTGTATTCTCAGCAGTCCTTGACACATAGATCACATAGTCCCCTGAAGACTGGGTGCTGGAGCGGGGTTCCCCTACCTTGACCTTGAGCAAGCCACTGAACCTCTCTCCTGTTTCTTTGGGTGTGAATTGGAGATAATCTCGTAACACTCATAGAACCCATGTGTGTCCAGCGTGTAGAAGAATTTCTGGCGCACAGTAAGTGCCAAATACATCTTAGCTATTATTAAACACACACAGCCCTGGCCCACAGGAAGTAATTGGAAAGTAGCAGTTTACTACTGGTTATGGCAGTTTGACCTTTGGTTCCAGCTTATTATTCCTCTCTCTGTTCACCCCCTTCACCACATAAAGGACTCTGCAGTTCTTCTAATCAAATTAGTGGAATACTTTTCTCCACCCTTTGACTTGGGTTTGGAAACTGCTTTGGCCAACAGAATGTGGCCGCAGTGACAGCAGGCCAGTCCCAAGCCCAAGCCTCAGACGGGCCGAGTGTGTCCACCTGCCCTTTCTGCCTTTACGGGCGCTGTGGGAAGAACACAGCAGCGTGGCCAAGAGGAGGGCAAGAGACACGTGGAGCAGAGCCACCTGGCTGAGTCCCACCTGGAGTAGCCAATACCCTGCTGACCCCCAGCCAATGTCTACAGACACATGAAAAATAATAAGTGGCTGCTGTTTTAAGTCACTGAGTTTAAGGGTATCTTGCTGTGTGATAAAAGCTATCCAATACACCCCTCTACAGGTTACAAACAATAGACTTTACTAAGTTAAGCTGATATGATTCTGCATTGAAGAGTTTCAAAAAGTATGTTTATCTCAGTGAGCAATTCAGGCCAAAGTAATCAATCACCGACTCAATGGACATGAGTTTGGGTAAACTCCGGGAGTTGGTGATGGACAGGGAGGCCTGGCGTGCTACGGTTCATGGGGTCGCAAAGAGTCGGACATGACTGAGCTACTGAACGGAACTGAACTGAATTCATCCAAAGAAGACCCAGTGAATCAACTGAATCAATGCTTTTGCCCTGGAGAATTCTTCGGCTAACACCAAAAGTAGATATGCCAAAATAATGCTGAAAACCCAGATGGCACTTGGTCCCAAATCAAGACAAAACTACCCAAATGTCACATACCAGGTTATTTTCTGGCAAAATGTGTATTTATGACAACCACAGCTACTATGTTCTGGTAATCAAACGACTGACCCCATTCTCCCTACTCCCTGATGAAGAAACTTCCCCCTTGCCTATTTTACAGTCACTATAACTTCTTCCTTGCTTCTCTCCTTGAGCAAGCTCTTCCTGCATCCTGTTCTTCTGGTTTCCTTGCCAGATTTCACCTTTCCCGGTGACCGAGAAATCTCATCTGTGTTTTGTTTGAGACAGGATTCTCAAACTGACCTGCAGAATCTCCCTGGCTCACTCAAAATGTATGTCACATCCACACAGGTAGTTTTTTAAAAGTTATTTTTAAAGCGTACTTGACTCTGTATTAAGCTCATCATCAAATTTTTATTTGTTAATAATGACCACTGCACATGCTTTACAGTATAGAAAACACATTCTAAACTATTCCTTCATTACATAAAATATATCTATATGAAAGAGACATTTTCTCTGAGATCAAATTTCTGCAAATATACAGCCAGCTCCTCCTCTGCCCAGGGAACCAAATGATGTGCAACTTGGTAGAAAGTTGGGAGGGAGCAAAAATGTTTTTTGAGAAGTCAGAACAAAGCTTCGCAGGCTTTGGAGTGAGGCAGACTTGCGTTTCAATCTGACTCAAGTCTGAGCCAGCTTAATGATCTCGGGTAACTAACTTCACTGTCCTGTGACTTTATTTCCTCATCTGTAAAATGGAAATAAAACGATCTCCACCCAGCATGGATGTGAAGAGGAAATGAGATAATCTATATAAAATGCTTAGCCTAGCAACTGGCACACAGCAAGCCTCAATAAATGATACGTATTCTTTGAGTTATTACAGGAGAGACCCTTAGGCCTTCTTCATTCCAGGCTACTTGCTTTCAGTGTATATGTAGTTCTAGGTACGGGTGTCCAATTTTCCCATCTGCAACTAATATGAAGTAATGAGTGAGAAGAGGCAGGTGGCAGCTAGAGGCAGGCACACAGACGACAGAATAACAGCCAAGTTTTACAGCCGAAACAGGATATTAAAAAGCAGAGCTGACTGGGATCATTCAGATGCTTCCATAACCTGGGTGAGGAGCCCTGGAGAGCCTGGGATGACCGGACGTCCACCCTGGGGAAAGATGAGGCCCCTTGGAGTGAGCATCTGTCTCCAACAAGGCAGCGAGCCACAGGGTGTGGCCCCTGAAAGCTGAGATTTCCCAAGGGGTCACCATTCAGACCTGACACTCACCTGGCCAATAACCCCGGACAAGTCCCTGCATCTCTGAGCCTGTATCTTGTACAGAAAATATGGAGTCAGGAATACCTCTTTCAGCCCTGACACTCCTGAATGGATGATTTGCAATGAACTCCTCCCTAGTAAAAGCCCATTATCATTATACTCATATCATAATCATCTATTATGTTTTCAGGCCACTAAGAAGCCAACCATTTTGCAGCAAGGACTGAAAACCTGGTGCAATACTTGCCTTACGCCAGGCAAAAAAGCTGGACAATTAATTCCCAAACACACGAAGTATTCTCTCCTTATTAGTAGTTCCCAGTGGGCAGCACATGTTTATCAAGCATCCATGGTGTGCAGACCGCTGTTTGTTGAGGCTACAAGTATGAAAAATGGCCAATCCACCCCTCTGGAACATCCCAATGAACCCCAGGACAGAGGTTCCAGAAAAACTCCCACACTCAGAATGACAGATCCCCTTTCGAGGGCAGCCGCAAAGCTCACCAGCCCCTGAGTGTCTGCAGAGCCGGGAGAACCAGCATTACTTCAGGGGGCTGAAAAAGCACCCACAACAGGGCTGCCCCGCTGACCCACGGGATCTCCAACAGCTGAAGGCAGGAGATCAAACGAGATCTTTCTAACATCCTCCAGGACTGCTCACTCTCCCAGAGGGTAACCTGCTCCGGCTCCTTCATGCAACAGCCAGATGTACGGACGATACTGGCCAGATGGCCCCGTCTCTCTGCAAAGCACAGGACAGCCAGGGGCAGGGTAGACAAGAGGCTGCGAGATGTTCACACTGCACCATCGCCTGAGACTCTCAACAGGCTTGAGATGCTAAAGGTCTTCGTGACACAACCCACGATTTTCTTGTTCTGAAACCAAACTTGGGGAGAAACTGTTCCTAAATGCTCAATTTATTATTTCCAGTAGTAATCCCAATCAGTGCTAGATTTAGGTGCTTGATTTTCCACTCAACGCTGCACATCTATGGCGACGGTCTTCTATTAGGGCAGAACCTACTGGAGACAAGCTTAGCAGGGTGCTGTGGGACCCACCCACCTCCACGGTTCTTGGCGAGAAAGCAAGGACAATCCTACAACGCACAGCATGTCAAGGAAGCCGAGTGGAGTCTGTTTGTAGACACTTGACGTTAGAAATGAAATACCACTCCTTGTGCAGACTGAGATGCATGCTTCAAAGCATCGGCCCAGTTTAGGGTTTTAAGTGGCTCCAGGGATGATGAAAAGAGAAGGTAACAAACATTGGTCCAACCCCTGCCACGCGAGGTCCTTTCTTTTTTTTTTTTTAATTTTATTTATTTCTTGTTGACTGTGCTGGGTCTCTGTTGCTGCGTGGGCTTTTCTCTAGTTGTGGTGAGTGGGGAGTACTCTCCAGCTGTGGTGCTCAGGCTCAGGAGCTGCAGCTCCCAGGCTCTAGAGCTCAGGCTCAGTAGCTGCAGTACACCGGCTTAGTTGCCCCAAGGCATGTGGGATCTTCCCAGGTCAGGGATTGAACCCACACTGCCTGCATTGGCAGGCACATTCTTTACCACTGAGCCACCAGCGAAGCCTGCAAGCTCCCTTCCTAATGGCAACTCTCTGAGGTCTGCACTGTGACCCCCAAGTTATATACAAGAAACTGAGGCACAGCGGGGTTAAAAACATTCCCGGAGCCCCACGTGTAGCCACTGGCAGGACCACAATCCAACCATAGGTGTGTTGGCTGCAAAGCCTATGACCTCTCTCTGCACCTCACCATCACATAAGGGAGTAACGCTAGGGGAAACCTGCCCAGAACTCGAGGCTCAAGGAGTGGCAAGGTCAGCTTTCACCCAGCCGCACCAGCCACCCTGGCTCCCAGGCAAAGAGGCGTGGCTACGGTCCAGTGACTGTCTGAGCCATTGTACTGTCAGCTCCACAAAGGTAGGGTCAGCGATGCTCAATCCTGAAATCAAATCAGCTTAGGTAGTGGAGTTCCTTGTACATCAACCATGCCTGGCACAGGGGCGGGCATCTTCTGAAGAGTTTTTGAATGAGTGAAGGAGCAAGCTTTTGGCAGAAATCCAGAGCAAGGCTCTGGCCACTTAGTGACAATAATAAAAGTGACATGAGCTAACATCTAGTGAAGGCTTTCTGGTGTCCAGACAGCAGGCTGAGATTTATATGGATAATCCTGTTTACACGTCATGGTAATCTAAGAGGAAAACATCATGTGGTTGTCCAATTTATAGACAAATTTAATGCTATACACTCCACCCTCCACATGACTTAGAAAACAGGAGAGAGAGGGCTTAGGGATCCAAAGACCTGGGACCCCTCTCAACCAGCCACGGGACTGTAAGCAAACCCCAGCACCACTTAGACCCTCAGTCTCTTCTTCTCAAAGTATGATGCATCGTGATTTCAGGAACACAGGTACCTGATAACTGAGGTATGTTTTTGCATGCTTTCAAGGATTCAAACATCTTTAACAACAAACCTTAACTACCGGGGGGGTGAGTGCAGAGCGGGGAGTGCACGTTTTCAGGAAGGGGATCCTTTTGGCTCTTAATCACCTAGACCACAAAGATGAGAGGTAGATTCTAGCTTCCAACAATGTTTCTTTACCACAAAGAGGAAAAGGAATGAAAAAGAGAAGTGGCCCCAAGTATAATGTAGAGACTAGGTATTCGGGCCCCAAGGAGCAGGGTGGCTCTGTCCCCCCTCACTTGGGTGTCTGGAACCCTCTCACCTGCTTTGAAGCAGTTTCAGGAAGAGTAAAAAGACTGCCAAGCGTCAGGAGATACCCAACTCAGATGTCCTTCAGGAAGGCGGAGGAAAGAGGTCTTGCCCAGACAGAGCTCACATATTCAAAACCAACGGCGAATAATGACCCTGCAGATGCGTGGCAGCGCTCTGCAATGAATACATTAGAGGTGGCAACCATTGAATGTGGAGCAGCTGTGTACTCCCCACCAGATGGCCTTGCTGATCTGAATAGTTTTAAACATTGTTTTATTTCCAAAGATAAGCGAAATAAGAATCTGGTTAACCCTTGAACAAGAAGAACTGCCTGACAACAGTTCTTGGGATTTCTTTTGGATGGAAAGAGTGAGCAATCAGACTGAAATGCAATATCCTCTGGAGGGTTCTGGAACAAGATGAGGGTGAAACGGGATTTCTTCAGAACATCCACTGTCTGCTCGAAGACAGGTCTAGCCCTTACTAGGGGTGGCAAGAGACAAGGAGAGCAACTCCTGCACTGCTCCCAGGTGGGATGTGTAGACCCCAGAGCCGTGGGGATGTGTGGGCCAACCTCCCAGGAGTGTGCTAAGGTATGCCAGGAGCTGCAGGAAGCCACAACTGGAAGCTTCTGGGTTTTACATGTTTAAACACTGAAAACATTGTTTATAAATTAAGTTATACTCAGATACATCGCTAAGTGATACCAAATCTGCAGAGTTGCAGCTTGTCTTGCCTTCTGCAAGCTGCCTGGGGACAGCCCCTGGCACTCCAGTGAGAATTTATTATCTTCTGCCTTCAGGGTCCCCTAGAGGCGAGCTTGAGGAGCACTGATACAGGGCCTGAGAGGAGAACTAGCGGGAGCTGAACACCTATTATGGAAGGCACTGAGGTGCTTCTCACGCACCCTGCCTTTGAAACGATAGCAATAGATGCAATCACTCCATTTTGCAGGTAAGAAAACCGAGGCTCTGGGCAGTGAAGTGGCTTGTCCTAAATCACACAGCAGGTAAGTGGTAGAGCTGGAATTAAACATGAGCTGAAGTCCAAACTGTCCCTCTCACAGGGGGCGTGGGGGCAGGACCCACACATACATTATGGATTCCAATCAACAGCTTGCAATTTTACTCACATAGAGTATTACTTTTACAATCACAAAGATGGGGAAGATGAAACAACAATGACAATTCATGTTGAGGAAACGGGAGTGGTAAATAGAAAGTGGGCTGGGCCAAGGTCCCTGGGACATGAGGTCCCATCTCTGAGCCTCAGTTTCCTCATCTGTTGAAAATGGGTCACTCTTGTCCTTCTCCCCAGATCAGGTGCAACAGCAAAGAGACTTCAGGGCTGTACGAGGCAAGGTATCATGGCACACAAGGGGTTTATGCAAAGTGCCAAGTGGGAAGTTACAGTCAAGCTCCACTTTATCCCCTCACTTTTCAAGTTATCTTTTCTCTCCAACAGACATGGTATAATGCTCAACTGCTTTAAAAAAAAGAAAAAACAAAAACAAAAAACAAATCCGATTGCCATTTAAGCAAGAATGACATGCCTGGGAGTGAGCCTGGGAGGGACATGTCCCTTGCCCTCCCTGCCACAGCCATGGGAATCCCTGAGCCGACCACAGAAGTCCCTAGAGTGGGCATCCACATGCACAATCCAGAAGAGTGCCAAGGGACCACAAGCAGAAAGGGCAGTGAGACCCCAGAGGATGATGTCGCGTGACTGACGGTGTGCAGAGGCCAAATCAGCCTCTGACTCCTTTGACCCCGATCCTGCTTCACACAGCTGCATGGCATGGGAACAGGCACATTGCCCCCGTGGAAGGCAAAGCATGGTGGCTGGGACTAAAGATGAAGTCCACGCCCTAGAAGTATGTGAACACACACACACACGTGCACGCATACCCATCAGGTTACTATGTGCCCTTGGCATGCTAAGTTGCTTCAGTTGTGTCCGACTCTGTGTGACCCCATGGACTATACCCCACCAGGCTCTTCTGTCCATGGGATTCTCCAGGCAAGAATACTGGAGTGGGTTGCCATTTCCTTCTTCAGGGGAGTGTCCCAACCCAGGGATCGAACCCGCATGTCTTACATTTCCTGCACTGGCAGGCAGGTTCTTTACCACCAGCGCCACCTGCGAAGCTCCGTGTGCCGTTGGGCAGACCGCTTTACATTTCTGTGCCTCAGTTTGCTCATCTATCAAAGGGAGACAGTGGCGCTACGCACCCACCAGAAAATGCTGAGGATCAAGACGACTCGTGCACAATGCCTCCACAGGGCCGCCAACTCCAAGTGCTCTGCAAACAGCAACCAGATCCCCACCACCTCCCCCATGTCCTTCTCTCCCTCCCACCTCTGCAGACAGGATCTCAGCTGAGCAGGATGGACTCTCGCCTAGGGTACGAAGACCCAGCCAGGCCTGGATGCAAGACAGGAAGAAAGAAAGTCGCGAAGGCTGCGTGTCAGCAACATCTGAACAAAACTGACTGACACAGGCCCTCTCCTTCGCTGACACGGCAACAGAGATGCTGGTCCCACCAGGGCACGTGGAGCCAAGACCTAGATTTTGGATGGAAGGAGAGACCCAGAGAAGAAACTAATTTTAAACATGGTAGTGTAAGCCAATATTTTATAACTATAAATGGAATATAACCTTTAAAAAAAAAAAGTAAATGGCAACCAAAATACATGTAGTTGTACCAGTTAAAATAATCGCAAAACAAAATTCCTTAGTATTCAATAAATACATAATTTTAAGTGGTAGTCTCAAACTCTCCTTCTAACATCCTGACACTTTTAGAAAAGAGACCCAGTTTCTAATACCCACTCAAATCTGAAATCTAGATTCCCAACCTCTGTAAGATAAATAGGTCAAGTAAGTATTTATTTATAGACATATGACCCCAGACGCTGAACACAGATCAGCCTATCGAAAAGGAAAAGAATTCTTTTCTCTTCTCCATTAAGTAAAGACATTCTGAAAGTGTTTGGTGGGGTATGACTTCTTTTGAAAAAAATCTTTCCAAGTTTTGATTCTTGACGCTGGAGAGGTAGACCTTCAATAACCATCACAACAAAGACGTGTCCTCCCAGCACAGCTTGGGAAGATGCTGTTTCAGTGGGATCCTCCACGCCCACCCTGCTGATGGAGAGGACTAGTCTCCTTTTGCAACGAGTTAAAGCAGAGAGGGGAGCTTCTCTGGTGGCTCAGTGGTAAAGGCCCTGCCTGCCAATGCAGGAGACATGGGTTCGATCCCTGATTCAGGAAGATCCTTGGAGAAGGAAATGACAACCCACTCCAGTATTCTTGCCTGGAGAATCCCATGGACAGAGGAGCCTGGGGAGCTACAGTCCATGGGGTTGCAAAGAGTTGGGCACAACTCAGGGACTGAACATGTACACAAAGCAGAGAGGGGATAGGAGAGGAAGTGATACAGGTATAAAAGCAGACAGCTGTGCAGCAAGAGCCGCCCTGGGAACTCAGTTCTACGTAAACATGTAACATCTTGGAATTAACCGTGGAAGACTGGAATTTTTCCATAACGATCTGGAAAGTGTTCAGGCGTCATGATGAAGGTTGGCACTTGTTTGCAGACAGCAGACTTCTTCCTGAGCTTAAAAAAATCTCAAACGTTTAAAAAGTTGACCAAAAAAAATCCTTGTTGCTGACTTTCTATCAAGAACTGTTCTGGGTCGGTTCAGAAAAATATCTGGTCAAAGCACATAGATATTCAGACCTTGAATCAGCTCAAAGTCAGTAACAACTTCTCCTGACACAATCCAACGGCCTATGCGATGATTTGTCCACCCGTGCAAAGCCCAGCAGAGACCTTGGAGCACCAAACGGGCACTGGACTTGGTGTCCCCGGGGACACATGGTGAGCTAACCAGGAGCATGCCCGATTCGATGGCTCTTATACCACAAGGCCCTGCAACAACCCCCTGACTAGGTGACCTTGGGCAGGCCCCCTAACCTCTGAGCCATGGTCAGCAGCCACACTGTGAATGGGGACAGTCTCCAGTCAAGGAAAGGGCAGGACTCTGCCCCAGGCGGGTGCCACCTCTGTTTCTGTCTCCATCTGACTCCCCCAGCCTCCCTGGATGGCTACGATCTCCTTCTACATTGACCCATGGGCTCCTGCTCCCCCTTCCAGTATCAGCCAAGCTCCCTCAACCCAGCCCCCAGACCAAGTCAGCCCCTATATGCTTGCTGGGCTGGCATTTTCCTTGACCAGTGGACTATAAGCTCCAAGACAAAAGAGTCTCTTCTGCTCACTTTTAAAATATTTCCTAAAGAAGGAAATTGGAAAGGCAGGCAGGAAGCAGTCAACATATACAGAAATAGAGTACAGTCACAAACAGAGAATTCCCAACGATGGGAAGGGGAGAGAGCTGATGTTTAACATAGGATTTTAAATTTTGCAGGTTTTCAGAATCTGCTTCTCTAGGATTAGACCCTATGGCACTGAAAAGCCATTTCTTGGTATCTCTCTGGCCTGCAGCTGACGCTGGTTTCAAGGGCGAGACTGTCCAGTGGGCTGGCCCCAGGCTTGGGCACCCAGGGGGCTGCCCCACCCGTCCTCAGTTCTGCTGGAGCAGAAACAAGGGTCTCCAGGGGCCGAGGCTGTATCTTACTCCCCTAACCTCCAGTGTACCTCCCCGCTGCTCCAAATTAGCTTTCGTCCTCAAGAAAACACCAAATGATATGTCTTAGCAAATTACATGATTCTTAGCTGTGGCCGGAAGTTTTGTTTTTTCCATTTTGTTTTGCTTTTCACTCATTTTCAGTTCTTACAACCCCTTCAGGCAAATTTTTCTGAATGCACTCAGCCTACCCGGTTTCTCAGCACAAGCCACAAAACCCCAGGACTGAGTTCAGGACAAAAGAGGGAAAAAAGAAAATTCTTCCTCCTGTTGGATCCTTTTCATTCCTTTCCTGTAAAGGAAATCTGGAAATGTTTCAAAAACATCAAGTATTCAGAGTCAACTGAAAATCCAAATTAGCTTTCTCCTTTCTGTCTTTCTCTTTTTCTTTCTTTCTTTCTTCTTTTTTTTGAAGGGGGGGAGTGTGTTCTCCTCAGACACTTTCCCTTCTTCTATACTTAAAAGAGACAAAATACCAATTGCTATGTAAATAAATGAGCTCCTTCATTCAATCAGTTTGAAGGATTTACTGGTTTTTATGGGCGGGAGAAACCAGATTTTTAGGTTAAAGTAATTCTTCATGGCATTCCAGAGTGCCAGGGCTGGATGGGTTTAAGTGCCAACCAGTCTGTGCCAGCAGGTTGGGACCAGGGGGAGCCTGGAGCCTCTTTAATGACCCCTCCGCAGGCCTGTCACTACTTCTCCCTTTCTCCAGCCGCACCCACACCTCCTCCTCTAAAATTGGCCACAAGAAAAGCTGACGTTGTCACAAAGCAATATGGGTTGACTTTTTTTTTCCCTGACTGTTCATACCCTGGGATTATTTTTCACTTTCAGATGACAAAACACAGTTTACAACATTGCTGGGCCGTCTTTGGTTAGTTAACTCAGTGTTTCTGAGGTTTTCACACCGTTTTCTGCAGTTGGAAAAACCCTGAGCAGAAACGAATGATCGTGAACAAACCCCAAAGAAGCTTCTCCCTATGAATGGCCAATAGCATTCACTTTACAATGGAAAAAAGAGATGGAGGCGTTTCAGCTTGGGGAGGACGGAGACCCCTACCTGGACTGCCAGTCACCTCGCTCCCAGAGGGGTGGGGTCCAGTGCCGAGGCCCCTCCTGGTCCCCTCACAGCTTGCTGAGAACAGGCAGAGCCTTCGGGTAGGATTGTGTGAGCACCTCCCAGAGCTTTGACCTCCTCCTCTTGCCCCGGTCACCCCCACTCCCACTGAGATCTGACCCAAAAGGGGCTTTGCAGCAGGAGCAGAGGAGTTGTTTGCATGCCCCAGAGTCACTAGCTGGGCTTCTCAAATATCACCGGGCATGCAGACCCCGACCCCTAGTGATATGACGACACTACGATAATGTGCCAGGACTCACAAGCAGCATATTTGAAGTCTCTTTAAAATTCTCTTTGAGATCTCAAAGAAGAAATTAGGGGAAAAAATGTTCAAAGGTAGCAGGAAGCTCTTAGACATTTATCTTCCTTGGATATTTTCTGGCCGGTAATTTGCATTCACATCATTCAGGGAAACACGGGCACTTTCACGCTGGTCCTGACCCATCTGTTCAATCATCAGTGCTGGGCCTTGAGGAGGGATGAAGGAAAAGGCAGACTTCCATCCCGCCCTCCTGAGATACGTCCGTGATCCAGTTAGGGACAGAAGTCACCAGAACAGAGCCTCAGAACCAACCCCAGGCACCCGAGAGACCTTCTTTTCAGAGTCTTCATTTCCCAGGAAAGGAAAAGTCAGGGAATCTGCCCCCAAATCTAGGTTGATTTTTAAGTCTGACAAACAGGGCATTTGGAGGAGGTCATATGTTGGCAATGAAGCTGATAACTAGAAGCCAAAGCCATCAGCTACTTTGGGCAAACAAAGTTAGAAATAGAAAGTAATACTGCTTCAGGTACAGCTGGGTTTTCAAATTTCATTAAAGGTTGGGTCTAAACATGTAAAATGAAAATGATGTACTGAGGCAATTATCCAGATACTTAATGTCCAAACTCCCAGAACCTTTGCCTCAATTACTGAAATAACTGAGGCAAAAAATGAGCATATGGCTCATTCCAGGAATAGCTGCCTCCAGTTTTCACCCCCCCGGTGGCGGGGAGGTGGGGGTCAGAGGCAGAGCCAACAGTGGTGGAGACTAGTCACCACTTAGGAGCAGTTCCTGGGGAGCAGGGTGGTGGCTACCAGCACAGAGGGCAACCAGTCGACGAGGGTCCTTGTCCTGGCCCCACAGCCTGACCCCAAGCCCACTCCAGTTCCCCAGCTGAAAAGAGAGGGTGATGATCATGACGTCTAGTCTAAGAATTGCACAAAGGACTGAGATGGCCCATCGAACGCTCTGAGCAAGAAGCCTGGTATCCCCAGGTGCTTGACTGGTTGGTCACTACCTTTATTATATTTATCATCATCATTACTATTATTCCTATTACCACTTGCTCTTAGGACTTGTGTTTAGTAAACATGTCAGTATGTCTCTGGTCTGGTCTGTGTCATGGCATTCCATGTTTCATTCTGGCCTCTTCTGGAAAGCCAGCTCTCTGAAATGCATCAGAAATGAATTACTTCGCTGTCTGTTGCAACAACTGATCCTTCATATTCTAGTACAGAAAGAGAAGATCAAAGCACCTACATTTATTTTAATGTCTTCTAAGCTGGTTGAAAAAGAATCACTATGCTCTTATTAAAAATTCTGCTTTCATATCTCCTGTCTTGATAGCCCTACTCTTACAAAAAAAAAGTCAGAGAGGCAGAGGAAATAATTATTCTTTTAAAGAGACCTTATCTTGCAAATAACTGCAGAGCATTCCATTGTAATAAGAAACATAAATTCAAACGATAAAAAAAGGATCATTTTTTTATTTTCAGCCTTAGATCTGATGGTATTTGGGGCCCCAAGCCCACAAAGATGGCAGAGCAAGGAGAAATGCAAGCTGGGAAGAAAGTGTATGCACAGGTCTGAGCACGCCCCTCTCTGGGCTAAGCCACCAGCAGACATGAGTGGGAAACGACCAGTCAGGGTGGGGACTCTGCCTCTCAGAGCCGAAACGTCCCATGTCACTACACAGACATTCAGCTGTGTATCGCGCCCCACAGGCCCCCGCCTCGGAGGCAGTGATCTGAAATTTGGGCTCCACCAGGCAAAGGTGCACACTCCCAAACCAACATCTCGCTTGCTTCCCCACATCCCGTAAGACTCCCAAACACAGAGAGAATCGGGTTCATCTGAATTCTGCAAGTTTAGCTCTAGCACCAGTCAAGGCCCCACAGACCATACAGACAGCCAGGAGACACAAGAGTCTTGTGAAGTTCAGGTTCACCCTTGCAGTTTTCAGACACCATCTGTGGGTGTGAAGGGTGTGACCCTACAGGAGTCAGGAGGGCTGGTCCCACGGGGTTGGGCGGGGGAGCCCAGCGGTTCTGGGGGGCTGAAGGGTGACTCCTCCACACCCCGTGACAGAAGGGGAAACCCTGACAAGCATAGCACAGGGCTGAGGCCTGGGTTCAGAGGGCGGGGGAGCCAGGTGTTTCCCCAGAGACCACCAAGACCGCAGAACTCCTGAGTGTATGGTTTCAGATTGTAGAAATCTGGGTGACCGACTTTGAACAGGCAAGGCAGAGAAGACCACCAATTACACCAGTGTCCCCTCAGGAGCTCCTGCCAAGGGATACCTGAGCACAGAGCCCAGCTTAGCCCCTCCTGAGCCCACCAGCTCATCCCTGCCTAACCAGGGACCTCCGAGGGGAGGTCTGTTTCTTACCTCCTTCATTCCTCTCCCTACCTGGCCTCCCAACAAAAAGCACTGGGAAATCACTGTTTCCCAAAATGGATGTAAGACTCTGTAGGGCACAAGATAAAACAGCTTTCACCCCAGCCCTAGATCTGCAGAATCCACTGCAGGCAGGGCAAGGCAGGTAGGCACTCTCTCCTACTCACTTTCAAGCCTCAAGCCAATGGCCACGGATATTCCTTCCTTCCAAGCCTCCCTTATGCAGCCACGGCCACTGCTGTGAATTAGGAATTTGATGGAATGAGGGCAGCACTCACACCTTGGCACTCAGCCTGGGCTGGCCCCATAGGACTCTGCATTCAAGGACTTCTAGAATCCTTTCTCCTTGTTTCCTGTCCATACCATGGACAACAACATGCCCATGGTGTCAACACAGGACAACAACATGTCCATGGTGTCAACATGGCCTAGGAAATGCCAGCTGCCTCTTCTCACTGCTTTAGACCCCCCAGTCACCCTGAACATCAGCCTTGGGGGAAGAAAAAGTTCCTTCTCTGCCTTGAACACAGTGGGGGAAAGTCTGGCTGGTCAGGCTACACAAAAGGAGAGAGTGGGCAGAACCGGTTGGTTCTGGGACTGAACCCATTTGCAAATAAAATCTAAGTGGTGGCAGCTCTCCCTTCTTGTCCCTGCTCCAGGAGGAAGGAACCCCAGGCCAGCCACTTCCATCTCAAGGATCAGCCTAGAGGCTCTACTACAGTGAAGACGCCCCAAAGGGCAGTGACTAAATGCTGGGCTCTTCCCCATTCCCAAGTTCAGGCACAAAAATTGGCTCCCAGTGAAATGTGACCATGGGGTACAGAATCCCAGGAGGTTGGGACAACTCTCTGGGGCATCACAGGGACTCTCTCTATGCAGATCACAGTTTATTCATTCAACGCAAACCTGCAGGACAGTCAGCAGTTATCCCTCAGGGTCCTTTGTGGGGAGAGGACCAAAGGGGCGTCAGTCTCACAGTATGTTTGTTCCAGGCTCTTATTTCATCTTTCAGGAGACTCATATGCTGCTGGTGGGAACCATACTCAGGACAAAAGCTTGGAAGACTAGCCACACGTACGGATACTGAGAACATTATTTCCCAAAGACCAGCGATTCTACTCGCAGGTCCATGCCCAGCAGAAACGCATCCTCACGCTGCTCAAGGCCATGTACTAGAATTAGGATGCTCAGAGCCCCAGCTGTAAGGCCAAAGTAACACTGCAACACCAGGGAAGACTCTCACAAATGCAGTACTGAGCGCAAGAAAGTAGACACAAAAGAGAACATTCCGCATAGTTCCATTTATATTGAGTATAAAGAACAGGCAGAGGCAGTGGAGATGAGGATGGTGATCTTGCCTGACTGGGGGCTGGTGCGGGTGGTCAGTGAGTAGAATGGAACTGGGCGATTCTGGGGTATGGTTTCCACACTTGACCGAGATGCTGGGTACACAGGTGAGTTCTGTTTATGCAAGTCCATCAAGCTGTAAGCCTTTGCAGATGCTCACCAGCTAGGTCTGCTATCCTCCACGGGAGGGAAAAGTTCATAAAAAGAAGAAAGAAGGGGTGGTGGTAGGTCTTCTGTCCCCTAAGAAACTAAGAGAGAAGCAGAGGGCACACAGGAATTTGACTCGGGCATGAATGCGCCCATACAATTCAGCTCTCTTGCTTTGACCCTGAAGGACAATGTTCTCAGAGAGATGCCCACTTCCTTTCAGAGGCACCAAACCAAAGTCACCTCTGCTCATAACCACTCAGGGCTGGTTTTACAACCCATGTCTCAGTCTGGAGGCTAATGACCTCCAGTTCCCAGATTCTAAGGGTTTCCAAGGTCTTAAAGGGTTCTTCTCGGGGAGGCAAGGAGGCTGCAAGCCCCAGTCCTCTTGGGCCGTGTCGTGGGGCCCTGCAGCCACCTGCAGGCCAGGCAGCCATGAGGTCTAAGTGTCTGTTAGTTGCTCAGTCGTGTCTGACTCTTTGCGACCCCACGGACTGTAGTTCACCAGGCTCCATTGTCCATGGAATTCTTCAGGCAAGAACACTGGAGTGGGTGGCCATTCTCTTCTCCAAGAGGATCTTTCTGACCCAGGGATCAAACCCAGGTCTCCCGCATTGCAGGTGGAGAGAGCCACCAGGGAAGCCCTTGAGTTTTAAAGTGAGAAGGGAACACGCTCTTTGATCCTAGAGAGGGTTGGTCACTATGGAATCCCATCTGGTGCCCAGGGGACAAGAAGCCCACCACATTCTGAACCTTAAAGAGAGAGACCCCAGGTCCTGGTATGTCACTCAAGGTCACCATGACCACCCCTGTCACTGTCCCAACATCACAGACTCTGCCCGTCCAGGATGCCTGCTAGGCCATCCCTCCCTCCTCTCTGAGCTCAGAGCTTCCTGTGCCTTACTCTTCTCCCAGCTTCCTCCATCACTCCCTGGAACTCTCTGACACCTCCATGGACCCTTGGCCACGCTTGCTCAGCGTACTGACGGGCGCATGCACACACCACCCCTGCCCTTCATCTCCCTTTGGGCACTCATCACTGTTGAAATAAGTCACTTGACTCAGTGTTTGTATCTCGTCCACCCACTAGAAACTGAGCTCCATGCAGGCAGGAACCAAGCATGTCTTAGCCACCACCAGCTCCCTGGTAGCCAATTGTCTATTTCCTTGTCTGTGTCCATCTGTGGGTTAAGGCTCAGAATGGGGACACCGAGGCATTTCCAACACCTGGCTGTCCGTCAGTGTCATTTCCTCCTCTCCCTGACATCTTCTGTAGAAAGAGTGGCGTGCAGCCATGGGGCAAGTCCTAGAACCAAATCTCAGCCCAGCCACAGCCAGCTGGTTGACCCTGGGCAAGTTGCCCAAACCTGTCTGAGTTTTATCAGCCTCTCTATAAACAAGGATCAGTCATCTACCTCTCAGGGCTGGAGGGGAGACTGACTTATGTTAAGCACTGACCACAATCTTTACAGTTTCCTTCCATTTGAGGTCATCGCCCAAGAAAGCCAATTCACAGCCCAAAACAGGGATCTGGACTGCGATTCATTCATTCGTCAGCAGGACCCACGCAGTGTGGCTGGGTGAGGCATGGACACAGTAGGTGGACCCCACAGACAAGATCCTGGCCACTTCAGTGTTTGTGAGGTTTTGCAGAGGTAAGAGGTATTTGTGAGGTTTTGCATGTTCATCTTTCGTGTTTCTCTCTCTCTCTCTCTTTTTTGGTTTATGCATCAAGATTTTTTTCCCCAATAGTTTTAAACCCAACATTATCATTAAAGGTATCTAAATCTCCCACACCAGCTAATAAAAATATTGTGGGCTTTTCTTCCTGTTATTTTTCTTTTCAAAGTAAAAACAATGACTGCGGATGTCTTCACAAGGAAAATAAGTAAAGCCAGCTTTTGTTTGCAGACCAAGGTGCGATAACGTGTCATTTCCTGAGTGAGTTAAGTCCTGGCTGAGCACAACCTTGAATGGGAGGATGTGATTCTGGACACCCAGGTACCGCAGACTGTCTCGGGCTCAGCAAGAGTAGATGTGGCCTCCAGAACCACTCCGATTGCTGAGCAGCTCTTTCTGAAACCCCAGCCAGGACTGGCAGTAAAGACGGCTTCTTTCTTGGAGCGTCGCAGCCCCATTCAGACCCAGCGGCTTGTGACAATGAAAGGCAAGCACGGCATCCTGGCTCCCTTTGAGCTCACACCCCTGGTGACCTCTGTACAAACTGAGAACAAAAGAGGGGGGAATCCACAGTAGCTCCCCACACACCCTCCCCCAACTCCCGCCCCGAGACACAGCTCTAAAGAGCTGTCCTTAGGGATTCTGAGTGGAGCAACCCCCAGCCTCCTCCCTCAATATAAAATAACTTTAATCCTCATTCAAGATCTCCGGTTCCAATGTAAACCCAGCAAGTCCCAGCTCTCCTCCGCTGGAACCTCCCCTCCCTTTGGCAGCCAGCCCGGGGATGCTACCTTCCGCTTCTCCACTGGCTTCTAAGAGGAAACAGGCACCCACTGAGCCCGTACAAGCCCCAGCTCAACATGCCGGAGAGAACAAAGACTTCACACAAAGAAGAAGTGGGCTTTTCCAAGCCCTGCAGCCACTGGCTCCTGAAGAGAGATGCTTCGGCAGCCGGGGTCCGCTTCCTCGCCCAGATGCCCCGTCCACCCCCTCCCATCTCCACGGCTTCACTCCAGGGCTAGGAAATGACGAGGCTGACCTATGGAGGCCTTGGAATCCTGGACTCTCTCCAGGGGTCTTCCACTCAGCTGGCAGGGCAGAGCCCAAGTCAGGGACAACCAGAGATGAAAGTCCAGAGGGATGGGGCTGGTTCTCTAAGGACCGAGGCCCCAGTGCTGCAAATAGAAACACACATAAACCACTGTGAGATGTCCAATAGCGCTTTGCATTCTCCTCCAAGTTGAGCTGCAGATGGTAGGAGTTTTGGTCCTCATGCCATCCATTCTGAAGAGCCCAAAGGTGGATTTTTCCAGATTTCTGATGCACGGAATCTGAGAAAGCCACATGTAATCCCACTAGCAGATGAGGACAATCCTTCTGTGTCCTGATTCATCTCAGCAAGTCTTTCCTCAGCATGAACGGGGGTCAGGAACCCCGCCAGAGCCCGCAGAGCAAACCAAGGTGATGCAGCCGCAGCCCGGCCCTCCTGGTGCTCACAAGCTACGGTGCACACAAGCTGCTGTAGGTCAAGGTGGCCTAGGGTGGGCATGACACACCCTAGGGCATGACACACGTGGGTGGTCTCACGCCAGCTCCATGGGCCACCACCTGTGCAGTCACACGGGGCCTGGTGCCCAGAGGGGCACTTGGTTAATGCTCTGCTCTCCCTGGTTTGAGAAAGTGAAAGTCGTTCAGTTATGTCCGACTCTTTGCGACCCCATGGACTGTATAGTCCATGGAATTCTCCAGGCCAGAATACTGGAGTGGGTAGCCTTTCTTTTCTCCAGGGGATATTCCCAACCCAGGGGTTTAACCCAGGTCTCCCGCATTGCAGGCAGATTGTTTACCAGCTGAGCCACAAAGGAAGCCCAGTTTGAAGTTCTTAATAATTTTTTCATAAAGTGTTAGTTGCTCAGTCATGTCCGACTCTTTGTGACCCCATTGATTTATAGCCTGCTAGGCTCCTGTGGGAAATTCTGAAAGAGATGGGAATACCAGACCACCTGACCTGCCTCTTGAGAGACCTATATGCAGGTCAGGAAGCAACAGTTAGAACTGGACATGGAACAACAGACTGGTTCCAAATAGGAAAAAGAGTGCGTCAAGGCTGTATATTGTCACCCTGCTTATTTAACTTATATGCGGAGTACATCATGAGAAACGCTGGACTGGATGAAGCACAAGCTGGAATCAAGATTGGCAGGAGAAATATCAATAACTTCAGATATGCAGATGACACCACCCTTATGGCAGAAAGTGAAGAGGAACTAAAAAGCCTCTTGATGAAAGTGAAAGAGGAGAGTGAAAAAGTTGGCTTAAAGCTCAACATTCAGAAAACTAAGATCATGGCATCTGGTCCCATCAGTTCACGGCAGATAGATGGGGAAACAGTGGAAACTGTCAGACTTTATTTTGGGGGGCTTCAAAATCACTGCAGATGGTGATTGCAGCCATGAAATTAAAAGATGCTTACTTCTTGGAAGGAAAGTTATGACCAACCTAGATAGCATATTAAAAAGCAGAGACATTACTTTGCCAACAAAGGTCTGTCTAGTCAAGGCTATGGTTTTTCCAGTGGTCATGTATGGATGTGAGAGTTGGACTGTGAAGAAAGCTGAGCGCCGAAGAATTGATGCTTTGGAACTGTGGTGTTGGAGAAGACTCTTGAGAGTCCCTTGGACTGCAAGGAGATCCAACCAGTCCATTCTGAAGGAGATCAGCCCTGGGATTTCTTTGGAAGGAATGATGCTAAAGCTGAAACTCCAGTACTTTGGCCACCTCATGCGAAGAGATGACTCATTGGAAAAGACTCTGATGCTGGGAGGGATTGGGGGCAGGAGGAGAAGGGGACGACAGAGGATGAGATGGCTAGATGGCATCACTGACTCGATGGACATGAGTTTGAGTGAACTCCGGGAGTTGGTGATGGACAGAGAGGCCTGGCCTGCTGCAGTTCATGGGGTTGCAAAGAGTCAGACACAACTGAGCAACTGAACTGAACTGAACTGAAGCTCCTCTGTCTATGGAATTCTCCAGGCAAGAATACTGGAGTGGGTAGCCATTCCCTTCTCCAGGGGATCTTCCTGACCAGGGATTGAACCTAAGTCTTCTGCATTGCAGGCAGATCCTTTAGGGGCTTGCATTTTTATGTTGTACTGAGGTCTACAAATTATAGCGCCAGTTCTGGAGTTAATGAAAGAGTAATACAATGGGGAAAGAAATCACATCCAAAGAGCTTCTCTGATTCCTGGTACACGTAACAGCTAAGACTCTGCAACCCTGTGGACTGTAACCTGCCAGACTCCTGTCCATGGAATTCTCCAGGCAAGAATATTGGAGTAGGTTTGCATTCCCATCTCCAGGGGATCTTCCCAACCCAGGGATCAAACCCAGGTCTCCCACATTGCAGGTGAATTCTTTACCAGCTGAACCACCAGGGAAGTCCAAAGTATTAAATATCAATACAAATGGATACTTAGAAAATGGCAAGATGCCTGGGGTTTAATCCCATCATTGGTTTCAGCAGGGACCTTTCCAGGATCACTGCAGACTTAGTACCTTCCATTCTATACCAGGAGTTTCCACAAGCCCATTTATCATAGCTCTGAATCATCGCAGTATCTTCTCTAACACAGCTGGGCCTGATGATTTAAACAATACGGGGACCTTTAATTTATCAAGCTAATGTGATTACACAGCCATCCCACAGTCTAGCCATCTCATAGGCACTCAAGTGGAGGCCCCTCCTATGAAATTTATGATCGGAAGCTTACACGCTTCCAGCCCCTTTAAATAGGAAAATCTTTACCGTAGTTGAGGGATGAGCTCATTCCACAATCTGGGGGAAAAAAAAAAAATCAAGCCCTTCCACAAGTGCCCTGCTCCGTTAGTTTTTGCCACTCGTCCCCAGACACCAAGGTTTAAACACCATTTACCAACAAGCTTAATTTTAACCTGCCTTTACAGAGGATGCCGAATCAATTACGTATCAGCTGATAACATCTGCACATCCCGTGCTGGTGGCATCTGGTAACTAATGCTGCCCGTGAGGCTGACCGGGAGCAGCTTCACACAGCACCTTCTGGTTATTACAAGCATCACTCTGACCCAGAGCTGAATGTAGGGGCTTCAGACATAGCAGGCTGCATGGGGATTTTGCATCTTGAAGAAATCCGTTTGTATGCGGTGTAATTAAAATACACCAGGGCAAGGGACTTCCCCAGCAGTCCAGTGGTTAGGACTCTGTACTTCCACTGCAAGGGGCTTAGGCTTAATCCCTCATTGGGGAACTGAGATCCTGCATGCCATGCAGTGCAGTGAAAAACAACAAAATATAAGGCACTAGAGCATAATTCAATTGGAATGGAGTTTCCCCATCAAACCACATGAGGCTGCAGAGATCTTCCCAACCTTAAAATGACCTACGAGGGACAGGGTAGAAATTTCCTTCAGATCTTTGGAGTGTTTCCTCCTCTACTGATATACCTGTGTTCACCATTCAAAGATGGAAGGGACACAACATCTTCTCAGTCAAGTCCCTCATGTTGCAGATAAGGAAAGAGGCTCAAAGAAGTAAGGAAGCAGCCTGAGGACACAGAGCAGTCAGTGAGAACAGGAACTAGACGTGTAAAGGCCTGAAAAAGTGAGGGCAGCCCCACAAGGTAAGAGTCAGCAACCTCTGAAGTCAGACTGCCTGGGTTCAAGTCCCAACTCTTATCATTCATAAGTTACCAAAATTTAGGTAAGGTGACCCTCTCTAACCTCAGTTTTCACATCTGTAAAATGGGGATGTTAATCATGTCTGTTGCAAGGTTGCTGAGAGTAAATGGAATAATGCAAAATCGAGCACATACTAAGTACCCAAATGTAGGTTACTATTATCAGAACTCAAGTTTCTCAATTCCCTGTCCTGGGTTCTATTTCATCAAAGTGAAGTGAAAGTTGCTCAGTAATGTCTGACTGTTTGCAACCCCATAGACTACACAGTCCATGGAAATCTCCAGGCCAGAATACTGGAGTGGGTAGCCTTTCCCTTATCCAGGAGATCTTCCCAACCCAGGGATCAAACCCAGGTCCCTCACATTGCAGGCAGATTCTTTACCAGCTGAACCACAAGGGAAGCCCAAGAACACTGGAGTGGGTAGCCTATCCCTTCTCTAGCAGATCTTCCTGACCCAGGGATTGAACCCAGGTCCCCCATATTGCAGGTGGATTCTTTGCCAACTGTGCTACCAGTGAAGCCCATGTCACCAAACTGCTGCTGCTGCTAAGTCGCTTCAGTCGTGTCGGACTCTGTGCGACCCCACAGACGGCAGCCCACCAGGCTCCTCTGTCCATGGGATTTTCCAGGCAAGAGTACTGGAGTAGGGTGCCATTGCCTTCTCCATCTCACCAAACTATTCTCTATATACTATAGGTTCCTTGCCAACAAAGGTCCATCTAGTCAAGGCTATGGTTTTTCCTGTGGTCATGTATGGATGTGAGAGTTGGACTGTGAAGAAGGCTGAGCACCTAAGAATTGATGCTTTTGAATTGTGGTGTTGAAGAAGACTCTTGAGAGTCCCTTGGACTGCAAGGAGATCCAACCAGTCCATTCTGAAGGAGATCAGTCCTGGGATTTCTTTGGAAGGAATGATGCTAAAGCTGAAACTCCAGTACTTTGGCCACCTCATGCGAAGAGTTGACTCATTGGAAAAGACTCTGATGCTGGGAGGGATTGGGGGCAGGAGGAGAAGGGGACGACAGAGGATGAGATGGCTGGATGGCATCACCAACTCGATGGATGTGAGTCTGGGTGAACTCCGGGAGTTGGTGATGGACAGGGAGGCCTGGTGTGCTGTGATTCATGGGGTCGCAAAGGGTCGGACATGACTGAGCGACTGAACTGAACTGAACTGTCTCTGAGAATTTTTCAGATCTAGAGAAGAAGGCTGTGCACATACCCAGGGATGAGGCACCTACAAAGCTCCCAGTGGGCACACAGAGGCATGAAATGCATAAACCATGGGTCTTTCAGAATTTGTTAATCTGATAAAAACTAATTTAATTGATGGCCAATTGGGAGGGATCCAAAAACAATCTAAAAGATAAATGACAACACTGAAGTTCATGAAACTCTAAGGTGCTTCCAAAGCGTTGAGGCTCCCTAGGTTTAATGAAATTAGATGGCAGCAAGACAAGGCCTGTAGCATAGTGATGGAATTGTATCTGTGTCAGTTTCCTGGTTTTGATAATGTTCTGTGGTTATGTAAGATGTTATCATTGTGGGAAGCTGGTTGAAGAGTACACAGGAACTCTGTGCTATTTTTGCAACTTCTTATGAGTCTAAAATTACTTCAAATTAAAAAACTAAAATAAAATTATGGGCAGAATCCAGGAGTGCCAAAAGATTAAGGGGACTCCTGGCAAGTTGTCAACATGTCAAGACATCAGGGCCAGGTGTGGGGAGCCATGGGTGGGGTGGGGGAAGAACCTCCCCATGAGGGCACAGAGGACGTCAAGTCCTGAGGGACGGACAGGACTTGGTCAAGGTCAGGGTTAGAAAGCAAGGCTCAAGGCAGGGGCCGCACCAGCTGGGGAGACTGCTATGCCCCGGTCCCTCTCCAAAGGGTGCCCTCTCCCTGAACCAGGCTGTCTGGAGTCAACACCAAACTCAAGTGAACAGCCACATGCTCACCTTTGGGATTTCACGGACTATTTCAGTCCTGTTTTCATGAGTGTGGTTTCAGCTGCCCACCCAAGACTTCTCCCATCAAGCATGTGCTTATATAAAAATAACTTGCTCACAAGCCAAACCCTCAGTGAGAAGACAAAAAGGATGGGGGTTTTGCTTCTCACTAGCCCTACCTTTTGAAACCACAGCAGCTGCAGGCCAGCCCAGCACGGGGCAAGGGTTCTTCACCCAGAGATGAGACAGTGAGAAAGCGAAGCTGTAAAGGAGCTTCCCTGGTGGGCTTCCCTGGTGACTCAAACGGTAAAGAATCTGCCTGCAACGTGGGAGACTCGTGTTTGATTCCTGAGTCGGAAAGATCCCCTGGAGAAGGGAATGGCTACCCACTCCAGTTCTTGCCCGGAAAATCCCATGGACAGAAGATCCTGGGGAGCTACAGTCCATAGGGTTGTAAAGAGTCAGACATGACTGAACGACTATCACTTTCAAAGGAAAAATGTACTTTCAAATAGTACACTTGGGTTCATTCAACCCAAGTGTACTATAAACCAAGTTCTCTGACCTGCTCTCCCAGACCGACCCAATCCCATCCCATCAACTGGTCCCCTCCTGGGATCTTGGCAATGGCTGTTCCCTCCTTCTGGGATGCTCTTTCTGAGCTACATTCCGTGGTGCCTTCCTGTCGTTCGAGAATCAGCTTAAATGTCACCTTTCTGGAAAGGCCTTCTCCAATCACCCAGACAGTCACCCCCTAACATATAGCACTTATTATTGTCTGTTCTCTGATGTTTATGAACTTGTCTAAGATGGACCCTGTTCGTCAAGTCACTGCTACAGTCTCAGCTCTTAGCGCTGGGCACACAGTAGGTCCTCCATCACTGAAGGGTGATTCTTAAAGGGGGTGTAGAGCCTGAGTCAGAAGAGTTGAAGATGAAGGATCAGGCTCCCAAATGGTTTTCATGAGTGAAGTTTCAGGATCAAGGGGCAATTCAATGTATTCTTGCCTTTCCTCCTTTCAGCCACTTGTCCGTCCAGCCAACCATTCTTTCCCATGGCCCGCGTCCTGGGGATGTAACCTTGAATAAGACACACCTCCTATCCTAAAGGGACAAATAACCTTCTGAAGGCAGAGACGGAATGGAGGTAATTCCTGCAGTGACATGCTAAAGGCCAAAGGCGACTCCTTTAGAGCTAAAATCCCACGGAAGCTGCAGTGATGGAACATGTATGCTAGTTACATCCAGGGAATCTGACCAAAAATCCCAAAGAAAGTCACAGTCAAGGACAGACTGAGGATAAAAGAGGCTCACTCCTGAGATCTCTGCAGATTACCGGCCCCCATCTTTGCCATGGAAGAACTGGAAATCCTTCTCAGAAGAACAGCTGTGATCACTGCTATGTTCCATCTTAAAGAGCTTAACGCTCGCACCCACGTACAAACATGACCACACGCGTGCACACGGGAGCGCACAGGTACACAGACGCCAGGGGCCCACCCCTGAAGAGCTCACACAGAAGTGGAATATGCGTTTTCTTTCAAAAAGCCCCAGAGGGCTTTAGATTTAGAACCTGCATTTAGAACCAACCAGCTTCCGGCAAAGTTCCCTCTGATTGTAGTTATAGAGGTGCCTTGCGGTGTCAACAATAAGAGCGTGAAATGGATCCAGGAGGATCTCAACAGGTGAGCCTTCCTAAGCGCCGAGAACATTCCAGTCACAATACAGAAGCTGGCCTGGGGACTCGGCTCAACACCCGGGAATGCACCCCCAGCCACTGCAGCACCCCTGCCCGGGAGAGCTGCCGGCTGGCCCTGTGCATTTCCTTCCTTGTTATGGCCCAGCCTCTTTAAAAATCAACTTCATAATGTACCCTGGAGTCACAAGCACAGCCCCGTGTTTATGGGCTCAGCCAGATCAGATAAAATTTCATTCTCTGAATTGGTTCCTAATTTAATTACTCCCCGGATAAGCGCTGGCCTCCCGCTGCTGCAGGGAAAGAACTCGGGAGGCACTGGCGCCACAAGCCACGAGCTGCAGCTCTCGCTTGGCAGCTGGTGGAGGATGAGCTGTTGCGGGGCCTCTGCAGGTCAGAGGGTGTTAGGACAGCAGGCGAGGGCCAGGCGGTCACCGCCTGTCCGCCCAACCAGCCTGCGTTTACCATCCCCAGCCAATCAAGAGGGTGACCTGCCGCTTAGTAAAAGGGCTCAGGGAGAGTGTTGAGTGTAACTGAGTCGACTCTGAAAACCCAGATTCAATCCTGACTCTGTGTGGCCTCTCTGGGCCTCAGTTTCTCCATCTGCAAAATGGGGCAGGACTATGTTCCCCTGAAGGCCTTTGCAAGCTCTAACATTCAGACAAGCCAAGGGAATCAGAACCTCATCTGAGAATCAGTCCTCCTTTAGGGCCAGGAGAAGAGCATACAAAAAAGTAAATGAATTATGGAAAGCAAGTAAAGATAGCTCAAAAAAATTAATCCTAGAAATGGAAACATGTCCACACAAAGACTCATAAATGAATGTTTATAGCAGCATTATCCCTAAGAGCCAAAAAGTGGAACCACCCTATCAACAGATGAATGGATAAATGTAACGCAGCCTATTCATACAATGGGATATCATGTGGCCATATAAAGGAATGAAGTACTGATATAAGCTACCATATAGATGAACCATGAAACATGGTGTTAAGTGAAAGAAACCAGACACACACAAAAAACATATCCTATGTGATTCCATTCATCTTAGGTCCAGAATAAAGAAATCAATAGAGATAAAGTAGATTCTTGGTTGCTTAGGGTGGGGGTGGTGAATGGGGAGATAGGGGGCTAACAGCTAAGAGGTATATGGTTTCCTTTTAATATGAGGACATGCTCTAAAAGAAAACACGATTCTGGTTGCACACATCTGTGAACCTACTAAAAACTACTGAACTGTATGCTTTAAATGGTGAATTTTATGTCATGTGAATTACATCTCATTATCCAGCCAGTCCATTCTGAAGGAGGTCAGCCCTGGGATTTATTTGGAAGGAATGATGCTAAAGCTGAAGCTCCAGTACTTTGGCCACCTCATGCGAAGACTTGACTCATTGGAAAAGACTCTGATGCTGGGAGGGATTGGGGGCAGGAGGAGAAGGGGACGACAGAGGATGAGATGGCTGGATGGCGTCACCGACTCGATGGACATGAGTCTGAGTGAACTCCGGGAGTTGGTAATGGACAGAGAGGCCTGGCGTGCTGCGATTCATGGGGTCACAAAGAGTCAGACACGACTGAGCGACTGAACTGAACTGAAAGCTGTTTTATAAAAAGGATAGGTTGAATAAAAAAAAAAAACTGTTGCATGATTTTTAAAAATAAATCAGATGAGAACATTGTAAAGTAAATATACATAACATAAATACACATACACACACACACACACATTCTCCCTAAACAGTTCCACAGCTTCATAACTGATCCAAAGGTACATAAACCACAAAAAAAAAAAAAAAAAAAAACTGCTGACTTGAAAGTGGGCAGGCTTGCCTTTTTCTATTGATTTATTTCAGTTTTAACAGCCAAAAGCAAATTTATTTTCTACCATCAAAATGGCAACTGAGGTTTCATCTACTCTTTAATACATCATTTTTATTCTCAGAAACAAATTGTGAAGAATGCAAAAGATGCGTGGATTTTCAACAGCCAGCCGGTGAGCAAAGGATTTTCTTTCTTTTTGCCTGGAAGCTATTTCCAATGAAGAGGCCACATTTGCTAAGCTCCCTCTTCCCTTTTGTGTATCTTTCTAATTTCTCACAGAAACTGCTACGGAACAAGTATAAATAGCTTTCAAAGTTAGGGCGACACAGATGTCAGGCTGATCCCAATTCCATTATTCTGAGCGTTCTTTCATCCTCTCATTTAGCGCTCCTGACAACTTTCTTCAGCAAATTCAACATGTCCTAAAAGCAGCTATTTCCTCTGACTTTCAAAACAGCGCGGCTGGATTACTGGTCTGATATGGGGTTGGCTGGGGCCTCCTGGAACTATTACCTTGATCGAGAATTGTGAGAGAATAAGGGAAGGTCACAACATGTGGGTCCGGCTACAGATGACCACAGAAAGGGCAATTCTGAGTGTCCCACAGTTCAAGAACATCCAGGTAAACAGGAAGATGGTCCTCTCTAAGGACTCACCATTTCTAAGCCCAGAGGGTATTTCTTTCAGATAAGAAATACTGATGGGTCAAAGTAAGAGGCAACCAGGGGAAGTTGAGTGCTTAACCCTGGATGGTGCACGGGGCATGGTCAGGTTGATGACTCGGCTCGCCTCGCCCCTCCCCTCAGATCACCACCCTGTTTTACTTGCTCCCCTGAGTGTGGCTTGGCATCCTGGGATCCCGAGCAGAGAGATGCCCGAAGCTCCTACAGCCAGGACACGATGCCCCGTACGAGACCGAGAAGGATTCCTGCCATTTCAACCGAGTCTTGGTCCTAAAGCAACAGCGCATGGGGGGAGAGATGGAGCTGGCCCCCACCCCACAGAAGGGTCCTGGGCTGCCTGGGATGCCAGGCAAAGGAGGTGCTGCTACCAGCCAACCAGAGGCTGCAGTGGGGGGACCCCCAGTCCTGCCAAGATCCCCCTGGATCCCCTCTCATTTGTCCTTCATCACCTTGTGATGATAGGGGGTTTCCAGGTGGGGGACAGCCTGGATTCAGAGCTCACTTGTGGACCAGGTCGGCCCGCTCCCACCAACCAGACGACCTTCACTCTGTATTTGTTGAGACACTGGAGAGAGGCTTTCCAGCGAGGGCTGCCCCCTCGAGAATAAACCCGCTCCGTCCCAACACAGACACACACACACACACACACACACACATAATGCCAGGAGCAGAGGCCCCGGCCCAGCCGGACTGTAGCCCCCAGTCTCTCATTCCAAAGAAGAGCAAATACGTGCTGACATCCTGTCTCCGGCAAACGTCTGACAAGTCTGCGCTGTTCATCATGGAAAATGAAAAAGCTAAACGGCCCCAAGAATCTGCCGGAGGATGACATCCGACGGAGGTCCTCAACCTTGAACCAGAAACGAGACCATGGAAAGAGCACCACTGATCCTGAATTCTTCTCCACATCTTCTTAAAGCAACAGCGATTCTGAAATCGAGTGTCTGGTTACACGACCCAGAGACTAGCCAGCTGCAGCCAACTCCCACCTGGATGTCCAGGAAACTGAAGGCAGGGAAGCCGGCTGGTCCCACGGGACCTGGGCCAAAACTTCGCCCTGCCCAGGGTGGCTGCAGCTTAACAGATGGCAAGATCACAAGTGTCTACTGGGAAACCCCACTGGTTGGCCCAGTTCCCCGGGGCCACCGCTTTCTTGTAATCCTGGAGATCCCTGACGTGCACAAAGCAAATGCAGCTTGCGTGTGTACATTTGGAAGGCTCTTTATATAAACAGGTTCACGAATCAGAGGGAACAATCCTCTGTAGACCAATAGTCTGATTTTCGGTTTGGAAATTATGGTCTCTATAAATACACTCCAGGACATACTTTATATTTTTAATGCAAATATTTACATTCCAAACAAAGGAGCATGGAACTTAATGACAAGCTATTTATACCGGCTATAAGAAACACTAACAGCTCCCACATTTCTTGCCTGAGTTAATGGCTCCTGCTTCTATTCCTGAAATACAAATTTCCATAGTATTTTTCCCCAAGACTCTCCAGCCACACAAAAAAAACTGTGTAATAGCCCAAAACCTAATGTCAGGAAAGCCAAGTTCAGCACATTAGGCTCTTGACTCCTTCTGAAATTTACTGATAAGCACTAACTCTCCTGCACCACGCTACCAAACTGGGGTTACTTTTCTGTCTTCTTTGGGTGTACATTCAGAGGCCCACACGAAATCCATCACAGCCCTTTCTCCAGGACAAGCTGGTTCTTGATGTGTTAATTCAACAAACGACAGTCTCTAGCGACTGACCGGACCCCCAGACAGCCTCTCACCCTTGAGAGGCTCACCAGGCTGGGGTGAGTGGACCACACCCAGGAATACTAGAAAGATCATGGTAAAAAGGAGGATGGGGTCAAGGTCAAGGTCAGTAGAGGATCCCTGCAGACACTCAGAGGAGAACGGTGACATCTGGATGGAAGGATGTGGAAAGACGGTTAAGAATTACTCGCCAAACTTCCAGAAGGCAATGAGGAGATGGGGGCAGGGGGCTGGACGAAGATTCTGGCCGAGAGGGGGAATCAAGAGTGGGGGACCGAGAGAAGGCAGAAAGGCTCTCACACTCAGGCTACCAGGCGGTCAGTCTGCCAGTGGTTCTGCCCCTCCTTGTAAATTACCCTTGTGTTACAGTTAGAATGCAGCCTTGAGGTCAAAGGCTGATCATTACCTCAATCTAAATCATCACTGCCATGCTCTGCAGATAGCAACACAGTCGACAGGCTTACCTCCTAACCTTGATGTCCTTACTGACTGCATATCTAATGCTGTCCTTATCAACTCTGCACCTAACAGGTGCCACGTGTGAGACCCCTCCATGGGTCAGGCCCCGGGCTCAGCGCCTATCATTTGCTCTGGGTGGATGGAGGGGTCAGGGGAGGTGGGGGGCCGCGGGGGACTCTTCTTGCCCACTCCTGATGTTTCCTGCCTCGTGGAGACAGTGCTGCCTGTGTACCACCACTGTGTCTCCACCTGGTGAGGTCCACACCATCCCAGGAGCGTGCAAGGAAGAGCCTGGCCTCATCTCTTCCCACACAGAGTAGGCACTGCCCCCTGCTGGCTGCACCAGGTTGAGGGGGGCAGTGGCGGCCGCCCCGGAAGAGGCTGCTGCTTTCCCTCTGGCCTGCGACTCAGGAGAGGTCAGTGGGCCTCACTGCCCGCTTCTCACTTCAGGTATGCGATGCCCACATGCCCACTGGTTCAATCACATTCTCCAAGATCCACTTCAGTTGGGACCAAATACTGCATTTCTCTTCATGCATCTTTCTCCTCCCCTCTCTCCATTGGTTCAGAACTTGGCCAGGAAAGAGGGGTTTAATTTGGGGGGCTCCCTTGGACCCTAATTTGTACTGTGAAAAGAAAGTGAAAGTCCCTCAGTCGTGTCCCACTCTTTGGGACCCCATGGAGAATTCTCCAGACCAGAATATGGGAGTGGGTAGCCTTTCCCTTCTCCAGGGGATCTTCCCAACCCAGGAATCAAACCCAGGTCTCCCGCATTGCAGGTGGATTCTTTACCAGCTGAGCCACAAGGGAAACCCAAGAATACTGGAGTGGGTAGCCTATCCCTTCTCTAGCAGATCTTCCCGACCCAGGAATCGATCGGGGTCTCCCACAATGCAGGCGGATTCTTTACCAATTGAGCTATCAGGGAAGCCCATTTGTACTCCTGGTACCCAAACTATGCTACAAAAACAAGATAGAGATTATCAACCCCACTTTACAGATAAGGAAACTGATGACCAAGCAGATGTAACCACTGGCCCAGGGTCACGATAATGGAACACAGAAGCACAGGAGCGACTCAAGCCCAGGTCCACGTGGCGTCCAGGCTCACCCCACCACCTAGGCTGCCTCTCCAAGGGGACAAGGGATTCCACACTCAGGCTAAATCCACATCCGTGTGATGGGCATCAAACCTTTGGTTGATTGGAAAATGAAGGTGCTAGTCAAACCCGCCTCATTCAGCCCGAATCAGCTAACGCATGTCACAAAGGGGAGACACAGCAGTCCAGACCCCTTTCAACAAGGAGTGAGACAATAACACAGCTTTACAGGCCTCTCAGACTCTGAAATGCACCTTCCAACCTCACAGCAAATGCGCTATGGGCCCCCGGCCCCCTCAGGGCAGCTCCCTACAAGGGCAAGCAGAGCAGGTCAGAACTTCCCCGAGATCCAGGGCTACCCTGGAGGAAGGGACCCACCATCTCCCGAGGCCTCTTCCCCTCTGAGGTCACACCAATATCATCTCGATCACAGGGAGCAAAAAGGGTCAGCAGGCACATATTCCATTTCAAGAGAAGATGTGAAACCACCCGTCATAGGAAAAAATAACTGTGCCTGCCCAGGTGGTGAAGGACGGGGAAGCCTGGCGTGCTGCAGTCCATGGGGTTGAAAAGAGTGGGACACGACTGAGCATCTGAACAGAAAGGTGGCGCTAGTGGGTAAAGAACCAGCCTGCCAACACAGGAGACGTAAGAGACGTGGGTTCAATCCCTGGGTCAGGAAGATCCGCTGGAGGAGGGCATGGCAACCCACTCCAGTACTCTTGCCTGGAGAACCCCGTGGACGGAGGAGCCTGATGGGCTACAGTCCGTGGGGTCGCAAAGAGTCAGACACAACCGAGGTGATTGAGCATAGCACAGCCCTGTAATCTAATTATGTGCCCATGTTGGGGTATTTTCCAGGCACCTGGATGATGAGGCGGCCTGTCTCAATATTTTTATCACAAGCACAGTTCTGGAAAGGGTCCAGGTTTCCATTATAATGACACTCTCTGCTTTTGAGGATCTGCCAGCCTTTCTTGCTTCAGAGACCCAGAAGGCCTGGACCCGGACAAATTCTAGAAACATAGCATAGGTGTTAGGATGAGCCTGCCCGGGCAAGAACGCCCCGGCACACCCGCTCAGAACTCTTTGAAGCTTGGAGTGGGGCTCAGGAATGCAACATTCGAAAGCTGGCCTCCCCAGAACATCCCCTGATCTGCCCCCGGCTTAATCACCACTACACAGGAGCACAGCCAAACCGCCCGGCCACCTGTCCACGGCGTCCGCTGGAAACATCTCAGAGGGCGGCTGTGGATGTAGCCCTCTCTTTGCCGGGAGAGATGAAGCAATCAGCCTGACTAGAAGCTAAGGCGTCCTGGGGTGTCAGAGAAGCTCTCTGAGGTAGAATATGCTAAAAGTCATGCTCCCCTCCTCCACCATGAAATATACACAGCTACATTTAAAAAAAAAGAAAGCTGGGCAAGCAATTTCAGGGAGCTCAGAAACATTCTCCCATCCCCAGTAATGAGCTCTAGAGCTGATGTATATTAAGCACTTACTGTATGCTAGGCACCACTCCAAGCAGGTATTAAGTGTCCTATGTAGGACTTCCCTGGCGGCTCAGATGGTAAAGAATCCACCTGCAATGCAGAAGACTCAGGAGACCTGGGTTCGATCCCTGGGTGGGGAGGATCCCCTGGAGAAGGGAATGGCAACCCACTCCAGATTCTCGCCCGGAGAATCTCTTGGACAGGGGAGCCTGGCGGGCTACAGTCCATGGGGTTGCAAAGAGCAGGACACAACAGAGCGAATAACACCTGGCTCAGCTCTCAGGCCCCAGCTCTCAGGCCACTCCAATCTCAGAGCCTCGCTAACCTAGCAACTGCTGCGCTCTGGGCAGTGTTACGTAGTCTGACTCGTGCAAGTTCTGCCTGGCCCACTACTCTAAGCTCTGCCTCGTGGCCCCCATGCACCTGGCCCTGGGCTTGCACCTGGAGGAAGACATAAATGCCGCGTTTGGCTGGTGCTGATGAAACAGGCTGCTCGCATTTCCTCCACATCCCTTTCGAAATCAACAGAGACCGAGAACCTGCTTTCCTTTGCCACCCCCCCCCACCCCACTTGCTGATTCATCACCGCCTTCCCCTTTGAGAGCTATGACTGCTTTTCCCCACCCCCACCCTGAGTCCCTCCTTCCTCCACTGCCATTCTGTGATCCGACCTCTTGCACATCCGGAGGGCTAAATGATTGGGCCCTGTGGTCTCCAACAGCCTCCCCGCCCTCTGATTGAGACAAAGGGAGACCTGTCTGACCAGGCTGGCATAGGGCAAGCTGGGAACCCGTAGGGACCCAGCAAAGGACAGCTGTTAGGACCAAATGTCTTCCTCCCAATGCCCGTACTTAAAAATATTATGTATTGGCCCGAATGAACACAGACCCTTTACTTTTCTTCCTAGATGTGGACACTGGATACACACACTAGATAACAACCACCTCTGCGCTTCATTTCACGCCGTGAAGACCCAGGTCTACACACAAATCTTCCCATCCTAGCACTTCGTTTTAACGGAGGAGCCTCTCAGGAAGGAAATCAGACCCCAGCACCTGAGAACAATAAAGAAACACCCTGTGCAAGTCAGAACAGTCCCCCGATATGCTGTCAGCTAAGTGAGAAGACAGGCTCTGAATCGCAGCGAAGCGGCACAGTTAGGGTGGAAGTCAGCCACCGTCCCGAGCAGCCCGGCTTTCAGGTGGTGCACCATCCTCACCAGCTGATGACTGAAAGCATCACTTCCACATCACTTGCCGCTCAAGAGACGCCTGGTGAGGGAATGCTCACACAACAACGCTCCCAGGCCAGCTAGGTTTCTAAGTACTTTCTGCTTTTACTCATAGATCAAGGAAACTCGTCTCCCATATGAACAGGTTCCAAACAGTACCTCTGTAATCCTGGAACTGCTGACGCCTGGGGATCAGGACAGGGTCTGGATCTGGGGGGCAGGAAGCAAGAGCTGCCCAGCAAAGGGGATGTCCACTCATCTGGGAGATTCCAAGAGGCTCCAGCCTGGCAGGGTGGGATGTAAGAGCCGGCCCAGAAGCCAGAGCATTGGAGATCTGGGCTGATGTTTCACTTCTGGGCTCTGTGACTTGAGACTCACTGCTCCAAGCCTCAATTCTCACAATGGTAAGAAAAGACTCCTCCCAGGCCACCCATCCCTCACTGGCCTTTTTCCTGGCCTTACTCTCCCAGCTGTTAATGCAGCTCACTGCTCAACTATCTACCTGGCACAGACATTTTTGCCTGCTCCCTTCCTAGAAAGGCAGGAACTCTGTCTTCTCCCGGTATCGGTGTATACTATTGAATAATGAAATAATATGAAAAGTTTTATGCAGAGTGCCTCTTTCCATATGGCAAGTGAGAGTGTTAGTCCCTCAGTCGTGTCTAACTCTTTGTGACCCCATGGTCTGTAGTCCACCAAGCTCCTCTGTCCATGGAATTCTCCACACAAGAATACTGGAGTGGGTTGCCATTTCATTTTCCAAGGCATCTTCCTGACCCATGGATCAAACCCGGGTCTCCTACATTGCAGGCAAATTCTTTACCAACTGAGACAGGAGTTCATCAGACAGCTACTGAATGGATGCGTGACACACAGCACATGAAGGCTGGCACTTGGCCACAGGCACAGAGGCGTCCGTCATTCTAGTCCCTTGGCCTGGGGCTGTGGTCTCCATATCCTTATCATGTGTTACACCTCTCTGATGGTGGGACACCCTTCCCAATATGCAAACTCAGGACCAGATGTCAAGCTTCAGACTTCTTGGCAGAGCACCCACTCCCAACCGTCTCCTTTCCCTGTAGAATTTGAGCCCACACTTAAATGTTCAGGCTTGAGAATTTCCTTGAAAATTAACAAGACTTGTCAAGTCAACTTTTCTCCCAGCTGGGTAAAGCTGAATCAAAGCTGCCCTCTTGGGTAGGGCATGTGCTCACCTGCTCAGGGCAGCCCCGGAGTCTCCCCACCTCTCCCCATCCCCTGGAGCTAGCAGGGATTCAACTGGAAGCCAGTGCGCCAGGCAACCTCCAGCCAGGTCATAGGCGGCCTTGGACACCCACGGTCTAATCACAGCCCAGCTCTAACCTGAAGCACCCACTAGAGCAGGTTCCAAGAGCCTGAGATTCCTGTGGACTAGATGGTTAACTTGGGGCTTCTCTTCTGCGCCTTCTCCAGACACCAAATAAGCAAAGTCCACTTCCCAACCTCTCCCAAACTTTCCTGCAAACACTGCGTCTTCCACACACTGGGATTAATCTTCTCTTCTTCGGGCCCGTGGGAAAACCAAACACCTCCCTTCTCCTGGCCACAGGCAACAGCAACAGAAAAGAAGAAAGGTGCAGACACAGAGGCCTCACAGCAACCACCGTGACAGTGCTGGAACCTCTGGCCATCTGATCATCAAAGAACAGCAAGGCAGGCAGGGGATCCACTCTGGACAAATCAGCCTCTCCATCCTGCCTCCAAACACAAGGTCCTGGATGAATTAATGCTGCTCACTGCAGTCATGCAACACCCGAGAAAGAACACAAAAACACTGCTGAATTCCCTTCGGAGGGCCAGGGAGCTGGACCTGGAAGGGGGAGAAGAGCCCCCTGCAGCTCCACTTCTGGCTCACTTGCGCACCTATGCACTGAGAGAGCCTGGCAAGCTGCTTCACCTGCTGGCTCAGTTCCCCCAGCCAGCAGGAGGCAGGACATTCTCCTGGAAATCTTTCAGGAGCGTTAGAGACAAAAACCTATTTGATTAAACCCATTTGAAAAACCTATTTGATTAAAAACTACCTAGCAGCAGCAGTTAAAAGGCATTTTATTCCCATGCTATTTTAAACAAAATCATATATGATTTGTATGCTAAGACATCCGGATTCAACATGCTGTTGGTAAAATTAACAAGAACCATGTTCTGGAAGGGAGGGCTCCTGATTTTGCCACTGGGGGAAGGGGAGTAGGAAAGTTGGACATGGAAAATGCTGTGTGGGGGAGGAACGGGAGGGGGGCAGTTCTAGAGGAAATTGGGGCAAATCTCCAGGCCTCAGTTTCCCCCCGGGCGCCTCAGGAGGTGCGCCCCCCCGACTGCTTTTCTGCTCCGTCACCTGGTGGATGTCCTTCTAGAACCGCAGCTGATAAGATCTGGGGCCCTGCAAACCCCTTGGCTCAGCCTCACAAGACGGCGCGCCACATCCCTTCGCGGGGCGTCCTGGGGCTTCCTAGAGATGTAACTTCATTCCCCCAAACTCCGTGCCATCAACTCACCCAACATGAATGTAGCAAGGGCCTCGGGGAATGGGAAAACGGACCGGGGGCGGGGAAGCTGGGCTCAGCCCCAGGCTTTATCGCCTCCTTCTCGAACCTCCCTACTCCAGGCGCGGACTTCCAGCTGCCAACAGCCAGCCCCCGAGCCCCAGCCTTCAGTCTGTACCCGCCGCTCCAGCCCCCGCGGGCCGACCCGGGCTGCGGGGCGGACGGGCAACGTGGGGCCAGGACCGCGACGGGGCGGTCAAGCAGCCTCGCCCAGGACCCTGGCGGCTCCGAATCCTAAACACACACGCACACACACGCGCGCACGCCGGCCAATCCGTTCGCCCGGAGGAGTCGGAAGGCGCTTTCACAGCGCTTCATTCATTCTCCCAAAGGCGAGGTTCGCTTCTCCCGGGCGCCTCCATCCCGTGATCTTAGGAGGATTCCAAGGGGGCCACCTGCGCCACGACCCGTCCCCCATCAGCCCACGGCCGCCGAGTCCTCTACACCCGCACCTATAGCCCAACAGACTCGCGCTCCATCCCAATCGGCGGCGTCGCCCCCTCGCAGGGGCTGATGCCACCCCGGCTCCCCGCAGCTCCGTCGCCCCGCAGCCCCCGCCGCCCCTCAGCGCCGCTCGGCTCAGACCTGCAGCGTTCGGCTCGCCGCGCCCAGGCCGGCTGGGGACGCCGCCGCCGCCTCCGCCACCGCCGGGAAGCGCCGGCTCCTCCCGAGTCACACCGCCTCCGGAGCTGCGGCGGGGCGCTGGGAGGGGACAGGGGGCGGAGGGCCCGGAGGAAGAAGGCGGGGAGCAAAAGTTCAGGCCGCTCCGGGCCTCGCCGCGCCCGGGTCTCCTCCCAGGCCCGCCCACGCGGTCCCCCTCCCGGAACCCGGTCCCACGGGCTTCCGCGCCTGGGATCCCCCACCCCACGCCTCCCCGCCCGGGGCGGCCGCGGGATTGGAGCCTGGGCAGGAAGGTGGCCCCGAACCCGTGTCAGGGAGAGAGTGGCGGATAGCAAACACACCAACCTGCCCCGGGCCGCGCCTGGAAACTTCCCCGAAGTGCGCCGCGGAGCGGAGCGCCTGGCTGGGGAATCCCTACCCCCACCTTCACCCCACGCGCGCTCCTAGGGAGAAAGCACCGATCGGTCGGTCAGTCGGTCCTCCGCCTGCAGAGCGCGCCCCCCTCACCCCCATTCCGACTCCTGGGGCCGTTCTCCTGGACAGCCGGCCTGTGCGTGCCCAGAGGCAGCTGTCCGCAGCGCCACCACCCCGCCGCCGAGTCCCCGGTCCCGGAGCTCCGATCGCATTCTCCCTAGCGGGAGAGGGGGGCGTGCGAGCCATTGGCGCCGCCGCCGCCGCCGAGCATCCCTTCCCGCGGGGTCCCCGGCGCGCGGGGCGCCCAGAGCGCGGCCGGGATCGGCGGCGAGGGGACGCCCTCCGCTGGAGACGCCGATTGCCTCGGTGAGGCTGGGCCGAGGGTCGCGGGGCCCAAACCTGCCTGGGCTCTGCGCGCGCTCGCAAGTTCATTGTCTGCCTGGGCCGTCGTCGCCTCCGCCGCCGCCTCCGCCGCCGCCGCCACCGCGCGGAGAGCGCCGTGGGGAGTGAGGCTGCGCGCAGCCTCGGCCGGCCCGGACTCCCTACGCCCAGCCCCGGCCGACCCCGGCGCTGCCCGGCCGGAACGCGGAGGGGCGCCGGAGCTCGGGGCCAGACACCCACCCGCCGCCTGTGGCCGCCCCCGCGCCGCGCCTGGCACCCAACTTGTACCTGAGAAGCAGGAATCCAGCCTGGGGGCGGCGGGGGCAGCCCAGCCTCTGCGGCTCCGGCTCCGCGGGAGCGCGCCTAGCCCCGCGCCCGGAGCCCGGCATGCGGGGCGCGTCAACCTGACTCCCCGAGCGCAGGGAGGAAAAGTTTTGGGAGTGACGTGCAGATGGCGAATGAAACATCCGAAGAGAACCCGCCCCCCCGCCCCATGTCGCGCGGACACACATCAGCTTGGGTCTGGAATGTGAGACCAAGGCGTGCGCGCCGAGCGGTGGGTTTGGTTCCCGCCCCCTCCCGTTCCAAGTCAACACGGCATGTGCGCGGCGGTGATTCCGAATAGAGAGCAAACCGAAACCCCTCAAGTCTGCCAGTGACACCCTGCCAGAGACATTTTTTTAACGAACTTGGTGGTCTGGAGCCAGCCCGTGCATTGATATTCAAGGCCACGGCGCTGGTGGGTTCTAAGCCCTCTGTTGTGGTTTTGCATCTGGAGACGGCTCTCTCAGGCTCTTCGGCCCAGCCTGCTTGCTTTCACGGAGAAGGAAGGTTCAGCGGGACCCCGAGCCCACCCCCACCCCCACCCCCCCAGCAGTGGCCCCGGCGCGGCTGCTCCAGGAAACCACCGGGCTGCCTGAGGTCAAGGAAGTGCCGCGGTCGACCTGGAGACTCTCCACCGAAGATAAACCAGTTGAAGAAAACACTTTGAATTCGGAAAGACACAAGCCCAGCCTCTCAGAAAACAGGTCTAAGGGGCAGGAAAAAAAAAAAAAAATCCTTGTCTTCAGTCACATAGCCTTTTGCTGGCCGAGTCCCCTTGACCACAGTCCAGCATCTTGTCCTAGGAGCGACCAGAAGTGGGGCTGAAAATTCTCCGTGTCAAGTGCTGACACACCGCTGAGGGATGCGTCCTGAGGGTACCTCCCACCCCCATCCTTTCCTCTCTTTCTGGAAAAACATGATTTTTATTGCCTGAGGCTCCTCTCACCCCCAGAAACTGTAGCCCACCCTGAGGTCATAAACTTCTGCTCAGCATCCATGGCAACTAACGCGGGGGTCACAATCAGAGGATTATAACTGCAGATGTGAAGCTGGGATGAGAGGGGAATTCTTCAAAACGGTATCTTGTTTTCCTGCAAATAATGCCTCTTACATAAAATCTACGGAGAGATTAATGCAGCAAAGAGACCAGCCTTAGAATCTCAGACTAGATTGCTTTTTCCATATAGACTCCACTTGGTGGGTTTTGTTCATTATTATTATTTTTTTAAACAAAAAGCTTTTTCTGAAAATACAATGAGCTGCTTTTTGCAGGGTTCACAATTCCCAATAGATGATGATGCCATTTTTCAAGGTCTTACACACGTTGTGGCTTTGGGGCTTATTTATTAGCTCCCAAGAAAAGCCTGCCTTTCAGTGAGGTTTATATACTCAAGTAATTGTAGGGGGTGGGGGGACACAGAGCAGGGTGCTGTTAAAGAAGGTTGGTTGTGCATGCGTCTGCAAGGAAGGCCCTGGGCCAGGCAGCTGTCAGACCAGAGTGTGCAATGGGTTTAAACAAACACAGGGAAGGTTCTGTGGAAACACCCAGAAGGAAATCCCCTCCTGTAAGGGTGTGTGGAACATTATTCCACGGCCACACATACCTCTGTCTTTCCTCTCCTCCTTCCAACTAAACACATCTCTCTGTTGCGTAGATGGCTCAGGGCCCACCCAGGTCACTTTCAAATTCAGGTGTCAGAAATCACAGTTGACATGGAGCAAATTGTTTCTAAGTATAGTCATGCTGCTGCTTTGATACAGATTCCACCAGGGACTTTCTAAAGGTATTTATACACGTGCCTGAGATTAACTGGAGGGCAGTTTTTCCTCTCAACTTTAATTTCAAAAAAAAAAAAAAATCAATCAAGAATTGCCCTTGAGTCTGTTACTCTGGAGAGCTGAGAGAACACCCAAATACCAGATGGGTGTGCATGAGTGGATGGATGGACAGACGGATACGTGTCTGTGCGAGAGGCTGGTGCATCACATTGGCAACTAGTGAATGAAAAAAAAATGTAATTTAAGAAAACAAATGTCTCTTCCCCAGATGCACACTTAGGCCTCCATAATTCTGGAATTAAATTGTCTGAGTTCAACCCCTACTGCTGACACTGACTAGCTGAGGGACACTGGACAAGTCACCTCTTTCTTCGCCTCCGTCTGGGGCCTATAATAGCCCCTACATGCAGTAAGTTGAATTATTGACCGCATGCAGGTTCTTACACTTCGATATCCTGTCACAGCGTCATAGTTCATGGAACATGCTTCCCTATCCCTTGAGCTTGGACTTAGCCACATGATTTGCTTTAGACAATGAGATTGTGAAGAATGTGGCTGAATCAGAGGCTCGACGTGTGTTGCAGGCCTGGGCTGTCTCTCTTGTGCTTTGACTCCTTAATGAGAACAACACCAACACATCCTGAGAAGCCGCTACTGCTTCCAGCAAGGCTCTAAACTAAACACACGTGGAGCAGACCCAGCTCAACTTGCAGCCTGGAGCCAAGTGATTCCCCCACACAGCTGGAATTTGCACTGCCTCAGCTGACCTACAAACACATGAACAAGGGGGAAACGCGTGTTGCAAGGTGTATGTTGGAGTTTTGTTACACAGCCTTATCGTGGCAGTAGCTGACTGATGCATGCCCTCAGTGGGCTGGTGTGAAGATTCATGACTCAGTGACTGAGAAACACCAAACACAATTCTTAGACCCTAGTTAGAGCTCAGGGACGTTAGCTATTATCAGTAATCAGTGCTATGGAAAGTGGCTTTGCATGTAACAGTCACATGAGAACTGTTATTCAATTGGTTAATTGAATTCGTGAACAAATTCATGAACTGAGTAAAGATTCTATGAGACAGTGCACGCACATCAGAAAACTGGAAGACCGAGGACCTGCCATGATCCCCAAGTTACATTCGTTCACTCACTCATTCATTCATCTGGCAGACATTCCCTGAACCTTTGCTGTGGGCCACACATTGGCGTCAAGGTGGGAGCTACTAAGACGGTTAAGTCTCCACGCCCTCCTAAGAATGCGGACCTACAGCACCCTACCATGTGACATACCCCACGAAGCACTGGCCCTGTGCTATATCATTTGACCTTCACAACAGCCTCGTGAGCCACTATTATTGAATCCCCATTTTTCAGGTGAGGAGACTGGGGCTCAGAAACAAAGCCACACAGGCAAAGACCAAAGGCCTCTCTACACCTTCAGTGTGCACTAGTGTCCGTGAATTCAAGCTCACGGCGGGCACACCCATCATGTAAGCGCAGTGAGAGCAGAGGAAAGAGGTGGACACAGCTGTGTCAGTCTCCTGGCCTCGTGCGTGTGAGTTGCTCAGGAAATACTGAGGCTCGGAGACCCAGGTTCTACTTCTGCCATCAGCTGTCTGTAAGACCTTGAGCCCCTCTCTCACTCTCTTTCCCCACCTGGAGGGAGGAAGGACCTTGAAAGCTGCAGCTCTGGGATCTTATAACGCTGCTGATACAAGAGGCATGGCTGTTGGAAGTTCATTTTAAAGGAATGAAGAGATGGGAATCACAGTTCCAGGAACTGGCCCAACAACTTGAAAACGGAAAGAACAGACCACCTGGGGGGAAGGGAGACAAGGTCAGGCCATGGGCACTGCTCATTACAAGCCCCAACTCAACAGCCACAACGTTGCTTTCGGTCACTGCACGATAGGAGCATTGAGACCAGAGCGTTTGGGGTCTCCCCAGATCCTCCTATCAGAATGGAATGCTCCTTTTATTTTTAAATATTTATTCAATTTTAAATTTGGCTGCAGCGGGTCTTAGTTGCGGCATGTGGGATCTTTGCTCTTCGCTGGAGCATGAGGATCTTAGTCTTGGCACAAGGGATCTGGTTCCCTGAACAGGGATCGAACCCAGCCCCCTGCATTGGGAGCGCAGAGTCTTAGCCACTGGACCACCAGGGAAGTCCCAGGAATGTCCCCTTTTACATGTCAGAGGACTTACTTATCACCTAACCCCTTAATTTTCAGTTAACGCTTTAGCAGAGCCTGGGATACTTTATTCCCAAATGTGAGGCTCTTTCCACAGGGACAGCCTGGAGTGGGGGAGAGTGGGGGTGGGGCGGAAAGCTACTGGAGTCAGAGTTCCTGCGCTGGGGAGGGCCACCCCGGGGACGATGGGGGTCCCTGGGCCTCAGTGCACCAGCTCTCAAATTTGTTTCGGTGGACGTGGCTTCAGCTTTCTGCCACCGGCAACGACCTGCCTCCAGCCCTTTGACTTTGACGAATTTAGACTGCTCGGTAACCTGAAGTGCATTTCAATTTCATAAATTTAAAAATACTCCGGTTAGACAGATCCCTTCTGCAGTAATGCATCCATTAAGTGCACTTTAAGCCAATTTTGGTATGCTAATCCATCACAAATCGACGTGAAATTTAGGTTCTTGTGAAAATTTCCTACACTCGATCCAAAACCTCAACCAGATTTAGGATAATAGCAAATACCTTAAAGCTGTGGACTTGAACTCTGTTTCAAAACTTCAGTGAAGAAAGCAACAGGCCAGTTTTAAACAAACACCGGAACAGGTGTATTTACATAAGAGCTGCCTATTCTAACGGGGTGGCCCAGGGGGTCAGTTCACTTGCTCTCAAGATGCTCCCATAGCTGAAGGCTTTAGAACTCTACTTTGGAGATCCCTCCAGGGAAATCTGAGAGACCGTAAGCCCTTTGAGGGTGAGAACAGGGTCATGTAAGTCTCCCAACCCCTAGCTCAGAGCCTGAGGCAGGGGACACGCTCAGTCAATTTCCGGTGAATGCCCCAGTTGGAATTTCCTGGCTTGATTAGCAACTTATCCACCAAACTATTTTCTAAAATCAAATGCTTTCCCCACCAATGAAGCCTGGGGATCCTGCAAGCATAGGCAGAAACCTCTGAAGGAAAATCGGAAGAGGACTCCAAGCAGTTTTAGTGATGACAATGTCATCACCTCTTTATCCTCCACGAGTCAGCGTATGGCCAGTAATTGGCGATACGAAGAACCTACGGGTGATGAGAGAGACATAATGTCATTGTTATCACTGTCTAAGACTCTGTCGCTACCAGCTGTTGACGGGCATCGCCTATTAACTGGATGTTTTTAGCTGCATAATAGACACTTAGCCAATAAAGTTTACAGCCGATAGCATTTTCACTTACTTGTTTCTGTCATAAGATCTCCAACCCACCCAACACAAAAATTAGCTGTTGATTTGGTAAATTTAGAGCAGCACTGCCTGCCCTAGTTGTGAAATACCTGAGCCTTCTAAATATATTCCACTTTCCCGGTTGAGCATTTAATGCAGGGGAGTGACACAGCCACACTCAGAGGCTCCTAGCAGGTCGTGGTAATTTGCACCCCCTTCCCTGCCCACCTTTGCTGCTGGGTCCAACCCAGACCAGACCTGCTTCACCCCTCACTACCCCAGTTCTCTGAATTCCCCACCACACCCCTGCCCAGAGGCTTGAGGCAGGCACCCCAGTGTCATCCTTAACTCTTGGCCCTTATACCACTACCCTCCCCCCCCGCCCCGCCATCTCCCATTAGACATCATCTTCTTCTCAAGCCTGCTGATTTTAGAAGCCTGGGTTGCTTTTTTTTTTTTTTTTAATGCAGATTCCTAGGCTCCAGAACCAGAGACTCCACTTCAGTAGGTCTAGGGTAAGACTCGAGGATCTGAAACTCTGGGAGTGGTGTGTGGGGATCTGTATATTAAACAACCCTCTTCCCGCTCTTTCCTTGGGCCTCTTTCAGCAGCTTCTAACTATCTACACTCTCTGCCTCCTTTCCTTGCCTTCCACTAACTGGTTCTTTCTACACACACAGTCAGCATCTTTTCCAGCACACAAATCTGAGCATGTCGGCCCCACAGCTAAACACCTACAATGCCTCCCTTGCACCCAAAGGTGAGTCAGCCCACAGTGCCAGGTAGGGTCCAAGGCCCCTCTCTGTGCTGTCTCCCTTCCCAGCTCCAACGTGCCCATCAGCGCTGCTCACACTGCCTCCCAAAGTGGCCCAGGGACAACAGACATGGTCATGCTGAGATGAGTTCTAGGTCAGTGGCATCACCAGGTGTTCCCAGGGACTATCTGCTCTCGGATGAAGGGTTAACTAGAGAAAAGTCGCTTCCTTACAATTTTCTTCAATGACGTTACAATCCAGTGTGAGTATGGCCCCTTCCTTTCCCCCGGATTCACATCCCTGCCCATGACATGAGGGTGGAACTGGATTCTCTCTTGGGACTGAGCCAAGGTGTCATCAGCATCTTGATTACCCATCACAAGGAGTGATGGAAGGTGGTTCACTCTCTATCTGTATTAGTCTCCTGCAGCTGCGTAACAAATGACCCCAAGCCCAGTGACTTCAAACAGCATCTTCTAACTACCACACGGTAATGTGGGTCAGAAGTCTGGTAGATTCTCTGCTCTAGGTCTCACAAGAATAAAACCAAGGGGACAGCAGGGCTGGGCTCTTACCTGCAGGTCCTGGGGTGAAAGCCCTCCCAAGCCCCTTTCAGGTTGTTGGCAGGATTCATTTCTTTGAGGTTACTGAGACTCCACATCCTCATTGGGTGCTGGTTTGGGTTTGGTCTCTACTCTCAGAGGCCACCGACACCTCTCCTCACATGGCTCCTTCTATTTGCCAAGCAGCAACAGCATGTCAAGTCCTCCTTATGCTTGGGACCCCTGTGCTTTTTCTTTCTGGGCTCCTGTGATGACACAGAGCCCACCAAGGAGAGTCCAAGATTTTAATAATGCAGGATAATCTCCTTATCTTGATAAGGTTGACCGATTAGTAACCTTCACTGCATCTCAAAGGTTCCTTTTGCCATGTAACCTACACATTCATAGACGTGACCCCAGGGACAAAGGTGATGGGGTTCATTTAAAATTCAGCCTACCACACTTCATTGTTAGGAAATCTGAAAGGTTAGCTCCTCTTGCCCGCATCAGTTCTTCAGGGAACATTTCCTGAGCAGGTCCAGAGATACCATGCAAGAGCTCTCAGAACAGCAGCCTTGCCCTCTAGAGGCACACCATCTGAAAGGACATGGACAGGGAGAACCAAGTGCCAAGCCTATGCCAGGGCTAGAGCAGGGGCCTGGCGGGGGCAGGCTTTTCATGCACTCAGTAAGAAGCTGGTCTGCACAAGGGTCCCCAACCCCCAGTCATCCAGGCTGCTCGCAGGTTTTGTTTTATCTGGAACCTTCTGTACAGTGATTCATTTGCCACGTTCTTTCACTATGCTTACATAGAAGCAATTTACATACTGAAATATATCCAGATAAAGTGTAAGGTGGCTGGAAGTTGCTTCGATAATGGAGTGTGGGAAGAGTGGGCTGATGATGGTTGGAGCTAGAGAGTGGGATGTCAGGCACCCATCTCTATTTCTGGGCTGCATTTGGACGTGTCTACAGAATAAAGCTGAGTGCCGAAGAACTGATGCTTTTGAACTGTGGTGTTGGAAGACTCTTGAGAGTCCCTTGGACTGCAAGGAGATCCAACCAGTCCATCCTAAAGGAAATCAGTCCTGAATATTCATTGGAAGGACTGATCCTGAAGCTGCAACTCCAATACTTTGGCCACCTGATACGAAGAACTGACTCATTTGAAAAGAGTCTGATGCTAGGGAAGATTGAAGGCAGGAGGAGAAGAGGACGACAGAGGATGAGATGGCTGGATGGTATCACTGACTCGATGGACATGAGTTTGAGTAGGCTCTGAGAATTGGTGATGGACAGGGAAGGCTGGCATGCTGCAGTCCATGGGGTCGCAAAGAGTCAGACACAACTGAGCAACTGAACTGAACAGCAAAAAGAGATTGGGAAAATGTATTTATAAAAGATCATGTGTTTCATCGTAAATGGGAAAACCACTATCATTCATAAAAATTTGTCCAAAAGTACATATAATTAAAAGACAGCAAAGTGGTCACATTTCAGCAAGGTTACTGATGGGTGTTTTCTCCCTGTTAATACTCCCTGTTAGGAAAATTAGCAAGTGTCAGAGTTTTAAGGACTAGCACCCAGAGGGGCTTTCTCACTGAGATGGGTTTAAGAAGACGTAACAGTTTCCTTTGGGCCTTCCCTGTTTCCTCAGACAATAAAGACTCTGCTTGCAATGCAAGAGACCAGGGTTCAGTCCCTGGGTCAGGAAGATCCCCTGGAGAAGGAGCCTTCTGTCCTCTCTTTCCTCAGCCTGGGGGATCCACTGCCTTTGTGCCAAGGTGAAGGAGGACCTATTTTTCCCCAGGTGCCCACCGGGGGCTGAGTTGGAGATGAGTCGCCCACTTCACCCACTGCCACTGATATCCTCCAGAGACTGGGTCTCTGTGAGTCCCGGATGCCCTGCCGTGGGGTTCCCCTGAAACCAGCCTCATGCAGGGCTTCCCTCCTGCCTCACAGGGCCCGGGACCAGGAAGTCCATCCCTTCAATGTTCACCTCAAAAGGGCTGAGTGGTGCTTCAGGGACCATGACTCAGACGTTTGTATGACACGTCTTGTCAACCAAACTAAGTCATCCCTTCTCAGGGTGTGATCAGGGTCCATTGGAGTTCTTGCAAAAACAATTACTTCTTCTTTCAATTCAGCCTGAGAGCTGAGTTGATATTTGAAGAGTGGAGGTATAAAATATTCATAAAGTGAATACATAATTCTTATTTGGAATATTAATTATGGGAAGGGAACAACAGAATCAGTTGTTGTTGTTGTTGTTGTTTCTATTAAGCCCTGATGAAGGAGCTGTCCCCCAGACTACTAAAAGCCTAACACAAATAAACAAGATCCCACATGCGGCTGCCTGACCTCAGTGAGGATGTGCCCCAGGCAGAGGCCACGATAACAACTGGACCTAAGAAAAGGTTATACCTGGTCTCTCTAGGGCTTTACAATTCACAGACACTTCCACATTCATTCAGTCCTTTGGGTTCCTGTTGTTGTTCGGTCGCCAAGTCGTGTCTGACTCTTGGCAATCCCACGGACTGCAGCACACCAGGCTTCCCTGTCTCGCACCATCGCCCAGAGTTTGCCCAAGTGCATGTTCTTTGAATCGGTGATTCCATCCAACCATCGCACCCTCCGTTGCCGTCGTCTTCTGCTTTCAGTGTGTCCCAGTATCAGGGCCTTTTCCAATGAGTCGCTTGGGTCCCTGCTGTTGCTATTGTTGTTGCTATGTCACTTCAGTCATGTCCGACTCTGTGCGACCCTATGGATTACAGCCTGCCAGGCTCCTCTATCCATGGGGTTTTCCAGGCAAGAATACTGCTGGAGTGGGTTGCCACACCTACCTCTTAAAGGTCCATATTGGCTGTGTTAAGACACCTTTATATGAAGAAGCAATAGGCTCAGAAAAGGGCTCCCCAGGTGGCACAGTGGTAAAGAACTCGTCTGCCAATACAGAAGACTCTAGTTTGATCCCTGAGTCAGGAAGATCCCCTAGAGGAGGGAATGACAACCCACTTCAGTACTCTTGCCTGGAAAATTCCATGGACAGAGGAGCCTAGCAGGCTGCAGTCCAGGGGGTCGCAAAGAGTCAGACAAGACTGAGCACACACAGGCTCAGAAAGAGAAAGGGTCTTGCCCAAGGACTCAGCTAAGCAGTCCTAACTGTAAAGGAAGGATCCAGTCCAAGGCCAGTGCTTTCCCTACTAAACCCTCTTCACTCGGCAGAAGATCTCAGCCTTATTGCAGCCCTGAGGAAATGCATTCCTACCTGCGTTTTACAGATAAGGGAACTGTAGCTGAGAGGGCTACAGCTGGGCCCCTTCTTCCCAAACACCCTGTAACATTCACCCACCCATCCTTCTACCCTCGGGAGGCTCCTGGCACCCTAGGACCCTGACTCATTTCTCCAGGATCAGGGGCACACGAGGATCGTGGTGTTCGAGGGTGTTTTCCAGTCCTCATTGCTTTCCAGCTCCGTAGTTCAAAAATATCAACACACCGGCACCACAGAACACAAGGTCTTCTGCACCTTGGCTAACTTCCTGCTGACTCAGCCAGCCTGGGAAAGGGCCAACTGTGGTAACTTCTCCGGCCGTGTGAGAGAAATATTTATTGTTGAATGGTCCTCTGTTTAATAAAATGCGCTCAGACCTCTCTGCTGGGCAGAGAAGATCCCACAAGTGTGGCTGTCATCCCAAGCCTGTCCCTTTCATGCCGGATGATTTGGCGGGGGAGTGCTGCCTTCTCTCTGGGTCTAGCAGGGCTTTCGTCTTCTCTCTGCAGAGGCTGGGTGCAGCCACGATTTACAAAGGCTGGAGCAGAACTTCTGGTTCCTGTTTTCACCCTGAGGCGCTTTTCCTCGATGAGCCTGGCCAAGGTCTTGACCCCTCGGCACCTCTGTGTACCCATCTGTGAAATGGCTAGAATACAATGCAGGTGTTGACTGACATGTAAAGAGCCTGCTTCTGATCAGGACCAGGGTGCTCCTCCCTGGAGGCCAAACCGTGGCTCTCCGTAGACTCGAAAAGAGCTTTTGAAATGCCTGAGCGTAGCAGAGAAAACGGCAAAGGACTCTGGGGCTCATGAAGACCACCTCTCCTGTTCAGTTGTGTGCGAGACTTTTGATGATGCTTATGGGAACAACTAATGATGTTAGTGGAGGTGATGGAATTCCAGTGGAGCTATTTCAAATCCTGAAAATGATGCTGTGAAAGTGCTGCACTCAATATGCCAGCACATTTGGAAAACTCAGCAGTGGCCACGGGACTGGAAAAGGTCAGCTTTCATTCCAATCCCAAAGAAAGGCAATGCCAAAGAAGGCTCAAACTACCGCACAATTGCACTCATCTCACATGCTAGTAAAGTAATGCTCAAAATTCTCCAAGCCAGGCTTCAGCAATATGTGAACCGTGAACTTCCTGATGTTCAAGCTGGTTTTAGAAAAGGCAGAGGAACCAGAGATCAAATTGCCAACATCCGCTGGATCATGGAAAAAGCAAGAGAGTTCCAGAAAAGCATCTATTTCTGCTTTATTGACTATGCCAAAGCCTTTGACTGTGTGGATCACAAGAAACTGTGGAAAATTCTTCAACAGATGGGAATACCAGACCACCTGATCTGCCTCTTGAGAAATTTGTATGCAGGTCAGGAAGCAACAGTTAGAACTGGACAGGGAACAACAGACTAGTTCCAAATAGGAAAAGGAGTTCGTCAAGGCTGTATATTGTCACCCTGTTTATTTAACTTATATGCAGAGTACATCATGAGAAACGCTGGACTGGAAGAAACACAAGCTGGAATGAAGATTGCCGGGAGAAATCTCAATAACCTCAGATATGCAGATGACACCACCCTTATGGCAGAAAGTGAAGAGGAACTAAAAAGCCTCTTGATGAAAGTGAAAGTGGAGAGTGAAAAGGTTGGCTTAAAGCTCAACATTCAGAAAACGAAGACCATGGCATCTGGTCTCATCACTTCATGGGAAATAGATGGGGAAACAGAGGAAACAGTGTCAGACTTTATTTTTCTGGGCTCCAAAATCACTACAGATGGTGACTGCAGCCATGAAATTAAAAGATGCTTACTCCTTGGAAGGAAAGTTATGACCAACCTAGATAGCATATTCAAAAGCAGAGACATTACTTTGCCAACAAAGGTCCATCTAGTCAAGGCTATGGTTTTTCCAGTGGTCATATATGGATGTGAGAGTTGGACTGTGAAGAAGGCTGAGCGGCGAAGAATTGATGCTTTTGAACTGTGGTGTTGGAGAAGACTCTTGAGAGTCTCTTGGACTGCAAGGAGATCCAACCAGTCCATTCTGAAGGAGACCAGTCCTGGGATTTCTTTGGAAGGAACGATGCTAAAGCTGAAACTCCAGTACTTTGGCCACCTCATGCGAAGAGATGACTCATTGGAAAAGACTCTGATGCTGGGAAGGATTGGGGGCAAGAGGAGAAGGGGACGACAGAGGATGAGATGGCTGGATGGCATCACTGACTCGATGGACGTGAGTCTGAGTGAACTCCGGGAGTTGGTGATGGACAGTAAGGCCTGGCATGCTGCGATTCATGGGGTCGCAAAGAGTCGGACATGACTGAGCGACTGATCTGATCTGATCTGATGGGAACAACTCCTGTCTGCGAAGAACGGGGTGAGAGAGCTAGTTTCAGAAAGGAGTCCTTTACAGTATATTAGATTCCAAATCCCAGAGACCAGAGACCAGGGGGATTCATCATGTTTCTATTACCTCAACGGTTGCAAAGTATGATGTCAGCATGATGCTTTGTGGAAGAGGTGTACTTCCACATGCCATAATTAGCACCTTGATTCTTGTCCCTTAAGCCCTCCTGGCTTGCCCCAGGATTGGATATGTTCAGACTGGGAATTGATCACCAGCTTCAGAACTTCACTGGTGGCTCAGATGGTAAAGAATCTGCCTGCAATGTGGGAGACCCAGGTTCCATCCCTGGGTTGGGAAGATCTCCTGGAGAAGGGACTGGCAACCCACTGCAGTATTCTTCCCTTGGAAATCCCTTGGACAGAGGAGCCTGGTGGGCTACAGTCCATGGGGTCACAAAGAGTCAGATGAGACTGAGTGAATAACACTTTCGCTTTCACACTTCAGAACTTCTGCAGCTGAGATGACGGAGTTGGGGAGTGGGTGCTTGTGCTTTTAATCCATCAACCTCCCCTTTGTTCATCCAGGACTGGCTGGTTTCCTTGTCTTCCCCAAGTGTGCCCAGCAGGGGTCTGCACATGGAGGGTGACTGACAAACGGTGCCCGGCGTGGGACAGGGGAGGCAGACAGGAGGTCTGGGCTCTGTGGACTGATGACTCTTTGGCCCAGGCCTCTCTCCCAAGCCCTGTTACATTCCATGGCCAGGGCAGAGGCAGGGAAGTTCATTTTCCCTCAAAGCTACCCCAACCTCCCTGATCCCATCTCAGACCAGAGGACCCAGTGAGGAGTCTGGGAATTGCTTTGCTCTCCTCCCTTCTGTCCAACTTCCAAATGGTCTCTTGATTCTGTTTGTTGACAGCTTGAGGCTTGCCCTCTCCTCCCACCCCATTGCTGTGGCCCCAACTCAGGCATCCACTCCTGTTGCCCAGATTCCTGCCTCCCAATGAGTCTCTTTGCCACCAGCCACACAATCTGTAGTAACCAAAACCCTCCAGTGTGACCCACAATCTCAGCCTCGCCACCACCCAGCCCCCAGCCCGCACCTTCCTTGCTCTCCTAACTGCAGGGAGAGCAGTTATCTGCTTGAGGTTTCAACACGCCTGGGCCCTCCCTTCACCTGGGAGGCTCTCCCCACCTCTGCCCTCTGCATTTCCCAGCCCTCTCTGTGGTTCAATGGGACCATGTGGCAGATACTGGTCAGGGGATTGCCAGTAGGATGGTGCGTGTCATTTCTGGCTGAAGCACAGAAGAGGAGATGGGCGCTTTCCCTGTGCTGTCTGGGGAGGGGTGGACCCCCCCACCCCAGGCCAAAGCAGACTTCAGCACTGAGTCACCGCAAGGCGGACACCTCATGGCCAGTCTTTCAACATACATGGCCTGTGTGAACACAAAATCACGTGTCAACCCCCTAAGATGTGAGCCTTGCAGTGACTGTAGCAGAGGCCGCACCCACCCAGACTGATGGCCTGGGGAACTCCCTTCTCTCTTCCACCCATTGAAGAGCCACCCGTCTAGAAGGGAAGGAACTTGGTCATCACCATCCTTGCGGTCCCTGTCACTATCATCATGCTGACTGTCTGAATGCTTTACACACATACCCCATCTCATCCAACCCTCATGATCAGGTATATACTGTTTCTTCCTCCCATTTTTCAGACCAGGAAACTGAGGCTCTGAGAGGTTATGTGGCTTGTTCAGTTGCCCAGGTTCCAAGGGATGGTCCATCCAAGCCCACAGCTGATGTGCCCCAGCGCTGCTGGATCCCTTCCGTATCCACGTCTCTATCCCCACACCCAGCACACAGTGGATCCTCGGTGAAGTCTGTCGACTGAATCCCTAAATGATGCTGACTTTCTGGCCTTCATTTTATTGTAGGAGACCTCAGGGGACAGGAGCTTCCCTGGTGGCTCAGACAGTAAAGTGTCTGCCTGCAACGAGGGAGACCTGGGTTCGATCTCTGGGTCGGGAAGATCCTCTGGAGAAGGAAATGGCAACCCACTCCAGTACTCTTGTTTGGAAAATACAGTCCATGGGGTCTCAAAGAGTCGGACACTACTGAGCGACTTCACTTTCCTTTCCTCTCCTTTCAGGGGCAGGTGGGGCTGCTCCGGGTGCTGGGGCAAAGTGGCGAGTGTTGCCCAGAAAAATCTCTATTACGCCCTCTCTCCAGGGCAGCTCACGCCAGACATTTTCTCTCAACTCAGTTTGCAGGAGACTCATGTGTGTGTGATGGAGCCTGGGGTTTTGTTTTGTTTTGTTTTTGAAAGGAAACTCTGAAAGGAACAGGATGGACATGATCCTCGTCATGTGCTTCTACCTTGACACTGAGATTCAGAGGCCTTGGCCCCCCAGTTCTAGAATAGCCCCCAAATTTGCATAGTGCTCTGCTGTGTGCAGAGCACTTTTTAAGCATCTTATCTTGTTTGATTCTCAATTGTGAAGTTATTACCCCCATTTCCTAGATGAGAACACTGAGGCCCAGAGATGGTGGGCAGTCACCCCTACTCAGCCAGCTCCCGAGAAGCTCGGCTGTGGCGTGAGCCCAGGTCCTCTGGGTATCAGAGGTCACGTGACCTCCCGGCCTCATGTTGCCTCTGCTCTGGGGTGGGAGGGGCCGGGGGGGCAAGTAGAAGATTCTCCCTGGGCTGGGCCCTGAGACCCGCTGCCCGTGAGCACTGTGGGGAGGGAGCAAGAGGAGCTTGTCTCTGGTGTCACATTTAGCACAACAGAGCCATTATGCTGATTGTCTTCCTTCCTGGGCAAAAAGAAAACCGAACCCAAGGTAACAAGTGAGAAGACTGTTTGAAAGACCTTGGGGAGACCCCTTCCGGGAAGGGGCGTGGAGGAGAGTTGCCAGGTGAGCAGACAGTCTGGATGTTGTGTTTTCCTGGCTGGCTGTGAGATGCCAGGCTCTGGGACAAGAGAGAGACTCAGTGCTGCCCAGCGGGCCGTGCCACCTTGCAACCACTCTGCTCAGCTGCCCAGTCGCTTGGCCTCCAGGGACGAGCAGAAGGTCATTGTTTGATTTTTTTCCACCAGTTAGGCCTTATTTGAGACCCACTGAGACAGTCAGTTGGGTTTGAATTCACTACCTCCCTGCCCCAATCGCTTCTTGGCCTTTTGTCTGAGACCAGGTGTGAATTCACTCTCCGGATTGGTTTGTGGCCTCTTCAGGAGACGAGAAAATCCATAACGAAAGGCTATTAAGAGAGACAGAAGAAGAGAGGGTCTCTCTTCTTCCCCGGGACCGTGTAGATGCCCAGAGCAGCCATGGCCGTATGGTCTTGAGCCGGAGGACAAAGCCGTCTTGCAGAACCAATGAGATCGTGAGAACAAGGTCAGAACCTTGACACCCCATCTGGAGCCTGCCCTGCTCTGGTCTTCTGGTTATGAGATGTCTGGGTGACAGTCGAAACCACTTTGAATCGAGGCCTCTTATTCCTTAGAGCAAAATCATCCTAAATCGATGCACCAAGAGTCTGGGCCTTATCCTGGAGGCAACGGAGATCAGATGGAAAATGTGGTGGTGGATGGACGGATGGGTGGGTGGGTGGGTAGAGAGATGTGTTAACAGATGGGCAGATAGCCCTGCCTGGTCTAAAAGCATGAGTCTGCCATAAAGAAGACCAGATCTTCCAGAGGGTGTCTTTGGGAGTTTAGAGCAGAAAAGATTGGCATCCGGTAGGGGCAGGAGAGCCACTGGTCCATCACCAGGCATGGGGAGTTCACCCATCCCGCCACTGGGAATAAGCTACAGCCTAGAAGGACATCAGACCTCCAGTGTGACAGGGTGCCCACCAGAGGGGCAGTGCCCATCACCTCTCCACCCTCGGAGACAGCTCTGTGCCTGACTTGTCAACCCACGGTCATTGGAGGGCACCGTCAATCGAAAACACAACCATGTAATCCTGCCGTCACCTCCTGATTCCCTTTACCAGTAAACAGTGGGAGAAATTTCAGGTCAGAAGCCCAGGAAATGCCAGTGTATGGTCTTCAGAGAGCAGAAGGGATCAGATTAGGATATTTATCTTGCATGATGTGCTACTCCCATGAGTCACGCAGCCTGAGACCGTCACCTGCTGGATCCTGGTATTCATTCAGTGTTTGATAAGTGGACCACAGGATGCTCAAGCACTCACCAGATGTTTGCGCGGAGTTCACCCCCAATCTCTCCTAGGAGTCTCGGTTGGGAGGCACGTGCGATCACACACGCCTGGGATGACATCTCAACTCTGCCATTTCTTGACAGGGTGGCCACAGAGCTGCCCTTTCACATCTCTGCGCCTCAGTTTCCCCAAACTTCGTGTGTGTGTGTGTGTGTGTGTGTGTGTGTGTTAGATCTTCTTCAGCGGAGATTGAAGGCAGAGAATTAAGGGGGAGTGGAGGGAGGGGGAACAAGGGGAGGAGCAAGGCTGGAGGAAGGGGATTCTATGGCTTCTAATCAGAAGTAAACTTTTTCCCATCTTCAACCACCTACAGTTTTATTCTCTTCCATGGGTAGCTCAGATGGTAAAGAATCCGCCTGCAATGCCGGAGACCTGGGTTCGATCCCTGGGTTGGGAAGATCCCCTGGAGGAGGGCATGGCAACCCACTCCAGTATTCTGGCCTGGAGAATCCCCATGGACAGAGGAGCCTGGTGGGCTACAGTCCATGGGATCACAAAGAGTCGGACATGACTGAGTGACTAAGCACAGCACCCCACGTATATTCACTCTTACACCTTTGAGCTGAGCTTAAGTCAATTGCCTGGAAGGTGCTTTCCATGTTGGCCCTCTTGATTCCACATTATCACCACTGGGAAACAGGAGTGCTCCAGTGGAACCCAGGCTTCCTGGATATCTCCAGCATCGTCATGCTCCGCTGGCCACAGAGACAGCCTGGCGGTTTACCTCTGACTTCAATCCTTTAAGGCTCATAGTTCCCTCTTCTCCTTTCTAGAAAAGGCCCCATGTGGTCATTTTCCCATCATCTTTCAAATCTCCCACAGCATCTTCAAGACCTCAGCCTGTGAGGCCAGCATTACAGACTATAGATGAATCCAAGGAGCAGGACTTTCCCATGCTCATGGATGGGAAAGCCTACAACTGCAGAAATTACATCGGTTCCAGTGGAAACAGAATCCTCCTATCCAAGAAGTCAATGCAACAGATGTCTTTGTTCTAGAACATTCTCTACCTTTCTCCCTCTGACTTGATTGCCCTATAGTTTTCCTTCCCTACTGCACATGAATGGTGCTCTGAGATCACTTTTTCTGTTAGTGTAGGAAAACTCTTCCCATTCCATTGATCGTCCCTGTTGGTGACCTCCCTCCCACCTGAAGTCCTGCAGACTTCAGAGCAGAACTTGAAGTGAATCCAGAAAAAGGAGCAGGGGAATAGAGAGCAAGAACCAACTATAAACCTTTATTCCACGTCTCCCCTCCTCCACACGCATAGACCCTCCACCCTGGAGAAGGCCAGGCCTGAGCTGGACAGAACGTCAGGGACCTCGCCAAGCAGGCAGGACACCATCCCTTGTGACAGCAGGGAGACTGAGAGAGAGGGCAGCCCTGGAATTGCCTGCATCGCAGCATGGGGAGGGAAGATGCCATCGGCCCCTCCAGAGGCGCTTCTGGGAAGATGCCAGGTCCATGGGCTCAGGGGGGCTTCTAGGACATACCACCTGGCGGATGGTTGAGAGTCTCATATCCCATTACACACCCTAGAAAGTTTGGTGGGAAGGCTCAGGGCAAGATAGCAACTCGTGTTCCTAATAACGTGAACATCATTCACCGTCCGCCGCAGAGGGTTTTATGCCTGTACCCTGGAGGGTGACGTGGAGATGGATGGTCAGAAAAAGCCATATAGATGTCAGTGTCTTCTTAAACACTCTACATGAAGGAGCCTTCTGATGAAGATGGAAATAACACTTTGCCCTCCGGTTTTGAAAGTACCAGAAATGAATAGCCTCCTTTGAAGCTCGAAGAATGTTCTGCTGGGTAATATTGATTATCTTTGGGGCCAGAAATTATTTTGCAGTTGTTCCTGATTGAAAGGTTTCCTATTAATTCCTCCTGGCAGCCAGAATAAGAAATATCGAGTACCTAATTGCCTTTGAAATAATTACACCCCCAAATGTAATATCTTAACCAATGCATAACGCAGTCAATGTTTTGCTTAACTAAGGAGGTTTGGGAGGCAGTGGGAGGTCAGTCCTAGACAAAGGGAGGGAAGCTCTGAGGCAGGAGGCAATGGGGTTAATGCAGGTCCTCTGCAGCTTGGCTTCCATCTGCAGAGCTTGTGGCTCTCATCAGGGCCCTAGAGACACAGAAGGGGGGCCCTTTGCCAGAGGCAGCTGTTGGGTAAAGCACGCATGTGTGAGTGTTAAGTTGCTTCAGTCATGTCCGATTCTTTGCAACCCTACGGGCTGTAGCCCACCAGGCTCCTCTGTCCATGGGATTCTCCAGGCTCTTGCCTGGAGTGAGTTGCCATGCCCTCCTCTAGGTGATCTTCCCAACCCAGGGATCGAACCTGCATCTCCTGCAACTCCTGTGCACTGCAGGTAGATTCTTTACCACTGAGCCACTGTGGAAACCCCATGGGGTAGAGCAGAGAGCACTTAACTAGGTGTTGGAGACCTGAGCTGGACTCAGCTCCGTCCTGACCCCACATCCTGGGGATAGCTAGCCAACACTTACGTTTCTGTCTCCTCTTCTGCAAAATGAGGCAGACCGAGACCAGCCTCAGGGGATTTATGAAAATCCATGACGATAACTCACCAATGTATATGGACATGCTTTGTCATCTGTGAATTCCTCCATTCATTTATTTTAAAAAATATTTATCTAGCCCCTGCTCTAGACCAGCACTGCTCTAGATGGTCAGGTGACACCCATGAATAAAGTAGACCCAATCCCTACCTTCAGGGAGATTAATTCCAGGGAGGAAGCCGGCACCAGAGAAACGAGTAAGGTTCTGTAGCAAGACAGGTATAAGGAGAAAAAATAAGGCAGGGAGGGGAAAAGGAGGGGTTTGGCAGAGAGAAGTTGGAGACAGTGCGAGTAGGCGGTGTTCTCCAGGACCTAGGCTATGAAAGGAAGGAGGAGAAGGGGGTGGCAGGTGGAGGGAAAGTGGGGTCACAAGAGGAGAGAGAAGCAGAGCATGGAAGAATGTGGATGGGGGTGAACCCATAGAGAAAGGAAGACCTGACGTGGGCGAGGAGGATGGGAACTTGCTAGAGTAGAGTCTTCAGAGCAGGAGATGAGACGGGATCCGGTACCCAAGGGCTGGATGTGGGTGGTCGGTCCAGCGTGCGAGGAGAGAAGATGAAGACTGTGACAGCAAACAGGCAGGTGGGCGGGGAGCTTGTGGACAGCCTCCTGGGTTGCTCCGATTCTCTGCTTGAAGCAGGTGCAAGGCCGTCCACGGAGACAGGCGATGGGGTGGCGGTCTGTCCCCCAGTCCATGCGCTGAGCACCTCCGTGATTTTCCTAGGGGTGGAAAGGGTGTGCCTCTCAGACAGCGATCCTGCCTCCCTTCCCAGCTACCCTGCTGCTGCTGCTGCTGCTGCTGCTAAGTCGCTCCAGTCGTGTCTGACTCTGTGCGACCCCAGAGACGGCAGCCCACCAGGCTCCCCCGTCCCTGGGATGCACCAGGCAAGAACACTGGAGTGGGTTGCTATTTCCTTCTCCCCCAGCTACCCTAGGGATGTAAAAGATACCGCATGTTTTGCAACACCTCAGCCGTGTTGCAGGGAGGGGCACCTTCCTGCCCACATTGTTCCTTGAACCCCAACTCACAGACTGGAGCACAGCGAGGCAGAGGCTGCACCTTTCTCTCTCCTTCTGGTGGGAACCCTGCTCCCATCGCTAATTTGATCACCATTAGCACATCACTTTCAGAGTACTGGGGTGAAGTATTTTAAGTGACTGCTTTAATTGCCCTTAGCTCGGCCCCCTGAATGCTAAAAAAAAAAAGAAAGAAAGAAAAAAACTTATTAGTCATATGTTCCACAGAGAATTTGAAAAAAGAATAGAAAATGAAATAGCATTTTTTAAAAACCGCTCGATGTTATCCTAAAGACACCTTGCATTTGAATTTCCTTTCAGCCTGAAGTCTAGGATGTGGAGGCTTCGGGAAGCGGGATGGAGGGGCCTCTGGTTCCTGAAAGCCCAGTTCAGGCTTGCCTTCGGTTAACAGACTTGGTTCCCATCCACGCTTGATAAAATCAACACTCTTCTGTAAAGATGCTTCAGGACTGAGAGCTGGGGGATGGGAAAGAGGAAGATCCATTTTTCCACTCTGCTCTGCACTGGCGGCTTCAGAAGGAACCCCTGGGATGTAACATCAGCCGGGGGGCACTGACTGGCGAGGCTCCGGCTTGGGAACAAGGCCTCGCCCTCGCCTGTCTCAGACCCAGGCCTGCAGAGAAAGAGGCTGCAGTGGAGGCACCTCGTCCAGTAACCTGCATGGTGGGGATGAGGGTCCTTCAGCAGCCGGCCTGTGCCAGCATCTGTGAACTCGGAAGTCCTCTGGACACAGAAGGTCCTGGAAGACAGGATGCAGCTAGGCGCTGACCAAGGTCCAAGCAAACATGGCTGCAAGGAGGCAGCCAATAGCCTTGACCCCACCAGCTCCCGGCCACTGCATGTGCCCCGATATCCCCCTACCCTTTGTCCCTATTTTGGCCTTTCAGCGGCATTAGGAGCCCGTGGTCACCTTCCTCCTGAGGGGTTGGCTGTCCCCCTCTTGGCCTGGTCCTCCCCCAACAGCCCCGGCCCTTCCCCATCATCCTGCCCGCCCCCAACCTGCTTCTTAAAAGATTTCTCCTGCAGCCCCTTCTTTGCTCTCTGCAGGGTTCCAGCCACCTTCCTGATCTTCTTTTATGCAGACAGTAATTATCTGGGCACCTGGTGTGTGCCATGCACTGGCAGAGGAGACCCAACACCAGCATGGCATTTTCAGGGAGTTGGTGGAGGGGGTGGGGCTGGGGTGGAAAGGCAAATAGTGAGAAAGAAAACATGTGACTCAGGAAAGTTCCAGTCTCCAAAGTCTGAACTCTTTCCTCAGTCCTCCTCGAGTGGAGGATACGGGACAGGATGTTAGCATCCCAGGCCCTGAGCCTCACTCGGCCCCGAGGCCCTCGGCAAGACACGTCACCGCAGCAGGCCCTGGCCTCAGTTTCCCCCTCTGTAGGATGGCAAGGCCCAACTATGGTCTGGTCTCTGCTAGGTCAGCCCATCCAGCAGAATTCTCTGTGATGAGAGATTCGGCCTGTACCCGGGCCGTCCCCCCACCGCCCCACCCCCTGTTGTCACTGGTTTCACGGGGGTATTGAACGCTGAAGAAGTGAAATTTTGATTTTATTTCATTTTTAACCATTTAAATCACCACGTGTGTCTAGGGGCTGCTGTGTGGGGTAGCATAATTCTCACTGCTCTTACTCTCATCTGTAATTTTATGAAAGCTTCAGCCGGTACCTCAATAAAGTTACCTATAAATTCGTTGATTTGAAGGACAAATAAATAGGAGAATCTGAGGTGAAAACAGTTCTGGCTTTCAAATACCTTGTTTCTCCTTCCTAAGGCCAAGCCCCGACCCCCAGGGGAAACCCAGAAGAGAACCCCCGCACTCAGCTAGGTCTCGGTTATCCAGCTCGCTTGTGACTTCAGATTCGCTGGCAGAGATTTTTCAAGGCAGGAATAATCGAGTCATTCAAACAAATTACATCAGAATCTCAGGGCCTGGGGCTGGGCCTTGGATGTGAGAGTTGGACTGTGAAGAAGGCTGAGCGCCGAAGAATTGATGCTTTTGAACTGTGGTGTTGGAGAAGACTCTTGAGAGTCCCTTGGACTGCAAGGAGATCCAACCAGTCCATTCTGAAGGAGATCAGCCCTGGGATTTCTTTGGAAGGAATGATGCTAAAGCTGAAACTCCAGTACTTTGGCTACCTCATGGGAAGAGTTGACTCATTGGAAAAGACTCTGATGCTGGGAGGGATTGGGGGCAAGACGAGAAGGGGATGACAGAGGATGAGATGGCTGGATGGCATCACTGACTCGATGGACGTGAGTCTGAGTGAACTCCGGGAGTTGGTTGATGGACAGGGAGGCCTGGCGTGCTGCAATTCATGGGGTCGCAAAGAGTCGGACATTACTGAGCGACTGATCTGATCTGATCTGGTAGGGAATTCCCTGGCATACAGTGGTTAGGACTCCGCGCGCTCTCCGCCAAGGGGGTAGTTTCGATCCCAGGTCAGGGGTAATGTTTGGTTGCTGTCTTGTCCCCCAGCCCCGCTGAACAGATAGAGACACCGAGGTCAGGAGGAGGGAGCAGAGCAATTGGTCCAGGGCACACTGAGGGTTCATCTCAGAGTCTGAGCTGAAGCACAGCTCCCCAGGCTGCACGGGACCAGGCAGGCTTTGATGCCGGGCTGGTGGCCTCAGACGCAGGGACCAGCGTGCAGTGCCCGGAGAGGGTTGACATCCTGCCTCCTGGTGACTGAGCTGCGGCTCAAGATGGGGGTCCTGTCCTCCTGTGTCCTCATCCTTTCCCATCAGTGGGGCGAGACCACCCTGGCGTACAGCTGCTCCAAGGGCAGCATAGAGCCATCTCCCTTCCCCAGGGGAGAGTATGATCAAGACGGGGCCCTGCAAAATGGAGAAAGGTGACTTTCTCGATGCTGCATTGTAAAATCAGCAATTTTCTGCTCCTGAGGAAACAGATTCCCATCTCAGCTTGTCCCAGACACAGAGGGACGCAGCCTCACAGGGCACCCCACCCACTTTGCCTGAAGGGAAGGGGGTGGGTGCGGCTGGGGTCGGGAGGGGGCGAGGAGGCGGGGCAGGGAGAGAGGAGAAGCCGTGTGCCAGCAGCAGCGCAGCCCCCAGGGCAGGGCCGGTCCTCCTTGGCCTCCCGGATCCCTGCATGGAGCCTGTCTCCTCGGAGCCCTGGTCGGGATGAGCATCGTAGCCAGCTCGGGCACCCAGGGTCCCTTCTGGAGCACGGGACCAGCCACTTCTCCGTCTGCCGCAGGGCTTCCCTGGCCTGGGAGCCTTGTCTCCTCCACAACTGGCTCCTCCCGGACCCCTTCTGCAAACCCACAGGCCCACCAGCAGGCGCACATGCAGCTCCTGGCCTGCGAATGTTTCTTTTGCTGGTTTTGTTTATTTCTAAAGGCAGCCTGGCCCGGTGACCCAGCCACGGCAGACCTGGGCCCAGATCTTGGCTTCCCCACTTAATAGCTGTGTCACTTCCTCTTTGAGCTTCGACTTCCTCATCTACAGAATGGAAGCTGCCTCCCGGCCGACAGGGAAGAGAAAGCTTATGTAGGCACAGTCCTAGACAACCCAGCGAGAGCTCCACAGATGATGGCTGCTTTCCCCGCTCCCGCAGACCCCTCACCACCTGCCAATCTTCAGCTTCCCCAGGACGTGGATGCAGGTCTTATTTTTTTTTTTTTTTTTTTACTCCCCAAGCATTGCTCAGTGGCTGGTGAAGGGCTGGGGAGGTGGGCATGCTGCAAACACGCGGTCAGTGCATCAAAATTACCTAAAAGACAAGCCTATAGGAGGGATTCCTCTCCTCGCTTCTGCCCCAGGAATTAGAATTCACATCCATCTCCCCCTTACTGATAAACCTGACCAACAGAGCATTTTGCAGCCATTTCCTCGGTTATGGCTACACACCGAGGCCGTATGGTTACACACGCACGCGTGTGCGCACACACACACACACAAGCATCAAGTGCATCCTCTTTGAACAATAGGAGGAAATGAGTGGGGACTGGAACTCTGCTAGAGAAGTGCGCAATCGTTCTGAAGCCTTGTGTTTAAGATGCTGCTGGTGTGAAGAGGAGGTGGCTCAGGAGCAGGCAGGCTTGACATCGAAGCAAAACAGGAAATGGGGTGGGGGGCAGGGAGGGTGGGTTTGTGTGGCTGTGTCGGTGTATGTGTGTTTGTGTACTACCTGTGGAATGATCTCCATTCATGAATGCAGATGGAACCAGGTCGTGGCAGCCTGGGGTGCTTTCTGGTGCCTGGGAGTTCTCTAGGCAAAGGGGCACCGCCAGAACGGGAAGACAGAGTCCAGGCTAGAAAGATGTTAGAAGATACGAGACACTCAGGAACTCCAGCATGTTCTCTCGGGAAAGCTGGTTTCCGTTTCTCTCCTGGAGGAGACTCGGGTATTGTTTGGTATTTTGTCTGCACCAGGTTTTAGCTTGCGACACACGGGATCTTTAGTTGTGGCATATGGGATCTAGTCCCTTGACTGGGGATCGAACCCTGGCCCCCTGCATGGGGAGGTCAGAGTCTTAGCCACTGGACCCCCAGGGAAGTCCAGAGCCTGGGGTCTGATTGGAAAAAAGATGCAAGAGTCGAGAACTGCTGATCAGGAGAGAAAGTCCTGGGATCCTGAACCCTATCCCTAGCCCTGCCATTGCCGTGGTTAACAGCAGGACCTGCACAGAGAGCTTGGAAAAGGTTTATGCTGAGGGGCTGCGGAATTCAGGAATTCAAAGTCTCTCTGTCTCTGTATGCATCTATCTCTTTCCTCTCCATCTCTGTCTCTGACCCTCTCTTCCTTGAGCCCCATGGTCTCGCTCCTCTCCACGTCTCTCTCTTCTCATTTGCCATCTGCTGGAGTACCTGTGACCTTGCAGTTTTAATGGCCACGACACACTGAGTAGCCTCTGGGTTGCTTGGCCTAGTCCTTCGGTTAGTAGATGTCAGGTGCCTGCGTGCGTGCTAAGTCACCTCAGTCACGTCCAACTCTTTGCAGCCCTATGGACGGTAGCCCGCCAGGCTCATCTGTCCATGGCATTCTCCAGGCAAGAACACTGGAGTGGGTTGCCATGTCCTCCAGGGGTCTTCCCGACCCAGGGGTCAAAACTGTGTCTCTTACATCCCCTGCATTGGCAGGTGGGTTCTTTACTACTAATACCACCTGGGGAGCCCTACTGGTTGCCAAGAGCTGTGAAGCGCCAGGACACGGGATGGGCAGGGAAGGCTGACCCTCAAGGGCTGACCCTGTCTTTCCATTTCCTTGGGGAAATAATTTGATTAGTCAGTAGCCTTAGTTCACTATCATCCTGGTCCAGTCAGCTACAGTAAGAAGTCACGTGACACCCAAACGACTCAGCTTAAACCTTGCAACCAAGTTGTACAAACATGTTTTGAGAAAAGTGTTACCTCATCTGCGGTCAAAACAGTATGTGCATTTGCCTGTATGTTTCCTACCTCCAATGCCCTAGCCCACCTTGAGCCAGCCACGCTCCCCTTCTCTTTAGAGCACTGTCTGGGTATCTAGCTCCCTTGCTGGCATCTCTTTTCCACTTATTCAGTACACAGAAACACACGCACGCTACACTCCCTCAAACACCAAACACAAACCAGACATGTACACGCAAATTACATACATACATACATACTACACACACACACACACACACACACACACACACATTCTCACACTCTTCCAGCATGGCTGGAGGATGTGCGCCAAACTAAATCAAGTATCCCAGGTCAGTAAGATTCACCCTTCACCCTCAGGACATGAAGTTTTAAAATTTCAACCACTTTGGTCAAAAACCTCAATAAAAGTTTTATGTGCTTCTTGCATTCTGACATCAGTCGTGATTTAAGATCATCACGTGAGCAGAGAGGTCTGCTTCATCCGCGGCTGTCTGTGGCTCTCAGGCCCAGGCTTTGGACCTCTGCGGTGTCCTTGCTCTGGTCCTCTGGCTGCCGTCCGACCTGCCGGCTCCGGCTGGGAGACTCACTCCTGCTCCCACCTGGGTGTTACTGGAAGCCCAGGTGAGGGATGAGCCATAGGCATGAAGACCCAGAGCCTCCTCCGCAGGCCTCCCCCATCCGCACTCCCAGCTCAGACATCAGATTCTAGACCCCGATTTCCTCCAAGTCTGATTTCCAGATTGGTGGAGTATTAAAAACACTTCCATGCAGTCCATTCACTTTCCCTGATGGTACACTGAAGTCTTGGTTATATACTAGCTTGACCTTGGAGTATACTAACTAGCTCTTGTCAAAAACTAACTTAACCTGGTTGTACAGTGACGACCTAATTGTACACTGATTTCCCTGACTGCAAGAACTTGACCTGGTTGGACAGTAACTTCCCTAGTTGAAGACTAACTAGTCCCCGTTGAACTCTGACTTGCCCTGGTCGACACGCACCTTTGCACATTGTTTCCCTCCTGTCTCCAAAACCAGCCCTGAGCTGCAGGGTCTGAGCTGACCTCAGCCACCTGGAAGTCGGCCCTTCCCGCCTCCACGGCCCCAGCTCAGCGCCTGGTGGGTCCTGGCAACTAGTCACTGTCTCCTAACACTTGTGAGTACCGCTCCAAGTCCAGCCCAGGGCAAAGACTGCCAAACTGCCAGAGTTTATGTTAATATTTCTGAAAATATGGTCCTGGCCCCAAGTCAGCAAATGGTTACGGAGCGGCCGCCGCCTCTGGGAGCATTATCCTCGGCCAGGGGATTTAGATTCATTGGATTTCAGCATTTATTAAGGGGAAAAAAAAATCTTACCTTCAGGGGCTCTGAAGAAAATCCCATTCCATATTTTAAAGTCACAGCCTAGATTTTTAATTTCCTAATGGATTTATAACAGATGAAAAATTACCTCTTAATATGGTATTCTTGCCAGATGCTAAATCTATTCCCACTTGGAGTTTGGCTGTGTGGCCTCTTAGCTGCTGAGCCCTGGTCTCCCTTTGGCCTCTGAGCTTCATGCCCTCACAGAAAGCTTCTTCCCCAGAGGGAGCTAGTTGGGCACTGCCCATACCCCAGACCTCCCACCGAGGTCCCTGAGGATGCCGCCTCCATCCTCACACACACAGCCAGCCAGTGCCCCGGATGCCAGTCATCAGGGGCTCAGAGCCTCAGAAGAAGCCTGAGACCTCCTCATCTCCCCTCTGGTGAAGAATAAGGAGCCAGGCAAAGGCCCAGAGGCAGCCTGCGAGGGTGAACTGGATGCAAATCCCAGAAGGCACTTCAAAGCTCTTCCCCTCCACCACGTTTTATCTGCCCAGTGCTCGCTGGGCACAGGGTCTAGCCCTGCCTCCGGCCCCAGGTCCCTTGTGGTGGTGGATGGGGAGGGAACAGTGGAGAGAGGGTGTTCACCCCATGCCTTCTCTATGGCCAACACTGTGCCAAGTGCTCTCAGATGCCATCAGTTCTCATAAGAACAGCATTTGTTCAGCTATACCCTGAGAGCCCCATGACTGGAGAGAAGATTCCCCCAGAGAAAAGGGTGTGGTGTTCTGAGCAGACCCAAACATAAACACATGCTGTATCTTCTTCTCCAAAATATGTTTTCTACAACTCAGAGCAGTTCAGAGATCACCATGTGGCTTGTGCGTTAGTCTGCTTAGGCTATTGTAACAAAATACCACACCCGCCAGGCTCAAACATCTGCTCACAGGCCAGGCTTCTGGTGAGAACTCTTCCTGACTTGCAGATGACCACCTTCTCTCTGCGTCCTCACATGACAGAGAGCGAGCATCTCTCTGGTGTCCCTTCTTATAAGGGCACTAACCCCATTGTGGGGGCCCCACCCTCATCTGACTCTAAGTGCCTCCCAAAGGCCCTATCTCCAAATATTGCATTAGGGAATAAGACTTCAGCATAGGAATTCAGCATGGCGGGGATGGTGGCACAAACCTTCAGTCCATAATAGCTGGCAAGTGGCAGAACCCAGCCCATCCCCTACATTTCCCACTGCTATAGCTTGGTGGTCCTGGGAGAGACCGAAGTTGCCCCCCACAAGTTGCCAAAGAGTCCCCTAACCCTCACTCTCGAGAGAACATATCCAAGCAAGCACAAAGCCCCTCTGCTGCTATATTCCAGGGCTCCTATTTTTAGAAATTTCCATCTTGCTCCCTTTCTAAAGGCTTTGAGCCTTCGTATGCCAGAGCCCTTGAACCTGGCACCTCAGCAGAGGTGAGCTGCAGGTGTCCCAGCGGCCACCCACCTCGGAGCTAAGCACGTTCTTGCCCCACTGATCTGCTAGGTGGCACACGCTCCCTGTCACAAGCTCACCAGCCTTCCCTGGGGCCCTGACAGAGAAATCTGGGGCACCCTGGCCCCAGGACTCTTTCTCCTCTGCCAGGACAGGCTATCAGAGCTTTCTCTCAGGTAAGTGACCAACTCCCTCACCTTCCCCAGAGCCTCATCCCAGGAAGCCATCCAGCAGCACAGCCGTCTGCAGAGATAATGTTGAGGCTTTGAATGGCTTCTCCAGTGTGCACGGTGTGAATTCAGCAGACCACAGAGGACACTTCCCTGGGCAAACACCACCTCATCCCCACACTGCTCCACCCCTGGAATGACTATCTGCCCCAAGGCCCCCAGCCCCTGTGGGACCCCTGAGAGATTCCCAGCCACCCTGCCCCCTGCATCTCCTCACCCAGCCCTGACAAGCTGTCGGCCCTCCCAGGCCATGTGGTCCTCTTGTCCGTTTGGCTATAGCCACCATCCTGTCCCCTCACCTGGCAGGGCTCTGATGTCTCTGGATTTGACCAGCAGTAGTTTGAGGCACTCCTAGGCTCGCTGACCCCAGTGGCCCCAGCAAGGGCAGAGAAGAATGGCCCCACAGGGCCAGCCTAAGCACCACAGCTGAGGGGTGGAAGCAGGAGGCAAGCCCTGGGATCCTGGCTGCCATGAAAGGTCTGTCTGGGAGGGGGCAGCAGCTCCCAGCTCTGTGAAGCCACAAAACCCAGAAGGGGCCCTGGTCTCACCTCACGTTTCCCAAGCAGCCCCTCTGGGCACCCCCAAGGGGTTTCACCACATTTCATCTTCCCCCCACTGTTGTGTGACCCTGGTTCAGTCACATCCCCTTCTCTGCATCCTCGTCAGTCAGTTGAGTTTGTGGGTTAGACTCTCTCCTAGGCTTCTTCAGCATGAGCTTCCCAAACATCCAAACTGTGGGGCCCACACGTGGGAGAAACAGGCACTTCCTCTTCCGCTTTCACATGTTAGCAAGCCCCATCTGGGGGACTTCCCTGGTGGTCCTGGGAGAAATATCAATAACCTCAGATATGCAGATGACACCACCCTTATGGCAGAAAGCAAAGAACTGAAGAGCCTCTTGATGAAAGTGAAAGAGGAGAGTGAAAAAGTTGGCTTAAAACTCAGCTTTCAGAAAACTAAGATCATGGTATCCGGTCCCATCACTTCATGGAAAATAGATGGGGAAACAGTGAGAGACTTTATTTTGGGGGGCTCCAAAATCACTGCAGATGGTGACTGCAGCCATGAAATTAAAAGATGCTTGCTCCTTGAAAGGAAAGTTATGACCAACCTAGACAGCATATTGAAAAGCAGAGACATTATTTTGCCAAAAAGGTCCATCTAGTCAAAGCTATGGTTTTTCTAGTAGTCATGTATGGATGTGAGAGTTGGACTATAAAGAAAGCTGAGTGCTGAAGAATTGATGCTTTTGAACTGTGCTGTTGGAGTACTCTTGCCTGGAAAATCCTATGGATGAAGGAGCCTGGTGGGCTGCAGTCCATGGGGTCGCTAGGAGTCAGACATGACTGAGCGACTTCACTTTCACTTTTCACTTTTATGCATTGGAGAAGGAAATGGCAACCCACTCCAGTGTTCTTGCCTGGAGAATCCCAGGGACGGGGGAGCCTGGTGGGCTGCCGTCTATGGGGTAGCACAGAGTCGGACACGACTGAAGCGACTTAGCAGCAGCAGCTTGAGAGTCCCTTGGACTGCAAGGAGATCTAACCAGTCCATCCTAATGGAGATCAGTCCTGAATATTCATTGGAAGGACAGATGCCGAAGCTGAAGCTCCAATACTTTGGCTACCTGATGCAAAGAACTGACTCATTTGAAAAGACCCTGATGCTGGGAAAGATTGCAGGTGGGAGGAGAAGAAGACAAGAGAGAATGAGATGGTTGGATGCCATCACCAACTCAATGGATATGAGTTTGAGTAAACTGCGGGAGTTGGTGATGGACAAGGAGGCCTGGTATGCTGCAGTCCATGGGGTCGCAAAGAGTAGGACACGACTGAACAACTGAACTAACTACTTGGTGATCCAGTGGTTAAGACTTCACCTTCCAATGCAGGGGTGCAGGTTCAATCCCTGGATGGGGAGCTAAGATCTCACATGCCTCATGCCCCCAAAACCAGAACATAAAACAGAAACGATATTGTAACAAATTGAAGACTTTAAATATGGTCCACATAAAAAAAAAAAAGTCTTTAAGAAAAAGTCCCATTTTGCACAAATTTCCCAACGATTATTTTCCCTGTTAGCCTGCATCACTGGAGTGATTTTTCTCTTCAGTTGCACATCACTCCACAGAGGAGGCACAGCCCAGAGGGCAGCCTGGAGATGAGCCCCATTCTGCTCGCTCTCCCAGCGGAGCAGATCGTGGTCCAGCCCCACCGGTCCCAGCAGAGCATGCCCCCCGCCTGCCTGCGGGGCCATGTATAATTGACGAGGCCCATGCTCTCCGCACGCAGCCCTGAGACGCCCACGGCCATAATGCAGGATGTTAAAAGCTTCCTGGGAAGCCCTGCTCTGGTCTCCAAGAGGGATAATTAATGTAATAAAGGGGTTTCCAATTATGAATTTTGCTGCAGCTTTGATTTCCGCTGCAAATGCTTCTGAGGTGTTTCCAGAAGCACCCAGGCCTTTCGTATCTGCTTCCTCGAAGGAGCTACATCTGCTCTCATCTGTGCCTTTCATCACTAAAGAAAGAAGGGCATCCCACTGGGGTCCAGGCCTTTGTGCCCGGGGACCCCAGGGCACCCCAGGGATGCCTTTGTGCCCGGGGAACACGGAGTAAAGGAGAGAACCATCACAGAGGAACAGACTGCACTCAAGGGCCCTGCCTCTGTTTTCTTGGGTTGGGGTGGGGGGCAGGCAGGCCACATTTCTGGGTCCCTGCTCTCTGCTTTTAAACCATCTTCCTTGCTCTCCAAAGGGAGACCTGTTTGTAACTAGACTGCCTGATTCTGAGGATCCTGGAGGGGAAGTGGGGCTGGTCCTCTCTGTCTGGGAGCTTAACCCAGGGCTGCAGCATCCATCGGGGCCTTCCAGCAGCCTTGACAAGCAGGTTGCCAGCCCCCTGCGGTTTACAGATGTGCCCTCTGAGCCCAGAGAGGTTAGGGACCTGTCACATGCATACACAGGGGTGGCAGGCCCTGGGCTCAAGTTCTGATGCTGTTCCATTCCCCCGCCCCAAAGCTGCCAAGGTCGGTAGCAAGCCCACCATGCACTGGGCTCCTCCCTTCTCTGCAGAACTCTTGAGAGGTGTCTGCTGTCTCCTCACATCCTGGGGGGAAGCTGGGGGCACTGGGGAGCTTCTTCCCTTGAAGTAGAAGGATGGAGCAAAAGAGGACTTTACAGCCGCCCCCCACCACCCCTCTCCCTTTACTCCACACCTACAACAGATTGTGTTTGAGATGCCCAGGGACCTCAGAATCCTAGACTGGGCTACTGGGGTCAAAGGGACATTTAAGGGACTTGGGAAAACAACTCTGCTGAGAAGGGACCGATTGGCCTCAGCGAGTGGGAACCCAGGCTGGGGCCAGGCTAGCCAGGGGCAGTGGGGAAGACTGAAGGGTTGCCAAGACATTGATCAGGTTCCAGCCAAGAAGGCAGCAGCTCAAGGCAGGCTCCAGGCTGGGGCTAAAACCTGGAGCGCTGAGCAGGGAAGCTGAGGCCACCCCTCCCCCTACGCCCCCCGCTGCCCAGGAGGGCAGAGCACGCCTTCACCTTAGGGCGGGGAGAGGCTGTGTGACTCTGTGAGCAGTTACCCAGGGCTCATAGCCAGCACATTACAAGGCAGGCCAGCAACACTCTCCCAAGTGCTGCCATGCTGTCTGGGGGTGGGGGGCTGATACAGCTGCAGGGAGAAACCCCAGGGGACCAGCATCAGGAGGACTGGGGACCGGCAGGGAGAGAGCACCCCTCCCTCTTCTCTTTCCCTTCTTTGGCCTCCTGGTTTCCCTTTCACACCTCTCCCAACCTCCCTGTGCTTCCTGGATTTCAGGTCACAAGCCAAAATCCTCTATGCTGTTTAGTCCCTGGAGGACTGAAACGAACCCATAAACTAGGAAATAAGGAGAAGAGTGGGCAGCCTGGAAGTCAGGAGCAAAGGAAGAAAAACATATGGATGGAAATATAATAGCTTAAAAAATTAAATAAGGAAAAACGTCTTTTCAAATAACATCATTGGTGGCATTTCACTCAGCATCTTGGGACTTCCCTGCAGACTCTCTGGCGGAAGCTAGTTTTTTTTTTTTTTTTTTTTGCTGCTGTTACATTGCCAAATCTCTTCAGAGTCACTGATATTTCTAGTTAGCCTCAGGCAGGAACTTGGAAATTCCTAGATATGAAACATTAACATGGGCACATGCCCTTTTCTTACAGCAAGAACAAGCTAAAATGGCGAATTTGAAATTCACCAGCCGTGTGATCTTTTCTCCTGCCCCACGTGGCTCAAGGGGCGGATGGTTCCATTCATCCACTGTACATATGTTGATGGCCACTACTCCCCTGGCTTGGTCTTGAAAAGGAGGCACCATTTAAACTTCCTGGAATATTTTTGCATATTTTCAACATTTGTAAACTTCCCACCCCATCAGTCAGTTTAATTCCACCATTTGTCATCTCAGAAGAAAGAACAAAAGCATTGTTCCAGTAAGAATTACCTGGATGGAGCCAGGCTGGGAAGACAGATGACAGAGCCATGATTACCCGCAGGTATCAGCGCTGGATCTCCAGGCAGGGAGTGCAGCTGACTGTTGTTGGAGGTGGGGAGCAAACTGGTGACCCCCTAGCCAGTAGGACTGCAGGCCTGCCACGACTGTTGAAGTCACGAGGGCCCAGGGACCAGGTCCAGGGGTCCCAGGGAGGGTCTGGCTACAGGATAATTTACCTTCCAGGTAGCCGAGTGGGGAGCTTTTCTGTGAGAGGAGAGACTCCCTCAACCCAAACTTGGGCATTTCCTAGGCCCAGCCACAGGTAAAGACAATTCTAAGGTGGGTCCTTGGCCCTTCCCCTGGAACGTCATCATCTCAGCAGTATAGATAGATTTTGACATTGCCCATTCGATTCCAGACCACCATGATAAAGTAAATACCACAAAGAAGAAAGTCGTGTAAATTTTTTTTGATTTCTTATTGCATACAGAAGTTATGTTCGCAATACACTATAGGGTATTAAGTGTGCAATAGCATATGTCTAAAAAATCCCCCAACATACGTATCTTAATTTAAAAATACTTTATTGCTAAAAATTGCCAGCCATCATCTGAGCCTTCAGAAAATCCTCATCTTTTTGCTGGTGGGGGATTTGAAATATTCCAAGAATTATAAAAATATGACAAAGAGACACAAACTGAGCAAATGCTGCTGGAAAAATGGCGTCAATAGACTTGCTTGACCCAAGGTTGCCACAGCCTTCAATTTGTAAAAAAAAAAAAAAAAAAGCAATATCTGCAGAGCACAATATAAAGAGGTCTGCCTGCAATCACTTTTTAATACCCTATTGTAAATTGATGACTGCAAAGAAGCATTTGGATCCTACCCCCGGGGCTTTAAAAGCAAAATAAAGAAAGCACATATTTGACAAATACTCTTCCATGAAAGGGCGCAACAGAGAATGAGACAGTTGGATGGCATCACCCAATCAATGGACACGAGTTTGAGCAAATTCTGGGAGGTGGTGAAGGACAGGGAAGCTGGTGTGCGGCAGTCCAAGGGGTTGCCAACAGTCGGACGTGACTTGGTGACTGAACAACAACAACTTCTGTGAAAAGAAAAGCAAGATGGCAGGATTTGAAGACACATCACAAGGAGACAGGAAGGGTCCTGGGGGAGGAACTGGGGGCCTGGCCTCTCCCCTCAGCTCTGCTCCCAACCAGCCAGGGAAACCTTAAGAACCTCATTCCATTTTTAGATTTCTCTTTTGCCTTTGCTTACATGTAAGTTTGTGCCAGTTACTGAGCCCTTTACTCGATGTGTAGCTGGTGCAGACAACTGAGGCTCCAGGTGCAACTTGAGACCCAGCCTCTGCCTTCTGCCTCCCCAGGCTGGTTACAGCACAGACTTCTCTCTGCTGCTGTGGAGGGCACATGTGCTGTCAGCAGCCTTGAGAACACCCTCCTCGGTTGTCCTGGGCCACAGAGAGACTGAGACAGATAAAGCTGACCGTGCTAAGGCCAGCTATAGGATCCCTGTGGATTCCCAGTGTGGCATAAGAGGGTGGTGTCTGACCTCAGAGCAGTGAGTATGGAAAAGAGAGAGCAGGGCTAGATGTACCCCCAAATTCTCAGGGCCTTGGTTTCCCCATCAGAGCTGTGGAGTAACCGTGTCTTCCTGATCAGGAGACCCAGCTGAAGGACAGGGAAGGTCAAAGATAAGAACTGATTTGGAAGTGATCAGCTATGGATACACAGGCATGTCTAGCCCTTTGAGGGTGTGAAGGTAAATCCTGACTCTGCATAGAAGGACGGAGTTTTGATGTTTGACTCTTGCACATAAAACCTATTTTATAAAGCTCTTTAAGGAATCAAAAGCTCTGACTAAATGCAAGCAGAAAAAAAAGGCAGGTTGCCAGCCTCCTAAAGAGATCAGTTAACAGTGGTTGCAAGGAAAAAACTTAGAAAAAGTAAGAAATAGGGAAGGCATAGGCTCTCTTCCGTAACTTTTCAGGAAAACTGCCTCTTATTATGAATTTGTTGTTCAGCTGCTGCTTCACCAGCCAAGCTCAGGGAGGTGAGAGCCCCAGGGGTCACCCCAGAGCCAGGGTGGAGAGGAACAGTGACCCGCCGGCCACAGGATAAGCAGTGAAGGTGCCTCCTCCCAAGGGATGCAAGTGGATTGGTGCACTGACAAAGGCTTTTATCCCAGCATCCCTGTGGCCCCAGATGGTTCCTGCAGCCCTTGAAAGAAACTGTGCGCAAAGACCGGCTTTGACTAAGCAGCGACTCTTGATAACTGGAGTATTTGTCAAGGTACCTGCTTGATCCTATACATTTGTAATTCTTTAGCTTCTATTCTAAATTGCCAATTACTTTCTTTGTTTATGGTGGTTGGAGATTCTTTTTTTTTTTTTTTTTAATGCAGCTGGGGTATAGTTGCTTAACAATGTTGTGTTAGTTTCTGCTATACAGCAAAGGGAATTATTAATAGCTGTATGTATACATATATCCCCTCCCTCTTGGATCTCCCCCCAACCCATCTAGGTTATCTCAGAGCACCGAGCTGAGCTCCCTGTGCTGTACAGCAACTTCCCATTGTTCAGTTCAGTTCAATTTCTCAGTCGTGTCCGACTCTTTGCAATCCCATGGACTGCAACATGCCAAGCCTCCCTGTTCATCACCAACTCCCGCAGTTTACTCAAACTCATGCCCATTGAGTCGGTGATGCCATCCAACCATCTCATCCTCTGCAGCCCCCTTCTCCTCCCATCTTCAATCTTTCCCAGCATCAGGGTATTTTCCAACGAGTCAGTTCTTCACATCAGGTGGCCAAAATATTGGAGTTTCAGCTCAGCATCAGTCCTTCCAATGAATATTCAGGACTGATCTCCTTTAGGATGGACTAGTTGGATCTCCTTGCTGTCCAAGGGACTCTCAACTTCCCACTAGCTATCTGTTTTACACATAGCACTGTAAGTATGTCAATCCCAGCCTCCCAATTCATCCCACCCCTCTTCGCCCACCCCACCACATGTCCACACAAGATTTCCTTTATCTTTGTTTTAGCAGAGGAGAGTTCTATTATTTTCAAAATATCATATTTACTGAATCATATCTGGAAGAAATGAGCAAGTTTTACGTCTTAGAAACGCATCCTTACAAGGTGTAGGTAAATATTGAAACAAGACATTGTCATTGTTTGTGTATTTAGAAGCTTGCTTTCCTGACTCCTCTAAACGACGGCTTCCCTCATGAAGCATCAGCCAAGCCCCAGCACATCAGCACATTCTGAGCCATCTGAAAAGGGCTGCGCAAAGCCGACTGGCAGAAAATGTCACTCACACACGGCTGGGAAATGAAGAAACATGGACCTGCCCAGTTAATTCCAAATACTGTCACTGTTTTGATGACACATCTTAGGGGAGGACATTTCTCTCCTTCTCAGAGTGCAAATCATCCCATTAGTCCTATCCAACTCCCCGAGACAAGGGAGCAATGTTCCCACAAGTTAAATGACTGGATGGCCCAGGGAACACCCCCAGGGACTTGCAGTGACCTGGAAGCAGGCTTTGGATTCTGAGTGACGTCTGCAGGGGCTGTCTCAACAGGGTTGGCTCGTATCCTACCATCAGTAGGGAACTCAGATGATGAGCCCGTGGGTTAACCTGCCAGGGGAGTCTGGTCACTGCTCAAGTCCATATCCAAGGTCCTGGGTCAAGCAGCACCCAGGCCACTCACACCTGTCCATCCCATGGGACACAGCTCTCCCTGACTCTACAGCACTGACTGTTTGGAGGCACAGCCCCCTGGGCTCCTTCCGCTCTACACGCCAGCCTCTCTGTGCTGCAGCTGCCAGGGGCCTGGTCTCTGTTTTGAAAGAGGAAAAAAAACCCTGTCTGTCTACCCTTCTAGATCATGACCCCTCAAGGGTCATGTCATCCCTCACAACCCGAAACCTACCAACCTGAATAGAGGTCAGCTATTGGCTTTATAAACTTTGGTCTATACAGCCAGCTAATAATCTGTTTCCAAAGGTCTTTCAACTCTTATACTTGATTTCCTGTACCTACCAATTAAATCAGTCAATCCTAAAAGAAATCAACCCAACCCTTCAGACTGGAAGAACTGATGCTGAAGCTGAAGTTCCAATATTCTGGCCATGTGATGCAAAGAGCCAACTCATTGGGAAAGACCTTGATGCTGGGAAAGATTGAGGGCAGGAGGAGAAGGGAATGACAGAGGATGAGATGGTTGGATGGCATCACCGACTCAATGGACTTGAGTTTGAGCAAACTCTGGGAGTTGGTGATGGACAGGGAGGCCTGGCTTTCTGTAGCCCATGGGGTCACAAAGATTTGGACACTACTTAGTGACTGAACACTAAGAATGGAGATTTTGCCTGTTTTGTTCACTATTATTTCTTTGCATCTAGAGTAGTATCTGAGTAGTGTCCAACTCTTTGTGGCCCAGTGGGCTGTAGCTGACCCCATGGACACTGGGCTCCCCTGTCCTCCACTGTTTCCCAGTTTTCTCTTGGCGACTGGACAACAAACTTCCACACAGCAGTGACTTCCATTCATTCAAAAAATATTCAGTGAGTTTGTACTACAGATACTGTTCTAGCTTCCCTGTCCTTCATCATCTCCCAGAGTTTGCTCAAACTCGTGTCCATTGAGTCAGTGATATAGTGAAATCTGCTATATTGCCATAGTTTGCTAGTAAATCATCTTCACTCTCTTAGGATAAACCCAACTTGAGGATTATGCATTATTATTTTATAGGTGTTGATAGATTCAAATCGCTAGTGTACTGTTAAGGACTTTTAAGCATGCAAACTTGTGAGAAACGCTACGCAGTGATTTGCCTTCTCATACTGTCCTCTGGTTTTATTATCAAGGCTAATAATAGCACTATATTAAGAGATTAAAGAAAAACCATATTAGAATCTCATTAAGAGCAGAAAAAGACATTAGATAAAATTTAACACCCATTCATGATAAAAAAAATTCTTAGAAATCTAGAAAAAGATAGTATTACTTATTCTGAGAGAATAAATTAAAAATCTACATAAACATCACATTGGACAGTAGAGCATTTAAAAGTGTTCCTTTTAGAATGATGAATAAGGCAAGTCTATGATCACTGCTTTTTAAAAATTTTATGATTGTTGCTTCTATTCAATGGAAAAAGTTGAATATGAGAGTAAAGGATTGACTCTTAGATAAATGGTGCTAGGAAAATCGATTATGGAAAAAAATGGATCCTCTCTCATTATATGGAGGAAAAAAGACAACAAAAATAAATAACAAAAGGAAAAAAAATAGAAGTTGACTACATTAAAAAAAAAAAAAAAAACTTCTGCTCATCAAAGATACCATAAACAGAAAAAGGCAAACCACAAACAGGAAAAAGATATTTTATTTACAGTTCATTCATAAACACATATATGCATATAACCAAAAAGGTATTATCCAAAATGAATTTTTTTAATTTATCAAAATATTTTTAAAAACCTTTAGAGGCAAAAATGAAACATGAACAGAAGTTATCATCAAGCGTTTTGCAGAAGAAGAAAGACGGCAGTCCACTTGGAATCAGGGAATGACAAATCAAAACCACAATGGGACTTCATTTCACATTCATTGGTTGTCACAATCTTTCAAATGTGTTATTAGAAAGTTTAGACAGCCTTGTAGACTGGAGGAAATTTTCTTTACATATCATTAATGAGTGCATAAACTTCTCCAACCATTTGGCAAATTATCTGGCAATACTTAGTGAAACTGAAAGTGTGGTCACCCTGTGGTTTGTAATTCCTCTTCTGCAGGATGCCCTTGAAGAGCTCTTGCCCATGTGCCCAAGGACATGTGTTCACAGTGTTCATAGCAGTAAGATTTGTACTAGCGAAAAAAAAGAAATCAACTTAAACGTCCGTCAACAAGAAGATAGATGTGAACACACCCGTGTGCACGCACTTGCTAGAATACTGTATCATACTGAACACGAATGACCTATGGCCACCTGCAATAACGTGAAACATGTCAGAATCATGATTCTGGGCACACATTGCAAACTGTGGAAGAATACAGAGATTATGACATTTATACGAAGTTTTAAAACATTCTAAGCCACAATGCATATTGCTTAGGCATGCGTACATACACTCATGGCAAACGTACAAAGATCTTTATAGAAACGATAAAACAGTGAATTCAGAATGATGGTTACCTGGGACAAGAGCACCAGGATTAGGAAGGGGTGACTTCCCTGGTGGCTCAGACGGGAAAGCGTCTGTCTACAATGCAGGAGACCCGGGTTCGATCCCTGGGTCGGGAAGATCCCTTGGAGAAGGAAATGGCAACCCACTCCAGTACTCTTGCCTGGAAAATTCCATGGATGGAGGAGCCTGGTAGGCTACAGTCTGTGGGGTCTCAAAGAGTTGGACACGACTGAGCGACTTCACTTCACTTCACAGAGAGCCTTGTCGTGTTGATTGACTTCATTTCTTAAGCTTAGTAGGATATTCTTTATAACCCTTGAATGCAGACGTTTTGTTTTAAAATTGAGGGGGAAAGCTATGAGCATTAGACGAAGAAGGGAGGAAGAGTATTCTGGGTCCTAGAACCTAGGAGGAGGAAGGAACATGAGCAAAGACGCTGAGCAGGCAGAGCAGGGGAACCAGAAGAAATGTGTGTTTAAAGCATGCATGGAGAGGGGATGGTTAAAGTGAGGGCTGCAGATGCTGTGGGAGGAACAGACCGCGCAGTAATCTTGAGTGCCAGGCCAAGGAGCCAGGAAATTATCCTGAAAGCTACAGGGAATTATTTAAGGGTATTAAGTGGGTAAGTGATTCAGTCCTCTGAGCCTTTTGGAAAGGCCATTCTCATGGCAGTGTGGAGGATGGATTGGACGGAAATGGGGCAGGGGGGTGCGTTCGGGCTGCAGAGGACCCAATAGGAGGCTGGGGAGTGGTCTATACCAGAAGCAAGGGGACTCTGGGATAGAGCCAGTGGCAATGGGGAGAGAGAAGCTGTCTAAATACTAATTATCCAATGCCCATTTCAAAAGATTTCTAATGCCTGTGGTGCACCCACCTGGAAATGACTGCTCAGTGTGCAGCTGCCTTAAAGTTCACAAAGGCTCCAGCCTTCTTCCCATGTGTTGCTAGAGACAGCTTAGACTGGCAGGTTCCAATGAGCTTGGCTGAGCTCTGCTGGCCTCCGATGCTGTAATGACGTGCTGATTGGTATTTGGAATGGACGGTGTGAGCTGCTCACGTTGGCAGGTCATTGCTGAATCTGAGTGATGGCCTTTCTGCTCCCTTCTTCCTAATGAGTGCACACACTTGAGAGCTTAACAGAGAGCAGTTGTGTCCCAGGACCAACGGGCTTCCAGCAGAACAAAGCACTCCAAGGAATTAGTGATTTCTGGCTTTTATTAGCCGGGTTGACAACTCTGGAAAAGGAAATTTGAAATTTTGAGTTATTTCCAGATTGGCTGAATTGTAAGAGTAATTGCAAAGCAAAGTCACAGAATCCCAGATGTTTAATCTCAAGCCCATGGAGAAAGCAGATCCTATACCACGGAGTTCAATAGAAGGATTTTAGTATGGAGAACCAGTTATAAGATGCAGGGAGAACAGAAGAAACAAAGAGGATGGTGAGTCCCCCTGGAGATTAGCAGCAACAGGCAGCTGCTACCAACCCTGGGTCTTCCCAGGTGGCCCAGTGGTAAGGGATCAGCCTGCCAATGCAGGAGACACGGGAGACAGGGTTTGATCTCTGGGTCGGCAAGATCCCCTGGAGAAGGAAATGGCAATGTACGCCAGTAGTACTGCCTGAAAAATCCCATGGACAGAGGAGCCTGGCAGGCTACAGTCCATGGGGCTGTGAAGAGTCAGACACGACTGAGCAACTGAGCACTAATCCTAGAGGAGAGGCCAAGGAGAGAAGGTGGGTGTCCCAGAGCCCAGGAGGGGGTGCCATAGAGGGAAACAGGATCCAGACTACAGGGAGATGGAGCAGCTGCTGGAGATGAGATGGTCCCTGAAGCAGAGGAAGCCTGGGGGCTACAGATACCTGGCTTCTCCTTCCTCCCACCTTCCAATCTGCTGCCAGCTCCTGCCAACCGCTGAACATAACCAAGAGCCAATGGCAAGCAAGCCCAGAAACACATTTCCCAGTCCCCTTCCCAGGGCTCTGTGATATATTATAGCAGGGCAGGGGGACAAAGGGACTAGATCGTAGGGCAAACAAGCCAATGGCTGGGGTGGGAAGCAATGTTGAGTCAAGATCCATATGCTGAAAGGGGGAGCCATGCAAAGACCTGGGGGAAGAGAATTCCCACCACAGGAATGCAGAGCGGGCAGTCAGGGATGGCCACACTGGTCTCCTCATCATTGTCCAGGCTTGTCACTGGCACTGGTCATCTGGTTGACCCTCCTTGTGATTCCCTTTTGCTACTTTTTCTACTTCTCTTGGGTTTTCAGGATTTCGTCATATGATTTGAATTCTGTTTAGTATTTTGAACTTTTCCCACAGAGTTAAGTTTGTTTTAACCTTGTTAATGGTGGCTTTTGCTTTGCAAAAGTTTTTTACTGTAATCAAATTTATAAATAAATAAATCTTTTTCAATTGTGGTTTATGTCTAAGTAATTATTTCCTGTCCCAAGGGTACAACGTTATTCTTCAGAGCTATGCTTTTGGAAGTTCATCAGTGTATTCTAGAAATTTATAAATTCAAATAGCAGATCAGTGTTGGCAAACTTTTTCTGTAAAAGGCCAGACTGGTCCTCCAGTCTCTTGTAGCTACTCAATTCTGCCATTATAGCCTGCAGGCAGACCTATACAATAGGTAAAAGTTTCAATAAAACTTTATTCACAAAACGGGTGGCAAACCAGATCAGACCCAGGGCCATAGTTTGCTCACCCCTGATCTATACCATCCAGTACTGGAACATTGGCAATTCCTTATGGTCTTTGTAGGTACCTCATCAAATTTACATGTTTGGGCATTCGTATTTGGAATTACACATGAGACAGACTTGGTTTTATTTCTCTGAGCCAAAAATAACTCCTCTTTATTTTGTGCTTGGCACTAACCCTGGACAGGTAAGTCGGCTAAGTCATGTGCAAATAAGACCCAAGTTGAACGCTTAGTTCTTCTGAAAGTTAAATGGCTTTAGACCAGATATTAACACACTGCCATCAGTTCAGTGATTGTCTAGGAAAAGTGAGCTTGGGTTCAGACACTGTGCAAAATTTGCAAGGCCCAGTCCAAAATGAAAACACAGAGCCCCTTGTTCAAAACTTAAGACTTTTAAGATAGTGGCAGCTGGACATGAAACCAAGCATGAGACCCTTCTAGGCAAAAAACACCATGCCCACCCATGAAGCCTGCTCATATCACCTGGGGTGGGGGCTGGTTGAGGCAGTGGGGGTCAACCTACACCACAGACTTTGTAGAAATGGTTCAAAGTTCATGCCAGCTGGCTGGTATATTACCAGCGTCGATTTAGTCCAAGGATAGGGAGGGCTGGAGACTGGTCAGTACCACTGAGTAGTCTCACAAAGCTTGCTGCGTGCTTATTGTAAGTTTTAAAATGTAAGTTTCTGAAACATTTAATTTTCCCATTTGCCCTTGGCTGTTTGTGGATTTTGCCTCCGCTGAAATCTGAGGCCCTGAGGAGATCTATTTAAAGCCGCCATCCAAGTTTTGCGGCAGACAAGGGGAGTGTCCGCGTGGAGGTTTACAGAAAAGGGTTTAAAGAGAAGTCTCAGCTCTGATGCCGCCGTCTTGGTTAGCACATATCATCCTTGGAAAGAAACCTCTGGGGTTTTTTCCTGAAACCCAGAAAGAAATAAATAGCATCACCCCCAGAAATCCTGCTCAGAAGTTTGATCTTAGCCCAGCAGCCACACAGCAAGGCTGGCCAGCCCACCCACCCACTGACCCCTTGATGGGGGCCTGTCGTGGGCTCAGTAACTACAGGGTTATTTGTAGCCCTTCAGGGCTGGAGTGGCTATAAACCCAACCAGTGCAACTCCCTCAAATTACAGCAGAGGCCCAGAAAGGGTGAGTGACTTGCCTAAAGGCACACAGCAAGTAAGTTACAGAGCAGAGGGCTGAATGAAGCCAGGCTCCCTGCCGGCCCATCCACGCTCTGCTTTCTCCTGCACGGCCCTGCCTTCCTGGGCCTCCGAACTTGAAAGAATCATCCTTGCTGAAGCAGGTTGGGGGCAGCCAAGGCAGAGGTCACTGGGCTACCGAACCATCCTTTACCCCCTGCCTCCGATATGCCCTAATAACACCCCCTGAAGAACCCAGAGGGCGAGGTGTGCAGGAAACCACGAAACTCTTGTTACTTCCTCTTCCTGCTCTGTTTTCTGTGAGAACCAAGTGTGAAATCGAAAACAGCAGCTTTGGAGTCATGGATGGGCAAGATCTCACTGACAGTCTCAGGGACTCTCCCCACCCAGGAGGTGACACCCCAGCCAGTGTCTTGTCACCCGTCTGCTGACACAGACAGGGAGCTGACTCCAGCCAGCCGGGCTCTGCCTGCAGCCCCGCAGATACTCCAGCTTGTCATCCGTGTAGATGCCCCGCCCTGGAAGGACGCGACCCTGCGGGTCTGCCCTGCACGGCGTCATCCCAGCGCTGGCCCAGGAGAGGCGTTCCGTTTGTATTTGTCTCGAAACTTCCTCTGCCTGCCCATCTGCTTCTGAGGGGCCTCAGCCTGTGTCTGTCCTTCCTCACGTGTGACGGCCAGGAGCCCGCCCAGCCCTTGAGGGTTGTGTCTGGTGTTGCTGTGTGGGTGCATGTGTGTGAGTGTGTGTCTCTGTGTTGTATGCATATGTGTGTGTCTGCTTGTGTGAGAGTGTGTCTGTGTGAATGAGAGTGTGTGTGTGTGTGTGTGTGTATGAACGTGTCTGTGTATATGTGTCTGTCTGTGTCTGAGTGTCTGTGTGGGTGAATGCGGTACATGTGTGTGTGTTATGTTACATATGTGTGTGTCTGCAAATGTGAGTGTGTGTATATGTGCGTGTTGTGAGTGTTATGTATTGTGTATGTGTGTGTTGCGCATGCATGTGTCTGCGTCTGTATGAATGAGTGTGAATATATGTGCATGAGCATGTCTGTGTGTGTGTGTGTGCATGTATCTGCACACTAGTGTCTGTGTGGGTCTCTGAGTCCCTCCCCGGACATCCTTCGGAGGAGAGCTGGGTGTGGCCTCCTGGTGACAATCACACACGTGTGGAGACTTTGTCTCTGAATCACCGAGCTCAGGCCTTGGTGCCCAGGAGGTGCCCAGCATGACTCAGCCACTACTGTTAGCACAAGGCCATGGTGACTTGTAACCAAGGTCCTCCCTGCTGGATTAGCCATGTCCTGCCGGAAGGGAGATTGCAAAGAGGGGAGGTGGAAAGTCCTTGCTACAGGCTGAATGTTTGTGTCCCCCCAGCTTCACACGTAGGAATTCTAACCCTCAAAGGTGATGTTCTTAGTAGGTGGACTTGGGGGAGGTGACTAGGTCATGAGGGTGGTGCCCTCATGACGGGATTTGTGCCCTAATAAAAGAGACCTCACTGCTCCCCTGCCCCTTCTAGCACGTGAGAGGGGACACCCTGAAAAGGCACAGTCGAGAACCAAGAAGAGGACCCTCACCTAAACATCTTGGACTTCCAGTCTTCAGAGCCGTGAGCAATACATTTCTGTGGTTTATAAGCTCCCCCGGTCAGTGGTTCTCAGGTGGCCCAGTGGTAAAGAATCTGCCTACCAATGCAGGAGACGTGGGTTCAGTCCCTAGGTCAAGAAGGTGCCCTGGAGAAGGAAATGGCAACCCACTCCAGTATTCTTGTCTGGGAAATCCCGTGGACAGAGGAGCCTGGCGGGCTGCAGTCCGTGGGGTCGCAGAGAGTCGGACATGGCTGAGTACGTAACACAGCCAGCCGGTGGTCGTGCCATGCTCCAGCAGCCTGAGAGGCCAAGGTGGCCCCCCTCCTCCACCTTGCAGCAGCAGGGTTCCTGAGGAGCCTCTGACCCAGAGTTCTGTTCAGAGGAAACCCCAACAGCCCAGGGGATGTGGGGCCACAGCCTATACCACCCCATGAAAAACTCTGTTTTATAGAAGGGGCAAGGACATTGAGTCACCACCCACAGAGTCAGGGCCTAAATAAATATTTTCCATACTTCATCTCATAGATCTAAGGGGTCGAAGGCGAGTCCGTTCAAAGCTTCAGATCACCACCCATGGCCAGGACCATTTTCACACTGGCCAGTCACTATTAGCAGTCCCAACAAGACCACAGACTAAGCATTAGAGCCCCTGTTTCAGGAACAGAAAGCTTGGAGGAGTTCAGTGACCCCTCCCAGAGATGCAGAGCTCAGCTAGTCTGTCCTAGTTCTGTTCCACTCTAAGACCAGGGCTTTCGTCACTGGGCCCCAGAGGCCACTGCGGGACTTCCTGACACACCACCCAATGAAACAAAACATCCTCAGCTGTCCTTGTGTGTGAAGCAATGCACGTCCAGCTGCCGAGAATCACCACCAAATCTCTCCAAATTGGGCAATTAGCAGCATGATTTGTGAAACGAGGAACAGGATACGCTCTGACCCCTTGAACCTCTTCCCCACTGACCCTCTCTGGTTCCAGCTGAGCTCTCATTTTTTAAGATAAGTGAGAGACAATCTCTTAACCCAGAAGTTCGATGGTCACTACTTCCAGGGGAATCATCTCCACCTGGAGGGTCAAGGTCTCAAAACTGAATTCCCACAAAACGAAAACGGGGCAAACAATCGACTGAGAAAAGTAGGTGTGACCTTCATCACAAAGGGCTGAGGTGACCGTGAGTTGGATGACCCAGAGAATAGTGAGCAGCATCATGTGAGGGCGATTTATAAAAAAAGAGATACAAGTGGTTGACGAGCGCAGGGGGAAAGTTCAGTCTCAACAGTGAACGATAAAAACAAACTAAAATACTAAGATGCTATTTTTTTAAAATAGATTGGCCAAGACAATACCTAGTCCAGATGAGGAAGCAGAGAAATGGGCCCTCCGTACACTGACCCTGGGTGTTTAAATTGGCACATCTTCCTGAAGGGCAATCTGGCAGCCTTTAAGATGTACATACACTTGACCCTGTAATTATTTTAAGGCTTTATCCCAAGGGACTTGGTTGAGATGTAGGCAGAGCTGAATATACAAAGATAGTCATTGTGTTGATACTTAGAATACTGAAAATTCTGGGGGGAAAATACCCCAAATGGCTAGCAATAAATTGCTGCTCACGAAAATTACAATAAATCCATATGAAGGGATATAATGCCGCTCTTAGAAATGCCATGGCATCAGAGGCTTTGACCCCAAGTCCAGTGTCCTCCCACCAGAGGTAGCTGCCTCTCAGTCTGACCCTGGAGAGCCTCCTCCTTTTGCGGCTGCAAATCTGCTAGGACAGCAGCAGTCGCTAACACCCCTGAAATGATCCAAGACTCCATGGGCTCGGGTCTGGGAAGGAGAGGGAATGTGGGCCGGGATGTTCCACTGGCATCCGATTTGAAGCCACATGTTTTCAAATATGAGGCTAATTAAATAATTGCATCTTGCATATTTCACTCTTGTTTACTCCATCAGCAGCCCCACCCCGGCCACTTGGAAGTACGCATGTGGTCCATATGAGGAAGAGCCCAAAGCGAAGGCCACAAATTCTGCTTTCCAGCACCTGTCAAGTGTGTGCCCTTGGACCTCTAAGAACACCCAATTCCTGCTCTGAGACCACCCTCCCTTGGCACCTGGCCGATGCAGGGGCTCATCAAGTGGCTGATTGGCCGGTGGCTGGTTTTTCCTCTGCAGTTTCCCTTACCAGCCATTTCACTTCCTTGGGCTCCCACCAGTTAGAGCAGTGATAGGATCCCAGAAGAGCCAACTCATTGGAAAAGACGCTGATGCTTGGAAAGATGGAGGGCAGAAGGAGAAGGGGGTGACAGAGGATGAGATGGTTGGATGGCATCACTGATTCAGTGGACATGAGTTTGAACAAACTCCGGGAAGTAGAGAAGGACAGGGAAGCCTGGCGTGTAGCAGTCCATGGGGTCGCAAAGAGTCAGACACAACTGAGCAACTGAACAACAACTGGATCTCAGAAAGCTAAAGAAGAGAAAAAGAGAAAGCCCAAGTAGTCATTGAAATAAGGGGGTGGGGAAGCACTTACCACTGCACACACCCCTCGTCACTCTGAGTGAAAGTCGAAGGGGAATTTGACCCAATGATGTGGCAATGGAGTTAATTCCCCAAATCACTCCCCAGTTCTAATACTCGGTCAAGCACAGACCGAGCTTTTCCTCCAGGCTATGGGGCTCCCTGCATGGACCATCCTGAGCACTTCCACACTCTGCTGCAGGGAGGTAGGTGTCATTGGTCTTCCTTCCTGCCTGTGTAGTCAACCCCCAGAAGGGTCTGTGATGACAGCTCACAGCCACCTCCTTCTCCAAAGAACACATCTTTGCCTGGGAGGCTATGCCTTCCCCTACACCAAGGTCAGTGTTGGATGAAGTCCTTGGTCTGAACCATAGACTGGCCTCCTGCCTCAAAGTCACTCCCAACAGTGAGATACAATACCTGCCTTGGAGCTTCAGTTCAGGCAGAAGTAACACTCTAGCAGAGAACGCATCTTGAACTTAGCTCTGTGCCCAGCCCCATCCACTTCCCTCTCTCTTCTCCTGAGAGCCCTTTTCCAATAAAGCCTCTGTTTCAGGTTCTGCTTCACAGAAGCTAAGGCCAGCTTTTTGGATTCAGCTCTCCTGGCAGTTCTTGAACACTTCGTCTGACTGATACACTGTGCCAGATATGGGTAGAAGAAGGTCTGCATCCTTCTGGGAAGGTCTGTTCATTAGATACAGCATCTGAGCTGGTCAGAGTAGAAGGAAACCTCAGTTACCACTTAGCTCTGTTTCCCAGAGTGAGTCCTAAGGTACATTAATCCTATTGTTAGGTAGGAAAACAAGAGACTCTGCCTGCTTGTATATATATATGGCATCTTGGCTTAAAAGTTGACAGGGTCTTTTTACTGCACATAGTCTTTACTATTCAGATAGATTCTGGAAACTTCTGGCAGCATTTCTCAAACTCAGCACTATTGAAATGGGGGCATTAAAGAAAGAAACAACAGGGAACTTCCCTGGGAGTCCAGTGGTAACAACTTTGCCTTCCAATGCAGGGGGTGTGAGTTCGATCCCTGGTCAGGGAGCTAAGGTGACACATATCTTGTGGCCAAAATTACAAAGCATAAAACAGAAGCAATATAGTAACAAATTCAATGAAGACTTTAAAAATGGTCCACATTTAAAAAAATAACAATAACAAGCCTAAAATGGAGCACTTGTGCTAAGCCCACATTACCAAACCAAGACTAAGCACCAAACTTAGAGTTTCAATCTCTCCCAAGAGTGGGATCTTAGACCAGTTAATCTGGAATTATCTGGTCGGCACTAGTGAAGTAACCTGCTTGATACACCCTTGCCATCCCCTTTTAAAGGAAAGCGCTGTTGTTGTTCAGTCACTAAGTCGTGTCTGACCCTGCAACCCCAAGGACTGCAGCACGCCAGGCTACTCGGTCCTTCACTGTTTTCTGGAGCTTGCTTAAACTCATGTTCATTGAGTCAATGGTGCCATCCAACCATCTCATCCTCTGTCGTCCCCTTCTCCTCCTGCCTTCAATCTTTCCCAGCATCAGGGTCTTTTCCAATGAGTCAGCTCTTCGTATCAGGTGGCCAAATTATTGGGGCTTCAGCATCAGTCCTTCCAATGAATATTCAGGGTTGATTACCTTTAGGATTGATGGTTGGATCTCCTTGCAGTCTAAGTGACTCTCAAGAGTCTTCTCTAACACCACAGTTCAAAAGTGTCCATTCTTCAGCGCTGTCTTCTTTATTGTCCATCCAGCTCTCACATCCGTATGTGACTACAGAAAAACTATAGCTTTGACTCTACGGACCTTTATCAGCAAAGTGATGTTTCAGCTTTTTAATACCCTGTCATAGCTCTTCTTCCAAGGAGCAAGCATCCTTTAATTGCATGGCTGCAGTCACCGGTGGCAATGATTTTGGAGCCCAAGAAAATTGCCACAGTCCACTCTGCTAATAACCGCCTAGCCCTGCCCCTTTCTGCCTATACAAGACTTCCATTTTGTACAGTTCTTCAGAGCTCCTTTCTGTTTACTAGCTGGGACACTGCCTGATTCATGAACTGTTGAACAAAGCTCATAAAAACTTAAAAATGTTCTTAGATGAAATTTTTTTAAGAGGGACTGGATAAATCTTGGCTGAGGAGACTGTATTGGGTGGTGTTAGCAGTAGTTCTGGCTTCTACCTGCTAGATGCCAGCAGCAAACCCCACTATCTCTCATTTATGACAAGCAAGCAAAAGTCTCCAAACCTTTCCACGTGTCCCCTGGGAATAAAACCTCCCAGACTGAGAACTACTGCCCAGGGGAAAAAGCAGGGTCCACTAGGTCCTCTGTCCTTTGTTTTATTGTTTATTTATTATTTATTTATCTCTTGGAACTACAATTCTGCAGAACACAATTTGGGAAAACATCGATGGAAACCAAGTTCCATTTTACAGTTGAGGGAACCAAGGTCCTGAGGGGACAGGGTTTACAAACGACAAAAGCCAAATGAGTCAGTTCAGTTCAGTCACTCAGTCGCGTCCGACTCTTTGTGATGCCATGGACTGCAGCCCGCCAGGCCTCCCTGTCCATCACCAACTCCCGGAGTTCACTCAAATTCATGTCCATTGAGTCAGTGATGCTATCCAACTATTTTATCCTCTGTCGTCCCCTTCTCCTCCTGCCTTCAATCTTTCCCAGCATCAGGGTCTTTTCAAATGAGTCAGTTCTTCACATCAGGTGGCCAAAGTATTGGAGTTTTAGCTTCAACATCATCTTTCCAATGAACACTCAGGACTGATCTCCTTTAGGATGGACTGGTTGGATCTCCTTGCAGTCCAAGGGACTCTCAAGAGTCTTCTCCAACACCACAGTTCAAAAGCATCAATTCTTCTGTGCTCAGCTTTCTTTATAGTCAGTAGCAAGTCTGATATTCAAGTCCCTGACCCAAGGCCAGGGCATGCTTGTGTTTCCTCAGACAAATGAAACTTCCTGAGGACCCTCCCAGATGGCACAGGATGGAGCTCCCAGAAGGGACCAGTGCAGCATCTGTACACGATGGGTACTGTGCATAAAACAGATGACTAACGAGGACCTACCGTATAGCACAGGGAACAGTATTCAGTGTCCTGTGATGACTTGAAGGGGAGGAAAGCCAAGACAGAGTAGACACACGTGTACACATAGCTGATTCACAAGCTAACACAACATTGTAAAGCAACTCTACTCCAATAACACATTTTTAAAAATTTCTCAGCTCCGTAAAAAGAAAAAGAAAGGACCCAGTGCACCAGGGGACGGTCTTAGCCATGTTTTTTTCCCATTTTCCCTGTGATCTGATCCTTTTGATCATTTGTTTCATTTCCAGAAATAAGATTGGCTGGTTTGTTTCACTGAGGACCTTTCTGATATATCAGTTCAGTTCAGTTCAGTCACTCAGTCGCGTCCGACTCTTTGCGACCCCATGAATCGCAGCACGCCAGGCCTCCCTGTCCATCACCAACTCTATAATTATGGAGGAATCACGGTGAGCAAATGGGAGAGGCCCCTGGAAAGTTCTGGAACCCAGAGAAAGCAGGGCCATCCAAAGGTATCTATGCCTTTGTCCAGACCTGTTCCACATGTTAGCCAAACCAAACACACAGCTGTACTTTTATATTGATATTTCAGTCGAGGAGCATCCCACAAGTTTTCAATTATGAGAAAGCTTTAACTCAAATCCCAGGAGGGAAGAAAAAAAACTCATTAATGCATTCAATCTGGCATCTCTCGCTTCTTACTAGATTTTGAAAATTGTCATGCATTGTATGGGTTCCCTCCACCCCACCTGCCCCCCAAACCAAGACTGTTCTTTTCAAAAACAGCAGGTTTTTCCCTAACCTACCTTGGAAATGAAGTCCCCGGAAAAGCCAGCCTTTAATTCATTTCACATGCTGAATTATTACAATCGAAAGGCAAAATCTCTACTGTGCAGCTTTAAAAACATCTGTGTTTTTCATCTGACTTTTGGGGATAATTATCCCAGCTCATATTGTGATTGCTAATTACTAAGCTACACTAACCTGCTGAAGGGCTGGGGTAGGGGTGGGGGGTTCTTTTCAAAGCATTTCCACCCCACCCCCACCCCCGAGCATTCAATCATCTGAAAATGGAAATGGAAAATGTAGAAGCACAGGCAGCTTGCTGCGTGTGCTCCTGGGTTGGGCTGATGTCAGGCCCTGCAAGGACCTCACGCCAGGATCCCCAGATCTGAGGCCAGAGGAGGGGGGTACTGGGCATGTGGTGGGGGAGCGTGGGCTTTATTATAACCAGACGCTGGGTGTGGATTTTTATTTTCACAAACAAATAAACAATTGACTTGACTGAGAAGTTTTACTTTTTACAAAAACTAGACCCAACCAGGATTCCAGAAACTCAACAAACCGTATTTTACGCTGAACCAAAAACACAGAGCAATGTGCTTAATATTTTAACATTTTAATTTGAGGCAGTGATATGTCGTTTAACTGACATTTTGGAAAAGTCCCTGATGCTGGGAAAGATTGAGGGCAGAAGGAGAAGAGGGCATCAGAGGATGAGATGGATGGGTGGCATCACCAACTCAATGGACATGAGCTTGGGCAAACTCTGGGAGTTGGTGAGGGACAGGGAGGCTTGGCGTGCTGCCGTCCGTGGGGTCTCAGAGTCGGATATGAGGGGGGGTGACTGAACAACAACAACATGTCATTTAGGATGAATATCTAGCAAATCCTTTTGAACCAACACCAAGAATTTCTTTGCTAAAAGTGTGGCATTTGATCACAACGAGAACCTTTCTTCATCTACTCCACTGAGTCTTGTGTGGATCCGCATCACATAGGAGGTACTCGGGACAGGCACCGTCCTTGCCTTCACAGAGCTTGGAGTCTGGGTGGGGGGTCCCTTCAGAAAAGAGAGCAGATGATTGTGAGCCAGGCCAAGACGGGCGCTGATGGGGTAAGACAGGCATCTATGATGCTGGGAGGGACCTCCTGAGCAGAGAGACGTGAGGCTGAGGATGAATAAGCCGAATTGCGAGGGTGGATCAGAGCAAGCCCAGGCAGAGAGAGCTCTGGTAAGAGAGAGAAGCATACAAAAGGCCTTTGGTGAGCTTCCAGGGACAGCTGAGACGGTCCACAGAGCAACGGATGCTGTCTTAACGAGCCTTCTTTGCCCCGACAGTGCTGGGGAGCCAGTGAGTGCTCTGGGCAGAGGGAGGGCCAGAGAGTAGCTCCACTGGACATCAACATGAAATTAACTTGACTGGAAGCCTCTACTTCAAGCACGGTGCACCCTGATTCCCACCAGGCTATTTGGGCGCAAGGAAGAGCCAGCCCCACCGTGAATCCCTGCCTTACAGCAGAGACTCCAGACCCAGAGGGGAGCCCCACAGGAAGAGGACAGCCAGACTCTGAACACCAGCACCTTCTGAGCAGCCCCCGTGCCTCTGTCTCTGGAGGACCCCTCTCTTTAGAGGTCGAAGGGGCCCCTTGTCCTGGGACCAGGAAGCACTATTGATTAACAAGCTGCAAGGGGCCGTGTACTGTTTAGGAGCTTCACATGTGTGACGGCAAATAATTAAAAAAATAAAATTATGGATGCTTCCAAGCAGCCTTGCCTTGTCCAACAAAGAAAATGAATCCTTTGTTTGTATGGCTCAGAAATCAATCTTTTGGAGGAAATGCAAATGGGAGAGGCCAAGAGGAAGCAAGATTACTAATTTCCTAGGCAGGGAGGTGGCTGGAGAGGGAAGATGGGGGAGGGGAGCCAATGCCAGCCTGGGGGTCTCCCAGGAGCACCGAAAGGGGAACTTTGGAGAGAGAACGGCTCGCGTGGGAACCGGGGGAGCATGGCCGTGTCCTGTGAGATGAACTTTCTCTGGTGTGACCCAAGAAGCCTTCACCGATGTCTCCTCCACCCTCTCGGGGCCAATCTTGGGTTCTCGTGTGCTTTCCAGGAGCCAGCGTGCAGGCCCTGGGCCCTGGGCCAGTGGGGTGGGGAGAGATGCATTGGAGTTACGCGGTCATTTCTCATTTAATCCTTACAATAAGGCTGTGAAATAAGTGTCATCAATCCCACAGCTCATAGAGGGTGAGAAACTGGCTGTGCTGTTACCCAGCCGCATCTCCAGGTAATGGGAGCCGAGGCGGGCAGAGCTGTTGACCAGGTAAGTAAATGAGGCAATAAACAGGCCCAGGAAGTGGCTGTGGGAAGACCAGCACAGGCCCGGCTGGGCGCTGCTGGCTTCCAGCTGGACAGCAAGCAGTGGAAAGGCAGGTGAAGGCAGGCAGCCCAGACCCATAGTCCAGGGAGAAGGAAAGAGAGCTGCCCACCCCCAACTACCAAGCCTGAGCTCAGGCCCCCAGGGAAGGCTGCACAGACCCCCTCAGACCTGCCCTCCACTCCCGGAGCCTCCGTCTCCTGACCGGTCGGCGCCCCCAGCGGACAACATAGCCAGATTGTGGAACCACAGCCAGCTCCAAGGCACAGGCTGGTAGCACTTTCCAGAGAGCCTGTCGGAGTTTCTGTTGTTTGAGCTCCAGGAGGACTGACCAGCCCCGGGAGGCGCCCTGAGGCCTCAGCAGTGGAACCTCCACCCACCCCCTTGCCAACTTGTGCCCTCACACCTTGAGATGCTCCTGGAGGCTCGGGGGGCAGGGGGTCCCTCAGGGGGCCTCTCAGTCCACACCGAGAAGAAAGAGAAGGGGAAGGCAGCAAACGGGGGTGGGCGAGAGCCCTTCCGTGTCCACCCAGAGAGGGGCAGGCGTGACGGGGTGACGCTGTCACTGTGAGGCTGGCCTCGCTGTCCCCAGAGAAGGGCATCAGGACGCCTGCTGCTCAGAGGTGGAGCCATGGTCAAGCTCTGTCCAGACCCTGCTCTGCCTGCTCCCTTGAATAAGCGACACGGGAGAGGCCCCTGACCCTGAGTTAACTCAGCTCAGGGCTGTTCAGAGGGCTTAGTACCCAGCCAGCATTGAGCATCACAGTGCCACCCTTGTGGTCAGAAGAAGTTGGGAGCCAACGTTCAGAGACCTGCCCCCTAGTGCTGGAGGATTTCTTTCGTCTCTCCTCCCAGCAACCTGTGAGGGCAGATTTCTGCCTGATGCTCAGAGTGTTGGTATAATCTGCTGAAGTCGCCCAGCTGGGAGTTGGCAATGCCAAGATTCAACTCCAAAGGTACCCTCTTGCCACCACCTCCTTCCCAGTGCAGAACAGGTGGCCCCAGTGCACTGAACACAGGAGGACTGTGCTAAGTGAAGTGGCAGTTCAGAAGATGCATGAGTCAGCCCATCAGGGAAGGCTTCCTGGAGGAGGCGGCATTGATGGATGCCCAGCAGCTGCATGCAGGCAGGGAGTAGGAATTCCAAAAAAAGGGAAGGAGCTGAGAAAAGCAGCTAGCCAGATCCCAAGTATGGTAGGAACCAGAGGTGGGGCCCAGAGCCCCTGCCCAGGCCGTGGGAATTTGAGAAGAAAGGAGGGGTGGGACCTGTAGGGGAGCAGAACTTGCCACCCCAAAACATCTCTCTGGCATGCAGATTATCTCTGATTGAAAGTAAGCAAGGTTCAAAAGACTCAGGAAAAACTGACCTTCCCTGATGGCTCAGAGGGTAAAGCGTCTGCCTGCAATGTGGGAGACCCGGGCTCGATCCCTGGGTCAGAAAAATCCCTGGAGAAAGAAATGGCAACCCACTCCAGTACTCTTGCCTGGAGAATCCCGTGGACGGAGGAGCTTGATAGCCTACAGTCCGTGGGGTCGCAAAGAGTCGGGCACGACTGAACGACTTCACTTTCTTTCTTTTCTTTCTTTCCCCCTAATTGCCTAAAAAAATTTAGATGGAAGGCTTGTTCCCAGAACAGAGTCATCACCAGAGACATCTGCAAAGAACATGGGCTGATGTGGTGGGGAACGGGGCCCAGAGATTAACGTCCGCTCTGTGTCCATTGTCTCTGCAGGGCCACCAAACATTTATCAAACATTTGTTTTTCTATCTCCAGGTGAATCAACTTTCTCCCCTTTGAAGTCCCCAGCATTATCCGCAACATCTTTTATCTTTAGCTGAAGATGGAATTTAAAGAGATGGTTGCAGCCATCTTAGTGACTTACTCAGTTTTCCTGGGTCTCTTCCATGTTATTAAACTTTTTTGTGATTTTCTCCTCTTAACTCTGGCTCATGTCAATTTCATTCTTAGACCTGCCAGGAGAACCTAGTACAGCAGAGGACCAGCAGGAGCAGCGATGGAAGCCCTACAGAGGGCCTGGAGCGGCTGGGAAGACGCTGAAGGGCATTGACAGAGCGGGCTGGGCACGTGCAGTGGGAAGCCGCCTCCACACACCCTTACAGCTCCTGACAGTAGCAAAGGCCCTTCTCCCGAGTGACAGACGGAGACTCCTCTCGAGGGCTTGTGCCAACACCACCACTCCAGCCAGGGACGCCCACAGGGCCAGCCCCCTGCCTGGCCGGCTGGCCGCAACCCAGCGGTACCTGTGGACAAGGGTACTCAGAGCCAGGCAGTCACTCAGCTCCCACCAGGATCTTCTCCTTCCCCTTCTCTCCTCTTCCTAAAGTCTAGTTTTCCAAAGGAATCACCAAAGATCCAGGCCTGCCTCTGCTCCAGATGTGGGTCAGAAGAGAGATAGAGCAAGGGGTCTATCTTTCCCCCGATTGGAGAACCTCTGAAAGCCCTGCAGTCCAGCGACTCTGGCCTGGCTCCTCACCCCAGCCTTGTCCCCTTGGTCCCAAACGTTTGCTTTCCAGAGCAGAGTGTTTTGCTCATTTGCTTCCTGTGGGATTTCTGATACGGGTTAAACAGGAACATCCAACTCAGCAGCTTGAAAACCTTGAGAGCTGGAAGAGACGTCTGGTCAACAAACTCCATTCAGGCCCCTCTGTCCCCAGGTGTCTGTGCCATAGGACTGGTTTGCAGATGTCTAGAGGCTTTAATGAGCCACTCCCTGCAGGGGATGCTGAGGTTTGAGCCCCCTGTGCTACGACGAAGCACAGCCCCTGGGAGATGCCCGTCCATATTCAGTCTCTGGGAAGTAACATTCACCAATTTTATAGCAGAGGAGACTGAGGCCAAGAGGGATGAAGCAGCAGCTAGAATAACGCAAGGTTCAAAGACTGCTTGTCTGTGGACTTCCCCGTGGTCCAGTGGTTAAGAATCAGGAGATGCAATGCAGGAGATGTGGGTTCAATCCCTGGTCTGAGAACGAAGATCCCACATCCCACATGTCACAACGAAGACTTGACATAGTGTTGTAAATAAATATATAAGTATTAAAAAAATTTCCACCCCTAAGAATTAAAAAATAAAAAGTCTGCCTATCCGGGTCCTACTCTGCACCCCACCCTCAACCTCCCATCCACCCCACAGACCCTGTGCTGAGTTCCCTTTCTGGGCAGGAACAGTGGCGCCTTAGCCCAGTATTTCTGGCCATGGAGGGCATAGTCTGTGTCCCTGAGGGTCGAAAGTTCACGTTCCATTCATCCCTGAGTGACCGGTCGTGCTCACCTGGGGCCAGGCTGTGATGAGAGCCCAGATGTGGTTCCCACCCCGTGGGTTGACCTGTGAGAGGAACAGTGACAGTTGGGGCGCAGGGACGGAATGGAGAGGAGCTCAGACCTCTTCATCAAAGTAGGAGCATCCCCCTGGGACGACACAGCTCCAGTGAGCGCATGCGGTCCTGTCCCAGAGCCCACGAGGAGCGTCCTTATCACAGCCCCCCAGAATAGCCATCCTGGCTATTCCATCCCGCCAGGGCACTGACCGCCCAGGCTGAGTCTCCCCAGTCCTCCGATGTAGGTGACTGGGGCCCCCGCTGCCCAGGAAAGGGAGCAGCGGGGTGAACAGAGGGTGGACACCCGTGACACCCCTAACTCTTCATTTCAGAAGCACTTTCCTCCGGGGCTGGGGCAAACCACACTCCCTTCACACCCAGGGAGAAATTACAGAGCTTTCACCACATTGCACAGTTTTAAGTGCCATTTCTAAAAATAGAGCTGGGTTCCTGTTTTTAGCTTTCATATTATAAGTCCCATATTACATGCTGTTTTGCATGCAAGTTGGGAGGGGGGCTGTGCCAGAGTCAAGAGAGACCCTGGAGTCCAGGGACCAGGAACACACACTTTGGGAAACTCGGAGGCAAGGCTGGAGTCGTCCACACACCCACAGGGCCCACCAGGGCTGACCCCGCTCTGTGAATGGGTCACCTGGGTTGTCCAGGTGGACATGGTTGGGGGTCACGTGGATAAAGTCCTTAATAGCACCCAGAGGAGTCCTTTAACCAGACGCTTATAAAACATTATTATAACTAAGGAGCATTGCTTGATTTGGTACTTACTACAACTGTTGGCACACCCACGATCTCCATTTCTCAGGAGAGGCTTAGAGGATGAGGTTACTTGTCTGGAGTGCAGCAGGCACCCAAACACCAGACCAGTGGTTCCCAAGCCCACCTGGTGATCACCACCCCATTAGACTTGTGTTGACTGAAAAAAAAAGGCACAAGATGAGAGCTGTGGGTTCAGTTTTATTGGGGATTTACTTAGGACTATTGCCTGGGAGACAGCCTCTCAGATAGCTCTGAGGAACTGCTCCAAAGAGGCCAATAAATATATGATTTTTAAAAAAATGTTTGAAGTCTAGTTTTTGATTTGGGGGCTTCCCTGGTAGCTCAGTGGTAAAGAATCTGCCTGTCAATGCAGGAAACATGGGTTCAATCCCTGATCCAGAAAGATCCCCTGGAGAAGAAAATGGCAATCCACTCAGGTATTCTTTTTTTGCTTGTTTCTTTGTTTGTTCTGCATTTATTTATTTATTTTTAATCGAAGGATAATTGCTTTATAGTATTGCTTTGGTTTCTACCAAACATCAGCCTGAATCAGCCATAGGTTTGCCCATGTCCCCTCCCACTTAAACTTCCCTCCCATCTTCCTCCCCATGGCACTTCTCTAGGTTGTTATCCAGCCGGGGTTTGAGTTCCCTGAGTCATACAGCAAATTGCCATTGGCTATCTATTCACGTTTGGTAATGCACGTTTCCATGTTAACCTCTTCACACCTCCCATCCTCTCGTTCTTCCCCCCACCCCAGCCGCGTCCATAAGTCTGCTCTCAACATCTGTGTCTCCATGCTGCTCTACAGATGGTTTCGTCAGTACCATCTTTCTAGATCCCGTCTACATGTGTTAGTATATGATAGTTGCTTTTCTCTTTCTGTATGCTTGCCTGGGAAATCCTCTGGACAAAGCCTGGCAGGTTGCAGTCCACAGAGTTGCAAAAGAGTCAGACACAACTTAGCGACTAAACCACAGCATAATAGTGTTCATTTCTGCTGTGTACCTAAGTGACACATGTATGTATTCTTTTACAGACTATATGGCTTTGGTGAGGAGGGTACATGGAGTTGAGCACACATCTTGGTAGAGGCTTGCTGCTAGACATGAGGACCAGATGTCTCTGTTAAGGATGTTAGTGCTTTTCTAGGTATGGGAGGATGCAAGAAACTGGGTTCATAAAATTTTCCCTGAAAATATCTCACCATCTGAAGGCCTGTTCAACCAGTTTTTCCAAGAGCACAGAATGCTTCATTCCTGCTCTCCACCCTGGAGTCCTTTCCAGGATGTGTTGAAGGTCAGCAACTGCAGTGGCTAATGACTTAATCCTTGAAGAACCAGATGGTGAGCGACATTCTTTGGCTGGCACTGGGAACATGATGCATGCATCTCCCAAGGGCACAGAAATACATCGTGACCATCGGATACAGACACAACCCCCACAGCCCTGACCAAGTACCCTCCTGGCCTTAAGCTGGGGCAGACACTTCTCTGTGTCATTTCATGGATTCTTTTCTGCACTCCATACTTCTGTTTCCTGCATTCCTTGTGTCAGGGTGTTGCAGGAAGGGGGACCCCTTCCAGGGCCTAAGAGTGGGCTCTTGTTTAACACTCAGAGATAAATTGTTCAAGGAGACACAAAGCAAGAGACTTTATTGGGAAGGAGCATCTGGGTGGAGAGCAGTAGGGTAAGGAGACCCAGGAGGACTGCTCTGCCACATGGTTCACAGCCTCAGGTTTTACGGTGATGGGGTTAGTTTCCAGGTTGCCCCTGGCCAATCACTCTGACTCAGAGTCCTTCCTGGAGGCATGTGTATCACTCAGCCAAGATGGATTTCAGCGAGAAGGATTCTGGGAGTTTGGTAGGAACATATGAATTGGCATGCCCTCTCTCCTTTTGACCTTTCCTGAATTCTTCCCGTGGGTGGTAGCTTGTTAGTTCCCAGTTCCTTACCAGAACCTCCTGTTGTAAGATAAGTCAAGCAAGTGGTTACTATCAGGTCTGGCCAGGGCAAGCAGTTTTGGTCAGTGTTTCTGCTAACAACTGCAGTAATTTCCTGGCATCCGGTTTGCACACGGATGTCGAAGACTTCCCAGATGATGTGGGTTATCCTCCAGGGCCCTGGTTCTCAGTGTTTCTGTAACTCAGGTTCTCCTGATCTGGTTCCTGCTTCCACTTCCTGGAACCATGTGAGGCTGAGTGGAGGTCTCTGCTTCTGGCTTATTATAAAGGATCTTTTCTGCACCTCTCCTGGGGCATCTCTGCATTTCTCCTCTAAGGTTTCATTGTCCCTCCTGACTGTCTGACAGTTTGTGAACAATGTCTTTAGGAGTCTCCCCTGCACTGACTCCAGGACTTTGAGACATCTGTCTGGATCCCCAGACCTGACCCCCGTCCCTGGGACCCCTGCACTTCTCTCCCCCTGGGTGGGTTCTATGTGTATGTGGGAGAAGGAACCATCTTGTCTTTCAAGAATCCCACTTTCTGCTTGGGGAACAGCCCTGAGATACTTTAACCTTCTAAGAAACCACCTCTGGACACTCGGTGAAAGACGTTTTCAGTTAACCTGATGACATTTAAGCTTGCAAATTCTTGGCACGCTGAGATGCTGTTCCTGGAGGAAGAGCTCCGACAATGTCTCAATCGTCACCTCGCAGCCAGGGGAACCCTGGTGGAGACCTTTCCACGAGGTCTTGAGTTAACTCAGTAGCCTTGAAATTCTCCTTTTTCTGGGAGAAAATGCAATTAGGCAGATGTTGATTACAGATGAAATTCTGCAGTGGTCTGGCAGCCTTTCTGTCTCCCCTTTTTAATATATAAGCAAATGAGGGCTCCTAGCCCCTGGCAGCAGAACAGGGAGAAAGAAGCCCCAGAATTTTAACGCGGTCCAGGCTCTCCAAGGTCAATGCGGCGGGGGGAGGAGTGGGGGAATTGGGATTCCGCTGGTGTCCGCCAGTTGGTATTCAAATTTCAATCTGGAAACTGTTGACCTTGAGGTGCCTTTAGGAATAAGGAAGCACCAACACAGAGAAAGGACTCTGTTACCATCACACAGTCTTGCTCTTTGCCTCAGAATGGGAAGACAAGGCTGGAGATTTATGCCCCAAAACCTTGGCCCAGTCATCTCACCTGCTCCCATGCAGACTCCCCCAAACCCTGCCCACCCCACCCCACCCCCTCAGGCTTCCTCCATCCTCCCCGCTCCCAGCTGGAAGGCAGGCCCAGTGATGTGGTGATCAGTGTTTTCTCCCTGCCCCGTTCCTGGGGGACTTGACCTTTGAAAGGAATAGAGCACTCATTGGGCACTGACTCTGTGTTTGATGCCTTCCCTACACCCACCCTAAACGCATGAGGGACAAAACAACTGGGGCTTGACCTGGAGAGGTCCAGCCTGCCAGGAAGCCCCGTGGAGGCAGGTCCTGAAGTCACGTCCTTCGCTGCAATGCCTCTGTCCTTCCTCCACACCTTGCTGCCTGGCCAGCAGAGACTAAGACAAGATTGCAACAAAGGAGGAACTCCCTAATGGTGGAAATTCTGGCACCATGGCTCTTGTATGCGAACAGGCTTGGAGGCAGGAAGGTCACCCTTGGGCTGCTCAGATGAGTTCAGTTGTATCCATGGGGCTGAGCCAGGCCTGACCCCTCTGAGGGGCGTGGCCCAATGAGCCCTATAAAATAAACAACGAACTGCACAGCTTTGCAATCTGCAGAACAGGGCCTCCCACCTCATCCTGCTGAATTCCCACAAGAATATTGAAGGGGGGATGATTATGCCCACTTTGGAGATGAGCAAACTCAAGTGCAGACACACAAAAAAACAGTCGCTTCATCCGAGAAGCTTCATATTCCTTGCCTGCCTCAGCAAACCCCCCCAAATTATTTTTTGACTAGAGTTCTCTCCAGCACAACTTCCGACCTCATCTGATGATTTATGTTTCCAAAAGCATATTTGAATGTTTACAAGACTGACTGATTTCAACTCCCAAGGACTCAGCACCAGACATCAAAAACTGTGTTTTTATAAAATAGGAGGAGGGGAATGGAAGAGATCCACTTACATTTTAAAGGTTTGTTGTGTTTTCTTTTTTTTTTTTTTTTCCCCTGCAGCCAAGTGGGAAAAGTTGAAGGAATCTGTTAACATATTGATTGCTTTGAGCACTATTTTAAATTAGCTTTCCGTTCCCCTCCATATGCTTTTCCATTAAATTTAAATAAATTAAAGTTCACGTTTCTGGAAGAGATATGCTGGGGCCTCCTCAGGATTGGAGATGAGTTTATCAGCCAGGTCTGGCTGTCAGAAATCTATCAAAGACCATGCTGATGAGCACGGGTGGGCCCCCAGGGCCACGTGCTCTCTGAGAATACTTTTCGGAACACATTTATCACTATCCACCTTGGGACCAGCCGGGCGGCTGTCTCCACACTCTGACCCAGATAGGGTTCTTCATCCCACTTGTCAGTTGCTGAGCCCACATGGACACAGAGCTGCTGTTTCCATCTACTCTTATCGCCAAGATGCAGAGTGGCTCTGCTTGGGCGCCTGTTCCTCTTTCCAGGCCCCCACCCCAGGCCTGCGGCAACCATAACCTCACCCCTGTAAATGCACACAATCAGGTGAACAGAGACAGTTGAGAAGTTATAATGAATATCACACCCCCCAAGACTCTTAAAAGAATTGATGCTTTCAAATTGTGGTGCTAGAGAAGACTCTGGAGAGTCCCTTGGACAGCAAGGAAATCAAACCAGTCAATCCTAAAGGGAAATGAGCCCCGAATATTCACTGCAAGGACTGATGCTGCAGCTGAAGCTCCAATGCTTTAGCCACCTGATACGAAGAGCCAACTTATTGGAAAACACCCTGATGCTGGGAAAGATTGAAGGCGGGAGGAGAAGGGGACAGTGGAAGAGGAAGTGGTTAGATACCATCATCGACTAAGTGGACATGAGTTCGAGCAAACTCTGGGAGATAGTGAAGGACAGGGAAATCTGGCATGCTGCAGTCCATGGGCTTGCAAAGAGTTGGATACTCCTGAGGGACTGAACAGCAACAAAGGCTTTGTTGTGTATCGAAAACCCTACTGCGATAAGCTTTGTGTGGGAAGGAAAATGATTCCCCCTCTCCCCTTCTCTGAGGGGTGTGCTAAGTCATGCCTGACTCTTTGTGACCCCATGACTGTAGCCTGCCAGGCTCCTCTGTCCATGGAATTTTCCAGGCAATAATACTGGAGTGGGTAGCCATTTCCTACTCCAGGGGATCTTCCCAACCAAGGAATCAAACCTGAGTTTCCTGTGTCTCCTGCACTGACAGGCAGTTTCTTTACCGCTGCGCCACCTTGGATATGACTCCCCTGTAATAAGAAAGGCCGATTAACAGGAGAAAAGCCATCAGAAGTTTCATAACACGTATACCTCCTAATAACATTTCCTCCTCCCAGGAATACTGAGTGAAACCCCTGAAATGACCCAGGCCATCCACACCAGCTAAAGACACAAGAGGACACCGGGAGTGGGGAGCAAACTGTGGGAGATGTTATCAGGCAAAGCACAGTAACCAAGGTTGTGGTTGTCATGAGGATTTCAGCCCACGCCTTCTCCATTGATAAATTTCTCGATTTGATTGTTCCTCCTCTTTCTGATGCAAACAGGAAGGCACCCTTACAAATGGATATTTCTATGATAAATCTGGGGCTTCCCAGGTGGCACTAGTAATAAAGAACCCACCTGCCAATGCAGGAGACATAAGAGACACGGGTTTGATCCCTGGGTTGGAAAGATCTGCTAGAGGAGGGCGTGAAAATTCACTCCAGCATTCTTGCCTGGAGAATCCCATGGAGAGAGGAGCCTGGCAGGCTACGGTCCATAGGGTCGCAAAGAGTCAGACACGACCGAAGCGACCTAGCATGCACGCACATGCACACCCATATGATAAATCTAAATGTCTCTTGCAAAAGAGTAACTTCTACTCCATTTTCAGTCTTCTCCTGTGTCTGCTGTTTCTTAAAAATCATCAGCCTAAAATAATCCTTATGCTGAAATTCTGCTCCTGTTCAGCTTCCTGAGATAAGTGTCTTGCATAAGACTAGGAGCAGCGTTGACTTCAGGCTTGGCCATATGCAAAGATTCATTCAGGGTCTGTCTGCCCTCTGCCTCACTCTCTCACCAGGTTCTCTTTACATTACCCACGTCCCCCAGGGCAGGTGGGTAATGGGGTTCAAGGATTCAATCAGGTTGCTTTGAGACAAAGGCCACACATCCTCGAAGGTCCCCTGTCTGCCCTGGACAGACAAGACCTCTGCCTTCCCCAGAATGCCCCCTGGAAACAACCGTCCAGCCACCTTTATTGACCTACGCAGATCCCTGGAGCCTGGGGTGAGAACTTGAACTAAGTCAACAATTTCAGGGACACCTCCGAGGTCCTGGTGGGGAGGAGTCCCTGAAAGGGTCTGATGAGGAGAGGCACACTGGTGACCTGAGAAAACCACCAAAGTGAAGGAGGCTGACCAGGTGGTCGAACTGCACTGACACAGTGTGAGGTCACCTGACTGTCCCCTGACCCAGTACTGCCTCCCCCAGGGCCCACAGCAGGACCTTGGACCCTAGGAAGACAAAGCTGGAGTGGAGAGAAATGAACCCAACCTCCTCAATAGGACGGTCCTGTTGGAGGAATACCCCCTCCAAGAACTGGTGTCAAGAAGGAGGCAGAGGAGGAGCAGAGGTAGCGATGCAGGCGGGGTGGACAGCAGGGATCCAGGGAGAGGGCAGTGGAAGTCTGAGAACAGCAGTGGGCTCTGGACAGCTGGAAGGTGAGGGCCACAGAACCTGGAGAAAGAGGGTCTGCAGAGCAGGACCTCGGAGGTCTAGTTACACACGGGGATCCCACCCCCATCAGTGGCCAGAAGGAAGGGATAGATGGAAGCACCCCGGGAAAGACAAGCTCTCCTGTTAATCCAGAATGTAGAAATCCACACTGAGATTTGTGGTTTTGCTGCAAATGTGACTCATTTTCGCCAGGAGGTGAAATTTTTTTCAGACGTGCTCAAAATAGTTACTTTGGGTTCATCTGGCATTATATGCAGTATAGCTGGCATGCATGATTTTTCTAAATATATGGACTGTGTTTCTAATGGTTCATGCTTTGGAGTCACGCCTAACAAGTGTGTGAGAGTTTGGCAGATGAGACGAGGTCTCCACCTCCTCCCAGTGCGCCCACACCCTGCCCAGTTCCGGCCCTGCTGGGCTGACAGTAGTAGAGGCATTCTGTAGACTCTAGAGTGGGCTTCCCTGGTGGCTCAGAAGGTAAAGAATCTGCCTGCAGCGTGGGAGACCTGGGTTCGATCCCTGGGTTGGGAGATCCCCTGGAGAAGGGCATGGCAACCCACGCCAGTGTTCTTGCCTGGAAAATCCCCATGGACAGAGGAGCCTGGTGGGCTACAGTCCATGGGCTCTTAAAGAGTCAGACACGACTGAGTGACTAAGCACAACCCAGAAGGCTGGGGTTCGAGCTCTGGTGTCTCAGTGGGATACATGGTCCATTCTGCTTAGGAGGGAGGAAGGGAAAAAGGAGAGAAGGGAAGATATAAAAACAGGATCTCTCATTCAAAATTATTTAGAGCATTATCTTTAAACCCGTGGCTCTAACACAGTAACTATTTTCACTTCTCTGGTTTGCATTTTGGCCCTTTTCTACCCACATGCTAATTTTACATATATAGCTAAAGAGTTATAATCTTCCCATGCACAAAGTTGTGGTTTTTTTAAATCTTAACATTTCCCTACATTTCCATCCCCTCACCCCACCCCACCCTCACATAGGTTGAATAGCTGAAGCTACTCTTCTGGAGTAGATACGCTACAATATAACTAAAGCTCTTTTCTCATTTGTGAACATTTCAGTCCCTTCTGTTTGTCTGAGTTTTGCTTCACGGTTAAACATAGTATCATAAATGATAAGGGACCCCTTTATGCCTGTAGCTGTTGCTTCCCTTTGATTGTTCCCTTAGACTCAAGTTCCAGATGCCAGAATAGACACTTCAGTTGTAGGGACTTCCCTGGTGGCCCAGTGGTTAAGAATCTGCCTTCCCAAGCAGAGGATGTGGGTTCGATCCTGGGCTGGGGAACTAAGCCGGAACTAACATCCCACAGGCCGGGGAGTAATGAAGCCCACAAAACACAAGAGATCTTTCATGCTGTAAGGAAGACCCAACACAGTCAAAGATAAATAAATATTTTTAAGAACACTTAAAAACATTGATTGTACGACTTTTTGTGGTTCTCCCCTCCTCTCCCCATTTTGCTTCCCGAACATCCTGTACTCGATAAATTTGCAGGCACGAGTGTGCCCATTTCACCGCAAACCTCAGTGTCAAGTCAAAACTGTTCAAAAATAAAGAGTTCTTAAACACGTCCAGAATGATAGCCCCAGGTTCACCTCTTTAGCAATTTGCTCTTCTCCCAAGAAAGATTTTCGTTATCTTTCTGTGAATATCTTTGTCTTGTTGTTTTTACAAATTCTGAATGAGCTCATTAGATGTTATTATACTGTTTTCTTTTTTTTTCCTTAGACATATTTTTGAAAGCATGGTATTTTCACTCTGGGTGTAAGTCTTTTCCCAGTGTGTTATACCCTTAAACTTTCTTATTCTGATATTGTCATGATTTGGAAGTTTATAGACTATTCAACTCAGCCAATCTCCTTCATGCGGCTGCTTCTAGTACTCATGAGATGAGCAATTCATCCACAGTCTGATAAATATTCTATTTTCTGTTCTGCCGGTTTATCTGAAATTTGGTTTTCCATATTTAACACTTGAATCTGCCTTGGCTTTGTTGCGTGTATGATATTCTGTGCATCCAATCTAATCTTTTATTCCAAATGACTCTCCTATTATTCAACACGATTTGACAAGATCGGGTGCGTTTATGGTCGTGTGGCTGTAGACTCAACACAATCTGAAAACACTCCTTCCTTAGTACTTGCTTTGGAAAGTGAACTTTTTCCTGTGTTCACATTTTTCATGCCTGGTTTTCTGGGCCATCCCATCATCTATCTCTTTGTGCAAGAGCCAGCTCGGAGATTTTAATGGCTTTGCTTGATCATATGCTCTTGGGTTCAGCAGCTTTAGTGCATGCACACACGTGCGTGCACACACACACACACACACACACCCCCTCACTTTTCTGCTTTTAATTTCAAGAAAATCTTTTGAAATTCTTGCCTACTTTTGTTTTCTACGTGGAACTTCAAAGCTTATTGATTTTAAAAGATCTTCTTGGAATTTTGATTGAAATTGTATTTAATCCATATGTTAGCTTCAGGGAGAAGAGACATCTATTCAGTGTTTTATCTGGCTGCCCAAGAACACAGCTTATCTGCCTGTCACATAAACTCCTTTTTAAAATGAGCTGGAATAGTTCAGTTTTAAGGTCTGTGTCCTGGTCCCAACTCTGCCTTGATCTGGTGAAAGAATTCTGGAAAAATTCTGGAAAGTAGATTTCCTCTTCTGGCATTGAGGGGCTTGAACTAGGTCATTGCTTGGAGAAACAACAATTGTCCAGTTTTCTCTGCTTCTCCAGCTCCCCAGGTCAGGGGTAGGTGGACAGCTTTCATGTCCTCCAGGAACACTGTGTTGGTGGTCTCCCTGCCTCTTGGAAGCAGCCTCGCTCGCTGCCCAGCTGGTCCCTCTCCTTCTGTCCCTGGAGACCTCCCTGTCCGCCAGCATCTTCCTCAAACCCCAGTACTGCCATCACTCCAGACTGTTCAGTGTCCACTTGGGTGAGCTGCATGGATGCCCTGGCTCACAATTCCTCATCCCCTGCGCCTGTGATGATTTGAATCTCAGCCACTCTCATCACAGCCCTGAAACCGCATGACCTCCAAGCCCACAAATCCACACCACCTTCCACTCTTCAGCCCATCAGCTTACATGGCCCCATCCAAACACTATGACCTTGTTGAGACCCTCAAGCCACTGACCCCTTCCCTGTCTCACTATCCAGTGGTCCCCCGTGTTCACTCTCTTTACTCCAGTTAGATGGCAGGTGGGGTGTGCTTTGGGGGAACTTCATCTAAAATACAATCGTTCTCTCAAACCACAGCAGAAATGCTCTGAACCAACTTCCTCTTAAAGAAGTGATGATGTCACCGATTCTACCCTCCCTCTGTGCCCGTGGTTGCCCGATGTCACACGAGTGCCCTGGGCTCGGGGGCTGCTGGCCAGTGTCCCGTCCACTTCTGCCCCGTCTGCCCCTCTGCGTGTCTACCAAAAGCCAGATGTGATGGTCCCAAATTGCACGGGTTTTATTTGCTGTTGTAATGATGCAGTTTTCTTAAACACGGGCTACGCCAGGGATTTCCCTGCTGGTCCAGTGGTTAAGACTCTGCACTCCTTACACAGGGGGCCTGAGTTTGATCTCTGATCAGGGAACTATTAATAGATACCACGTGCTACAACTAAGGCCCAGGGCAGCCAAACTAAGAATAAATACAAGAAAGTGAAAGTGTTAGTTGCTCAGTTGTGTCCAACTCTTTGTGACCCCATGGACTGTAGCGCACCAGGCTCCTCTGTCCATGGGATTTTCCAGGGAAGAATACTGAAATGGGTTGCTATTTCCTTCTCCAGGAGATCTTCCTGATCCAGGGATCAAACTCAGGTCTCCTGCACTGCAGGCAGACTCTACCGTCTGAGCCACTAGACTCAGACACACACGTATATACGAGTTAAGCCAATGAAATTTTAAAAGGAAAAAACTGCTGTTTCAATGAAAGGTAAGTTGAACACTTGGGTAAGCCTAGGTAAATACAAGTTGCTAAAAAGACTATCAATTAAATGAGATGTACGCTGACATTTGTAAGAGACTGGAGAAAATGGTGGAAGCCTGGAAGGAGTCTGAGCCACGTTTCCTCAGAGGATTCAAGTTCTTTTTCTGCTTAAGCATCATATGGGACCGGAGGTTGTAGATGGTACTCTGTGAATGTGGTAGCCGTGAGGGCAGGGCTGGGGAAGGAGAGTTAATGTGAAGTGGGGGAGGGGGGACAGTGCATGAGTCTCCTCTGCTCTTACTTTCCAAACCCCTCAACCTCTCTCCCCAGGATCTGGGTCAGAGGAGGATATTTCCAGACCCCCACCCGTGTCTAGCTGTAATCCCCCAGCTCCCCTACCTCGGAGAATGCTCACCTCCCTGGAGTTTCAGCAAGTGGTCATCAGGTCTATCACTGGACTGTGACCTCACAGCTCAAACCTCCAGGCCAGATTCCTCCTCTCATGCTGAGGCTGAGGTCCCTGACGTCTGCTGTCTGTCTAAACAGGAGGATGGAGAGAATAAAGGAGAATTTCAAGCAAGCATCCTGTCCACCTTGTAAACTTCTCCCCCTCCTCAGCCGGGCCTTCTCAACGTTCCCCTGAAATGCAGGCTCCCTGGGCTGCCTCTCTCCTTCTCCGGGTCCTTTGCAGCGGAGCCCCAGGTGCCCAGGAGCTATCTTTGGCCACACCCTCCAGTGGGAGGGATGGTGCCTGGGGGGCGACCCACATCTGTCTGGCACAGTCGCGGGCACAGGCACCTCTCCCATAAATACCACCAGGTGAGCCACCAGGTAAGTCAGGAAGGCCCTGCCTGGATCAGGCCCTCTGTGTTCTCATGATCCCAACACGCTGGCATTTCAGAAGCAGACTTCCTCCTGCCCTTGCCATAACTCATGGGTCCTTTGGCAGCCCCCAAAACTGCAACATATCAGGCACGGAGACAGGAGGCAGGTGCAGGGAGAGAGGGCAGTGGCTGCTGAAGCCTGACTTTCTCAGACTCCTCTGCATTCTCAGCCTCCAGATTCTGGGACGTGGCCAGCAGGAGGGAAGACTGGGGACACAGAGGGCAGGAGCTGGTGGTGACCACGAGCCCCTGGCTCTACAGGGGTTGAAACAGGCCCATGAGTCACCTGGATCTGGACCAAGGTGTGTTCTGAAGCTGGAGATGGGGAGATGCCAGCAGGACCTCACTGTGGAGGACAGATCTCCAGGGTCAGAGATGAGCTGTGATGAGCATCCACCCTGGACCAGGCTGGGCTAACTCGGCCCCTCTCCTGGCAACCTGGGAGCCGTACGCCTCCCTTCCATCCCAGCAAAGCTGGAGGTACCTGTCTTCAGGGATGGGGCACCAGACTCCTGCTCCCTCACCCCCATCCCAGGTGAGGTCTTAAGAGGCTGTCAATCATCTGTCACCTCAGCTCCCTGCGAGTTCACACACAGCCTACGTGTTAATTTCCTTCTGGGTCTGTCTGCCCGGGTCCCGGGGTCGGGTGGCAGGCAACCCCCAGTCCAGGGCGGTGTGTCCCTCAGGGCTCCAGGACCCCAGCCACTTCTGAAGGCTGGACAAGCTGACTTTCATTTCCTTTGGGAGGCTTTATTGACCCGTGTGGAAGCCCTGACTGACAGAATACACAGCAAGCTCAAGCCTGCCATGCAATGCTTTGAAATTTTCCCAATACTGTCATAAAAATTAAAAATTCATCTTGTGAAAAATAAAAGGTAAGTGTAACTAACACGGTTGCTGAGAGCTGGTGGAAACCAGCTCCCCGAGCCACTGGAGAATCTCCCTGCTGCTGCCTCTGGGCGGAGGACCCGCCAAGCCCCCTACCTGAAGAACTCGGATCCATACGTTTATTTCTGTCCCACCACCTGCCTTGCTCGGTACAAGCCCCAGCCAAGACCAGGCTTTTTCTTTACCTGTGGGGACGCTTTCAACACAGTTTCCGTGGAGGCAGTCCCTCAAGCATAAATTCTCTTCAACTCCTCCTTGTGAAAGTGTTAGTCATTCAGTCGTGTCCAACTCTTGCAACCCCACGGACTGTAGCCCACCAGGCTCCTCTGTCCATGGGATGCTCCAGGCAAGAATACTGGAGTGGGTAGCCATTCCCTTCTCCAGGAGATCTTCCCGACCCAGGGAAGATCAAACCCAGGTCTCCTACATCACAGGCAGATTCTTTACTGTCTGAGCCACCAGGGAAACCCGAAATAGTATTGGCCTCCAAATAGTAGATTGTGGAGCTTGCTTGCAGAGATGGGAACATTAGGTCTTCTTGGCGGTGCCCTCCCCCCTTAGGAGCTCAAGATAGGACCCCAAATTACATACACTAAAGGTGGTGGTGACAGGGTGGCTTCTTCCAGGTTATAATCTCTACACCAGGGACAGACTTTTTGAACTCCTGCCCTGAAATTCAAGCAGCACCAAAAACACCACGACTCTCCGCAATTCTTCACGTGAACCCTATCAGTCCTCTCGCTAAAATCGTTTTATGATCCTCATTAGGGAGTGTACCTATCATTGAGCAAACCACACTAGTGCACACACAGAATGGTTCCACACCCACTGAGACACATGACAGTGTACATGAGGGTGAGGCCACGTCACTTAAAGCCCCGCTAACGCGTTCAGTGCAGTCGCTCAGTCGTGTCCGACATTTGCGACCCTACGGACTGCAGCACACCAGGCCTCCCTGTCCATCACCAACTCCCAGAGTCTGCTCAAACTCATGTCCATTGAGTAGGTGATGCCATCCAACCATCTCATCCTCTGTCGTCCCCTTCTCCTCCTGCCTTCAGTCTTTCCCAGCATCAGGGTCTTTTCCAATGAGTCAGTTCTTCACATCAGGTGGCCAAAGTATTGGAGCTTCAGCATCAGTCCTTCCAATGAATATTCAGGACTGATTTCCTTTAGGATGGACTGGTTGGATCTCCTTGCAGTCCAAGGGACTCTTAAGAGTCTTCTCCAACACCATAGTTCAAGAGCATCAATTCTTCAGCACTCAGCTTTCTTTATAGTCCAACTCTCACATCCGTACGTGACTCCTGGACTTGAGAGATGAGTGGTAGATTGAATCACTGGGCCCAGTTCTCGACCATGTGATGGCCTCATGCCAAGCAGGAACACTTCCCTGACCCTTAACTTGAGGCTTGACCATGAGCCTGTGGTGTGCTACCAAGAGGGGTCTTCTCTTTCACTCTGGAGACCCATCAGGAGAAGACCACATTCCAGGAACCACTGCCCCCACAGCCTGGGCCCCAGAATGAGACACACATGGCAGACCACATGCCCTGGTGACCATAGTCCAAGGAGGATGCCTCAGCAGAAGGCACTCCTAGTCCCAGACTGCACCCTGGACCCGAAAGCCCAGAGCCAGGAAGTGAGAGGCCAAGGCAGCCCCGGTGAATTGCTGCTTACCTGAAAACAATGAGTAATTGTCACTTTAACATTTGGAGGGGTTTGTTACACAGCATCGAGGTGACAGTTGCTGACTGATACAATATTCAAGTTTCAAAGTCTGCACAGAGACTCAGGTCACACACTCGTGCTCATATGGAACACACACACACACACACACTCCTTTGTGGTGAACACAAAACATCATCATCCCAGGAACTAGGATGATCTCCCCTGCCTGCCTATGGTCCTCTTTCTCTGATGCTTTTAGAGCCACCATCCAGGCACTGCCTGGTCTTCCAGAGGATGGTTTTGTCTGGAGCATCCACGCAGCTCAGAACTCTGCACCCTCTATCTTGTCAAGTTGTTCTCACATCCTTTCTGCCAAGGAAGTGTTGCTTTTGAAGCCCGGACAACTTGTTTTCTCCCGTTCTTACTCCAGTTGTTGAATGCCTGTCAGACTTGTGACATCCCGTTCTCCCGAGGGGAAAAAATTATAGCCAGTTCTATGCAAACGAATTCACAGAACACGTATCTTTCATGTCCTTGTGTTGGCGGCCCCTCTGATGGGGCTCTTCTAACTGTCATCACAACTGCTCGGTCCTTTTATCAGAAGGAAACAGGTGCCCCCCTCTTGGTCCCAGCCAGAGGAAGAAGAGAGGCAGGACTTGGAAAGGCCCAGCCCCTTCCCCCATCTCAGAGCCCAGAGCAGGAAAGCTGGGCCCTTAGGACCTGGCTGGATGGGCAGGCTTCCCAACTTCCTGGTGCCCCAGCTCAAGCATGCAGAAACAGGGTAGCCTTGGGCAGGACTTGGAGGGCCCTGAGAAAGCCCATCAGACTCAGAGACCCCTTCTCAGGCCCCTCCCTGCCAAGGAGGACTGGAGGTTGTCTGCGCTGGGGACCGCAACCCCGTTCTCTCGGGAAGTATTTGTTGATTTGACTTTGTGCCAAACCCAGGCAGGGAGACACCCTTGGAAACCAACCACGACACTCTATGGGCTTGGGGCAGGCTGGCGTACTCCCCACCTCCACCCCCAGGATGTTCAGGGAGGACCACCCTGAGAGATGATTACCTGAGTCTCAGTGATGAGTAAAGATTTCCAGGTGAATGCTAGGGAAAGGCATTCCAGGAGAGGGAATGGCAAATAGCACGGAGGATTCGAGAGTCTGTGGTTTGCGTGGGGAGGGGGCTTGAGAGCAAATGACTAGGGGAGGCTGTCGGGCAAAGGCTTCGGAAGACACATGAGGCTGCATCATTAAAGTTCCTCTGGAGCCAGACTAATGGGTTTGGATGTTTTCCAGTTGGCAAGAGGGAGTCATGGAAAGATTTTAGAGGTGCAGATAGACTTGCTTTCTCTCCAGATCCCCCAGTCACAGGTAGAAACTGGATTAGAGAGGTGGGCCAGGAAGCTGGAAGTACAGCGAAAACTGTGGGGGAGAGATAGCAGGGACCCGGCCTGACAAGGAGGCCAAGGTGGCAGAAAGCAGGGATGGAACCAGGTTTCTCTCTCTGCCTCTGTCTGACTTGGTTTGCTCACCATCTGTGAACACAAGCGGGTGCCCATTGCCGAATGATAAAAACCAGCTCAATCACATCTCTATTTCTCATCTCCTCTGTCAAGAATTCCTTCAGGCTCAGTTTCTCCATCTTTGAAATGGGCACAGGGCAGCAACAAGTCCCTGTGGAGGGAGATTTCGCTTCTGACCCGCCTGCCTCATCTTCTTCCTTTTCCCCTCCTCTTTCCCCTCTGAACCCCAACTCCTCACTCCCCCAGACCTCACCCCTCGATGCCTGCTTCTGGCTCCAGACCACAGACTCCAGACCCACTAGAATCTAGTCACTTTCATAGTTAGAGATGATTGAATTCAATAGCATAATTATTTTAAAAATAAATACAGACCAACCACAAATATGTGGTAACAGCAATTTATTTCACCTTGCCCCTCATTTCCTGAAAAGCATTCATTACTGTTTCCAAAAATACACACCCAGACTCATTAATGGTCTGAGGGAAAATGGGGCTGGGGTCTCTGGCCCCTGGTTCCTCAGCTGAGCGTGACTGTCATCCTGTCCCAGCACCGCTGTGGTGACAGGGACTCTGCTCCAGCGATCTGTTTACAGACACATGTGCATGGCGGGGTGGGAGACAGGGGTGGGCTTGCTTTGCAGCTCAGGACAGACCACCAGCATTCATAGCAGCTGAGAGATGCTTCCCAGGGGAGACCCTGCCCTCGACCCTCTCATTGCAGCCATCGCTTTGGATTTTATTCCAGTTTCTCTTGTGCTTCCTCCTCGTATGAAAGCCTATCTGGCCCTGGAGAAGCAGAGGGCCCTTTCACTGGTCCCCCGCAACTGAGAATGCCTCTGTGCCTCCCAGCATCCAGGGGACCCCAGAGTCCTCCCCCAGGTGAGGGAAGTCCGTGTCCCGCCTGGATATCGGGAGGCTGTGCTTTCTCTCCCCTCCCCACCCCGCTCATGGTAAAGTCCTTGTCTCAGGTGGCCTGAATTAACCTGAGAATCTTCCAGAGCCTGCCTGGGAGGCCTGGGTGAGTCATTCCCAAGGGAGGGGATCCCAGGACTGGAGGATGCTGGCAAGGGCCTCCTCCAGGGTGGTCCAAGGAGGTGTGTCTGCCTTCCCTCCCCTCCCCGTAGATTGAGGGCCAATGCCATGGTGATGCATAACACACACATTACACCCCAACCCAGGCCACTGGCTCCTACATCCAGCCTGGCATCCTCTGCCCCCCTTTCCCCACCATGCCTACCCACCAGGTCTGCTCAGCTTGAACCCCTACTGCCTTGCTCCTACTTTTCCCTCTTTATTTTTTAAAATCTTTCTTTCTTTCCTGCAAGCAGGTCTTGGTTTCAGCTTGTGGCGTCTAGTTCCCTGACCAGGGATTGAACCCAGGCCTGCTGCATTGGGAGCGAGGAGTCTTAGCCACTGGACCACCAAGGAAGTCCCTTCCTCTTAGCATTCACACAGAGTGTGCTCTCCCAAGTGCCCACCCTTTACCCCAGGGACACCTGTGAATGACCTTCAGCGTCCACTTCCTGTGCATGTGGGCAGAGTCAGCCCCACCTTCCTGGGGGCCTCGCCTGTACCAACACGCACCATCGCCTGATTGTGGCAGCAGCCCTCCCGTGAGTATCATCTCACAACAGCCCTCTGGGTTGGATGCTTTTATCATCCCCATTCTACAGATGAGGAAACTGAGGCCCAGAAAGGTGAATTCACTCAAAAAGCCGCCAGCTAGTTAGCTTTGGGGCTGGGATGCAAACTTCAGACCATCTGCGTACAGAGCTGGTTTCACTTTGTTCCGTCACCCCCGGGAGATCCTGGCCCGAGTGGGCATGTGTGCAGGTGTGTGCCTTCCCCTCAAGTCACCCCCTGATGACCTCAGGTCATGACAGAAGCAGCACCAGGATGCAGCTACACAGCAGGCTGGAAGCAGCACAGTGGCCCACTCGCAGCACACTCGCAGCAGAGTGTGAATCCTCGCCAGCTTCTCTGGCCACACAGAGAGGGCAGTAGAGCAGGCCCACCTCCCTATGCCTGATTCCTGCTTCCTGCTGGTCACCTGGCCTGGGTTTGCTCGTTTCATCAACTCCAAAACCTCAGGGCCAGGAAAAGCAGAGCAAAGATGATCTTGCTCCAGCCAAAAACTCTGAGCTGAGCACTCCAACTCCCAGACTGATCAGGAACCTTGCTCTGCAGTGGAAGAAAAGGAGGAAACTGGCCTCCGGTTGATGGGTTAGTCTGCACTGGCTGTCAGAGGAAGTCAAACAGACATCCTGCTACCAAGGGCGTGTCCTCTCAGGTAACCCGTGGTTAGGATGTTGCCATTGGCCGGGAGAGTGTAAATCTCGGGCATTGCATTTTTATTGCTGTGAGTGATAAGCCTGGTTGGAGAAAAGAGGCTTGGGAGGTTCACCCAGTGTCTGCACTCCTGGTCCAGCAGGGTGAGCGGGCTGGGGGAGCCATGCCAACCTGGGAACTGTTCTCCTGGAGCAGAGCTGCTGGGTTGAAGCAGAGAGTGGGGGCCAGAAACATGGTGCCCACAGCTGTGACATCAGGATGGGCAACAGGGCAGGATGATCCGACCTGCTCTGGGAGGGGCCATCTGCCACGGATTCTCTATAAACTCCTCACTGGACCTGTGCGTTTTCAGTAACTCAGTCATTCTGACTCTTTTGCGACCCCGGGGACTGTAGCCCACCAGGCCCCTCTGTCCGTGGGATTTCCCAGGCAAGAATGCTGGAGTGGGCTGCCATTTCCTTCTCCAGGGGATCTTCCTGACCCAGGGATCAAACCTGTGTCTCCTGCATAAGGAATGTTTCCTGAGCACCTCCTGTGTGTGCTGAGCTCTTTAGGCATCTGTGTTATTTATCCTCACCATAACCAGGGATCATGTTTCTGTTTTACAAAGAGGAAAGCTGAATTCGGATGGTACCATGACTGGCTCAACGCCCACAGCCAGTAGGCGATGTCACTGGCTCGATGTGAATTCAGCTGTGAGTAAAAGAGAAATTCAACCGACAGTGGCTTAGAAAACAGGGAACAATTTTTCCCACACCCAACGACGTCTGGAGGTAGCCAGATGTGTGTGGCAGGAAGGCTGGAGAAAGAGCTATGGTTGGGGGCTTCTGCGCTTCTAAGCCAGGACCAGACCTTGGGAGGAAGGGACCTCTTTGCGAGACCTAAATAAAGTCAGAGTGTTTCACGAGGCATTGGTGCCCCAGGATGTGTTCCGTGTGACTCACACTGAAGGACGGGGGGCTCACCAGAGGGGGGCAGCCATTGCAGAGCTGAAAGACTCTCCCTCAGGATTCCCTTGGAAAACACTTACCCACAACCATGCCTGAAGACCCCGCCCATCAGTCACAGGTGTCTCATACCCAGTGGCCTTGATGTGTCCAGTTCTGCAAGACCCCTTCCCAGTCTGCTTCCCAGACTCCCCGAGCAGAGACCCAGGCTTCCTCCTGGAAGGGTCTGACTCCCTCATTCTGGAGATCAGGCTCCTTGAAGGCAGGCATGGAATCACTCAGTTCACTTCACTCCTTCAAGCCCCGGGAGGGAGATGTGTATCCAGCAGCCCCAGTGACTGGCAATTTCTCAAGGAGTCTCACCAGAGAGGCAGTTCAGATGGGCTTGCCTGTGGAGAAGCACGGAAGTAATCAGGCACATAATTTTCATTACTTTCAAGTGATTAGATGTGTAATACGGTAATAATTGAAATATTAAAATTTTAGGTAAAGAAGCATAGTCCCCACTCTGACATACAGCTTTCCTCTCTTTTTCATACATATCCAGAGAGATTTTAAAAACAAAACTGAGAGACTACTGCCTGTTTAGTTTTTCTCTTTATGGAGATATAAAACACATCGCAAGCATTTTTCCATACCGTCATTGTTTTCTCGCAAAAACATTTTCAGTGACTGGTTAGGGCTCCAGCGTATGCGTGCTCACCACCTTTACCACCCACTCCCGATTGTTGGCTTTCAGTGTGTTTAAAACTGTCTCATTACTCTAGACAGCTAGTAGGAAGCTGCAGGAGAGCAGAGGGAGCTCAGCTGGTTGCTCTGTGACTACCTAGAGGGGTGGGGTGGGTTGGGGGCAAGGGAGGCTTAAGAGGGAGGGGATATTTGTATACACACAGCTGACTCACACTCTCGTACAACAGAAACTAACACAACATTGTAAAGCAACTGTACTCCAACTCAAATGTTTTTTTAAAAAAAAAACTGTCTCACCATTCTCAAACACACTAAAACAAGTGTCCTCCTAGGTCTATCTTGGAAAACATCTTGAATTCTTTTTTGGGGCAAATTCCTAGAAACTAAATTGTTGGGTTAGAGGGTAAGTGCGTTTTCAAGGCTTCAGTGAGTGCTGCCAAATTGCCCTCCAGAAAGATTAGATCAGCGTGTCCTACCAGGAAATGAGAGTGGGAAAGACATCTATTTAGATATTAGCCATGTTCTTGGCTCTCTCCTATCTTAAAAAAAAAAAAATTTTCCCTCCAGGAGTCTTGCAAGGTTAATGAATGTATTCATTTCTTGTGGGTAAATCATTTGTGAAATTGAGACATCCCTTGGAATGCAGTGCTATAACATCTGACGCTTGTGACAGGGACCCAATAAACACTGGGCAAGGGAAGTCAGGCATAAGAAACACATTAATAATACTTCTCCCACAGACCTGGCCACACCCGGGAGGAGATTATAGTTGGATTTTCAGACTGCGTCAGTTTCGGGGCCCCGCTGGGGATCTCCCAGATTTCTAAAATGTTTGTCCCACAAACTAGCGGAGGACGACTCCAGCCCTGCAATGCACCAAGGCTAGGATCCGCTGACCGGATGGGCGTGCCCGAGAGCATGGGGGGGTCTACTTTTAGAACCCAAGGAAGGGGCATCTAAAGAGGACAGACAGGGCTGTCCTAGGGTGTGAGTCCCTGGGCTAATGTTGTTTTCAGGCTTCTGTCTATGTAAATAATTTGAGTGGGCCCCAAACTGGTGGCCCAACTGCTTATTACCCTGCCTAAAAAAAAAGGACCACATCAGAAATGAAAATCAAAACCACTACGAGATATCTCCTCATATTTTTTAGGAGTTTGGGATTAACATATACACGCTACTATATATAAAATAGGTGAGCAACAAGGAACCATGATATATAGCACAGACAACTCTACTCAGTATCTTATAGTAACCTGTAATGGAAAAGAATCTGAAAAATCTTTTTCTGTCATTCATGAGAATTGGTAACAAACCATCGATAAGCCTAAGCTGAGACTATTTTGTTTGTTTGGAGACTGTTGTTTTTAAATATATTTTGTCTTCTCCATTTCCAAAGGGAAAATAATTAGAAAGAGACCTCTTCCAGGCCCTTCACCCCAGATTCCAAAACTATTTGATCCTTGCTCAAAGATGTCCACTTTGGACAAAGACAGCAGTTATTGAAAACAGGGACTGGCTCAAAGCTGTAAATTCCCAAGACCCTCGGGCCAGAGAAAGCAATTAGGAGCTACAGTCAAGAAGAAATCAGACCCAACTTCATCAGAGTCACCAACACTTTCTCTGTTTTGACTCCCCTGTTGATGCAGACAGCTTGAAAGCTCTCTGATGGGAGGGAGTGGGTTCTGCATATCAGAGGGTCTGTCATCACTGAGGAGTGGGAAAGAGGAGAACACCCGCCAGCAGTGCTTCTGTGGAAGGAGAGGTACACACCCAGTCAACAGCTGCATCTCTGGGGGCTCGCTGAGCAACGAGCCAACTGGTCTACCTGTGACTCTCATCACCATTTCTCTACCATGTGGAGACATTGTCTTCCCATAATCTACTGTCTCAGGTCTTATAAATGCCAGAATCTGAGACTGGGGAGCTGAGAAGGCTATAAGAGATCCACAGGATACAGTCAAACCCCTTTCTACCCACTCCAGTCTACAGATGGAAAGGCTTTGTGGAAGCTACTTTCTCTCCTCACCTGCAACTAAGCGCCAGGTTCTCACTTCTTGTGGCCAAGGTGCCAGTGGCTACCATGCCCTGCATGCTCCATCCTCAGCTCTGCATGAAGGGCACTGCATGATAACTCTGGAAGGGCTATCAGCTTGCCTTTCACGCACTCAGGGAAACTGAAGCTTAATAACTGGAGCCCAGGGAGGTTACCCAAGTTGCCTGAGATTACACAGCTGCTCACTGTCAGCTGGGATCTGAGCTTTACTTGAGTGACATGTGTTTCCACCACATGATACAGGTTGCTGAGGTGATAGACTCAGCACAGCAGGTTTCTAGAAGTCAGTCACTTGCTCTAGGGGCTGACAGCATTACCCTTGTGTCTAGCCCAAATCCCCTGAATCAAAGGAAACCCATCTCTTTTCAGGTCTTTTGCTGACAAAGAAGGCACATAAGTAAATTCCACTGGCCGTGGGATGCTTCCAAGCACACCAGTGCACTCAAGCTTGGCCTCCAAGGTATTGTTGATCCATACCTTCCATGCCATCTACATCTCTTCCAGCTGGGGTCAGAGTCAATGCTGGAGATCAACGGTGACTCATCCTTACACACCCAAGCCTTCAGTCCAAGTCCAGCAGATGAGAGAGCCCATAGTCGTGGGGACACTGGGTTCTGCCTTCCCTCCCCTGGAGCCTGGGGACCCCTCCTCTATCCACAAAAGCTGACCCTCCTGGCCGATGCCTACATTTTCCCTGAGGCACCAGATTTGCTTGCTCTCCTTCTGTGGGCCCATACCCAGGGGCTTCCCTCCTAACCTGAGCTCCATTCCATCAGCATGGGGGGAACCAAGGCAGGACAGAGGTTTGACAGCACGGATTTTAGAGGCAGCAACCTGGGAGCTGCCAGACATTGGCTCTGGGGACTTGACCTCCCTGAGTCTGAGTGTGTGTCCCTGGCCCCAGGAGGCTGTTGTGATGGAGAAACGAAATAACACGTATGACCGTGCACTGGTCCAGGATAGGGACCCATCACTTCAGATTCGTTTCCTTTACTGCGTGTCCCAGAGGAACCCAGAGACACCGAATGAAATTATAACCCAGCACAGTTCCCTGCACCAACAGACACTCAGCACACAGCGTCTCCCTCCTCCTGCCGTGCCTCGTTCTCCACTTGGGTTTCCAGTTGAGGAAGATGTGGTGGAACCTTGTGCCCATGAACACAGCCTGTATCAGAAGCCACAGTGGGAGAGGGGGTAACAGTTGAGATCAGGTAGGTCAAGGCCAGGCCCCCGACAGCTTCCTCAGGCCCCTTGCTGGCTGGGATTCGGGGTTCAATGAGGACCTGGCTCAAAGCATCTGAGCCGATGCTGTCAGTGCTTAGCATCTGCCCGCCCGTCTCCGTCCCCGTCAGTCCCCTGAGGAGCCTCCCAAATCTCCCTCCACTCCTCGGGCTGTGCTTTAACTAGCATCCATTCCATCCATTCCATAATCTGCTCCTGTTACTAAAAATAACACCCGGGCAGCAGGGTCCTTGAGAAAGAGGACTTCTGTGTTAGAGTTCCCAGCTCTGGGTTAGAACATCCTTCTCTGGTTGGGTCTGGGGCTCCCATGGGAGATGGCAGGGCTGGGAGCCCCAGCAAATCTCCCATGTCCAGGAGGGTTGGAGGGGTGGGCCGTGCCACTAAGGGGGCTCCCCGGTGGGATGACAGCAGGGTTTCAGCCCCTTCCATGGTGCCAGCTCTCTATTATGGCTCGTTTCCATCTCCCGGCAGACAGCTCTGACAAAAGGTCTTTTTGCTTTCACCCAGGCCCCCCACAGCATAAAACCATTGACTGATATCAAAATGGTCATCTCACTTGGGCCTTCATCATTTTTCAATTTTCCGAGTGGCTGCCTCCAGCACGTTGTATTACAGAGGAGGACAGAGCTGCATGAGGCGTCCAAGCAGCTGTCTGCTCAGCCCCGAGCTTTGTCAGGGTCCCGCCCAGCCAGGTCCACTTTAGCTGTTAACAGGCTTCTTCTGGAACGCAGTTGACCGAAGGAGTTCAGTGTACAGGTCTGGGAGTGGAAAGGACCCGGGTTTGCATGCTGGCTCTGGCGTTAGGGGAACCTCACCTCTTTTTTTGTCATCTGTTTTGGCCTCAATTTTGCCATCTGTAAAATGGGGTTTATAAAGTAGGGAGATGGGACACCTACCTCACAGGCTCATGTGAGATACTCCATACACAGTGCTCAGCCCAGAGGGACCGTGTCAGTGTGTTTTCATTATAATCATTAACATATTCACCATGAGTATTTTTTTGAACAGGACTTGGGGGAAATTATTCTTTTCCTACTTGGCCTCTGTTGTTGTTTTCCATTTGCTAAGTCATGTCCAACTGTTTGCAACGCCAGGGACCACAGCATGCCAGGCTACCCTGTCCTTTACTGTCTCCTGGAGTTTGTTCAAATTCATGTCCATTGAGTCGATGATGCCATCCAACCATCTCATCCTCTGCTGCTCCCTACTCCTTTTGCCTTAGATCTTTCCCAGCATCAGGAATGGACTCTAAACAGGAAGCTACTCTTTGGGCTAAAGGGGGATCAGCCCTTGAATCCCACTCAATCCTCCCGTCTCTCACTGACTTTACCTGGGCTCCTGCAGGAAGGAAAGCATAGAAGACTGGTGGGCACCAGGCAGTGGGTAACGGGGGAACACAGCACCAGGCACATCAGTGAACAGCCACCGGGCAGGACCAGGCGGAGTTAAGTCACCACTCAAATCTCTCTCTTCTTTGATGCCAACCTCCTCCCTCTAAGGAAAGGACCTCGAGAGTAAGGGAAGCGTGGGCAGAGTCACATCTTCCCAAGCCAAGCAGGCCTGGGAAGTTAATGAACTTGGCTGTGGGCCTCAGGAGTCCATGAAGATGGTCAGTGGACTAGGAATGGGATCCATCCGATTGTACTGAGAAAGAACTCTGAGTGCAAGAGGAGAGCTCCCAGGGAGCACCCGTGGCAGCTGGGGAGGAGATGGAGTGACTGCCTGCCATGGTCCAGGAGCGACCAGAGCCACGGCCAGGGGAAAGGAGGAGAGGCAGCACCAAGGGACACGCAGTGGGAAGCAGCACAGGCCACGCTCAGCCCTGGAGGAGACTGACTCCAGCTCACCAGTCAGGCCACCAGACCAAGGGTCATTGCTGCTGCAGAGACAGGCCTCCACCTTTGCTCTCCAATTCCCAGTAGAGGCTGCCCCCGCACCACCCTGCGGATGGGCCTGGAGCTGCCCTCGGGGACAGTGCTGGGATCTCTCCATCCCCTAATTCCAGCACTGCTTCCAAGGCCCTCCTGATGGAGCTGGCAATTTTAATGGAAAGGATTAGAGGTTGTACTGTAAGCCGTGGAGGCCCAAACAGCTCTGGGCACTGTTGACGTTACATTCTGGAACCCTTTGGAAAAGGAGCCAACAGATCCAGGCCTAGTAACTAACAGAGTTTCCGCTTTGTTTCCTATGCAGCAGACCAGATGCCATTCCTGCTGGAGCGGGGGTCCATGGAGTCGGTCCTGGCTTTAAACGCTCTGGGCTCTGGTATGAACCTCAGCATCCTTATCTATAAAATGGGATCTCTGGAGACCCTTCCAGTGTTAATGATCCTGCAATTCTCACCAAGTGGCTCCTGGACTCCACACCCCCATCCCATGCCAAGCTTCCCCGGGGCAGAGAGAGCTCCAAGGGGGCAGCAGGACTGCTCCAAACCCCAGCAACGTCTCCCGCATCCCAGCGTGATCTCTGGCTCTGGGGAATTGGAGCGTGGCTGGCAAAATGCTGCAGTCCCAGGCCTGCTGCCACACTCCACACACCCAGGAAATGGACGATGATACACGCAATATCACATTTTAATGGTCTGTGGCATCGACGGCGGAAGGAAGAATCACTGCTGTGGTGGCCACAGACTAACTCCTTCTTTCCTGGTGAGATCCAGTCTTCCAGTTGGATGAACTGGGGGAAGCTGTGCACACTGGAGGGCCCCAAAGAGACTGTAGAGACAGTCGTGTTCTGAAGTTAGTCCTTGATTTCCATGAAAGCTTTAGGGGTTTTCATTTTTCTACAGTATCTGTCAATATGCAGGAATGTCTTGGCCTTTTGATCAAATTCAGCTCACTTTCCTTTCCTGGACTCCTTCAAAGTCTACCAAGAGACATCTTCACACCATCACTGCTGCCTGGGCCCAGAACTAATAACCCTCCATGAAACAGACAATGTCTGATGACTGACATCTTCAGTATGTTAAGGGGCGCCATTAAGTCTCTTAAAATTACAGCACTTGGGTAGTCTTCTAAAGCTAGAAAGGAACCCAGAGTCCTCCTACTCCTCCTGAGGTCCAGAGAGAAGATGACACTCACTCATCACCTGAGGGTCAGGGTGACAGGGGCCAGAGCCCAAGACATGTTACTGCCTCACAAGTTCCCTCTTTCCTGGACCACCCTCAGGACCAGACAACCGTTTCAGGTCAGGTCCTTCCTGGTGGAGTGCTGAAAAGTGCTTAACAACCCACTGGCTGAGGAGTCATTGACTGTAGCATTAGCCAGCTTCTGTGGTGGAAGTATTCCCACCATGGCCAATTTCAAGGAACCACCATGAGGTCCCTGGAGCAGGGCTGGGGAGAGATGCTAGAAGCTCACCATTATATAGTATCTTCACCACACAGACACGAGATGTAAATAACCTCAAAAGCATAGATCAGAGTAAATAAATTGACAAGTGATGTTTTGACTACTTATTACCTTTGGTTTTAGTAGAATCTAATTATTTTACAGGCTTCCCTAGTGGCTCAGTGGTAAAGAATCTGCCTGTCAATGTAGGCAACATGGGTTTGATCCCTGGGTCAGGAAGATCCCTTGGAGAAAGAAATAGCAACCCACTCTAGTATTCTTGCCTGGGAAATCTCATGGACAGCAGAGCCTGGCAGGCTACGGTCCATAGGGTCGCAAAAGAGTCAGACATCAGTTAGTGACTAAACAACAATTATTTCACACAATTTAATTCTTAACAATGACTGTGTTTAATAATCAGCTCTCAAAATTCCTGAGATTTGACACTGGTTCTGATGAGGCAGTGTGGTTTTGCTACAGTATACCACTAATCCCACAGCTGAAGGTCAATGACTATATGTCACCTTCATTAGTCTGAACATATCTAGTAAAGTTCTACTGTATTGCCCTGGATGTGCTCAGCTGCAGAGAGCCACTGACCAGTAGGAAATCTCTTTCTCCAGCCCAGTTGTTGGCAGAATCTTTTTTTTTTTCTCCTCTCATTAATCAGCTTAAGCAATTGCTCAGCTCAAATGCTATTATCTTTT